>NC_091128.1:111291821-111944321 GCF_040183065.1 Periplaneta americana
ATCTATCTATCTATCCTTCTATCTATCTATCTATCTATCTATCTATGGGAAAGAAACGGAGATCATGAAGAAAGAGAAGTGGAATTATGATGGCGAAATGAGTCCGAGGCTCAACGCCGAAGGCTACCCAGCAATTCTGCTTCAATTAGTTGGGGGGAAACCACTGAAAAATCTCAATCAGGTAACTTGTACCAACCAGAACTTGAGCCCCGGTCCGCCCTTATCACGGTCAGACATGTTGACCGTTACTCCACAGCGGTGGATTTTGGTAGGGGTTGCGAATTGCTGTAAATTAGCAATAATGTTAATACAATTATTGACCGCATTTAAATCTAAAAAGTCCACTGTTGTGGACTAACGGTTAGCATGCCTGACCGTGGGACGAGTGGGCCCGGGTTCAAATCCTGGTTGGGACAAGTTTCCTGGTTGAGATTTATTCCAGGATTTTTCTCAATCCATTAAAAGCAAAAGCTGGGTAACTTTCGGCGCTGGACCCTGGACTTTCGCTGGCATTATTACTTTCGTATCATTCAGCGCTAGATAACCTTAGAAGTTGATAAAGTGTCGTAAAATAACCAATTAAGAAATGTAAATCAAAAATTAAGGTCAAGATTGAAAGAAATGTTTAAATGCAAAATCACAAACAATCTAATTTATTCCTTAAATCATAATTGAGTTATGAAATTAAGTAGAAAATGTGTTCAGTTACCTTTTTTGAAAATATTTCTTTCCTTAATTTTTTTAACAATCACTATCAGTAAATACGTCCACACCAATAAGTTTGCCCTTGCTCAATGACAGAGAACTTTCGGCGACAACTCATAGCATGCTCAGTGCAATCAGCAACGTGTACAGAATTATCAATAATAATACAAACAAATTGAATATGCTTATTGTTTTCTTAATATACATGAATTGAACAGCTTGCTAACAACTATTTACTCACGTGGACTACAACTGTAGCTCACATGAATAAAGTCACTCTGTGCACTTGGTCAAGACAAAAGCTGTAACTCTCGTGCATTGTTACAAGTGTAAAGGAGAGTATACAAAAGGAAAATGTCGCCAGCCGACTTATGAATGACGTCATGCCTTGATAAACAAGAGCATAATAGCCCACGAGAAGACTGAAGTCTTGTGACATCTTGTAACGAGCATCTCCTGGATATGTTTAAGAGCTATTCCATCTCAAATCGGCCGAAATATAGAGAAAATTGACCTTACAATTTCTAAATACAATAAAACTTTTTTTTTGTACGCAGAGAACTGTGATACAATGCTTTGTGCAAAGGTTGAGGCATCAGAACTTCATAGTGTTTAAATTTAAAATATTTAAATTTATAGTATTTTCATAAAATTTGCAACTTTAAACTGTTGTAGCTCCGAAACCCTTTCACCCAATGGTCAAAATCATGGTTTATTTTGATGCTGAGAAATTAAAGTTTATATTAACATATAAACAGATTTTCTTACTTTTTATGGAAATGGAGAAATTTAGATTTTTCCTCATTAAGACGCCTTTGTCAAGAAAAAAATATTTAAAAAATATATAGTTAGATTCCGCATTGAAAGTACAAATAAATACGTTGATAAGAAAGTATTGAAAATAGCAAATAAAGAAAATAACTAGTACGCGCGTGAACTAACCAGCTGATTGCGAGGCGGGAGCTAGCCGAGGTAAGCAAGGCCAGGAGACATAAACACGTGATGTGTCGTCTAGCAGTCATGACTGTGCTAGCTTTATCACAGGTTTTCATAAACACAGGAGTACAATGACGCCCAACGCTCGCTTATCTTCAGCTCTCGCCCAGTGCGTGGGGTACTGCGCCGTTCAAGACTAGGCGTGTGAAAATAATTTATTTAATACCCTCGAAACTTATTGCCGTACCACTAAGCAAACAATGCCGAATCCCTCTTAATAATGCAAGGTTATTTCTCAATATTTTTTTACATTTTTACAAATTAGCAAAAAGCCTAAAAGTAAGTAAAATCAGATTATCTGTCTCTCTGTGTACAATAAAAATAAGGATTATTTCTTAACATAACCTACCAAATCTCAGCTTCAAAATAAGCTCTCTTTCAATGTTCTGGAGTAAATGGTTCCAGAGCCCTGAGCGCTGAAAGAGGCTTGTTTTTACAAAATACGCTGAATTTGTCGCTCAATAATACGACAACCGTTTGACTTTCGATAGTATATTTTTGAAAATGCACTCTCCTCAGCACCTTATATAAATAGGGAAAAAATTAGAGTACAAAAAATGCGAGGTTTTTTACTGATCGATTTCATATGGAATAGCCCGTAAGCAGATTTTAGCCTTACGTTATATGAATAGTCCATTATGAAAACTGCTTCTCTGCATTCTTGGATTAAACGAGTTCAGCTTTGGTATATCTAAGAACTAAGACAATGTTCAGTATTCCAGGTTCTCATTGTATATCGTAATTTTACCGACACAGAATCGAGGCAATTTCGTAAATTAGATCGTAAGAATGTAACAAATAGGTATATGTTAAAATAATGAATAATTTATTGCGGTTGAATTTAATCATGTGATTAATAAATGGGCGATTATTAAAACAAAGAAAAATGTTAAACGTTTCTAACACCTTTTTTATGAAAGATCTCTGCACTCTAGAGAATTAAAAATACACCTAAATAAAATGAAGTTAATTATTGCTTGTGCCATCGCATAAAATATACATCCTTTATATATCACAGTACATGTTGATCCTTTTGAGAGAGCAAAGAAATAGCATAATCTCTATTTTCTATTTTCAAGAATCGAACTGGATATACAGTAGTATCAAAATCACTTTTGTTAGTAATACTGCACTTCCATTTCGCTAATGTACTCTCTGCATTGGACAATTCTATAGCTGAACTTGCCATACTTTCACCTTTCTTAGTCTCTCTATCACAACAAACTTAGTTTTCATCGAGTACGAATTTTCTTTTAAGCATGATTGCGCTCAATAAGAAGTATCCGACTACAGCTAATACATTTTGTCAAGTCACTTGCGATGTGCAGTATGGGAACAACGTTTGCTGTGGAGGAGGTAGGAGTAGAAGGGAAGGTCGGGCGTGTGTCTACCGAGTTCAAGGCAAAAACTAACCCATTCCCCTATAATTCGTGAGTAGACTCATCCGATCTCGTGCGCAGCTCTATAGGAAGAGTGGGGGAGTGTCTTGACAAAATTCATAAGCTGTACTATCAAGAGACAGCTGTTTTCGAATACCTCACTTTCGTTCACTCACTCCCCACCCCTATTTCCTTATAAGGAAAAGATAAACAAGACATTTTTCCTGCCTAAAAGTGAGGCTCTAGTGTAGTCTGATTATCTATTACAAAGTTTCAGGTGAATAAACATAATAAGTTCTATTCAACTTCAGTAAAAATTATAAATTGATGTTCTTGAAAGCGTATATGTGCCTTTGTTTTAGAAAAAACATTTCTTGGAAACGATTTAGCCTGTATTCTTCACAATGCTATTTTAATTTATCCTACCTGGCACGGTAGCGTGTGGCACTGTAACACGGTAGTATATTTCACCATCAAAATCTAGAATGTACAGAAGAGTTCCAAGTAAAACAAGAGGAATCCAAAGTAACCTACGATGGAAAGTTTTAACTCTGTTTCCCCTTGTATCGTACGTCTTATTTGCCGAATCACATTTAGTTATGGAATGCTGCAGATGCACCATCTGTAATAATAATCATGTTAAGGATAATAGTAATAATATTAATAATAATGATAATAATGATAATAATATTAATAATAATCATAATAATAATAATAATAATAATAATAATAATGGAAGAGAGGATGTAATAGTAATATTATTTGAACAAATAAAATAATTTTGTCAGTACGCTGAAATTTCTTTCTAAATTTCTGAGTAACATTATTTTATCTTCATACGAATACTGTATTTAATACAGTTATAGTTCTAAAGGCTAGATCTATAGGCCTACATACGAAGAAATCAATGCCGTAATGCTAACTTGCATCAGATGAACGTAGTAGCTTGTTCAGTATACGTATATGCTCTGAGGAAATAACTAGTATATCAAATATTCCCAAATGTAGGGTCATGTAAATTTGTCATAGACAGTAGGTTTCATGTTCTCCTGATGATACTCCGCTAGATTTCTTTGCTTGGGATGTCGATGTACAAACGGCAACTAATGTAGGTACTACAAACTCAGCATACAGTATGTTGTTTTCACATAGATTTCTATCACAGTCCCTACTCTGTAGGTCTACCTCTGCTCTGCTATACCCTCGATTTATGTTTGCTCTGCTCCGTTACTAGTCCTTTGAATTATTGTTAATTTTAGTTAGTTGTAATTTTCCACTTACGAGTAATGAAATATTCATTTGTACTTGTATGTTAAATTCAGTTAGCTTGTAATTTGCTATTTAATTCAAAATTGTTTTACACTGTTATTAATTTTAGTTAACTTGTGACTTGTGATTTATTTTATAAATTAATTTCTATTATTGTTAATTTTAGTTAACTTACGATTTGCTATTTACTTTAAAAATTATTTGTACTGTTTTCGTACATTTTACTTACTGTGATTTGCTGTTTAAAATATTCAATTAACCTTCTGTTGTTAATTTTACTCAGTTTGAAATTTGCTGTGAATTTTTGTCTATTTTATTTTGTTCGTAATTATGATTTATCAGGTAGCTTATTATCGTATAATCATGTTATTGTATTAATATTCCATGTCCAAACATTGTCTTATCCTATGGTGAAGAATGGGTAGAACGGAGAAAAATTCTCTCCGGTACCGGGACTCGAACACGGTTTTTCAGCTCTACGTGTTGACGCTTTATCCACTAAGCCACACTGGATTCGAGTTCCGATGTCGGATTGAATCCTTCTCAGTTTAAGTTCTACCTCTTAATTCCCCTTTGGTGGCCTATCCTCATGTACTGTGTCACAGAATATGTCTTGAATCACGAAGGGATTTACTTACGCCAGTGATGTCAAAACAAGCTCATTTTTCTGACCTTGACATCGTGCGCGGGCATCAAGCGCTAGGTATGGAAGGAAGAAGGATTATGTAGCTATATGGATAAGCAGCCTTTTGGATTAAGAAAACAGTGGTGTACAAACTTCAAACGGAACGTGAAATTTTATGTCAGTTTTATATGGCTTCTTTCTGTTCATCTATATTGTTTGTAAAACAAAAGTACTAACACCAATTTCTTAATATTGCAGTTGTGTTTTAAACGTTAATAACATAATAAAGAGTTAAGAAGGAATATTCACATAAATTCCATAGTAGTTTAACTATACTCTACTAAGTGAATGAAACACATCATTCATAAAGAAAGTGATATCCCAAAGAAACAGACTGAGTGTGACATGAGAAGTTGGAATTGGTATTGATGGTATCTTTAGCCTTATAAAAGTAATCAATAAACTAATCAAAACAATATTATAGTACAAAGCAATATTACCTAGGTATAATTTTTAATTGTAACTAATATTACATAACAAAACCCTTATCGCATTATGCTTTTAAGGTATATTAATGCGCAACTTCCAACCATCAGAATATTAAATTATTTTCTCGAAATGTGCTGAAGCTATAGAGCTGACGTTTTTACAATACATCGGCACATATATTTTGTTTATGATGTAACAGTAGTTGCTTTGTTAATTCATTTCCTTACAAACATTTTCCTAGCGAATATTTTCAAAATTTGTAATACACTATCTTCAGTAATACGTATTTATGACATATTACATTTACGGAAACATTATTTCAGTACATGTAAGGCTACTAAACAAACATATTTGAAAATTTCACTTTTCTGTAGAAAAAAAAAAGTAGAGAAAATATTCATTTAGAATAAAAAGCAAACTTGTGAAAAATGAGCATTAAAATTAAAACTTACATTCTTATAATGCAATTATACTTCTCAGACGAATCTAAAAATTAATTATGATACAGTTTTAATAAGTTCTCTTCCTTTATCCATTGAATCAGTGCTGTCCATTCCTGCATATAGCTCGACCAAGCACCATATACTACCTCTTTCGTCTGTCTCTTTCCTTCCCGCTGTAAAGCGTTCAGGCTCTCCTGAGCTCTAAAGCGCGCGCTTGCGTCTGTGGGCATCAGTTGACATGACTGACTTACGCTTTGTCATATTACTATGATGTTCCGAAGTAGCCTACATTTGATGTTTCGTGTAGGAATTCTGCATTACCATATGGTGAAAATGAAGAAAAGTTCTCTCCGGCACCGGGACTCGAACCCTCTGAGTGCATCACTGTATATAGTGTGTTGGATATTGTGGCACTGTCATATATTCTGTGACACAGTACATGAGGGTAGGCCACCAAAGGGGAATTAAAAGGTAGAACTTAAACTGAGAAGGATTCAATCTGGCATCTAAACTAAAGTCCCGGTGCCGGGAGAATTTTTCTCCGTTCTAGCCATTCTTCATCATATCGTAATGCACGGAAACCATATGTATTTCAGTACATCTTAGTAACATATTAATACTGTATTACCCGTCCAAGACGAATGAGGACCCGGAGGTTCTGCGAATTAAACTATTTATCTGCTGTGGTTGTGAGTACATCCGTGTTCCCTCTCTGTCGGCCTGTACACTAAAGCGAATCGAAAAAAAAAATCCGAAATTCAAAACGTAAGAGTGTCGAAAAGTTGCCTTGTAGTATCTAATTTAACCAGTAAAAAAACTAGATCTCAGATTTAATTTTTCACCGAGCCGCAGGAAGTCTAAAGATGATCGTATAGGCAGGCCTACCTAAAAGTACAAGTAAATTTTTTATTTATTTTCATAATTCTTCGGTGCATGGTTAATAGGGCTCAAGTCACTTCTTTTCCACAATCTTTGTTTCTGAAAAGCTATTAAAAAGAGGAAAACTTAAGTTTTCGTTGGTATTACGGACTTGCGTCTGGGTGGAATGCAAGTCATAATACAGTAAAATGATTATTCTGCCTTAAGTTTTATTTTATAACTTTTTTTGGTATTATCGGTTTATGTCGACATATGCCCTAAGTATCATCACTATATGATGTACTGCCAGTGGCGGCTCGTACCTGAAAATAATAGCGTGCTAAATATATTTTTAGACTCTCCTAATTTTTGAAGATGAAATCCATCCGTCGACATTTTGATTGCACCGAGCACGCTATGAGTTGTCGCCCAAAGTTCTCCCTCACTGAGCAAGGGCAAATTTATTGGTGTGAACGTGTTTACTGACAGTGTAGTGAGAGAATACATTGAAAATAACAAAGTGCTTAAAGGCAATTCTTTCTTTCTAACTCGTTGGCTTTTTCACACAACATCGTGCTCACTATTGTGCAACCCGGTACGCTTAGAATTGCGCTTATCAGATTAGTAAGACCTATGAACACACCGAGATTATCTGACGTTTCCGTCTCATTGTGGCACGTAGCGCTAGGTCAGATTTCCCACAAAATTTAATACAATCAATTAGTTTCGATAAAATATATCGATTTTTTCGATTGTTCTAACTCTGAAAAAGTAGAACAAAATATGAAGGTGGGGGCAAGGTGAAGTGCTGTTCTGCGCATGAGCAGACACTGCTAGCCGGGGTGAATTGGGAATTAGCTCGTAGAGTAAGGATGGATTCCATTAAGTCTATAGAACCAAATTATCGAAAATAGCTGTTAGAAGCAGAATTTATATTATGTTCGTTTTTTTAACAATATTATTTCGACGATAATTTTATGGCGTGTTACAGCACGTTAGCACGTAAGGAGCAGCCGCCACTGTATACGGGAGAAATATCATGTTGATCACTTAAGATTTTTAGGCCTCTGTACTTAAACTAACAGCTGCCAATATTGTATTAATGTGGAAGCTTTTAAGATTTATATTTACATTGTTGTTATATTCTGTAATATAAATGAAAGGTATTAACGAGTTACTGAGTGTGTTGTTAAAGATGTTCTATAGTATAAAGAAACTGGTTCTTCTTGAACAAAAGCAATAAAGGTAGATAAATATTTTCATAGGAGTATTTTCTGTAAGTATTTCTATTTTAATATAAAACAGGCAAATTGACTCGCTCTATAAATTACAACCAAATTAAAATCATGACTTTAGTGAATGATATTATTTACTACATACAATTGATTCCGTATGGGTTATTTTTTGTCTACTGCAATACAGTTTTCTTCAATTTCTCTCCGTTCTGAGTGTGACAGAAACTACTGTGCCTATATGAAAACATTAAACATTATTGCAGTGAATTATGTTCAAAGTGTAATTAATCATCATCAATATCTATCAGGGTTTAGGCCATTTGGCCTGTTCCGTCTCAGGTGAAAAGCTGGTCTCTCCATCGCTTCATAGCTTCGCGGGGAGCATACCCAAACAGAAAACAGGCAGGTTCAGAGGCCTTAAGGTGGCATTCCCACCACTGAATTTTCTCAGCGATGGGTTGGTAACCCATTCTGAGGAGATTTTACTTACTCGTCATTCTCAGGAGAAACAAAGTGTAATTAATGTAGGCTATAATATTGGTAATGATAGTTATACTCTTTTTGTGTTACGAGTATACGGAGTAAATACATCGGCGGAAGGCTATTTGTAACATTTAACTAAAATTATGTGTAACTAAGTATATCACAATAATTATTAACTTATAAATATTATTTAATTGTGCAATGATACAAGGCTTTATGCCATGAAATACAGATTAATACGCCGCGTGGTCGCTTCTTATGGCTTCGCGTTAGTATCTGGTGCTTCAGTTGCCTCTATAGTCTGATCGTATTACTCGGCCAAGGCGAGTGTAGCCGCGGGCATAATGTGAACTATCGCGATGCGGTATTACGAACGCAGGAGCAGTAGCGCCACGGCTCCGGGTTGCAGGACTCCACTGGCCTTGGTCGAGTAATACCGCCTGCCTGCAGTAAGGTATCTTTTGTAAATAGAACAAGTGGAGCGCTCACCTCCCAGGCCCTTACTTGCCTTGGACGGGTAATATCTTTGCGATGGAAAATAAACTACTATTAGGCCTACTACTACTACATAATGCGAAGTTGTACGAGGCTGGGTAACTTTTGGCGCTAAACCCTGGACTCATTTAACTGGCATTATCACCTTCATATCATTCAGCGCTAGATAACCTTAGAAGTTGATAAAGTGTCGTAAAATAACCAATCTTAAAAAAAATGTAAACCAAAGATGAAGGTCAAGATCGAAAAAATATTTAAATTCTAAATCACAAACAATCTGATTTATCCCTTAAATCATAATTCAGTTATGAAATTAAGTAGAAAATGTGTTCAGTTACCTTTTTTGAAAATATTTTCTGTCCTTAATTTTTTTTTAACAATCACTGTCAGTAAACACGTCCACACCAATAAATTTGCCCTTGCTCAGTGAGGGAGAACTTTGGGCGACAACTCATAGCGTGCTCAGTGCAATCAGCAATGTGTACAGAATAATAAAAAATGAATATGTTTATTTTTTCTTAATATACCGTACTTGAATACTCACAACTACACATCACCCTATTTACTCAGGTGGACTGCAACTGTAGCTCACATGAATGAAATGACTCTCACTCTGAGCACCTGGTCAAGACAAAAGCTGTAACACTCGTGCATTGTTACAAGTGTAAAGGAGAGTATACAAAAGGAAAATGCCGCCAGCCGATTTATGATTGACGTCATGCCTCGATAAACAAGAGCATAATAGCCCACGCGTAGACTGAAGTCTTGTGACATCTTGTAAGAACCATCTCCTGGATATGTAAGCAAATTTTAGCCTTACGTTGTATGAATAGTCCGTTATGAAAACTGATCATCTGCATTCGTAAATTAAATGAGTTCAGTTTTTGTATACCTAAGAACTATATTCGCATTTTAGGATTGAATGAGAATCTGCAAGCAAGTCACCATTTTCATCCTTGAGCACGTTTACCCTTGCCTGACATCCTTTCTTAAATTCCTTTATTCTCTTATACAGGGACATCATTTTATTTTTACTTCAATTTTTATAGTGCATGAGTTTTTGAATGTACTTACCTCTCACCCCTTCTACTAATGAAGTTCCAACTGTCCTCCACATAGAACCAAGGCCGCATAATAAAGATTCGACCTCAAAAAACTCGAATTTTCGTGCTCTTTTCGTCATTCGAATCCTTCTAATACTAACCCAAAAAATTGTTAAAACTTGGGAAAGATTCGTTGTAACTCCATTGAAACCCAATAGAAGCGTTTACTAATAAAATTACGGCCATTGTTGCAATTTCGGTGGTATCCGGATCGCTAATATCACCTAGGACGGCCCTAGTGCCACATAGTGATGGGCAATGTCTTCAACTGTCAAAACTATCGACATTCAATTGTTTTCAATATTGTCGATAGTTCAGTCGATTGTTGATTGTATTGAAAAAAGGAAAATCATTCATTATACTGTATTTCAAAGTTGGCTCCGTCCTAGCATTGTGGGGGTAGTTATTTCTGGACATTTTGAAGAAAATTGAGAATAATAACAAATTTCAATGTCAGCTATGTTTGAGAATTTTATAAAGTGGGTAAGAATACCAGTAATATGCGTGATCATTAGTGATGGAGGAAATAATTTAAATACCGATATATTGATATTGCAATATATTGCAAACCTAATTTCGATAATCGATTTATAGGCTATTGCAGAAATATATTGATATATAGAACGATTATCGATATATCGCTATTCCGTAAGCAAATTAAATTTTCAGGTGTACATTAATTACTGTATTTACAATAAAATTACTTAAATTTTAATATTCCTTTCTACTATTGGAATTAACATCATAACATTGAAAAACATAAATGTAAAATTGTAACAATAAATAATACATTTTCAATACCATATGATATAGGTCCTACCCTAAATCAAAAATTATGGTGGAGGTAAGGTGAGCTTAAATGATATAGTGGGAAAGAGTAAAGTGAACTCTACGTGGTTGAGTATTTGATATATTTTTTTAGTAGGTTATTTTACGACACTTTATCAACATCTTTGGTTATTTAGCGTCTGAATGAGATGAAGGTGATAATGCCGGTGAAATGAGTCCGGGGTCCAGCACCGAAAGTTACCCAGCATTTGCTCTTATTGGGTTTAGGGAAAACCCCGGAAAAAAACCTCAACCAGGTAACTTGCCCCGACCTGGAATCGAACCCGGGCCACCTGTTTTCGCGGCCAGACGCGCTGACCGTTACTCCACAGGTGTGGACAGTATTTGATATTGGAACACGATTAAATTTTTCCAATTTCATATAGGATTCAATCCAGGACCCAGATATAATGCTCTTTTCTACCTAACAACGAAATAATTTTTGTTGTTGTTGTTTTCTAACGCCAGGCGTTTGAGAATAAAGTCATTTCACCTCTTGCACTCCAATATTTTTCAAAGATATTATCATGATCAGCCAATGAAGCACAGATTTTGAGGTGTTCCGAATCCATTTCTTGGTTTGATTTGCACAATGGGCAGTTAGGGGACTGATATATTCCAATTCTATGCAGGTGTTTAGCCAAACAATCATGGCCTGTTGCCAATCTAAATGCAGCTACAGACGATTTTCGTGGTAAATCGGGAATTAACTGTGGATTTTGATGCAGAGAGTTCCATTTTTTCCCTTGGGATTGTGTTATCAAATTTTGTTTGTTGAAGTCTAAGTATGTAGATTTAATAAATCTCTTCACAGAGTAATACGTAGATTTAATAACAAGTCTGTAAGTAGCAGTGCTGCCCTTCTTTGCTAAAGCATCCGCATTCTCGTTTCCCAGGATTCCATAATGGGATGATATCCATTGGAATACAATTCTTTTATTGAGTGATATTAATTGAGAGAGCATTTTAGTTATTTCTGCTGTTTGAGATGAAGATGTGTGTTTAGAGACGATTGATAGAATAGCTGCTTTGGAGTCTGACAATATAACTGCATTCCTAAATTTATTGATGTGGCATAGAAGATTCCTGAGACATTCACTTATTGCAATGATTTCACTACGAAATAATTTTTAAATGTAAGTTAAGTAAACAGAACTTGTAATTATTTTTAAATGTAAGTAAGCCTCGATTAATATATTTATTGAAAACTATTGCAATTATTATGTATGATACAACTATTAAAATTATAATAATAATTATTAAGGCATGATCATTTATATGTAAAGGTTTAACATTACTATCAATAATATTTATATACCATCCATTATCTTTATATATATATATATATATATATATATATGGTCCTATTTTAAATAATCAATTATTGATAAATAGATTTAACATATATATATAAGTAATATATTCTAATAATTTAGATTTATATTAATATAAATCATATATATATATATATACATATATATATACCTATATCTTCCTTTCCACGAATAAATAATATAAGATTCTGATTGTTACCACCTTCATTAACCGTATTACTAGCCAGTAGTATAGTAGAAAGAGGTGCAGGGGTAGGGTGAACAGTATACCCACCACTAGCAAGAGGTATTGCTCATGCCAGAGCATCTGTTGATCTAGCAATTAGAATGTTACAAGTTTCAAGAAACTTCACAGTTGATTTGATATAATCCTTCTGTAGCAAGTTCCCAATGCAAGTTATTGTCACACTCCAACATTCCAAACAACAATGGTAATGATGATAGGGATAGAATTTTTATGCACTAAAAGATATAATAAGAAAACAGAATGTGAGTCCTAGGCTGTACATAAAAATCATAGCCGTAAACAAATATCACATCGGTATTAAATCTTTTCATTTCAGAATGTAGAAATACGTACAAATTTTGATACCCGTTTTGAGGTCAGACTGTTCCCTTTCAGGGTGGGAATTGCTTCTGTCTTGGGAAACATTAATAACAATATTAAAACAGTAGCAGATAAACCTCCCGTCTGTCTCACGTTCGCACACGCTGCATTTTGAATTTGGTGCTGCATATTAAGCCATTTGAATTCGAATTCCAGTCCTGGCCAATTAGAGCAAGGTATTGATCATATTGGCTATTTCAAGGTTGTACAATTATGTAACAGTCCACTTATTAGCGAAATCTCTCGGGAATTATCGGAGTTTCTAGAGTGCATTTTGTTGTTGTTGATAATGATAATAATTCCACAAAAAGAAAACGATAAATTTATGAGAAAACCGATATATTATACGGTATACTGAATCAAAATTTCGATACCGATATATCGATATATCAAAACGAAAATATCGCTATTTCGTAAAAACCGATATATCGTTCCCATCTCTAGTATCATATGCAGAGGAAACAGAAGAAGAAAAAGCTGCCGGAGTTAGGAGTGACTGATGAATATTGTGATAATGAAACTGCCATGATGGCTAGTGTTGAAGCCTTATAGGGAAGAACAGAATCTGATTATAATATTGTGTGTTGCCTGTAATTCAATTCAATGTGAATTCAGTTTATATTATTAAATATGCAGACATATTTCTTAAATTAAGATTTCTACATTTTCTTTACGTGTGCTGGGGAAAAACAAAATATACCGGCTGCATGGAGAGTAGTAAAAACCAATATGCGGAGTGATTTATATAGAACTAACACATCTCTTTCTTACTTCATTTCAAAACGAATGATGTTAGCCAGAATTTGTTACTCCTCAAATGTATACAATAATCGAATAATTTAAACCAATGTACCGTATTTGCTCGCGTAATTTGCGCTCTTTTTAATTAACTTTGGCCACTGAAAAATTGGGGTGCGTAAAATATGCGGATTTTTCAAATAAGAGGTCCTGTTCTGAGTTTATCTCAATTAGTATATGTGTAGGTAAGTATTTACGGTAGGGCTAATTTTCTATACCGGTAACTTGTCTCTACCAAGGACAAGCATTGTTAAAGTAGCGGGACTTTGGGGTTTCTTTCTGAAGCAGGTACTTCAGTTGCTGGTGAATGACCTACGATGGACTGTAGGGAAGGAAAATCCCTACTACACTGAAAAAATATGTACGCAATCCCTACTACACTGACAAAAAATATGTACGTAAAATGTGTGCGCAAAATACACGGAGCAAAAATAAAATTCAAAATAATCCCTTAAAAATTAGGGTGCGCAAAATACGCGGGGGCGCAAATTACGCGAGCAAATACGGTAATAGCGATAACTCGTTCCGATAATAAAACTAAATTACATTTAAACATATCTTTTAGATTGCAACTAGACCGCGGTTTTTTAAGTCCTACTGTAAAATAAACTCTTTCAGTAACTCATAATAATAATAATAATAATAATAATAATAATAATAATAATAATAATAATAATAATAATAATAATAATTCTTTATTTATACTGCCAGAGTTAAGGCCATACACTCTACCAGGTCACGAAGTATACAAGCAGTGAAAATTTAACAAAAAGTTAAAGAACAGAATACTATCATATTAAAAAAAATAATAATAATGGCATAATAAAATCGACACTAAACAACATGAAAACAATACCATAATAGAAAAAAGGAAGTAGAATACATTGGAATATATAAAAGCAACACGTTTAGTAGAAATAGTTAATATGGAAAACGTAAGGAAGAATACAACAAAATTAAATGTAATAAAATAATAATAAAAAAAAAGAAATACGAAAATTAAATAAAATTCACAATAAAAAGGCTATGATAATAAATTCATCTGGTGATCAAGAGAACAAAAAAGGGGAAAGTAAGGCTTTAAAAACATAAAATAGACTCTAAAAGTATAGGGTAGAAAAAAATTAGTACAATGTTAAGAAATTAGTAAATTGGTTGAAAAATGACAAAGAATACAACATTAGACCAATACATAGAGTTGTAAATGACTATAGGAAATAGTATTTGAGTGTCCAAACGGTATTCATATAGAAGATTAAGCTGTGTCTAAGGTACTGGTACTGTCACTTAAAATTTTATGTACATATACGTATACTTAAATGCATTTAAAAATGCACAAAGATTGTTTCAACTGTTCAAACCATAGTTGGCTTCGCAATAAATTACAAAATTCTTTTATAAGTGTTGTAGAGAAAAAGTTTGGCGCTTGAAAATCAGTGTATAAGCAGAAAAAAAAACTTCATACGCGACGGGGACATACTTCAATTTCGGCACATCTTCAACTGGAATGTTGCAATCAACTACACCGGATTACTCCATAAGAATATCTACTGCTCCACACAGTTCGTTCAGGTCCTTGTTCTTTTGTAAAAATTTTCTATTTTTGTACGCACTTTTTCTCCCACAGCTCCTGGCGCTTCCTTGATTTTTCTTTTTGTTTAAACTCCTCCAGTAAAGTCGTATTTTCATAAATAGGTTTCCCTGGGTTACGAATTCTGAAATGATCGTATAGTGGGACCTAATGTCAGCCAAATCACGGGAGATGGACGAATCTTCGCTGTTTTGTCCAAGTAACACAAAAGCATCCTCGAATAGATTTTTTTTTATAGCTTGCTGGACCTTTAAGAAATGTTTACTGTAGTACTCTGCTGCTTTTAACCATGTATCCCATCGGGTAAGAACTGGTTGAGGTGGCAGAGGAATATCTGAGAGCTCTTTTCTGAAAATCTGTATCCTTGGCGGTACTTTAACTAAAATTTCTTCACCGTAAATATTAATTTTATTGGCCCTAGGATATTCTACCCTTACTTGTTCTGCTACGCGGTTAATGCCATGATCAAGACATGTCACTCGTAACACAAAAAGAAAGAACACCCTAAGCAACGCCATTGCAGTAACCATGTATATCGCGGCATCTGTGTAGGCGAGCAGCACTTTGTTTTGTCAACATTATACCTATACATATAATACTTTCAGTCCATTCTTAACAATTATTCCTAGTCTTGGGAAGTTGCTTTGTGCATGTCAGGTAAGCTCGTTATGGCGCATCTGGATTTCCTGACAACTAAATTGGCAATGTATCGACCAAGCTTGTCAGTCGGTTCGTCAAAAGATTTCAAGATACCTAAGTGAGTCTCCAGTATCGTGTAGGATTCTGTTCATTGCGTCATTTAGGTTGAATCCAAAACCCCGGAAGAAACCTCAACCAGGTAACTTGCCCCGACCGGGAGTCGAACCCGGGCAACCTGGTTTCGCGGCCAGACGCGCTAACCGTTATTCCACAGGAGTGGACGTGCATGCTGAATTAAATGGGACTTTTTATCACTCGAAACCTAAAGAAAATAGGATCCCTTATAGAATGGTGATGGTAAATTATTTTATAATTAATTGAGTTAAGTTGAAATTAATATCATTTGCTTGCTATTCGCTTACTTAAATATTAAAACTAACGGATTCATCTAGTGATGTCGTGAAAGAGAGGGGAGAGAGAGAAAAGAGAAAAGTCATTTTTTTATTTCTTACAACGTAAAAATTGGATTAAAAAACACTTCACAAACAGAAACAAAAATTAAAATTCGCTGTCTAGTTTGAAATAGGCAAAAAAACAGGTAAAAACTTCGAAATAGGCTGTTTAGGCACTCTCAAATAGTATTTTAAGCATAAATGTTCATGAAACGTGTAGTGTAAATACTAAGTCCCAAATCTATATGTCATCAAGAGAGAAATAGTTTGTTTCTCTCTAAAGATCCGTGGTCTAGTCGTTACAATCCAACGTTCATTTGGTATAAAATTCGAAAAGAACCCGCCTAGTAAAAATTCAATTCGCGCGTGGTACACACAAAGAAACAGGTTGTCTGTGCAAAGGAAAATCACCTGGTCGCCCATCAACCTCAGAGGAAGACAGAGAACGTGTGCGGATATGTTTTGTGCGCAGCCCGCAGAAATCAACAACTGCAGCAAGAGAACTGGACAACAAAAACAACAGTGTGGAGGGTTCTCCGTAAGCATTTGTCCTTCAAACCACTTGTCTTAAACTACACCAACAACTATCCAATGACGATCACAGGCGTCGAGTTGAATTTTGTAGCCAGTTCTAATTACGGGGCTTCAAAACTTTATTGCAAGTAAATTATATTGAACTCAGGTTAATAAAACCAGCTCAGAAATAACGAGGAACTCGAACAGTTTTTTTTCTGACACAAATGTTCGGCAGATGAAGGATTTATGGAGAAATTAATTTTCAATGATGAAGCTACTTTCCATGTCAGTAGCAAAGAAAAAACCGCCACAACGTCAGAATATGGGGAACTGAAACCCATGTGTCTATGTGGAACACTAGTGTAATTCTCCAAAACGTAATGTGTTTTGTGTCATATCCATAGGAGAAGTGTACGGGTCATTCTTTTTCCATGAGAGAACAGTAACAAGGGACATGTTAGAATAGTGACTTATACCTCAGTTGCAATAAAATCTAGCCCTAATTGCGTTTTTCAACAAGACAGCAGTCCCACAATTAAGTTAGTCTCTTCTTGAGCACAGTGCTGCCAAGACATATGCTATTCGTCCTTCAGATGCCGCGTAATATCGCAGACATAAGGGAACGTATCAGCAGTTGACATTATTGACAGGTCGCTGTTGATGCGAGGGCGGCAAGAACTAGACTTTCGTGTGATCGCGTGCCGTGTGAGACATGGTACGCACATCGAACATTTGTGTCAGAAAAGAAAATTTTTGAATCCCTCGTTCTTTCTGGGCGGTTTTATTAATTTGAGTTTAATAATTTACCTGTAATAAAGTTTTGTAACCCCTCAAATCTTTATGCTACATGATGCACAATACACACAAAGAAGAAAACAGGATTTATGATTATTTGAAAACATTAGAATATATTTTAACACTAAAAGTTACTGCAGTATTGCTGTATTGACAATATAGTAATAATTTACATACTAAAATGCTACATGTTAAATTGTGCGATTACATTTGGAAAATTGTCAGTGAATCAAAAAAATATGTTAGGGTAAGTGCAAAACTCTACATATCACAATAAAATTATTAAGATTTCTTTGCAGTTATGGATGTAGTAAATTAGATATACGGTACATGTAAACAACTGAATATATAAGAAATAAATAATATTTTCTGAAGGCTGATTAGTGTATTGTGTGTCTAGTCAGCTGTGTATGTAACGGCGAGGGAAAGGAACTGGCCACCTACCCCATTATCTCTTGGCTTAGTTACTATATAAGTGGTGGCTTATTGGTGTCACTTGTGAGGTTCAAAGTCTTCGGACAACAATAAATACTATTTCAAAATTATAATACAAAAATCCATATTAGAGAATCCTGAGAAATGCGAACAGAATATGACCCAATACGAGAAATTTAGATCTATGTTATTACAACATCTCATTAAACTTAGATAGCTCAATTTTAGGAAAAATATTTCCATATTGTAAATAATTACAGTTAGGTTCTAAATGATAAAGCTTCAATTATTCAACATTTCTGTTTACACAAAATTTTGGAGTTTAAATATTGCTGAAATGCATCTCAAAACGATGAAGCACATCTACATAACAATACTTCATTGAATTTTACTAATCACAGTTTAGTCCTCATATTGAGGTAGGATTTGCAAAAACAATAAAGTTTCATATGAAAGTCTGCTACACAAGAACTCTGGTTTCCATATGAATTAATTCGACTAACACTACCTGTAACTTGAACACTGCTGTTGCCTATACAATGACGAACAGTACCCTCAAACAATGCTCCTCCGGGAGTAGTCCTAATAACTATCACATAGTCCTTCAGTCCTTGATCTTTAGTTTTATTGTACAGATGTTCACGAGGAAACTGAACACTAGCACTTATAATTTCTGCCACTTGGAGTTGCGAACACACACCATATGGCTTTAAGAGGGAATTAAGATGGTCAACTAATATTAAGGACATATTTTTAATAATAGCGTCTCCCACTGGCAGAACCTTACTTTGTTGGCACGTACACCAATGTGGTTCTATTCCAGCTTCACTACAAGTCCGAGATTTATGCATAGGAAGAAAAAGACTAATGCCTCTGGGCTTTTGTTTATATTTACCCAATTCCAGACTTCTTCTCTTTATTGATTCCTGCTCAATCTGGTCAAGATTTAATATATCTAGTAGAGTTTCATGTATATCGAATGGTGTAGTAAGACGTTGTGTATTTCTGCGTAAGTTAGCGGTAGCAGTAGGATATTTATTTCTGAACCACTCCGGAAAAATAAAAAACACAAATGGAAGTCTTTCTTCCAAACGTCCCTGATAGGTTTCACGAATACTTCCCCATCGAATTCCATGATCACTCATGAAAATTAATACTGTTCGATTTAGGGATCCAGTTTCAATTAAATTATATAGAAATTGTTCATAAGTACCATCACCTAGACTGGGAAAATTGAGATAATCATGTGTCAGGCATGCACCCCAAAAGAATCCGAAGAAATCTTTAGAAGCCATAGTAATTGCGAATTTTGATATATACTGTAACAATACTGAAAGAGACATCTGGGATCCTATGCATAATTTTGCGCCTAATTTCTTGTTAAAACCTATATCATCCTCACTTTGCATTAAATATGGTCTTGAATAATAATCGGTCGGTTGTTTCTTAAATCCACGCCTCGCATAAATAAATAATCCTATATTGGAAGCATCTTCCCCGAAAGCTGTTCGGTATCCGGCTGCACTGAAATTCTTCCACACCCAATTGCACTCATCGAATACAGCGTTATTATTCGGCCAACATACATTTTTTAATTCCTTTGCAGAAAGACCCGAAAGGACTGGAATTAGATTTGGAAATGTATTATCTGCCACTTTGTTATAACCAAGCAATTCGATAGCTTTCATGTTTTGAAGAATTTTCAAAGTTCTGGGTAGTTGTCGATGGAAATTCAGACGTGAAACGGAATCCATCCCAACCACCAGTACACTCACACGTTCTCTCTGTCCAGTTGAGGAACTATCTCTTACTTTTTGGCAACGTTTCTCCACTTCTGGCTTTAAAGGAATGAAGGCGTGGTAATTTCTGTATATATTCTGGTTGTCCACATAACATGACACCTTAACAAATTCTTCTGGAATAAAAACTGATTCCTTGAATGAAATGCAGTTATTCGCAAATCTGAAACAAACAGACTAGAGTTAGAATTAAATTGTTTAATACAGATCTCTGAGTTACTTGTAGCATTTATTTGATGCTTACATTATATTGTAATCAAGATATCTGTCTACTTTTCTGGGCTTGGTCCTCCAGAACGGTCGATAGCAGCAGTCCAGTTGATCTAGATCGCTTATATTGAAGGACGACAGTGCAGACTTCACGATGAATAGTGACGTAATGTTAGAATCAACCAGTAGCGGATGCTTTTCGTGACATTTCAGAGGTGTCTCTTTAAATATGAACTCTCGAACAACTGGGTCAAATGGATCCAAATCTGGAATTCGACATCCATCTGTGTCAACTACAAATCCAGACTTTATGTTAGGTAGTGGTTTATCTGAAACTGAAACAATATTTGACTGTTGTTAGAAATGATCAAACACTGTGTTGCATTTTCTGTCTGATGAATCGCGTAATTTGAATCGAAAATTATCGTGTATAATAGGGGTAATAACTATTCCTAAGTCATTGATTTTGATTAGAAGCATTAATGTATTAGTTTTGTCTATATTGAGAGATACTTGTTCCTGTAGGTCTCGCCGAAATTTGTTCATCATGAACCAAATTGCTGACGAAATATAGTCTGACTATATCTTTCAAATAATAACTTCTATTCGACTTCAGTAAAATTTATAAATTGATGTTCTTGAAAGTGTATACGTGCTTTGTTTTAGAAAAACATTTGTTGGAAACAATTTAGCCTGTATTGTTCACAATGCTCCTAATTTAATTTATCTTACCTGGCACGGTAGCGTGTGGCACTGTAACATGGTAGTATATTTCACCATCAAAATCTAGAATGTACAGAAGAGTTCCAAGTAAAACAAGAGGAATCCAAAGTAACCTACGATGGAAAGTTTTAACTCTGTTTCCCCTTGTATCGTCCGTCTTATTTGCCGTATCACATTTAGTTATGGAATGCTGCAAATGCACCATCTGTAATAGTAATCATAATAATAATAATAATAATAATAATAATAATAATAATAATAATAATAATAATGATAATGATGTTAATAATAATAATGCAAGAGAGCACGTAATAGTAATTTTATTTGAAGAAATAAAAGAATTTGATCAATATGCTGAAATTTCTTCCTAATTTGCTGAATAACATTATTTTACCTTCATACGGATACTGTATTTAATATACTTACAGTTCTAAAGGCTAGATTTATAGGCCTACATACGAAGAAATCAATGCCGTAATGCTAACTTGTATCAGATGAACTTAGTAGCTTGTTCAGTATACGTAGGCTATATGCTCTGAGGAAAAAACTAGTATAACAAATATTCTCAAATGTAGGGTCATATAAATTTGTCTTAGACCAGTAGGTTTCATGTTCTCCTGATGATACTCCGCTAGATTTCGTTACTTGGGATGTCGATGTACAAACTACAACTAATGTAGTTACTACAAACTCAGCATATATTGTTTCCACATAGGTTTCTAACATAGTTCCTACCCTGTAGGTCTACCTCCTGCCCTGCTATACCTTCGATTTATGTTTGCTCTGCTCCGTTACTAGTCCTGTGAATTATTGTTAATTTTAGTTAGCTGTAATTTGCTACTTACGAATAATGAAATACAGTATTCATTTGTACTGTATGTTAAATTCAGTTAGCTTGTAATTTACTATTTAATTCAAAATTCTCTTACACTGTTGTTAACATATTTAACTTGTGATTTGTGATTTATTTTACAAATTCATTTCCATTATTGTTAATTTTAGTTAGCTTGCGATTTGCTATTTACTTTAAAAAATTGTTTGTACTATTTTCGTACATTTTAGTTATTGTGATTTGCTGTTTAAAATATTCAATTAAACTTCTGTTGTTAATTTTACTAAGTTTGAAATTTGCTGTGAATTTGTGCTTATTTTATTTTGTTTGTAATTATGATTTATCAATTAGCATATTATCGTATAATCTTGTTACTGTATTAATATTCCATGTCCAAACATTGTATTACCCTAGGGTGTAGAATGGGTAGAACGGAGAAAAATTCTCTCCGGTACACAGTGAGTAGTTCAGCGAGTCTAGCCGGCCAAAAATCATTTCTCGAATACTAATCGCTCAATTTTCATAAAATTTGGTATGTATCTCCAATTATTGAAGTGGATAACTTTAATAATGACAATAAAAATAGCAACTATTTTTACTGAAAATAAAATTAGTAATATTGTAAAAAAAATTCGATTTGAGTGAAAAAATAAATTAATGTTCATAATGTGGGATCAGCTTAAAAATTGAAAGCGTAAGACGAAAGAATATTGCTACATATCTTACTCGTTCACGCGCCAAATGCATCCCCATCAGAATCTGTATCCTCGCTGCTAGTCTCTCCTTCGGCAGCACCGAGTAATGGAGGCTCGGAGACAACTGCAGCACTACTATTAAAATCTACTGCGATTTTCTCTCCTTAATTTCTTTAAGCTGGTGATGTAAGGGTCCAAAGAAATAAGTAGCCTGAGTAAAAAATCGGTATTTGTATCTTTCTTGATGTTTTTCTTGCGAAGACTTCTCTGAAAAGTATAATATATAGTATTTTTTTCCTCGTTTCCTGGGCTTCCTCAGATAGTGTCCTGTGACCTTCTGTCCCTGAGCCAAAAGTTTGTGAAGGTTTGTAGGCATATAATACTATTTGTGCAAGCATAAATATAATTCCCTTGTCTCCTTTGAATACATGTCAAGTGCCGTTCATCAGTATTGAAAAACCGTAAGAAAAAGGTTTCTGATATATTATGTGTAAACAACTTATTAGATTCCATCTATTCCCGTAATATATGCGGTAGTGGAAACCTCCCTGAAAAATATTCTTGTGGTATTTGCATCGTTTTTATTGCGACTGCTTTTTTTATCATGTCAACAAGGTAGTCCTCTTTCCTGCCTGAACATATCCTATCTTCAGTGTTTCGCAATAAATAAAACGGTGGATCTAAATTAACTGTTACAAGATTTTGCATTTCCCTTAATTCTTTATATTGATTAGAGGTCAACTGTAAATCAGTAATCAAAGCGAGATCCTTATTAGGTGACAATAGTTGGTCGTTCCTGCAAAATCAATTTTCATATTGTTTTCTCCATTTTGTCGCACGTTGAAGTAATGCAAGTGAAAGCTCACCTACAATTTTGGCTGCATCTCATTTCCTAGAAGTTCTGAAACACATATGGGAAGCAGAAAGCTTTTCTTCTGGCGATCTTTCTTTAAAAAGTGGACTAGTTTTTTTTCCGTTTTGATCTTTCTCTCATTTCTCCGAAAAGTTTACGTAGACGTCTTCGAATGCTTGTATTGACAGACTAAAATTGGAATTGTTTTGTAGTAGATGGATAAGTATTATATATTTTACTCTCAGACTTAAAATCTTGGTTCAAACATAGCGCATTATATTTTAAGAAAATTTTCTCATTTACGTTGTATTTTTCCCACCGTAATCGAATTTTCGAGCATAGAAATTTAATTCATTTTTATTGGCTGTAAAATGTCTTCAGAGTAATCTTTGAGACCAACATGTTCAATTATATTCGAGAATTTCACTTTTCTCTCGCTCTTGTTCCACATCTGGAAAACAGCTCTCCGGATTACGGAGCGCATGGTGTCTGAAAATAATTAATAGCTACTCTGTATGCACCTGTTTGCAGAAAAAAATCACGACGTCGTATTCAGAAAACTATAATGAATATCTCTACAAAATTTTATCGAGGTGATAGAGGGCTACACCTTTTAAAAGTCAACTCGAAGTCATATAATAGGGTAAAACTAAAACTCTTTGCACATGTTTATCCAGACACTTATTCTAGACAATAAGATAATAATTTTTGTCACGAAAATCAGCTTATATGTAAGTACATACCTTATCATATATCCACACTCTGTATTAGAAAAAATACTATACTAACTTCACCACTTTGCACCATCCAATTGCAATTGGACTTTGGTTTCTTCGGAGGTTTTCCCCAGCCGTGGGACTGAAGCCGGATGGTCTATGGCGAGTCCTTGGCATCAACCCCTTTGATTTGATTACCCCCTTTGATTTGATTACCTGGTTGGGTTTTTCCGAGGTTTCCCCCACCGAAAAGGCAAATGCCGGGTAATATTTTGGCGAATCCTCGGACCTCATCTCATCTCACTACATCTCGCCAAAATGTAAAAAAAATTGTACAAAATTGTAAAAATTGTATAAAGTTACTAAATTGTAAAACTATAAAAATTTGTAAAAATTGTAATTGTACTATTGTAAAATGTTGACATGTTCCACATCTTAAAGCTTCATTGCTCATGTAAGATCTATGGAATAAAATGAATGAATGAATGAATGAATGAATGAATGAATGAATGAATGAATGAATGAATGAATGAATGAATGAATGAATGAATGAATGAATGAATGAATGAATGAAACTGCGCGCCTGCCTCTGCTGCGTAAATGATCTTACTGGAGACATGCAACTTTCGCTCTGTTGTGAGGGTCCCCTAACAGATGTAAGCATCTGTCTACATTTGGATAGTATACTTTGGAGTTTTATAAACACGTCTATATAAGAATTTAGCATTAAAGATAGGGTGTGAAAATTGATTTTTGGCCGGCTAGCTGCTTGAAATTACACACTGTGCGGTACCGGGACTCGAACACAGTTTTCCAGCTCTGCGTGTTGACGCTTTATCCATAAGCCACACTGGATTCTAGTTCCGATGTCGGATTGAATCCCTCTCAGTTTAAGTTCTACCTCTTAGTTCCCTTTTGGTTGCCCATCCTCATGTACTGTGGCACAATGTCCAACATACTATGTACAGAGGTGCACTCATTACGAGTGACTAAGTGGCCGGGGTCCGACGGAATAATTCGCTGTCTTGAATCACAAAGTGATTACTTACGCTTTGTCATATTACTATGATGTTCCGAAGTAGACTACATATGATGCTTCGTGCAGGAATTCTGCATTACCATATGGTGAAGAATGGGTAAAACGGAGAAAAGTTCTCCCCGGCACCGAGACTCGAACCCTCTGAGTGCACCACTGTATATAGTGTGTTGGATATTGTGCCACTGTCATATATTCTGTGGCACAGTACATGAGGGTAGGCCACCAAAGGGGAATTAAAAGGTAGAACTTAAACCGAGAAGGATTCAATCTGGCATCCGAAACTAAAGTCCCGGCGCCGGAGAGAATTTTTCTCCGTTCTACCCATTCTTCATCATATCGTAATGCAGAATTCTTGCATGGAAACATCATATGTATTTCGGTACATCAGAGTAACACATTAATACTATATTACCAGTCCAAGACGAGTGAGGACCCGGAGTTCTACGAATTAACTGTTTACCTGCTGTGGCTGTGAGTACATCCGTGTTCCCTCTCTGTCGGCCTGTACACTAAAGCGTATCGAAAAAAAATCCGAAATTCAAAACGTAAGAGTGTCGAAAAGTTGTCTTGTAATATCTAATATAGTATACTTTGGAGTTTTATGAACACGTTTATATAAGAATTTAGCATTAAAGATAGGGTGTGAAAATTGAAAAGTATAATGAATATCTCTACAAAATTTTATCGAGATGATAGAGGGCTACACCTTTTAAAAGTCATATAATAGGGTAAAACTCAAACTCTTTGCACATGTTTATCCAGACACTTATTCTAGACAATCTATACTAATAATAAATCTGTAGCCAAAATTTTTCTGGTAATTTTCGATTTTCCAAAAATAATTGGTGTTAACATGTATAAATTAACCATCTTGAAACCGAAAATCGCTTTTTTGAAATTTTTGTTTGTATGTCTGTCTGTCTGGATGTTTGTTACTTTTTCACACGGTAATGGGTAAACCGATTTATATGAAAATTGGAATATAAATTAAGTTCGTTGTAACTTAGATTTTAAGCTATATGGCATTCAAAATACTTTATTTAAAGGGGGGGTTATCAGGGGGCCTGAATTAAATAAATCGAAATATCTCGCTTACTATTGATTTTCATGAAAAATATTACATAACAAAAGTTTCTTTAAACATAATTTCCGATAAGTTTTATTCTATACAAAATTTTCATAGGACTGATATTTAATGAGATAAATGAGTTTTAAAATTACAATAAGAACGCCATCTAAGGCGCTGTACTGAAATAAAAACAAATGACTTCGTCTATAAGGGGCCTTGGACAACAATAATCGAAAGCTATTAAACATAGCCTAAGAGAATGTTTCTGTGTTTGTATGAAGTAATATCGGAAGCTAATTAATTGTTTAATTATTATTTCACCATTGGAAAGTGTAGTTCCTCTAGATGGACATAATTCTACAATATTATTACAGTAACTTCTGAAACATATAGCAAGTAATATAAATTATACACATTAAAACTAAATGATATGTCAATCTTCATTAAACTATGGTTGCATGTAATAACAATTAAGAAACATGTTAAAGGAATTGTCATTGCACCAAATGATTGCTCTCTGGACCAAAATGACCGCATTTTAATTATTTAAATACAGTTTAAATTAAGTAACATATTAAACGATTTATCCTTCTATCAAACACGAATGTTCCCTGGAACAAACATCCTATTTCAATTATGAAATACTATATATTTATTTCTAACGGGTGCAGCGGAGCGCACGGGTACGGCTAGTAAGATAATTTTTGTCACGAAAATTAGCTTATATGTAAGTACATACCTTATCATATATCCACATATATATAGTGTGTTGGATATTGTGCCACTGTCATATTATATTCTGTGGCACAGTACATGAGAGTAGGCCACCAAAGGGGAATTAAAAGATAGAACTTAAACTGAGAAGGATTCAATCTGGCATCGTAACTAAAGTCCGGGCGCCAGAGAGAATTTTTCTCCGTTCTACCCATTCTTCATCACATCGTAATGCAGACTCCTATCTAAAGTACAAGTAAAATGTTTATTTATTTTCATAATTCTTCGGTGCATGGTTAATAGAGCCAAATTTTGGTCTCCATTACTGGTGATCGCCGTTGCACTACTTATTTGCGTCAACGCTTAAGTATTGCTATTCAACGCGGAAATGCAATGAGCGTTTTGGGTACTCTTCCAGAGTCCAGCCCTTTGGACGAACTTTTTCTCCTGTAAAATTTTTTATCTCTATGTAAATGTTTATATTTAGTTTTTATATATGTGTAATTGTAACGGTGATAATATTGTTAATCAAATAATTTTTTATTCATTTATTTTTTTTTCATAAGTGTATATTATTTTTGGGAGTGTTTTTTGTAAATAATTTTATGAGGTTGTTATTGATATGCTGATAAATTATTTGTACGAGTGCATCCAGCCTGGTAAAATAAGCATTTGTAGCGAAAACCTAATTTTAATTAAACTTTAACGAGTACTTATTCTGAAGATGAAAGAGAGATGGAACGGAGAAAAATTCTCTCCGGCGCCGGGATTTGAACCCGGGTTTTCAGCTCTACGTGCTGACGCTTTATCCACTAAGCCACGCCGGATACAATCCCGACGCCGTTTAGAATCGTCTCAGATTAAGCTCCATCTCTTGGGTTCCCTCTAGTGGCCGCCCTCTGCACTACGTCATAGATGTCTATGAACGCAGGACCGAAGTCCATACATGTGTTGAGGTGCACTCAGATGAGTGACTGTTTGGCCGGGATCCGACGGTATGGGCGCCCATACCGTCGGATCCCGGCCAAACAGTCACTCATCTGAGTGCACCTCAACACATGTATGGACTTCGGTCCTGCGTTCATAGACATCTATGACGTAGTGCAGAGGGCGGCCACTAGAGGGAACCCAAGAGATGGAGCTTAATCTGAGACGATTCTAAACGGCGTCGGGATTGTATCCGGCGTGGCTTAGTGGATAAAGCGTCAGCACGTAGAGCTGAAAACCCGGGTTCAAATCCCGGCGCCGGAGAGAATTTTTCTCCGTTCCATCTCTCTTTCATCATGTGATGACGCAGAATATCTGCGTGGAAATATCATATGTACTTCGGTACATCAAAAAAAAAAAAAATATATATATATATATATATATATATATATATATATATATATATATGAGTACTTATTCTGTAAATTAGTAAATAAAATATAACCAATAAAAAAACTAGATCTCAGATTTCAATTTTCACAGAGCCGCAGGAAGTCTAAAGATGATCGTATAGGCAGGCCTATCTAAAGTACAAGTAAAATGTTTATTTATTTTCATAATTCTTCGGTGCATGGTTAATAGGGCTCAAGTCACTTCTTTTCCACAATCTTTGTTTCTGAAAAGCTATTAAAAAGGAAAACTTAGGTTTTCATTGGTATTACGGACTTGCGTCTGGGTGGAATGCAAGTCATAATACAGTTAAATGATCATTCTGCCTTAAGTTTTATTTTCTAACTTTTTTTGGTATTAAAGGTTTATGTCGACATATGCCCTAAGTATCATCACTATATGATGTACTGGAGAAATGTTATGTTGATCACTGAAGATTTTTAAGCATCTGTACTTAAACAGCTGCCAACACTGTATTAATGTGGAAGCTTGTAAGATTTATACTGTATTTACATTGTTGTTATATTCTACTGTATAATATGAAATAATCGTATTAACGAGTTACTGAGAGTGTTGAAACAGCGTTTTTTTTTCAGCCGATGTTATACATAGGTGCATCTCAAAAAGATTAACAATAGTTGCACTGTTTGTTTTGTTTTTCTAGTATTTCCGATGTTAAAAAAGTTTATTTCCTGGTTCACTGGAGAACATCACTACTACAGCAACATGAGCTACTTACCGTCCCGCAGCATCCGATGTCTCATCTACAGATACAAATACTTTGTTACTAAAAAAAAAAAGTAGCCACGTTCAATTTGTAGGCTAGCGGTGTCAAAGAGGACGGAAGCTTTGTAGTTTCAATAATTTTAATTATGTCGCGCTGTCCATTGTCGTCGTCAAGTCTTTTGAAGGCCGCTCCAATACTCCACGAGGAGTGTATAAACCAGAGTTGCAAATTTTAGCAGTGTGTCTTGTTCTAGTTCACAGTGAAAATTAATTATATTACAGTTCAGTGTATAATAAAAAATGTGGAGGCCGTGGGAAGCGAGTGAAGTGTCGGAACCGATACCCATGAACGTCAATAACGACGATGGTAATAATAATAATAATATAATAATAATAATAATAATAATAATAATAATATATCAGAGTTAAATAACAATTCAAATTCAAAAGCTAGACCAAAATTATGTAAGCAGTGTCAAACGTTTGTGTGCAATGCTCACACGTATGTTCTGAAAAACAATTTAGGTCAAGGAAAAATTTCGGAGACATCTAAAATTCTTAAATTAAATAGAAATACTGTAAGTAAAATTGTAAAAAAAGGGACCTAAGACACCTAAAAAGCGTGACACAATATTAATAAAGTAGATGGTTTTACGCGTGATTACATTCGCCATGAAATATATAGTTCTTACAATAAGGGCCAATCCTTAACAATAAAAGAATTATTACAAAAAGTCAAACTTTCCGGTTTTCCTTATGGAGAAACAACCTTAAGAGAATTGGTTAAAAAACTTGGGTTTCGTTTTCGTATCCTGAAAAGGAAACAAGCTATTACCGGTATGGAATCCGCAAGAATTGTGGCATGGCGTTATAATTATTTGCAACGCCTAAATCAACTGCGGTCTGAAGGATCCCAAAATGTATTTCTTGATGAAACATGGTACGATACCACGATGTTGCTCGGAAAGGATGGGATGATGGCACATGCAATTGTATTTTGAAATCTCCATCTTCAAGAGGGAAGCGTATCATGGTGCTTCATGCTGGGGGAAGAGAGGGATGGGTTCCCAATTGTCTTTATTTATCTGCAAGAACCATAAAAGATTCTAAAGCGGATAGTCACGATGAAATGACAGGTGAAGTTTTATAAAATTGGTTCAAAACTAGATTACTCCAAAATTTACCAAGAGACAAAAAATGTGTTATTGTTATGGATAATGCGAGTTATCACTCCAGGCAAGCTATCAAATTTCCCACTCTTAGATCATCTGTAAAAGACATCATAAATGTTATGCAATATCACAAAATTCCATTGCCTCATCCCATTCCTATTAAAGCAGCCATGATGCAAACAATTAGGAAAGCCAATATTAATAAAACATACATAGTGGACGAATTAGCTACCTCTTATGGACATGAAGTTCTTCGTCTCCACCCTTATCATTATGTTCTTAACCCGATAGAGCTAGTATGGGCTCGCCTTAAGTCCCATGTGAGGAGAAACAATACAACCCCAACCCTCAGTGCTAGTGTGTGTGAGCATTTAAGAGAAGGAGTTGAAAACATAAATTCTAACCTCTGGTCGTCCTGTGTTGACCACACAATCAAGGTCGGAGAACGGTACTGGATACAAGACACAACAGGAGATGGGAAACGTTTCATTGTGGATTTAAGAGAAAGTGACACGGATGATGAATAGATATTAAGAAGTAAGTACACCTATATTCATTAATTATTTACATTTAAAATAAAATTACATAATTTTTACTTATATTACTTTATTTTATTATCCATTTATTCTATTTAATTATTTCTTTAAATAATTAATTTAAAATAAATAATCTAAATAATATAAATAATCTTCAAATTAACTCATGCTTTGAGCAATTAAGCCTAGCCCATATCCATGTTATATTAATATATAGCAGCAACAAACAAGACGTGACAACGTCGCATTTTCATTTTATTATCGGTGCATGCAATAAAGACCTACAAATCTTAAAAGGAATGCCACTGCCTAATAATTAAACGAGGCAACTTTACCTATAGCTGTTCGAATGGGTTCAGAGTTTTTTCGTATATCCAGACCATTAAGTTGAACCGCATTGATGCTAGGCAGTTTTCTAGACGTGCATTTTTCTATAAACCGTTTAAAATGTGGATTTCTGAGCTTGTGTATTGGAATATTCGCCGATACCATCACAACCATCTTGCCATTAAGTGAAAACAGCACCAGAAGTACTGTAGGAACTGTAGGTAAGCCACTACAATGCAAAACAAGCAGGCAGCAGCGGAGAGCATCATAGGTTCGAATCCTAAACAAATCAAACGTAGGCTACGTTCGTTCTCCGGCGCACCACACACAGGTTGCCCTTTCCTGTCACACTGCAGTACCTTTGAACCCATGGCCTCCGTGACGTCAAAATAGGCAAGCAACAACCAACCTAAAATCCGTTCACTCTAGGACAAAGTGTCGTCCCTGGTCATAATACAGTAAAATGATTATTTTGCCTTAAGTATTATTTTCCAACTTTTTTTGGTATTAACGGTTTATGTCGACATATGCCCTAAGTATCATCACTATATGATATACTGGAGAAATGTTATGTTGATCACTTATGGTTTTTAAGCGTCTGTACTTTAAGAGCTGCCAACACTGTATTAATGTTGAAGCTTGTAAGATTTATATTTACATTGTTGTTATATTCTATAATATGAAAGAATCGTATTAACGAGTTACTGAGAGTGTTCTATAGTATAAAGAAAATGGTTCTTCTTAAACAAAAGCAATAAAGGTAGATAAATGTTTTCATAGGAGTATTTTCTGTAAGTATTTCTATTTTAATATAAGATAGGCAAATTGACTCACTCTATGAATTACAATTAAATTAAAATCATGACTTTAGTGACTGACATTCTTTACTACATACAATTTTGATTCCGAATGAGTTATTTTTTGTCTACTGCAATAAAATTTTCTTCAATTTCTCTTCGTTCTGAGTATAACAGAAATTACTGTGCCCATATGAAAACATTAAACATTATTGCAGTGAATTATGTTCAAAGTGTAATTAATGTATAATATTGATAATGATAGTTATACTCTTTTTGTGATACGAGTATACGGAGTAAATGCATCGGCGGAAGGCTATATATTATTGTGTTTATTTGTAACAATTAACTAAAATTATGTGTAACTAAGTATACCACAATAATTATTAACTTTTAAATATTGTTTAATTGTGTAATGATACAAGATTTCATGCCATGAAATACAGATTAATACGCCGCGTGGTCGCATCTTATGCCTTCGCGTTAGTATATATCTGGTGCTTCAGTTTGCCTCTATAGTCTGATTGTATTACTCGGCCAAGGCTAGTGGAGTCGCGGGCGTAATGTGAACTACCGCGATGCGGTATTACGAACGCAGGAGCAGTAGCGCCACGGCTCCGGGCTGCAGGACTCCACTGGCCTTGGTCGAGTAATGCCGCCTGCCTGCAGTAAGGTAGCTTTTGTAAATAGAACAAGTGGAGCGCTCATCTCCCAGGCCCTTACTTGCCTTGGACGGGTAATATCTTTGTGATGGAAAATAAACTACTACTACTACTACTACTACTACTACTACTACTACTACTACTACTACTACTACATCATAATGCGAAGTTGTACGAGGCTGGGTAACTTTCGGCGCTGGACCCTGGGCTCATTTCGCTGGCATTATCACCTTTGTATCATTCAGCGCTAGATAACCTTAGAAGTTGGCAAAGTGTCGTAAAATAATCAATTTAAAAAAAAATGTAAACCAAACATGAAGGTCAAGATCGAAAAAATATTTAGGGTGCTATTCATAGACATTTCGCAGCACGCGCTACGAGCGTACTAAGCTAGCCCCGGCTATCCACTGGTTACTAGTACAGAATTCAAATCATATCATCGCTAACACTGGTTTATGAATACGAAAAACGCTGATCATCCACCGGAAGCCCGCGCTAAAAATGTCTATGAATACGGCCCTTAAATTCTAAACCACAAACAATCTGATTTATCCCTTAAATCATAATTCAGTTATGAAATTAAGTAGTAAATGTGTTGTTACCTTTTTTGAAAATATTTTCTTTCCGTAATCTGTTTAACAATCACTGTCAGTAAACACGTCCACACCAATAAGATTGCCCTTTCTCACTGAGGGATAACTTTCGGCGACAACTCATAGCGTGCTCAGTGCAATCAGCGTATGCAGAATAATAAAAAAATTGAATATGCTTATTGTTTTCTTAATATACATAAATGCTCACAACTACACATCACACTATTTACTCAGGTGGACTGCAACTGTAGCTCACATGAATAAAGTTACTCTGTGCAGCTGGTCAAGACAAAATCTGTAACACTCGTGCATTGTTACAAGTGTAAAGGAGGGTATACAAAAGGAAAATGCCGCCAGCCGTTTATGATTGACGTCATGCCGCGATAAACAAGAGCATAATAGCCCACGCGAAGACTGAAGTCTTGTGACATCTTGTAAGAACCATCTCCTGGATATGTAAGCAAATTTTAGCCTTACGTTCTATGAATAGTCCGTTATGAAAATTGATCATCTGCATTCTTAGATTAAATGAGTTCAGGTTTGGTATACCTAAGAACTATATTCGCATTTTAGGATTGAATGAGAATCTGCAAGCAAGTCACCATTCTCATCCTTGAGCACGTTTACCGTTGCCTGATATCCTTTCTTAAATTTCTTTATTCCCTTATGCAGGGACATCATTTTATTTCTACTTCAATTTTTATTGTACCTGAGTTTTTTAATGTGCTTAACTCCCACCCCTTCTACTAATGAAGTTCCAAGTGTCCTCCACACAGAACCAAGGCCGCATAATAACAGTACTGAGTTAATGACTATAGTACGTTCCAGAAATATGTTCGCGTCTTCCAGTGACGAAAGATCTTTCAATATTGAATCATATTTTCGCACAGGTACTGTCGTCCGTTTGCCTATGTCGCATCCCGATTTCCCCCACCTGATTCTGCTCGCCCCTCTGTAAAGGCTAGTGGCTGGGATGTCTTAGCTGTTTTCTGAAAACATTAATTTCTGTTAGGAATTGGATGTCTACGTAATATTATACAACTGTTTAAAATAACTTAAATAAAAGGGCCTCGTTAAGTAATTAACTGCCACGTGAGTTTCCCCCTTTCTATGACCCTGCGACAAAACCACTTGGACGGACAGTAGATAGCATGTCTGAGTAATTTTATCTTTTCGGATCGGGTAGAAGTGAAGATTGAATTTACAGTACGTACGGTACTCTTTTATAGAGTAGGTACAGAATTATTTCAATTTGAGTTACTAGTACGAAGGAGGAAACTGGTAATTGGAATTAGGTGCAATAGTCTATTGTGCGATAATATGCACAAAAGAACTGAAGCCTGTATCGAAATGAACGGCCACCATTTTAAAAAATGTGTTTAATATCCATATTCTGATTATTTTTCAATTTAACTTCATTCTCTATATTGTATGCTAATGTGCTGTAGACAGTATAATATACACTGCATAATGAATACGTCCGAATGGATAGCTCAATTCGTGAGTAAAAACACATATTGTTAATTCTGTACTGTATTTTGATTAAACAAAAACCTTATGAAAATGATCAAACTCTAAATTGCGATATTTCCTATTTACGTAAATGGATGAACTACTTTTCTTCCCTCCTATACCTAGTAAAGTGATTTGTTTGTATTTTACGCCAGTATCATCGAACTCCAGTCGTGGAAGGGGTTCTCAACCGTTAATTCAAAGGTATAGCCAGGTTATTATTAAAAATGTTAGTAAAAATAAAATGATGTCCCTGTATAAATCTCTAATGTTTTTATTCCTACTATTTGTTTCTACCTCATTCAGCTTTTCCTTCAAGTAATCTCTCTTTTTTATAAAATATACTTACAGTAAATTATATCAAATAGGGAAGGATGTCTTTAATATTACAACGTCGGCCCAATTCAAAAGGGAAACAACTAAAAAAAAATTCACCTTTCGATTTAGACATATGTACATGAGAATCGCAGAAAATTACTCTTTCTAGGTCCATACAGCAACAACTCGTAACGTTTCGTATACGCAACATAAAAGGACTAAATCCATGTGCAACTGATCATTAGTAATGAAACAGACAGTCCAAAACGGCAACAACGCGAAACTTTTAATGTTGTGCTATTATCATTTTAAGAGTACTTGGTAGGGCATAGTTATTTCCTGTTAATCTAAAAGACAGTGAATGAGTTTTAAGCCTGTTGTTTACATTTGCTTTAATTTTGCTTTCTTTTCATTGCAATTTAGTCTTTATAATTATAGTGATTTGAAATTAAAATAAATATAAGTGTAATGAACAATTGAATGTTATGTATTAAACCATAAATATTCGGTCTGTGCACTATATCCAGGGGCGGGGAAAAGGACTCCTATAGACATATTTTATTGCAGTGTGTCGAAACGGAACATATCCGGAGAAAATATCTACCACCCTCGATGCTAAGTCAGAATAGGAGTTCGCTTGCATGTCCTGACCTCGTGGGGACTAGAGAATGCGAACAATAGACTGGATTGTTCTTGAAGGTGAGACAGACTAGAACTTCAGCTGTTGAAGTTTGTGGTGCGAACTGACGAAGGAATAATGGTAACTACTCAGTTATACACTTTTATGTCTGTTTTAGGTTAGAGTATATTATATAATGTGTTTTATTTGCGTCATTTTCATTTTAATCTGTTTTTTTTTTTTTTTTTTTTTTTGAGAGAGAGAGAGTGGTTGGATCTAATCATGGGTGAGAGGGGTGAAACCTACAAAGTAGGAATTGTTTTACACAGCATGTACAGTCAGAAGACCCGTGATTGGATTTAAGAGAAAATTATGATAATATAGTACATCTGTATGTATCCGGGCGTCATATGAGGATGTCGGTAAATTGGCCTCCTAGACCAAATTGGCTTCAAATGGATAAAGAAATTATTTCTTCTGACCGATTTCGTTAACATTATGTATTAGTCGTAGTAACATAAAATAAATCAAAGCTTTTTTACTAATGGAGGATAGTTAACTGATCATCATTCACCCATATGAAGCCAGTAATGTAGATCAGTTACCGACAGAGTCGTTGCCCAGGATGCGAAATTAGAGGCTTAACTACGCTACGCTCACGTTGAGGCGAGATGGTGATAGAGATTTGTTGGGATGCCACACGGAAACCGGAGCTCCCGGAGGAAACCCCTGTGTTACCTGGACCACGGGCTTGCCCAACAAAAACCATAAGTCGGAGGTACGCTGGGGGTCACACAAGGAACTACAGGATTATAAATTCAGCGCTCTAGCCACTAGACCACCGTGGCGGCTAGTCTTAAAATGTTGAATCCAGTAAAGAAACTCAGGCTGCACATAAAAATGTTTAGGTGCTATGCTAACCTGGCGCCCGGGATTTGTTTACCTCTGACTATAACCATTTTCTAGAATTTAATATTCTATTGTTATCGTTTAAGAAATATTTTACTGCAGTTATATATGCAGTCTCAATATTTATGCATCTATACACGTTACATTATATTCTGGCCATCATGCTACGAGACAGAATGACAAACGAAACATTACAAAAACTGACGAACACTACTGATGCAGCAGTACTAGCCACGATAACGAAGTGGACCTGGGGGGGGGGGACATGTGGCGAGACCACACCAGACAAGATGGACCCATGCAGTCACGATGTGGGACCCCTACGTCGGAAAGAGAGAACAGAGAAGACCACGGCTCAGACGGTCTGACATGTTTGCCAAAGAGGCGGGGAAACAATGGTCGAGGACAGCAAAGAACAGAGTTTTGTGGAAAGAAATATGAAAGGTCATGGTCTAGTAGCGAAGTGTGACAAAATTTTTGGGTAAGCTGGGCTGAAGGCATGGTTCGGAAATAGTGATCTAGGTCGTGCTTTACGTCCTATAAGGTAAACGAAACGCGGAAATGCTCCTGTTTCTAAATTGATCTTGTCCCTTCTTCGAAAATGTTTGTGAACGCTCAACTTACCCTGCCTACCCTGAGCTTTGCCACTGAGATTTCAGTATTAAAATAGTGTAAATAGTAAAGTCAGTATTTGTAAAAGTGTGAGATAAATTTTGTAAATAGTAAAGTCAATGTTGAGAAATAGTATAAATAGCATCAGTGTTTATCAAAGTTCTGGTGTTAGTATTATGTGGGCAGTGCATAAAATGAACAAAGAACAAAATACTGAGACTAAGTAAAGTTTAACAGGGTTAGTAACCATGTCACAACAGTAGGCTATACACGACAAACTCGCCTGGATTGGCTCGTCAAGCGAGTACACCTGAGTCATCCCTGTCGAGAGGGTTCTACCCCATCACAGGAGGCCTGTGCCCAACATGGGACATCATGGCTAGCATTCATTCATTCATTCATTCATTCATTCATTCATTCATTCATTCATTCATTCATTCATTCTCGCCTTACATTTAAAATCAAATGTGCAAGCTCATCTGATGAATGTTAAGTTATACGTTGAACACATATAAATGTTATTTATAAGTTGATCGTCATTCTTTATACTTTCAAAAAACCACCGCAAGTCCTTTCAAAGAAGAGGTAGCCTACATGCAGACAGAGCAATTGCTTAATTTTGCGGCAGTAAATGTGCATCTCGCTCTGTTGATAATGAAGTAAATCAGGTAGCTAAGTAGATATGAAAGAATAAAGCGTTGATATTGCCCCAAATATAAAACTGAAACCAGTACGCAGTTTCAAATAGGTATCTAGATTGTGTTTACAAAGAAGGGTCTAGGAAGTAAAGAGATAGAAGCAAGAGTTCACCAAGGGAAGAATTGCTTTTTAGCATGTTGTCTGATACACGTCTCAACACTCTGCTTCGATATTGTTTATTTTTGCCGTCATGTCTGCCCGGAGATTCTGTAAGGTTCGTGGTCTGCTTTTGTCGGATATATCATTGAGATAATCACACAGGAAGCAATTCGCTGACCTCAAGCCTGGTTATCTGGGGGGCCAAAAATTTTTCGAGGTACTACGATCCAATAAGATGTTGATGTGTGCCACTGAAGGTGTGGAACATGGGCCATCCTGTTGGAAGTATCTCTGCGTAAGCTCGATGTTGTCTAATGCTCAATGATGATCGTGGAAATGTACTTGTACACATTCGTGTTTCCTGTCTGCAAGCTGCCACCATAGCGAATAATGTCAATAGCTTTTGCAACATCTGTTCTCAGCGGCATATCATTGAAAGGAAAATAAATTATAATATTAAAGCAGAATGACAATTATTTCGTGTTTTCCTTAATTTTGTACCTATCGTATGTGGTCAATCTTCATTTTCAGTCTCCTTTCTGTGTCCGAATTATCATAATATTAACTTATAAAGCTGAGAAGTTGATAACATAGCTGATAGTGTAAAATTCAAATTATTGCTTGTTTCTCTGCGCCTATTCTGAAGGTATTATATACAGGCATGCCCATTGCGAATTCTAGCCTTTAAACGAGATGCAAACGTGTCGCAGAATATCTTTTAAGCGTGTGCCTGCATTCGATTATGAGATTCTACGCCACTGTTGCACCTGGTTTAAAGTTAGAATTGCCCGCAATTGCGTGCATTACAGTATGAATACTATTATTCTCCTGTCTATTCATACTGCACTTTCTGCGAAATTACCGAACAAATTTTAAACTCAAAGAAAATTTGGTTCTACACGTCTGCGACAATATAGACCTCCCGTTTCCTTAGTTACATTTTAATTTTACGTCCTAAACCACAATCTTAACTCTAAATTGTTTGGGGTAAGTTACGTAGGTAGTAACATTTGGTAGGTATACTTTTTTTCGGAATAATTTTTCTTCTATTTCAGACATGCTCTGTATTTCATAATGATATCATTCAGAGGTATTGCTCTGAACTCTACAGCTGGATCAGTTTATGAAATATAATTCGTTACCAGAAGAACATGATAGTCGGAGATGTTATATAACTTTGTAATCTGTTCAACTTCCCTGTCTTTGACATAAACAAATGTAAATTCAATTTTGAGTGAAAACAATATTATTCTAAGTACATTCTTTCCAGATAATTGTCATAAATGTTAAATGTTAACACAGTTTAAAATGTTACACCAGAAAGAGTTTTCATACAAATAAGTAAATTAATTTTTTTACAATTGTGAACTTTGGAAACACTTACTTTCGGCGAACGCTTGGAATATATATTTTTAACCTTGTAACATCTTCTCAAAAGACTGCACAATATGAGAACATAGTAAAGCAGTTTACACACTGTATATATATTCTTTATCTTCATCTTCAAGACTGAACAGTCGGACGTGTTACATTCAGCTATCTTTGAGAATTTATATTTATCTTTATCTTGAAGACTAAACAGTCGGACGTGTTACATTCAGCTATCTTTGAGAATTTATATTTATCTTCACCTTCAGACTAAACAGTCGGACGTGTTGCATTCAGCTATCTTTGAGAATGTATATTTATGTTCATCCTCAAGACTGAACAGTCGGACGTGTTACATTCAGCTATCTTTGAGAATTTATATTTATCTTTATCTTGAAGACTAAACAGTCAGACGTGTTACATTCAGCTATCTTTGAGAATTTATATTTATCTTCATCTTCAAGACTAAACAGCTGGACGTGTTGCATTCAGCTATCTTTGAGAATGTATATTTACCTTTATCTTGAAGACTAAACAGCCGGACGTGTTACATTCAGGTATCTTTGAGAATTTATATTTGTCTTCATCTTCAAGACTAAACAGTCGCATGTGTTGCGTTCAGAAATCTTTGAAAATTTTCAAGAATCTTAGTTATTCCACTCTTTTTTATTTAGTCAGTTGCAAAGCATTTTAATAAACGAGATAAATACACCTTTTCAAATACTTTACGAGAAAAGTGCAGGCATATTTCGGTTGGACCAATATACTCCAATTTAAAATAATACTATTTAGTTTTCTTTGCAATTATGGATGTTGCAAAACTTATATTCTATATTATACCTACACGTAACTAAATGACTAATATATAATAATTCAAAATTCTTGTAGAATAGTCCATTTTACAGATTTTCGTGCGATCTGAGAAACATCAATAAAATACAAAGCAAAGTGACAAAACTAAATCTGTATACTTACAACATCTCATTAAACTTGAATCCCTCATTTTTGGAAATGAAATATTTTCACGTTGTGAATAATTACAGTTAAACTTGTAAAGCTTCAATTATTCAACATTTCTTGTTACACACAATCTTGGAGTTTGTATATTGCTAACAACATCACAAAACGATGAAGGCACATCTACATAACAATATTTCAATCAATTCTACTAATCACTAGATAAATCACAGTTTAGTCCTCATATTGAGGTAGGATTTACAATAACAATAAAGTTTCATATGAAAGTCTGCTACACAAGAACTCTGGTTTCCATATGAATTAATTCGACTAACACTACCTGTAACTTGAACACTGCTGTTGCCTATACAGTGACGAACAGTACCCTCAAACAATGCACCTCCTGGAGCAGTCCTAATAACAATCACATAGTCCTTCAGTCCTTGATCTTTAGTTTTATTGTACAGATGTTCACGAGGAAACTGAACACTAGCACTTCTAATTTCTGTCACTTGGAGTTGCGAACACACACCATACGGCTTTAAGAGGGAATTAAGATGGTCAACTAATATTAAGGACATATTTTTAATAATAGCGTCTCCCACTGGCAGAACTTTACTTTGCTGACACGTACACCAATGTGGTTCTATTCCAGCTTCACTACAAGTCCGAGATTTATGCATAGGGAGAAAAAGGCTAATGCCTCTGGGCTTTTGTTTATATTTACCCAATTCTAGACTTCTTCTCTGTATTGATTCCTGTTCAATCTGGCCAAGATTTAATAAATCTAGTAGAGTTTCATACATATCGAATGGTGTAGTAAGGCGTTGTGTATTTCTGCGTAAGTTAGCGGTAGCAGTAGGATATTTATTTCTGAACCACTCCGGAAAAATAAAAAACACAAATGGAAGTCTTTCTTCCAAACGTCCCTGATAGGTTTCACGAATACTTCCCCATCGAATTCCATGATCACTCATGAAAATTAATACTGTTCGATTTAGGGATCCAGTTTCAATTAAATTATATAGAAATTGTTCATAAGTACCATCACCTAGACTGGGAAAATTGAGAAAATCATGTGTCAGGCTTGTGCCCCAAAAGAATCCGAAGAAATCTTTAGAAGCCATAGTAATTGCGAGTTTTGATATATACTGTAGGAATACTGAAAGAGACATCTGGGATCCTATGCATAATTTTGCGTTTAATTTCTTGTCAAAACCTATATCATCCTCACTTTGCATTAAATATGGTCTTGAATAATAGTCAGTCGGTTGTTTCTTAAATCCACGCTTCACATAAGTAAATAATCCAATACTTGTAGCATCTTCCCCGAAAGCTGTTCGGTATCCGGCTGCACTGAAATTCTTCCACACCCAATTGCACTCATCGAATACAGCGTTATTATTCGGCCAACATACATCTTTTAATTCTTTTTCAGAAAGACCCGAAAGAACTGGAACTAGATTAGGAAACGTATTATCTGCCACTTTGTTATAACCAAGTAATTCGATAGATTTCATGTTTTGAAGAATTTTCAAAGTTCTAGGCAACTGTCGATGGAAGTTCAGACGTGAAACTGCATCCATTCCCACAAGCAGCACACTAACACGTTCTCTTTGTCCAGTTGAGGAATTCTCCCTTGCTTCTTTGCAACGTTTCTCCACCTCTGGCTTTAAAGGAATGAAGGCGTGGTAATTTGTGTATATATTTTGGCTATCCATGGAACATGACACTTTAACAAATTCTTCTGGAATAGAAACTGATTCCTTGAATGAAGTGCAATTATCCGCAAATCTGAAACATGGAGAATACAGTTATAATTCAGTTATTTTAAATATAGTCAGTCCTCTTTCGAGTAAGTCGTGTTATTATACATTATTCTTACGTTATTTTGTTGTCAAAGTAATCGTCTACGTTTTTGGGCTTGGATCTCCAGAATGGTTGATAGCAGCAGTCCAGTTGTTCTACATCGCTTATATTGAAGGATGGCAATGCAGACTTCACGATGAACAGTGACGTATGGTTAGAATCAACCAGCAGCGGGTGCTTTTCGTGACATTTCAGAGGTGTCTCTTTATGTATGAACTCTCGAATGATTGGATCAAACGGATCCAGATCTGGAATTCGACATCCAACTGTGTCCACTACAAATCCAGACTTCATGTTAGGTAGTGGTTTATCTGAAACTAAAGAAAAACATTTCGCTGTTATTGGAGATGAGCGAAAATTGTGATGCATTCCCTGTGTCACGAATTTTTTTTTTTGCAAAATTTATTGAAAATTATCCTGTCAAATCGTTGAATATGACTGACTTTTCCTGAAATCATTGATTTTGTTGATTAATATATTTGTTTGGTCTGGATTACAAGTACTACGAGATATTTCTTACTGGGAACATTGCTTAAATTTTGTGTTATAAATGCAAACTGCTTACTACTTAAATACTCCTGAGTGTCTGTATAACACTTTTAGGTGAAGAAAAATACACTATGCTGCCCATCTTCACTGAAAGCTATAAATGTATGTCAACAGAAGCTTTTGTATGAGAAAAACCTTTGTTGAAAATAATTTTGCCTTCTTATTCATAAAATCCCTGATATAATTTGATGAACTTACCTGACACGATAGTATGTGGCAGTGGAATATGGTACCGTAGTTCACCACCAAAATCTAGGATGTACAGAAGCGTTCCAAATAAAACAAGAGGAATCCAGAGTAACCAACGATGAAAAGTTGTAACTTTCCTTTCATTTTTATCGCGCAACTCATTTGCAGAATCACATTTGTTTGTGGAAGGCCGCAGAGGCACCATCTGTAACAACATCAGCAACAATAATAACAATAATAATAATAATAATAATAATAATAATAATTATTATTATTATTATTATTATTATTATTATTATTATTATTATTATTATTATTATATATGGAAGAGCGTAATGGTAAGTGTGCTTGAGCATATAGTAGATTTTTGTTAATATGTTGTGATATCTTTCCAATTTCCTGATAATAATAGCATTTTTAATCTTCAAAACAAGAGTATCTTTAATTAGTTATACCGATGATTCATATGTCTAGAACCATTCTATGAAGAAAGCGTGTTCAATACACATATAAGAGATGGTTGTCACGGGAATATCTACATCAAGTCTTTCCAAATATACTGTCATGTAGATTTGTCACATACCAATTGCTTTTACATTCACCTCATGTTACTTTGCTTCAGATTTCATAGTGTGAAGTTGTATGAAATAACCAATCGTAAAATTTAATCAATTGATACATAATATCCGCAATAAATAACTTCGAAGCCGTTGCATTTTAAATATTTCAAAATATATTCAGTGCAAGAACGTAACTCCAGAAATAGTTTTCATTGCTGGAAAGTAATTTAATTGAGATTTACTTAAATTTAATGAGGAATCATGACAATTGACATGGCGTTTCCTTCGTAATAGCAGTTATGGGAATTAATTAAGACGTAATATGCCTGCTTCTTATTTGGAATCAAAAACACACAATATCAATTTTCTCCAAAACATAGCAGATGTTTGGTTCTGCGCGATTTTTATAATGGGTACAGTAAATTGACATGTGAAACGATATAGTTCCTACAGAACGAAAAATGTTTTTCTGAAAGAAATTCATTATTGCATAGGAATATACAACATTTCTGTAATTCCTTAAGTCTTTCGGAGCAGAAGACTATGCATGTAGAGTTTATCTTTCATAAGGAACTCTCCCCTGTTTAGTTAACCTACATCGTTATTCGTTAGACTACGCTGACTTGAATCTTGAAAACATCTTTTGAAAGTGTATTTTTTAAATGGCTGTCTACTAATATATCCTAGCAGACGTTGTTTTCGTCTACTTTTCAAACTCTACTGTTTGGTACATTACTTTCACTAAACCATTCCATTTTCACATCGCGTACTGCTCTTATTTATACGCCAGTCAAAAAAAAGTTTTGCATATTACATAATTTTTTATTTCTTGGTCGAATGTGCCACAAATTTCTATTACATGTCAAATGATTAGAGAAAAAAAAATAAAGTTTTAAACTTCTTACACACATAAGGGAAAAAAATATAAATCTTAATTTGGAACAAAAATTCAAATCTCATTGATTTAACAAAACAAAACAAAAACACATCTTGAGTCAATTCAATAATGTATGTGGCCTTCACGAACTCGTAGACATTTCTGGACACGACGTGACATGCTGGAAACCAGATTATCCCATTCGTTTTGAGGAGGATTGTCCCATTCCTGCATGACAGTTGATATCACGTTCCTTATGATTTCTGGAGGGTGTGGACGGTTGGAAATTGCTCTTTACAGAAGGCACCAGCATGTTATACACAATCCATATCCGGAGAAGCTTCTGGTCAGTTCATCTTATGAATTCCATGTCTCTACAAGAAGTTATTCACAGCACCGGCAAGGTGGGGACGGATGTTATCATCCATAAACATGAATCCTGCTCCAATGTCTTGTGCAAATCCAGTAACGATGGGTCGAAGAGCATTATCCTTGTATTTCTGTGCAATCCTTTTGTCCTGTATGTGAACTAATGGTATGAGACGTCCCTACATGACTTCTGCCCAGAACAGTGCTGAACCACCTTGCTGCTTGTGTATTCAGCCTTAAAGAATTCATTGTTACGTTGACCATTGGATCTCCACACACGAATGCTGTTGTTATCTGCGTTAAGGCCAATCCCTACTTCATCTGTAAACAATGTTTTTCCCCATTGTTCCCGAGTCCAGTTTACATGGTCTCTGTATCATGTTACACAATGTGCTGTATGTTGTGAAGTGAGTCGAGGAACATTTATTAGTCTTATATCATGCAATCGATTTCGTACTGTCTGAATTGACACGGTGGCCTCTTCAGTCCTGCGAAGGTCCCTCTGTAACTGGATGTAGGGCATCGCCGTGCAGAAATACGGAGATACTGGTGTTTTCCAGCCGCTGTTTTACATGGCAGTCATGCTCTCTGTCTGCCTGCTATGGACTTAGTCTCCTGGAATTTTTTCCATAGTCTAAAAACGTCACTTTGATTACAACCTATGATTCCTCCTGTCTCCATTTGTGTCATACCTTGCTGTCTTAAGGTGATTATTCTAGTGCGTTCTATTGCTAATACTGGGTGTTCAGTTCAAAGTGTGTCATGGCTCGCTGTATGCCGTCATATGGCTAGTCGATGAGCCTAGAGAATTCAATCTTCCCACACTTCCGCAGAGGTGTATTACTTATGTGCCAGAGAAGTTGCCTACCAAGTACGGCGTTCATTCAGACGAGTACTTACCGATACGTACGGTAACGCCGGTAGTCGCAGGAATGTGAACTGTTTCGAAACGTGTACTGAGGTGAGCTTTTTCTTACTGTCGGTATATGGGGAGAGGGTTAAGACGATTACTTACGTATTTGTTGGCATTAACTTGGACGGTCAACATGGACACGGAGCATTTGAGTTGTGTTGTGGAATGTTGCCGTACGCAACCGAGGATAACAAATACCCTGCGTACGACTTGGCCGCGCAAAACACAGTTCGAAAGAGGTTATGGTAGCACACAGACCGTACAGACCGCCATCTGTTGCTACGAAGTTCAAGTTATGCCATACACGTTCTCAAGTTCAGATTGAACGCCTTGATTAATAGGCAACTTCTCTGACACAAAAGCTGAAACTCGCTTCAAATCGCTGACTCATTAACAGTGACGTCATGACACTTTGAAATGAACACCCAGTAGTGTGTGTCGTGGCATTAGTGTAATGTAAACACCAAAAAACAGCAACCTCTCCGACCACTTCCACATACCAACTCGTTTGAACTGTTACTCGTCAAGAACTGAATTTTTTTTTTATGGAATACACTTTATTAAATACTGTCGACATTTCTTAGCTTATTAATTCTTTTGTCTCTTGTGATTTTTGACTATATTTTTATTTCCCTCATTTCGGATGTTCAAGATCAGCAGCTATGTATCTCAAAAAGAAATTATATAACTAAAACTAAAAAAAGCTAAACTTAAAACAATTACTAATGTTTAGTTTTGTAATTCGTTATAAATTTCGAAATAAATAAATAATTTTGCTTGAAGGTTAGGTGTAGCAGTTTGTATCGGGAAATCAATTTACGCTGGTCAAAAAAAGTTTTGCATATTGTCATAAAATCCATATAAGACCCACATCAGATGAAAAAAGTATTGTATCTTGCCTTTTTATGATCTTTGAAACAAGTTTCATGTGTTTAATTGACTTACTAAAATTCTATTTCACTAATGTTAGCTTCACCAAAACGTTTGAAGGAGCCGCCATTTCCAGTTGACTATCTATGTGGGAAACAAATGACGATCGCAAAGCATGTTTTATAGAACCGTAAAGAATTTGCAGTTTGAAATGTTGGCTAGGAAAGTGATAAAAAAATAAGTTTTATTGGTCAACAGTAGTATGACGTAGTAAAAGTGTAATATTCATCTTCATCTCACTCAGATTCTAGATAAACATAGTTGTAAAATAAACGAAAGAAAAAAACAAGCTCAGTCCATAAAGCCTATTTTACAATACATCACGTGTCTTTCATACAGTAATTTATTTACGAGTTTGTTCAATTTTAATCAGTGTTTATTTCAAGAAATGAACTGTAATTAAGTTAATTTTAAATAAACAACAACTATTTTTAACAAAATAATCTGCCCTCACTGAGGGTGACCATAAAGATCCAGAATAAAAGCACTACAGAATAATTTAGAAAGACAAAAAGATTAAATACAGGAATTGTTTAGTAAAACATCCAGAGAAATGCAAACCCAATAGAATCATCTATGGCCAAAATATAAATGGTAATGTAATATTTGGATTCAATCCTTAAGAATATCCAATAAAATTTTTTGGATTTCAAAAAATCGGAGACCGAGTGCTTTTAAAATATTCCATGTGAATTTAGGAAGTGTGCCACGTGCACCAAACAAAATACCAGAAACACTCCACTGACTAGTGGGAATGTTATATTTCTGACTTAGGTACGGGATGCAGGACTCATAAATGGATTTCTTCCCCTCATCAAAGTGTTGTGCCTGCAGAGCATCCCTATCATACATAGTATGTATTAATTACCGCTAGTTTATGCCAGCGACGAGGAGGTTGCAATGGACAGATGAATTACAGCATCACTGATGCGTTTTGTTAACAACATTAAAGCATTTCTTCGATCCTCTGTTCTGCCAGTCTTTGATCGTCAACCTGAAACAAATAGAGTAAATTAAGACAAATTCTATTTGGTGAAGTGTAACACTAGTGGTTTCTCGTATAAATAAATAAATAAATACGTGCAGTAATTCTGATATGTAGAAGATATCATCTAAAAATTGCCAATAATTCAATTAGGCTATAAAATACACATGAGACATGAAACTGACTATGACTTATAAAACCAGAAACATAAAACAAATTATTAGCTCACTGAAGATTTCACTGTTGGATTGGATAACATAAAGCAATAAATTGTAGAGAAAAATTACGGTTAATGGGGTGACTACAGTGTGAGATCAAACGTGGCATTTGCATTGCCGGTAAACGTCTTCGTATCATCGTACATGTCGGCACTTCCAAGGTCTTGGGTAAACCATATTCAGGATGACTAGGTTTACGTTTGTAGTATCCAATGTAGAGCATTATTGTTGTTGTGAACAGATATAGCAAAGATAGGAAAAAATAATTAAGATGATGTGGTCATCTGATGGCTATGCGAATATATGGTGGTAAGATTGTTAAGCGACCCCTCTGTTAGCTCACTGCTACATGACGGGCATATTATTTCGAGAACTCGAGTTTTATCAGTCTGGTATATACAGTCACGAAGCTTGAGTTGTTGAGGGTACTAGGAACAATAGATTGTGCCGGTACTATTTCGCATTGTCTGTGATGAGGCGATAGTAGCAATCCTAGTGGTTTGTAACTATCTATGGATGCATATTCCCTACTTATTGAGGTTCGTGACTGTATATACTAGACTGTGGTTTTATCTTAAGTGTTGGCTGGAATGATAGTTACATCTTGTGCACAAGATCAGCTGAGAATGAAGGTTTCAGAAACACTCTTCATTTCACAACATTCTTCCAATCTATATATTATTTCTTTTCATAAAAATGTAGTTTCGGAATAAGGTGTACGAGTTTAGGTGAAGCACTACAGTTGTTTTGTATTTGGAACGTTCGCGACTACTGTTCGCATTTCAGGAGAAGATCCCAGGAAGAAATGCGGGTTTTCCCCCTCTCTTACAACCAAATCCGACACGGAACCAGCCGGCCAATGACTGAGCCTCGTTCGTCCCAGCCGGCCAATGACACCACCTCTATCCACCTGTTCCTTCAGAGACGCTAAGTTACTACCTCTTCTCTTACTCCGCAAGGACCATACTCCTCTCGTGAAATTTGTACAGTATGTCGCTGTTAATATCCATGGGATTATCATGCATGGGAAGCACACTGCAGAATTTCTGGGAGAGGTCTGAGTTATCTGATGAGCATTAGGTACCTTCTCTATTGTATTTACGATGTCTTCGAGATTACAAACATGACTGTAGAGTCACTCACTAATTTCATCACATCAACTGGGACTTCTGCGCTTAATGAACCTGTCAGTATGGTGTACGTGAAGATGAGGATGGATACTCGTTTGCTCCTTTGTACGCTTAAACACACAAACCTAAAGACGTACAAAATTAAGCAAGTTAGAAACTGTAACTCAAAGGAGAAAATATACGTGGAGAAAATATATATGGGGATGTGCTGGAAGGGGCTCACAAGGGCTTGTGTTAAACATTTATATTAGTTCCGAGACCTTTGTTAGAATAGCTCGTGAGGAAAAACCAATAATAGTAACGCACTTTTCTAATTTAACTATTTCGTATTCTACATTCTGCTAGAGCGATCGATTGAAGATATAGGAATTTAGCGGCTTTTGTACTGCTTATTAGAGGCTTTCTGTAATTGTGATTTCCGATAATTCGTGGAGGATAACTTAATGGGAAAGAACAATATCTCTTTGCCATTAAGGGGTTAGGTACAGCTTACAGCAGTAAGATTTTGTAAATATTCAACATTTTTTTCCTCTATTACTGTATCTTGCACAATAATGAAAATTAGTATGTGTAAAACACTGTCCTTCTGCTATATGAAAAAAATATTTTTACGAATTAAAAAAATATATTTAATTTTTTTTCCTCAAAATTCAGTTCACTGTGCAGTGATGAAGCTTTTCCCACATAACTCAAAAAACAAATGGAATATTATTTATCAAGGAATCTAGTTGAAAGAGCATGATATTATAAACATGAATTTCAGAAATAAAATAAAAGAGAGAACATGAAAAAGTTAAAAAGTTTAGGAGTTATGAGGGAAACGCTTCATCACTGCACAGTAAACTGCCACCATTCCGAATTTTGAGAAATATATATATAAATAATTTGTTTAATCATAAAAATATTTTTTTCATATAGCAGAAGGGCAGTCTTTTACACATACCAATTTTTATTATTGTACAAGATACAGTAATGGAGAAAAAAAATGTTGAATATTTACAAAAATTTTACTGCTTTAAGCTGTACCTAAACCCTAAACTATAGCCAAAGTAACAAAAAAGTCTGGAATTCTATTACCATTAGCAACACGGAAGCTGAAAGAGGCTTTAATGTAATGGGTGACATTGCCAATTCTTTGTGAAGGAAGTAAGCTTACAGTATTTCACTTGTCAGTTTAATGACTATTAAAATTATCGGTAATTGGCAAACCTAGGAAAGTATGGGACTCGGTCCCGTTTGTGCTATCCTGCTGAACACATCGGTGAACGAAATGGGAGTTTGGGACCTATTTTGAAGGTAAAAAGTTGTTGTTGTTATTATTATTATTATTATTATTATTATTATTATTATTATTATTATAAAGTAACAAATTGTGTCCCTCTTCCCCTGCCCCGTATTTCTCCGCTGGCCACCACTCTTCTTCTTTTTTTGTAAGCTCCTTGTTAAATTATTGCCATCAATCCCTGGGTAGAACTCACGAACAAGCTTGACTCAGAGAAAATATGAAAATCAGAAATTTGAAGACTGGACCGAGATCGATGGAGGATAAGGAGAAGGGAAAGTCTAGGAGAACAAGGGAAAGAGAAAAAGAACGAGAAGATAATGAAAACAATGGGAAGGAAAGGAAAAGATGGGGAGTACTAGAAGAAGAGGTTACATTTTTATGTGATGTCGGTCAATTCTCAAGTTGCCCCATACGTAGTGAGGAGAAAGACGTAGTTATACGTCAGGGATGAAACGATATTAGCTCCCAATCACGGTAGAAGAGCTCGACCTTGATCACGAGCGCATAGCGTCGTAACGTAGACGTCAGGGATGTACATGCACATGCAGTGAATAAAGGCAGCAATTATTACAATAACTTGCGTTACTAAATTTCTGGCTATGTAATAGGACTAATTATTCAGTTATTTAATATACACATATTTTGTATAACTGATCTGAACTGCGCCCGAGCACGAGCTTCTGCTCTTTCGGGCTGCAATGCCTAATGTAGCTCAAGTGTATAGTATTAAATAAATAGTATTATTATTATTATTATTATTATTATTATTATTATTATTATTATTATTATTATTATTAAATATTATGTACATATATAAACAAATCGCAAAGGGAAGGGTTTTTTGGGAACAAAAAGAGAAATAGGAGAAGTTAATTGTATATGAACCATTTTCTTGTTAACAGCAATTATTTATTATGTAAATACTTAACTTCATTGGTTAGGAGAAACTAATAGGGTCTACCTGCTCCACGTGTGTGATCTCTAAGTACTTTTGAGTATATGTTGAAAAAATAATGACAGTATTGATTGAAACAGAGTATATTGATTGTGTGATTGTGAAAATGTAGTCCTTACTCTCCAGTCGTGATTATGTAATGAGTTTCCTTAGAGCGATTTGTGAGATGCACGTAATACGAAAAAACAAATTGATTAAAGTAAGATATTGAGAGCCATCGTAATTTTTGGGGTCAATCATTTAAGGGGATATGTATGATTTTTAAAACTTCCACAATTTTCGGCCAAAATTTGTGAAATTTAAACTATATAAACAGATCTATAATAATAACATCTGTACAAAATTTGGTGCAATTAGGTCTAATAATTTTGAAATTATATTTTAAGTATATTTTTATATTGACGTTACTAAAAAAAGCTCCTTGCATCAAAGTTTTCAAAATGTTTATTTCATATTTGCTCAAAATCCTGAAAATAGTTATTGGAATAAAAGTGAATTAGCTTTTTGAGCTTAGTAATAGTATATGTTAAAGTGCAATCAAAGATAAAATATTATTTCTAAATTAAAGAAACAAGTAGTCTAATAAAAGTAAATATCCAGAAACAAGCAATAAATAAAACATCAACAATACACTTAAAATAAAGAAATAAAAGGAACCTAGATACAGTCTACTGACCCAAATGTAAATTAATTTACCTTCGATGTCAATTCCGAAAACAATTTATTTCTCTCTTCTCCTGAATAATGCCTATATATATTTTTTTTCCATGTTGCGTCTCATAATGCTGTTTTATGTTGCTTTTTTGCAAATGATATATTTTTTACACAACAAACACTGGACTTCATTACCATGTTCGAGGCATAAATATTGTATCTTCCACTTTTCCTTGAAAGCTTTAAGAGCTTCAGTTCCGTCATGATGCGCTGTGTTCTAAGATCTGTACATCCTTTAGCAATGTTTACAGGTAAAAGAGCTCCGCGCGCGCTCAGCGGGCAGAAAAGAGCTCTCGCTCTAAAGTATTAGTCGCCATCGCAAGACTGTTATACGTCAATAAGAGTAGCTTCTATAAGGTGATGAAGATTATGAATATACACATAAGTACATTATTATTATTATTATTATTATTATTATTATTATTATTATTATTATTATTATTATTATTATTATTTACATTGATTATCAGACATCAGATACTGAGAAAGTAAAGATTCATTTTAGGCCTCTGAAAGAAACAAAGAAATTTTGAAATGGCGTAAACATAAGAAAGGGATAAAAATATATTATAATATGAACACAGGAAGCAAGAAAAATAGGATACACAAAAATATCCTTAAGGCCCGTTATCAGTTTAGTCTGCGAATAATGAGTTTGAATTACTTTTATGCTCGACCATGCCGAAATGTAGTAATTATACACCTGGTAGCAGCCCTTTAATGGACCTCATTAAAGTACACCTATTCATTAAAGTCCAGGTTTTCCACCAATCAGAAAGCACCATTGTAGCAATATGAAAGCGCAAGTATCGATTATTCTCGGATATGCAATCGAAAGACAACTAGCGAAACGTCACGGAGGCTGGAAATCCAATACTGTCGCAGAAGGTTATGTTCTGTTACTATAATAATTAGCGTTAATTGTAAATAATATTCAAATAAATTCAATTTGTCATCTCGTTTTCCAATGTCTAAATCAATTTCCAGGTTATATCAAGATTAATGTTCATTTTACTCTCTAGATTATATCAAGGTCAATGACATTTGTTCCTCGGAAAAAATTAATAACTTCGCGTCTGCGCACAACTCACAATTTACGAGGTATTGCACAAGGTCACTTCCGCTCCCCAGTCAGATAAGAATAATGTGAATACTTATGAATAATTTGAAGTTAGAAATATGGTCGAGCATAAAAAGTCGTATGAAACTTGCCTATAATGGTAATTAAGACGCTCGTATGAAAATTATGAAACTCGCTTGCGCTCGTTTCATAAACATACTCGCGTCATAATTACTACCATTATAGGCTCGTTGTATAATGTATTATTTTTAAACAGACAATATAATGTTAGTGTTAATTATATAAATAGCTCGAAAAACAATAACGAGTTAGAAAAATCTTCAAAGAGAAAGCGCAATATAAAATTCTAACACATTACCATATTAATGTTGTATATTTCGAAAATTGTAATCAAATTTACCGCTTTGTTAAAAATGGAGCATTGTGATATTTGCATTGGTTACATAACAAGAACAGTTTGCTATCTATTACCGATACCGACGAAGCCAGAATTTGCATTTTTAAACTTCGACATTGTACAAATACAATCACACGATAAACACGCCACCAATTATAGCCTATTTTCCACATGAGAAAAGATAGTACTAAATTGAACGCGACAAAGAAATTTTACAATGACGTAAACATATCAAATAGGCCTATGTTATCACAAAAGTGTAACAATGGATGTCTGGTTTTGAAGTAGTTTTGTTTGTGTGTGTGTGTGTATGTGTTTGTGTGCGTGTGTGTGTGGAGACTGACGAATGTACTTTTTCCACATGTAGGCACTTCATCTACCTTGACGAATTAAGTGGTACTAGCGATAGAGTATCGGCGAATAACGACAGCACCAGTCGCTTTATATTGATTCACACACATTGGCCAAGTTAAAAGAATTATTAAATGCTCTCAGCTCTCTATGTTGAAGCAGTAATTAGGAGAGGGAGAGACCGATTTATTAGCGAAGTGATATCTCCATATTTTTATTACATGTATTCGCGGGGATGTTCTGGCGACTTCGTTAGAATTAGCTTCCCCACACAGGTGTTTCGTCACTTGTCAGCATCGGACAGATTTAGGGCCACCTTGAGCGGGGTTTCGTATAGAGACTCGATGAAGCATAAAATCCTAAAGTCGGACTAGACCCGTGGGAAAGATACTGCCAAGCTTGGGTTTTCCAAAGAACGGGTATTCTTGTGAGATATACAAACTAATTTGAGGTTATGGGAAATCCAAAGTCTAAATTTAGAGATGACATATTTCGCGCCCAATAAGAAGAGATCTTGGTCCAGCTTATGAGATCACTTTGGACCAATAGGGAATAGATTTTAGGCCAGATAGTGACGTAGTTTTTTACCAATAGAATAGTTAGTTTTAGCGTAGGATAGGTTTTTATAAATAAGGGTGACGGGGAGCGGAGATAATGACTACTATTTCGCTTCGTGTCGACACAATCACAAGATCTCATCGTGTCGGCGGCCCTACATACAGGGCACGATCACAACTTCTCATCGTGTCGGCGGCCCTACATACAGGGCACAATCACTACTCCTTTTCGTGTCGACGGCCCTACATACAGGGCAGAATAACTATTTCGTCTCGTGTCGACAGGATAACTACTTTTCTTCGTGTAGACGGCGCGACATCTTTTTTTTGTGTCGGCGGCCCAACTTAATAGTCTTTCTTCAGGCGAAGACTCGATAGATTGAACTTTGTCATCGGCGAGGCCACTCGTCAACGTTTAGGAGCTTCGATCATAGTGTACTGGGCAGAGTATTGAATTTATAGTATCGGATAGAGCTTATTCAGAGTTGCCATAGAGTCGATACAGAAGTGCGACCAACGATTGAATTATAAGTCAGCCGGAAATACATACTCTAGGGTTTACCAAGTGAATACGACAATAAACTTATAGTTTTGGAGTTTACACTGCCTTTTATATAAGTAGCCGGCTTGGTATTATTCCCGACATCATCCTATACCACAACAGTACCTCGGCTACCCTGAGTGAATCTCACGCAACATCGAGACGCACCCACCCTCAAATGGCGCCCAACGTGTGGTCACAATAACCACTCACCCTCAAATGGCGTCCAACGTGGGACCTCAATAACGACACCCCACCCTCAATGTTCTGTTACACTGGTTCCCTAGCCATTCGAAAAATGATCCTCTATTTACACATTATTTATACGTAGTTTAGATCACTCCCCTACAGTTACAGTTTTTACTGTAATACTAACAACTAATAACAATAAAGTAAAGTAATAACCGTAACAATACGATTGAAGTCTATGGCCTAATTACATTATAGATTAGAACAGTGGTGCATATTCAAGCCCGTACGGGCTGGAGCGCACGGCGGACAAATTGCTCTGCGCGATGGTTACATTTCTTCCCCTTCTAGAATACACCGACAGAGGAGTAGCAGTGCAAAGGTTGTCCATGTACAGGTTAAGTAGAGCAGCGATGGAGGTACACTGTTCTTAATATGTGGAAAACATTGCATTATGAGAAATTAAGTATACAGAGACGCTAAATTGAAACGATTGAACACAAATTAGACCTCTTCTATCGGTCCCATTCCGAAAATCCAGGAGATCTGCCTCCAAAGTCGCAGCTAAAGGTAAAGAAGGTTGACGTTGAGAGATGCGCTACTTTCATTCGACAGAGATATAATCCAAGTTCACACAACTTAACAGTTTCGGTACCAACTTCCTAGTTCTGCTTATCATTTTCAATTACCTTTGTAAAATTTCTGCTTACAGAGTTTTCATTACGAAAGATAATATGAACGAAAACCGTTATAGTGTACACAGTGTTGTAATTTTCACTAAAGCTGTTTTTCTGGAAGTAATTATAGTTTTGTTGAAATCACAAGAACACTGCCAAGATCTTGGATTCTCTTCTAATGTTCCAACACCGATATTAAATACATAAACTATAACTAGACTCGACAATACACATCTTGGCTAATCTTACCTTTTGTCACGTTAAGCGACGCGATATTCTCACTCACGCACTTTTCACCGCATTTGCACCGCTTACCGTGTAGTGAGAGTTTAAACGTTTGTTGTACAAATAGGCATAATCGATAAAAAATATATATCTCGAGATATTCGATTGTTCATACATGTTGATAATATCCGGAAGCTGAAAATGACTCTCGAATTTTACATGCAAATACACAATGCACCTTTTCTTCTACGAAGTACTATGATATATACTGCACCTAATACGGTAGAGTTTCGTCTTTGTTTGTGAAATTAGGTAATGACAGAACATTCAATGCCACAATAGCCATAAATGCTAACAATTCCATTGTTTGTGCCAAACAAGATAACATTGTGTCCAGTAAGTTTGTGTAAAGATAAATATAATTATTAGGAGCCCTGTACACTGCAATACAGGGTGATCTGTTTAAGTATGGATAAAATAAAAACACTGTAAAACATTTACTACTGAACTTCATTTGTTGAAACTTTGTGCATACAACACTGAAAGATGGGAGATTTCTCAGAGCTCAACATGACCCCCATTGCGCACCCTGCACAACTCATAACGGTGATGCCCATGTCCGTTGTAACATAAGAGGGGTGATTTGTTGAAAAGCTTGAATAATTTTTACTCTCAGATCATCAATGTTTCTGGGTTTCTGTGAATAGACAATGTTCATTAGATATACTATATAGGAAAACAATTCTCTTACATAGGCTGTAGTTTGATGGAGAATAAGTAATGAATATAGTTTATTAATTTTTATTAGTTGTACATATTTGTGGCCTTTATTTTCATGTAATAATTTAGTTTACGACTGTTGAAAAAAGGACTAATTTATGTTAAACGTAAAATTGAAGAAACTGTTTCTAGCTTTAGGAACAAAATGGGTCGTTAAACTCAGTGTATTATTTGGGTGATTTCAGCATATTTAATGTGCTCCGTTTGTTTACTAATTTGGCAGAAGAAATTAATGATTGCATGTTTCAAATTCTTTAAGTTATAGGATAAATTTTATTACGTATGTTTCAAATAGAAACAGATGGAATGGTGCATAACCAATAGGCTATAAGAGTGTACCGCCACTGAGCCTGTTTCAACTATCATCCCCTCCTCTCTCCTGCACAGCGACTGATTCACGTGTAGACTTGTGCACTGTGCAGCTTCAGCCAGCACGACTGTGCGATCGTTTGACGACGCCTGATTTAGAATATTTAGCAAAAGGTATAAGCTAAAAAAAATTAATAACGGGAACGTTTTCAGAAAAATTTATAATTACATCAGTACAATTAATAAACTTAGCAAATCAATATGCTAAAAAAAATTCCTTAAGGGGTACATTTTCATCCCCAGCTAACTCGAATGCCTAGCGTTTGATTGTAAGTAGCAAGATAAACTTAAAAATTCCTTCCAGCGTCAATTAAGAACACAACCGAATTATTTGCGAATTTTCAGAATAAACAAATGAAATCTTTGCAATTACAACCTGATATGATTACGTTATTTCAAATAATCACTACACATAGCAGCTATATGGGCGAAACTTACAGTTACTGAATTTGACTACAGAGGACTCTTTCAAATGAATGTCACTCGATCATCTCCCCACGCTAATATCAATCAGTCGCTCGCTCGGCACCTGTTGGAGTGCTACGTGCAGGATCGTCTACGATGTCTCACGCAAATTCAGAAGCATATTACTTACATACGGTACATGAAGTAGACTTTATGGTGAGTAAAAATAATACAAATTAGTAGTGACTGACAATCACAAATTCCACCTTAAAAATTGTTTCCAGAAGATAACAAATACTGGCGTGTTCTAATGAAACATGCAAAGCGATAACAAGAGTTGTACCGCAACAGGTTGTAGACGTATTATAAATTTCAACCACGAGAAAGTTGCAGTAAGGTTATTAAAAAATAAACAGGGAAACCAAAACTTCCAAGTTACCCGTCGAATAGTGCTATGTAATGTATTTTATAAGTAACTTCTATTCATTAATTCATACTTTTCTGCCAAAGTGCAGGTCTTTCACTGCAAACCCAGCATTTTCAATCTTTCTTATTTCCTGCCTTCCTCTTAGTCTCCGCATATGATCCATATATCTTAATGTCGTCTATCATCTGATATCTCCTTCTAGCTTAAACTTTTCTCCCGTTCACCATTCCTTCCAGTGCATCCTTCAGTAGGCAGTTTCTTCTCAGCCTATGACCCAACCAATTGCTTTGCCTCTTTCAGATCAGTTTCAGCATCACTCTTTCTTCAACCATTCTTTCCAACACAACTTAATTTCTTATTCTCTATCCATTTCACACGCTGCATTCTTCTTCATATCTTCTACATTTCAAATGCGTCCATTCGCTTCTCTTCACTTCGTCGTAATGTTCAGGTTTCTGCCCCACACAATGCCACACTCCATACAAAACACTACACTAATCTCTTCCTTAGTTTTTGAATGTTACTTATTAAGATGTAGACTATGCATAAATTATTCTCATAATTAAAAATATCAGCGGTTTCCAGCTAAATCCAGTGTTGTTTTACAATCAACAGAGAAATATGAAATATTGAATTCTGTAACGCAGATATATTTAAGTACGGTTGGCGGCAATGAATATTATCTTCGCCATCTATTCATACAAGTAATAACTAAAGAAGTCCCACTTACACCAACACATTATCGATCACTATCGATTAGTAGTCAGATATCTTTGAACGCCAGTGTACAATATCAAAGTACATCGCAAAAGTATACTTACTCGTAAATATTTTTATATGAAATATTAAAGTAGCTTCAAAGTGTTTTTTTCCTCGAAAATCATAAATAAAGAACAAAATGTCAAAGGACATTTTTGTTAGTTTTACTGAAACGTTTCACCACTGTAAACAAATGGATAAGGTTACATTCCACTATATGTGTCTGGCCACATATGGAATTCTTTGATACGCCAACACAACCTGGTGCTGGACTGTGTGTGTTGTGCGTGCGTCTAAATATATGTGGAGAATAACAAAATGAAGAATGCTACAATACGAGTATAGCGAACAAATACAAACTCTAAAAGAAATGATATGATATACAATGTGTTAGTTAAGTATGGAATATTGCTAATAACTCGTTATATATTTATTTTATGAAAAAAAAAACCGAAAACAAAAGTTGTTGGAGATACCTAACTAAAACTTACGGCTGTGGTCTCACAAAAGTATTGATTCATGTACAAGGTGTGACAAAAAAATAACACTTTTTTTAAATGGTACCGTATATTAAATTTTACATATTTTAAACCTCGTAGATCGAGTTTGATGCCTAACGGAAGAACCCAGAGAAGAATCCCAATTACGAACTTGTCCTATATAAATGTTACTGTGAATTTTTTAACGAGTATGACGAGGACTCGAGGACCCGAAGGTTTAGACCAGCGGTCCTCAGCACACTGCACCCTCGGGCTAACGTCTCTTGTCTTCAGAGAAGACACTGCACTATGGTGCATTCGTAGCTGCTGGCAGGTATGCTCTCTACCTTTTCCTGCTGCACGACGGGGCACAACATGTTGTTCCACTTACCCTTTACCCATTTCAGCGAGTGCTGACGACCACTGGTTTAGACCATTCAGCCACCGCGAGAACTTCCGAGCGGTTTATCTTGATTAAACTTACAGTATCACTAGAGTCCTGCATTTGGTTACCTAAAGCTTCCAAACGTAATGTACTATATTTTCAAAACAAATTTTGTTCTTGAAATATATATCTATAAAATCATTAACTTTTCAACACCATCTCCACAAAAAGAGTATCTTATAAATTCAACGATTTTTACTTCTAAAATCACCAGAACTACTGTGCATTAGTTTGTCCCAATATCTGATGAGCAGGCTTCGAGACTTTGGACCCGATACAATAAGTTTACTGTGCATGCATTATAGGTTGTTGACTCGCTGCAGGTAGATAGAGATGTGTTGAGGTAACAACGTCGCTATTTAGAGTAGAGTACGGTAGTATGGAGAAAAACACATATGTACATTCTGAAAGTAAATATACATTACACAATGATAATGTCAAAAGAATGTGAAGAGCATTTATTCACCTGTCTTTTATAAGCATTTGTGTTTAATTATACACAGTGTTAATGGTGGAAATAAGCATGTAGCAATTTTAATTTCTTCATTTATCCTATTGGTCGTCTTTAGGAAGTGCAGTTACAGTACCGAATTGCAATGTACTACAAGATACATTTTCAGTGTCTCAAACGTAAGTCTTTTTCGGTTATCTGCCAAAGTTTGTACTGTAGAAAGCTGCGCTTTACGTCGCATGACGTGATAGGAGCAAAACGAAAAAACCTAACATCATTGCAGTCTCTAAAAGACAGTCCTTTATTCTCGGGTGACTCTATGTCCACTAATTTGCTGTTTATGTTACACAATGTTCCATATCTGTTATTTTTACATAAAATTGATTTCCACTTCTGTTTTATACATTCAGTAACCGGTGTAGGCCTACTTGATGTCTCATTAATTCTCTGCATCATTTTCTAAATTAATTTGAGGGCTTTCGGCATCTCTTGCTCTGACTTTTCTAACCGTGTAATACTGTCAGACACAGTTTGTATGAAAACCAAATTATTCGTCAGAACCTTCAAATCCAGAGCGTTTTCCTTTGCGTATTTGTTGGCATCTATTCTACAGTACCCCAACCCACTGTACGCTTTACCACTATCCTCAGAACGCCGTTATGCGGATTTCCCACTGAACTGCTCTATTGGGTCCGAAGTCTCGAAGCCTGCTGATGAGGCATTTCTTCGTCATAATTTATTAAATTTTCTTGGCGCATATTTCCGGAAAATATGTAATTATTTTAATAATTGCCGCATTAACATGTAATTAAGGATTACTTGTGATTTGCATTGCACTGTTTATTTCTCTGGGCTTACATTACAGGCTTAATTATATCGTTCTCGATTGTATTCCAGTAACGGTATTAACAACTCGTTCTGCAATATCCCGAGAACATGGTCTCAAACTTTCCTTTTTATATGGTCCTATTGTACTCGATATACAGTGTGATTAGCTCGCTACAGGCCCCAAACTTTTCACATTAAAGTCATTACGTATATTGCAGTTTGTAACGGAAATTTACACATACAAAAGCTTGAACTTTGTAAAATATAAGAATAAAGCCACGCACAATTAGCGGCCCTCGACGAAGCTAATTGGCGAGAAATTGCAGTCATTAGCAGGATACTCTTTATTATATTCCAAAATTTATAACGTAGGTAGTAGTGACGAACAAAAATAACTGACGCTCTCGCTCGCTGTGTTCGCTGCATTTGCCTTTCGTGTCTCGGCTCGTCATTCTCGCTGCGCTTCGAGTCTCGCTCATCATTCTCGAAATAGCATTTGGTCGGCGTGGAAAGATTTCGTAACTTTGAACATACATCATTGAAATAAATAGCATTATAAATGTTTAAATAAGACAAAAAGACAAAACAGAACAGTATCTTAGTTATCAAAATGTTCTGGTTCTATTATATGATATTGCCTATGGTTATATAAATAAAAAAAAACAGTTCTCAAATAAATTTGCATTTCTAAGAAACATAAATCATGACGTTAATATCTTTTTACTTGAGATTGCACACTTGATCTTAAAGATATGAAAAGAAAATTCCTAGCCTTTTAATAAGGGCCTAGTAATTAAATAAAGACTGGGGAATGGATTATTATACACTGAAATGTAGAGATGTTTCAAATAGGCTACTTGATTGTTTACACATATGTATGTAACAGTTGCCCAAGTAGATAAAAGTTCAGTCAGGTATAAACAACTGTGGTGATTCAAGGTTGCTTGACTTCGGGATGTCGGGACTTCATCACAATATCGAGTCTCGAAACACTCACAATCAGTCTGTACGTCAAGGACGCGACGTAATACAACATTGTCGTGCGGGGTTTCGGCTTTGCGGGCGCTAGTCTCGTTTTCTCGATCGTTGTTCATCTGTAGTAAGTAGTCTACAAAATGTATCGATACGAAAGCGAGCCATTTTCTGTATAAAAGTTCAAGATGTGTTTATAAACATTTACCTAGTACAAAACAAAATTCGTAGTAACTTTATTGGCAACAATTTTCAGCGTCTAGCAAGCTAATCAATCTTCCTTACATCAGTTCTGCTCTAATCTCTTCATTTCGTTTCTTTGTTATTTTAAGTGTAAAGAACTATAAAAAAATACTTTCTTTTCATCGGATCTTTTCTGATTGTCAATACCGTAAGTACTTTCGATCATAATATTATAATCTCGTCTTACTTCGTTCTTTAATATGTATCTTGAAAATTTTACAAATTGCCGAAGTAATTCCAAAAACTTGTAATTACAGAAAGCAAAACTTTCCAGTAAGAATAAAAATATTAATGGGGCATAACCAGGCACTTTGACAAAATATAACTACCAAAACCTCGCATTGAGCATTTACCAGATTTTGTTTTAACAGAATAAAGCACCAGAAACTCGTAGCCTATACAGAGTGTTTCCGGGCTAGTGTTACAAACTTTGAGGGATGGTGGGGAAGGACACATGTATCAATTTGAGATAAGGAACCCTGGTCCGGAAATGACCTAGGCCTAGTCGAAAGTTACAAGCAAAAATAGTTGTGTGGAAATGAAATAATTTTATTCCTCTGTACACCTTATTTGTGTGTATTTATGTGTACATCTTACACATGCTGTATTCATCTGACGTTATTTTTGTTGTCTACTTACAGTATTCCATTCAGTGCGCTGTCTGAGGGATGGGGACAGGAAACTACAATAAAGCAATGCAGATAGCGTAATGTGTAACGGACATGGTCGGTCCTGATATGCATGTCTATAGACAGCAGTGTATTTTTTATTTTATTGGGTTATTTTACGACGCTGTATCAACATCTAGGTTATTTAGAGTCTGAATGAAATGAAGGTGATAATGCCGGTGAAATGAGTCCGGGGTCCAGCACCGAAAGTTACCCAGCATTTGCTCGTATTGGGTTGAGGGAAAAACCCCGGAAAAAACCTCAACCAGGTAACTTGCCCCGACCGGGATTCGAACCCGGGCCACCTGGTTTCGCGGCCAGACGCGCTGACCGTTACTCCACAGGTCTGGACGACAGCAGTGTATGTGTACAAGTTGCAGTGTCCAGTCGATCAGTTCTAGTGAAATGGAGGAGTACACGAGATTGCAATAAGCGGACATGAATTTCGAATACGGATGAGCCAATGGGAACAGTAGACTAGGTCACAGATTGTATCCGTACAAGTACCCACGTAGGAGACATCCAGCCCATACCATCTTTCTACGATTGTTCCAAAGGTTAAGGGAAGGAGGGCACGTGGTACCAAATTACAATTCCATTTCCACACAACTATTTTTGCTTATAACTTTCGACTCAGTCATTTCCAGACCAGGGTTCCTTATCTCAAATTGATACTTGTGCCCTTCCCCATCATCACTGAAAGTTTGTAACACTAGCCCGGAAACACCCTGTATATCCAAAAATTAACTATACGAGGTTTTGTATTAACAGGTATGCTATAATTCAGTGTACGCGGTTTTGTATTTTGTCTTTTTCGGAAAATTTATTGTTCATTCTTCTATAAACGTTCATAAAATACTCGTATTGAAGAGCGATATATTGCAACCGTTAAGCCCGAAACCTCGATTTCAGATGTTATCAGATTTACGAGGTTTCGAAATATCAGTTACAATAATGCACTCATTTTTATATTTATAGCCTTCTTCCATGTACTCCACGCGTGATGTAAGGTACAATATTAGTGAGTATCGCTATTACCTTCTGTCAGATGCGTTTCCAATTCACTGTGGGCTAAAGCAAGGAGATGCACTATCACCTTTACTTTTTAACTTTGCTCTAGAGTATGCCATTAGGGAAGTCCAGGATAACAGTGAGGGTTTGGAATTGAACGGGTTACATCAGCTGCTTGTCTATGCGGATGACGTGAATATGTTAGGAGAAAATCCACAAACGATTAGGGAAAACACGGAAATTTTACTTGAAGCAAGTAAAGAGATAGGTTTGGAAGTAAATCCCGAAAAGACAAAGTATATGACTATGTCTCGTGACCAGAATATTGTACGAAATGGAAATATAAAAATTGGAAATGTATCTTTTGAAGAGGTGGAGAAGTTCAAATATCTGGGAGCAACAGTAACAAGTATAAATGATACTCGGGAGGAAATTAAACACAGAATAAATATGGGAAATGCCTGTTATTATTCGGTTGAGAAACTTTTATCATCCAGTCTGCTGTCGAAAAATCTGAAAGTTAGAATTTATAAAACAGTTATATTACCGGTTGTTCTGTATGGTTGTGAAACTTGGACTCTCACTTTGAGAGAGGAACAGAGACTACGGGTGTTTGAGAATAAGATTCTTAGGAAAATATTTGGGGCTAAGAGGGATGAAGTTACAGGAGAATGGAGAAAGTTACACAACACAGAACTGCACGAATTGTATTCTTCACCTGACATAATTAGGAACATTAAATCCAGACGTTTGAGATGGGCAGGGCACGTATGGGCGAATCCAGAAATGCATATAGAGTGTTAGTTGGGAGGCCGGAGGGAAAAAGACCTTTAGGGAGGCCGAGACGTAGATGGGAAGATAATATTAAAATGGATTTGAGGGAGGTGGGGTATGATGATAGAGAATGGATTAATTTTGCTCAGGATAGGGACCAATGGCGGGCTTATGTGAGGGCGGCAATGAACCTCCGGGTTCCTTAAAAGCCAGTAAGTAAGTAAGTATCGCTATTACCAAAAAATAGATCCCTAATAATTTTGTATGAAGGAATGTGGTAACACAACGACCTATTATTCTTCTTCCGAGTCATACGTCGACCAGAATCATAACCTAGCCTTAAGATTCGACAGCAGGGGAGTGCTTGAGTTTCCAGTCCCATTGGCAGCGAGTCTTGTCTCAGTATAATTTGCGATATTCAACCGTGTATTTATATTTAATGTCTAGACCAGCGGTCATCAGCACAGTGCACCCTCGAGCTAGCGTTCTTACCCGCGGATAAGACACTGCCCTATCGTGCATCCGTGGCTCATGGCCGGGTATGCTTTCTACCTCTCCCCTCTGCACGAGGGCGCATATTTAGATGCACTGTTTACCCGTTACCCATTTCAGCGAGTGCTGACGACCACTGGTCTAGATCATCCGTTTTCAATCGGTGTGCCGCGAATGATCCGTTGTTGTGCCGAGAGAAAATGAAAATAGTAAAGGTTGTTGTACCAAAAATGAGGAAAATAAAAGTGAAGAGCAGTAAAAAAAATGAGTCCACAAGGGTGAACATTCAGCGAACGCGATACAACTCAACATTCAGTAAACACATTCCCTCCTAAAATCCTCAAAATTCCGCAAGTTTAGGTTATAAGAATGTGCCGAGGGATTTTATATTAGCCTATACTTTTAGTATGCCACATGTTGAAAGAAATTGAAAAACGCTGGTCTACACCTTTTCCAGTTGTATTTCAGAAAATATCAATTGTATTTCAGAAATTATCAAATGTATTTCAGATTAGTCAATTTCTTCTTCTTCTTCTTCTTCTTCTTCTTCTTCTTCGGTTCTACAACGGGTTCCAGCCTTGACCGCCCCAACGATGCTTTTCCACGTCCTTCGATCTAACACTTTTGTTTTCCATCCTCTAACACAGGTATGCTCAAAATCGTAAAAGCCCCGATTACGCGGATGATGCTGCACTGCATAACACACACTGTGTACGGACTGGGCTCCGCAACTACATTGCAGCACCGCCCGTAGCATAGTTCTCACAGTCTTACAAATACGGATAATAAACTGAATTTGAAAACTGAAAGAGTATACACTGCAATATTCAGTTATTACATTATTTATTACATTTAATATAGTTATGATATAATAATATCATAGATAATATCATTTTCATATTCCACCATACAGTCTACTTTGCGGTCTATTCAACATCTGCATTCTTTTCTGCAAGTAATCGGGAATCTATTTCCAACGAGTTTACTGCAATGCGCTAAAGATGCTCATCTGTTAATCGGGACCTATGTTTGAATTTAGTAATCTTCATTCTCGAAAATAATTGTTCGCACATATATGTCGAGGCGAAGGTAGCTAACATAGTGGCAATGAATAAGCTCATCTTGTAATATTTAGTTTTGTTCATTTTTTAAATAATTCTATGCTTAACTCATATTCTCTGTATTTAGTTCTGAATTCTACGTTACTTAGTAAATCAATTAACTCGTCCTGGAACTGCACTGTCACGGATTGTACTAAATTTATGAAAAGATTAACAAAAATACTAATATCACTCTCCATACGTCTAAAATCACTAAATCTACGTTCTGTGAGTTCACATTTGAACTGCTGCAGTACAGAGACATAATTAACTATATTCTGTTCAGGCACCGTACATCTCTTTACAAGTTCACCATCCGTGAAGGGTTTTAGTGACTTAGCTAATTCCCAACATACTACATAGGCTAACTTGCTCCAAAACATAGACTCTGAATTATTCGACTCACTTCAATGTTTGGCCTTTCATGAAGTGCTTTCAATTCTTGAATCTGTAGTGCATGTTGCACCACTGAAAAATTATTTTATCAAAATATCTATTTCTGCTGGAATAAAATCACCACAATAACAATAATAATAGTAATAATAATAGGTCTAATAATAATAATAATAATAATAATATAATAATAATAACGTTGGTATATGAAAATAGGCTATATTACAGAAAACAGCTTCTCTGTCACTTCGGCATGTTCTGGGTAGCAGAGCCTATGATGTAGTTTTATGTTGCTCAGTAGTATTCCTGACAGTACCTTACAATATAGTAATCACTTTCCGTTTTCACCGAACGTACAACAAAAATAGTCTTCCTCCCACACTGTACGGAATGATCGTTTGCCTACAGAAGGTTTTGACTGTGTCATTGTCCCGCACTGTTCGTGCGTTTACTAAGTACTTGAACTGCCTTCTGCAGCCATCCGTCGAGCTTCGAACGGGGAACAGCACGCGCTACATTCGAAGGTTGTGATTGCAGAACGTAATCGGGAGTCAGAGAATGAGCATACCTGCTCTAACACCTACTGCTATTACATCCTTCTCCACTTTATCCAGCCATCTTAGCTGAGGTCTCCCTACTTTTCTGGTGCCAAAAGGTATAGTGAGAGTCAATTTCTTGCAAGGATCATTTTCATCCTTCCTACAGATATGGCCCAGCCACCTGACTCTCCTAGCTTTAATTTCTCTGCGAACATCTGGTTCTTTAAAAAATTGGTATAATTCATAGTTATATCTTTTCCTCCAACTGCCCTCATCATATACTGGTCCGTATATCGTCCTCAGAACTTTTCTCTCAAATATAGTCAGCCTACAATTGTCGGCACTACCAACTGCCCAGGTTTCAGATCCATAAAGCAAGACTGGTCTTATTATATAATTTGCACTTAGTGTTGAGGCTGATATCATGGAATCTTAACTGTTTTTGGAGTCCATGATAGCATCTATTTGCTGTGAGGAGTCTATGTTGGATTTCTGTACTCACATTATTATCTGAGGTTTAGTCAATTTAATTTCAGAAAATATCAATTTTATTTCAGATTTGTCTATTCAGTTTGTAATAGTATCAAATGTATTTCAGATTTGTCAATTGTATTTCAGATGGTATCAAATGTATTTCAGATTTTTCAATTGTATTTCAGATGGCATCAGATATATTTCAGATTTGTGAATTGTATTTCAGATTTGTCAATTGTATTTCAGATGGTATCAAATGTATTTCAGAAAATAAGCAATGCACTTAAGATTACATAGTCATTTTTATTTCACAAAATAACAAATGTAGGCATACTTGAGATTTTAGCATATATTTAAAAAAATGGAAAATGGATTTAAAATATCCTCAACTTTATTGCATTTTAGCATTCGACAGGCATATTCTCCATAGCTAAAGCTGCAGCATGATGAATTGTACTGTGTTGTACAGCACGAGCACAATCACCACCAACAATATTGTGTGTGTTGCTTCATCAATTTTACTCTCTACTGTACAGTAAGTAAATTAGCCTGCAACACAAGGAGTTATGACGTCAGGAATTCCAAGATGGGTTTTTACGTACGTCTTCCCTTTATACCAAATGATCTCGATTGGATTTAACATTGGAGAATAAGGTATCAACCGTAACTTCTGAAATACAAATGATAGTTTCTGAAATACAATTGATACTATCTGAAATTGAATTGACTACTCTGAAATACAAATGATACTATCTGAAATTGAATTGACTAATCTGAAATACCATTGATATTTTCTGAAATACAACTGGGAAAAGTGTAGATGTCCTGTAAGTAATTCCGAAATGTATCGGAGATATTAAAGCTGAAGACAATGTTTAAAGTTCCTAAGTCTCTTTACAGCTCAATCACCATGAAAGCCTAAGATCTCGTAACAAAAGCAATTTTAGTCCTGTAGCTTCGGTTCAGATAAGATCTCTGTGGGCTAGTAAATGGGTATTTCCCTGCAGATCAACAAGAGACTGCTATGAATAAGTGAAGGCAACAAACTTCGGGGACTAGTTTGTAAACAGGTTCGTTTGCATTTTAGAGAGAGGTTCTGTTATCATAATGGATAATTCAAGTTACGTCGCCTGTGGTGTATGCAACACCCAAGGGGCGCTGCTGTAATGGATGGAATTCTCTGTAGTAGATTCTAGCCGTGTTTAGTAACGCCTCTGCGGTGGCCATATGATCTAAACCGTCATGCAAGCGATCCGGGATTAGAGTCCTGGATTTTTAATTGAAAAGCCGATAATAAAACCTGTGTGGAGAAGACCGTATCTGCGGTTTTTCTCAGGCTTCTCCAGTTTCCCATTTATACAGTAGTCATTAGTAAGGAGCGGATTCCTATGTAATTAAATATTATTTTTGCGTGTGATATAACACAATTAACAAAGTTAAAAATTCCGAACATGACGTTTCAAGTTTAAAACCCCAATTTTATTTCACATAAAAACACATATTTCCACAAAAAAAATTATGTAAATACATATTTTCAGGAAATCTATTATAAACACATAAATCTTGGAGTTTTTTACTTAAATAATTTTTTACAAGAACTTTTAAACATTTTAAAACTAAATCAATTATGTTACTCAGAAGTGCGTTATCTTTTTAAGAATTCTTGGTTGCTTCGTGCTTCTAAGCTATCCGTGGTCCATTTCTGTAATAGTTTCGCCTCAAGTTCTGAGAACTGCTAGGCAGCATATCAGTGTTATTATTAGAGAATAAATTAACATGGACAAGGAGGAGAGATCTTGCAACACATAATTAGGAATGTTTATTGTTGCTGAAGATGATTTCATTCCACACTTTGTTTGTGAAACATAACAGATAAGAGCTCGGGTATGAACATTATTTAATTTAAACAAATCTCTCGACTCTCGCTCATGTCCATCAAGTAAGGCAATACGTCATGTTGTGATTCCCTGTTATCGGGCTTCATCAATCGATATCCTTCAAGATATACTGAAAGATGGTTGTTTCAAAAACGATTTAGCTTTCCTATTAGCAAATCTCAGCTTTTTGTGTGACGCCATAAAAAAAACTTGAAACATCCAAAAGCCTGTTGTCTGAAACATGGAGGTGCGTGCCGTGGAAATTAAACTAGGCTCGCTACCAGGTTCAGAGGTACAAGTACTAAGGAACAAATTCCAGAATGTGTTTGGGAAAAACAGTGAATATAAAAAAAATGTGTAAAGTTGCTCAAGTATTGGAGGATGTGCCTGTAGGTGAAATTGACGGTGTATGTGTTTGTGACATTCCTCTCTTTAAATATGCACGTCTGACGTCCTGTGATGTGGAAAGATCGTTTTCACATTATAAGTCGTTGTTCGGAGATAATCGGCATGCATTTGTGATGGAGAATTTGGTGGTGACCTTTGTTGTTCACTGCAATTCTCGGCCAACTACTAGCACTCAAGTGTGGTTGGTGAATACCTAGTATTTTTTTTTTCCAAGCTAAGTAAGGTATTTTTGTCATATTTAAAAAAAAATATATATTTTTTTTTTCATTTTTAGAAAATATTTTCGTACTTTTTAGCACATAAAAATAAATATATTTAAATTTTTTAGCACATAAAAATCAGCTCCCTAGTCTTTAGCATCACCCGGCCGCTCTCCATTCCATATTTCTCAGATCACTGGTTAGTGACGTGTAGAGGGCTGGTCTGGTACATGTATGACTTGTCTTGGCTTTTCCAGGGCTGGGCCTAGAACGGTCCTTGCACTTAAGGCTTGCTTTGGCTTATTGCGCGTCTTATACAGGGTGATTCAAGACTAATAACCCGCGCCTTAGAGATCAGTTCTATAGGCCTTTTTGAGCATAAAATGTCATTATCAAACGTTAATGAGTTACATGATTGAATCCTACGAAAGTAACAGTGGTTTTGAGCAGAACTAAGAGTTATTCACTTAAAATTCACAAAAATATTAATTCAAAATACTGTATTAATCATAAAATAAACATACCTCCGTTTGGAAGCAGATTTTCAAATAGGCCTATCCCTCCTTCCTCAATGCATTTGACCGCACGGATACGATTGGAACTTAGCATTACGTACTGTTGAAGACTCTAATCTTGGAACCTGACAGGAATGCGACGCGACCCTACAGTTAGCGATAATGACCCCTTAGTAATGCTAGCCTGCTACCAGATGTTTAAAAATTATGTTCTGCTCCTACCTCACAGCGGAAGCTGTTGAGCAAGTCATGTCAGCGTCACATTCAAGTACAGTGTCACTGTTTTTACTACTCCTACTGCCATCACCGTCACAGTATTACTAATGTTATCACTATCACTACCACTGTCTTAAGCCCCTTTAAATTTAAAATAATTAGGCTTGTAATGTTGGGGACCGATAGAGTACATTACGGTGGTTTCAAGTTGACTATCCGTTCACCAGTTAGTACTCTGGCATGCATAAACACTATACCTGCTGAATACTCCGTTCGCCAGTCACTAGTGTAGCATGCATAAACAGTGTACCTGCTGAATAATAATGTCAAAGGTGGAAGGCTCTCAGGCGCATATTTTTGCAGCGGAATTTGGTGAGAGTTTTGAAGTGAATGGCGGGAACATTACACGTAAACTATGTAATACAAACATACGAGATGACAGCGATTTTATACATACAGAGCCATTGTAGCATAAGAAAATAAAGGCGGAAACTCAAACCCACGAATAATTCTATGATAATTCTTCTGCACATAACGAAAGGTACGTAAAAATATTTTTTTGTAATGCTATGTAGCGTATATTTACTTTTAGACCTATCCAGATTTGTTTATGTGCACTTTGTAATTCGTGTAATCGATCGCAGAACAAAGCCAATGTCCTCTTACTAGCTCACGTCCCCGGCTATGTACCATACTGCAATCAACTTGTATAATCGGTCCCCAACATTACAAGCCTAATAATTTTGTTAATCATATATGATTGGAGTCCATGTTTTTCACAGTAGCCTGTTGTTTTTTCTATATTTCCAATGTGTCTACAGAATTCTCAGTTCGTGTGGACACTTACACTCTTATTTTGCCAACATTTTCGAAATATCATATTGCTATTCACTCCGCTCTCGTCTATATAAAAAGCTGATTGTCTCTTGCTCCGGAATTAATTTATTTGCACCAGATACTAGTACAATACCTCGAGCTCCAGTCTACGATGGGTGAAATTATTTTCAGAACGTCTTGTAATATTGAACACGTGCATTGATGATACACAAGTCTCAGTACGTTATCTGTTGTTTTTGATTTCCCGCTTCACTCCGCTACTTCACCCCGCAAGTTCCAAGATTGGAGTCAACAGTACCTCGTCACGGCTGTCCTTGATAAGAGCAGCTGATGATCACCAGATCTATCTTCTTCACCCCCTACTTCACGTCACAGCGTAACTCTTCGTTTAGTTTACGTTCCAATGTTTGTATTATAATGTAAGCAGGGATGTAGTGGAGGTGGAGCGGAGCGACGCACAGGTACTGTGTTCGAAGGTGGAGCGGAGCTCCGGCACTGATTTGGAATTTTAAAATCTGTTTTGACATCACAATACTTTCCCAGCTAACGATATCTTAGTTAATGTCAGAATATTTAGTGATTATATTTTCTGTGCTTCCTTTAGAAAATCGGAAAAAGTTCGGAAGTAGAGGGTCGCGAGACCACTATAAGTGACAGGACAACCACCAAACTAAACTTTAGTGCGTCTGCGCGAAATGATCACATTCCTAATACAGTTTCGTTTCGTTTCGTATTTCGTTAGTTTTCGCGTCTTTGTACGATACAGGAGATTGTCTATGGTGTTACTTACCGAAATGTGTTGTGTTTGTTTCCCAGTTATTTTACGGAGTGAATTTTAAACAGTTAATTTACTGCCTATAACGTGACTAAAAGACTGCTTGAAACTTTTGTTTTTATCTATTGTCCTTCAGTAAATATGGAACAAAATAAACATAGACAAAAAAACATTAACTTCTTTCTTTTCTCGTGTCATTGCTGTTACTAGTGAGTTACAAAAGCTTCCTCTCCTGATATTGTTGATATCTCAAGACCATCGCTTCTATTTGATGAACCTAGTAATTCAACCAGAGATACTGTTCCAGTAGGACTGCGAAGAATATTCAACGTCATAATGTTCAAAATAGTGAAAGCCAAACAGTCGGCCTGCAAAGTGAGTGGCCGAATGTATGGAATGAAGAAAATATGTGGTCAAGAAAAAAAGAAGCTTATCCGTTGATTGAGTGTAAGCAATGTAAGCTAGGCTGTAAAATGTGTCATGAAGTAACTGCATTAGGTGCATTAAAAAGAGTACATTTCTGTATCTAATTAATGGCGCTCATATTCAGTAAATTACTACGGATCGAACAGATCAGATCAGCTTAAGTCACTACGAAAAAATCATTGAACACAAGAAATCCAGTGCTCATAATATAGCACAAAAATTATTAATACGTCTGAGAAGCAATCAATTGAAAATGTTGGCGAATAAACGAGTGCAGCCCACCGTGAAGCAACAAAAGCGAAATTTAGATCAGCTTATTACATTGCGCAGAATGATCACCCTTACAGTGACCATTTCGGTTTACTTGAGCTTGAGAAGCTAAATGGAGTAGATATTGATTAGTTTTGCCTTGCATTCTCTTTACAGTCTTACTTTATGGCATTTCTTTCTTTGTCTTATTTTTTTTTGCATCCAAACCTTCCCCTTCCCCAAAAGTTAAAAAAAAAAAAAAACAAAAAAAAACAAAAAGAGCTCCGGCACTGTAAAGTTTGGGACTACAACCCTAAATGTAAGTAACTCCAAAGTATGATTCACAGTATGATGTTTGGATTTGTACGAATAACTTTCAAACTAATGATATTCGGACCCATGTTTATATGATATTTTATGCTCAGAATGGCTGTAGAACTGATTCCTAAAGCGCGAGTCATTAGTCCTGAATCACTCTGTATATGAGATGGGGTGTCGAGCACAACACTCGCTATAGTTCATACACAAAGCATAAATCACACACGAGAACGATCGCTACACCACTCTCTAGTCTTTCGAAACAAGCGTAAACAAGTCACTGGAACACTCACTAGACATATGTATACCTACATAGCTACGTATAGTGAATGGTTACTTTATTTTATGCTCGACCATGCCGAAATGTAGTAATTATACACCTGGTAGCAGTCCTTTAATGCATGTCATTAAAGTACAGGTGTTCAGCCAATGACAAGTCAGCTTACAGGTGTTGAGCCAATGATAAGTCAGCTTTGTACCGTTATAAAACCGCAAGTATCGATTATTCTCGGATATGCAATCGAAAGAGAATTAGCGAAAAGTCACGGAGGCTGGAAATCCAATACTGTCGCAGAAGGTTATGTTCTGTTACTATAAGAATTAGAGTTAATTGTAAATAATATTCAAATAAATTCAATTTGTCATCTCGTTTTTCAATTCTAAATCAATTTTCAGGTTATACCAGAGTAATGTTCATCTTATTCTGTGCCAAGGTCAATGAAATTCGGCCTCGGAAAAAATCAATACTTTCGCGTCTGCGCACATCTCACAATTCAGGTCAGTTCGCACATAACCATAATTTTGAATACTTTCAAGTTAGAAATATGGTCGAGCATAAAATGTCGTATGAAACTTGCCTATAATGGTAATTAAGACGCTCGTATGAACATTATGAAACGAGCGCAAGCGAGTTTCATAAACAATCATACTTGCGTCTTAATTACTAACATTATAGGCTCGTTGCATAGTTGCATAATGTACTATTACGTGTGCTACATGGTCCGATTTGTTTAATGAATTCTACAAGTGACATTTTACCATAAAACACTTCTACATGCAGCATCAAATTTATTTCACAAGACGAATGTTTTGCTTTTTTCTGCGAAGCCGTGTTAGCTGTGTTGATTCGTGAATCTTGATTTATATTTCGCATTGTATCCTTCAGCACTTCGATAACCTTCCAGAGAGAAACATACGAGCAACTTGGTATCCATCCTTCCTTATCACCAGTATGTAAAATCATAATCCTTTGTATGTGAATTTCGACTTACTACAGTATTTTACTGGGTGTGCGATATACGGTTTAATTTTGGTGTTTAAACTGTTAGAGAACGGAGAATGAACAATAGGGCTACTCATTTCACGTTGAACAAAATCTTATAAAATTTAAAATACACTCCACAACCTAATTTTAGTTAAATGTTCAGAGAACACAGAAAATAAGATACGCGTATTTCAAATTAAATTGAAAAGGTTAAGAAATGTTTCTACACTTCCGTTCCAATTGAATATTCTAGAGAATGTAAACAATAATTATGCACATCTCACGTAATAAAAATAACATTTTTAAAACATTTGAAACTTACAGGAAAAAAGTATAGAGAGGTGGTTTTACGTTAAAGGAAACAAAATTAAAAATATTATTGTTAAAGTCTTCGATTTAATTTTAATTGAAAACAGGCATAAGAAGAGCTTATTTTACGTTATACAAATCTATTTCATGATTTACAAATAACTCCGTTTGTCGAACTACAAGAAGTTTCTTCAGCCAATTAGAAATAGTTTCCTTGCACTTTGATTTTTTAAATATTAACCGGTCAACTTACATATAAGAAATCAAATTTCCCGAGCGGTCTTTAAAGCAGTAATTTTGTTGTTATGTTTACATTTCTAGGCCGACGTATATATGCCTCTCTCCAGGCATAACCTTTACAGCGTTGCAAAGTACATTACGTTTTAAAATTCCTTTGCAGAACGAAAAGTTGTATTTGTTAGGATCATATTTCTATACATTTAAAGGACAAAACTAAAATTCTTTCAATCATTTTTTTATCGTAATACTCTGATCTCTTAAATTGACTGAGCATATCGGGAATTAATCCGATAGCTTTCCCAAAATACGCAATGAAATGTTTCATATAAAATATTTTTTCTTGAAAAGGAAGCAAGAACGAGCAAAATTGTGTTAAACTCTTTCGTTTGAAATATCTCAACGAATAATCCCTTGAAATTATTTCATTACTTAACAGTTGATCTTGTATAAACAGGAAAAGACCATATTCTGTAAATTGTGTCATGTGGACATAAGATAAATGAAAAGATGCTCCATTCAGAAAGTGTTAACAAGAGACAATGACAACATTAAATTCAATAAAAAGGAATTAAGATATGTCCTCAAGTTCCAGTTGATACTCAACTAATAAACCTAAATTTTTTCGCGACTTGTATTTAATAATGGTACAGTCACGCCTATTGACAAATCAGGAAATAAGCATGTGGCAGAGTTTGTTGAAAAATATACGCATGGGAAAATTCACCTACAGTCGACACTAAAGAAATATTACTTAACGGGTTCCTAGAACTATTCTCTCGACAGGGTAAGAAAAGCTGTGGAAATCGAGAAAACACGGGTTTCGCCGGATGAAACCACAAATACTAGTGACATGGCAAATGTTATAGCGGAAATATTTTTTGTCTAATTATTATTGTTAGTAATAGCCTACATTGTTGTTAACAAGTAAAGTTCTAAATAAACCGAACCACATAAGCTCTGAGTATGCTATGTGTCTTTTATGGCTAAATGGTATCGCTCGATAGAACATAGATCAAACTGTAATCGTGCTGAGTTTCGGTACATTTACAATGTATATTTCGTAACAAGCGCAATGTTTGCATGCTGATCCGAGGTTGCGCTTGGGCTGATTATCTGGTTGAGTTTTTCTTTGCGAGGTTTTCCCCAACCATAAGATGAATGTCAGGTAATCTATGACGAATCCTCCGCCTCATCTCGCCAAATACCATTTTGCTATCACCAATTCCATCGACGCTAATTAATCCAGATAATACAGCGTCGTTAAATATCAATTTAAAAAATGCAATGAATTTTAAGTGAACTGTGAATGTACAAAATGAGACATAGTACTTCAGTGTGTAGGCTAATTTCTGTATTTTATGTTTTCTTTTACAAACATACAAGATGTAAGTGGTGAACTTTGCAGATTAAAGTGCCAATAAAATACGTACATTAAAATAAATAAAAACCTATTATACACTTTCTAATTAAGTATATGATTAATTAAACAAATAAGGTTGAAAGTCTGCGTAGTTTGACAACAGCGCATCGTCGGCTCATCTACGAAAACACACACGAACTCGGTCTGAATTGCAGCGTTCCGTCCCTTAGTCATTTCAGTAGGGTTGTCAGACTTCCTAATTGCAGGAAATAACGATACGCGTTAATCTGTTTACTTAAATTGCAGGAAAACCGTTCATTTCATTGAAAAACTGCAAAGGGATAAATAATTTCTTCTTTTTCTCTGATGATAAAAGTAGAGGTCCTAATCGAATACGGGTAGTACTTACAGAGTAAAACAGGTTTAACATTTAGGGATTTTTTTTTCAGAGGAAATTATTCATTGGAACTAATATGGCATTAAAATTTTGTTGTTGTACTGTTCAAGGAACAGACAGTTAAAATATGCACAATTATATTACTTCCACTCTATAATTGTATAAACATGTACAGTAGTGGCAAAAAAATCGGACCGATCCTTGTAGCCGATTTCAGAGCCACTGCGCATACCACACCCGCATTCACAAGATAGCGAGTAATCTATTGAAGTTTAGTTTCGACTGCTGACGTAGCCCATTTCGAAAGCCATTATAAAATATGCTGGTAAAATTCATGTTCTGGGAATAATAAGTTAATTAAGTAGTAAAATGTCTCTGCAGTCGAAAATACTGGGAATAAATTTGAATAAGGAACAAAAAATAAGTTTCCTTCCCAGGCAGGATTCGAACCACGAAAGTCTTGGTTATCAGTCTATCGTGCTCTGGAGTGAACAAGGCTCTGAAATCAGCTACAAGGGTCGGTCTGTTTTTTTTTTTTTTTTTTTTTTTGCCACTACTGTACAACGTCGCAACTTGTGTCTGTAGTTTGTATATTTATGAAACTAACGGTTTTTTTTTTGTACAAAATTAAATAGTACGATATTAGAAGTATTGTATTTGTACATTTAAATATTTTTTCATCCGACTGTACTTACGATCAGCATGTTTGTAGTAAGAGCATAGGTACCACACTTTCACCCACCCTTTCTTACTATAGAGTTGAATGGTCGAGTTCAGTTAACTTGTAGCAGAGTACCCGTGTCCGAAGTCTAGCTTCGATGTATCTAAGTATGAGGTACGATCGAACGATATACGTCCATAGGCAAGCAGACGCAAGTAGAACAACAATGTAATTATTATATTCCTACTCAAGATACTAAGTATGATAAAAATAAAAAAAAAAACCGGTTTGCCTCGTCTCGTGTAGTCTGCTCTTCCTGATGTATGTTTACGTGTTATGTGGGTGGCAGTAGCCTTCTGTAGATAAATCTAATCTAAAACTGTGCGGTTCTACACACCAAAGCGTGACGAAAATTTTGGGTAAGTTGGGCTGAAGGCATGGTGATCTAGGCCGTGCTTTAAGTTGCTAAAAGATAAACGAAACGCTCCTGTTTTTAATTAACTAAATTCTAAATTGATCTTGTCTCTTCTTCGAAAATGTTTGGGAAAGCTCAGCTTACCCTGCTTACCATGACGTATCACCACTTACACAGGAGGTGTGTACAGTAGTGGCAAAAAAAACCGGACCAACCCTTGTACTCGTAGCTGATACAAAAGAATCCTGTGCTGTGTATTGTGTCAAACTGTGGTAATTTCAATATGGATAGTGAAGCCAGAGGTATGTACTGCTATTTAATGTAAAAGTACGTAGTTATCTTTGTCGAATAGAGATAGAAATGTAATATTGATGCCAGATGAAAATAAAACCATGGATAAATATATAATAGGATGCGAAACTTAACGAGTTTCCTGTAACACATACTAGAGGCGCTGTTGTAGAAATTGATCTTGCTGCCATCTATTTTTGGGAGAGGCGTTATTACAAATAGCAGCGCACCAAGTAACGAAAAGAGTAATTACTCCATGATTTAGCAGCGCACCTGGTGACGAAAATGTTAAACTGTGCAGAAAGTATTCCCTCCCACCCTCATCGATATTCAAAACTAACCCAATTTAAAATAAAACATTTACAGTTTTATTCCTCACAGCATATTCTACTGAAAATTCTTACTGGAGCCAGCAGGAAGATAAAAGAGACGATGTGTTTTACACTACCCGATTAAAATATAACCAGACAGAGACGGAAAATAAAGCAAAAGGTTAGATAATTGGGATTGTATTCTTTGGGTATTTATTGTACAGCACAATGGAAAAGTCTGCAAGAACTACGTAGATAGTTCAATTTATTATATTACTATTACTTTACAATACATTCAACACTATTTTTACAACGTCCATAAACTTCACTGTTCAACATACACTGCTTATACACACACGTATCACTTTATGTTCACTTATTAGTAAGTTTCAGTCCGCCATCTTCTCTCCTCGACTCTCCCATACAATATCTCGAAAGGATAAATAGAGAACTCTCAGTAATGTACCCAACAGTAGTTCTAATGTTCACTATCTACGACGTCGGGCGCTGATCACCTTATTTCAGAGCACCACATCTAGATGGTGCTGACCGCAGTTTCGCATCCTATTACATATTTATCCATGATAAAACTCTCAAAGTTTTTTCGTCTGTAAGTTTGAGGCACTGAAGGAAACAAAAGACAGTAAAAATCGAACAAATGCAATAAATTTCATTGTTACAATTAATTATATAAGATGGATGTGTTTTGTGACTAGCAAAATTTGAATCTGTGACTCTGAAATCTGCTACAAGGGTCGGTCCGGTTTTTTTTGCCACTACTGTACATGTATAGTATATGTCCTGCGCCTGTTAATATGATCAATATTGTTCCAAAGGTGACAAACGAGCGGTGATTAAATCCTGAATAGCATAAGGTTCTGGACACTTCACTTACAGACCCAATTTTTCACTATATGATTTTAATTTGTTCGGATACTTTAAGAAACCTCTAAAGGGGCACAAATTTCACACAGATAAAGTGATGGCCGCAGTGGTGAAATGGTTCAAGGAACAGGCAACGTCTTTTATTTTCCCTACCTCTCAACACAATAGGAAGCATGTGTGAATGCTAAAGGAAACCAAATACATGGTCCATGGGCCGGTATTACACTATCAAAGTTCTTTGGCAAAGATTTTTTATTTTGACAATATAATGGGTTTTCTTTTATAAAACTTTCTTCGATAAAAGATCTTTTATAAAATGTACGTCCATCTTATTATCTTTCATAAAAGATCTGCCTAGCTTGAAACGAATATGACCGAACGTAAATATTGTAGGACTGTTACTACGATTAAAATGATGATAATGAGAATATGAAGTAAATGAAATGTTATGAAACACACAATACTGACTACAAAAACAAAAATAAAAGATGAGCAGTGTACATAAAAATTACAGAGACTATAACTGCTGTGCAGGAAAAATGCACAAGTCTGGACAAACTGAAAATTATCTTCATTGTCAAATAATTTATGTAACTTTTAGAGTCCTTGCATTGCATCTCTTTTTCATAAAGTTTTGGTGGATATTTTTCTATCATGACCTGCAATCCATGGTTTAACCCACAGACGTTTTCTTTTTCTGTTTCTCTTTCAGCAATATGCATATTGCAATATTTTTAACTGATTGTGGCTAAACATGCATAGTAATGTTCATCATTCATTTCTGCATATCTGTGATCTAAAAATACATTTTTTATTTAACTATAAATGGAGGCTGATGATTAGAGTTCGAAGCTGAGGCACAGTATCTCTTAAGTTATGTGCACACAGGATAGAACGACAGTGCTCTGCCCTCATACACAGACCATCACAATCGAATGGAGTCGTCGTAATACGCAATAGGCCTACATGCTCAACAAGGAGGGGGAAGGAGACCTTCGCTTGAAGGTCAAACGTAAATATTATGTTGGGTAGAATACAATGTATAGTATTATCGTTTCTCAGGTGTAGAAAAATAACATTTTTCTTAGGTCTGCAGTACGTAGAAACAGTTATTTAGAGCAATACTATTTACGAAGGTACTTGGTGGTGGTGGTGGTGGCGGTGGCGGTGGTGGTGGCGGTGGCGGCAATAATAATAATAATAATAATAATAATAATAATAATAATAATAATAATAATAAAAGCCGTCTTTCTCTTCTGTAGGCGCGTGAGCATTTATCACCACAATATCGCACCATCTACCTTTAAGTACTATATACGATAACCTGCCACTGATAAATTCGACCTTTTTTACTGCTTATTTTATTCTTTTATGAACAAAGATTTTTTTTCTTAATTGGTGATTGTTGTTTCCTTCCCCATAGTACAGGGACATCATTTTATTTTTACTAACATTTTTAATATTAACCTGCCTGTACCTTTAGAGAACCGGAAACACCGTTCGCTACCCCCTTCCACGACTGGAGGTCGATGATACTGGCGTAAAACACAAACACATCACTTTACTAGGTATAGGAGGGAAGAAAAGTAGTTCGTCCATTTACGTAAACTAGGAAATATCGCAATTTTGAGTTCGATAATTTTCATTAGGTTTTTGTTTAAACAAAATGCAGTATTGTATTAAGAATAAGTGTTTTTACTCATGAACTGAGTTATCTATGCGAACGTATTCATTATGCAGTGTATATTATACTGTCTACAGCACATTAACGTACAATATAGAGAATGAAGTTCAATTGAAAAATAATCATAATATGGATATTTAAACACATTTTTGAAAATGGTGGCCGTTCATTTCGATAAAGGCTTCAGTTCTTTTGTGCATATTATCGCACTATAGAATATCGCATCTAATTCTAATTGCCAGTTTCGTCCTTCGTACTAGTAGGCTAACTCATGTTCAAATAATTCTGTACCTACTCTATAAAAGAGTACCTTACGTACTGTAAATTCAATCTTCACTTCTGCCCGACCCGCACAGATAAAATTGCTCAGACATGCTATCTACTGTCCGTCCAAGCGGTTATGCCGCAGGATCGTAGAAAGGGGGGGGGGGAACACGTGACAGTTAATTACTTAACGAGGCCCTTTTATTTAAGTTATTTTAAACAGTTGTATAATATTACGTAAACGTCCTTACTTACTTAACGTACTATACTCACTAACTCAGTGCTGTTTACTATATGCAGCCTTGATTCTGTCTGGAGGACAGTTGGAACTTCATTAGTAGAAGGGGAGGGAGTGAAGTACATTGAAAAACTCAGATACAATAAAAATTGAAGTAAAAATAAAATGATGTCCCTGTACAAGTAATCTCCTATTTGTGATATGTCATTCCCATTTAACCTAATCTCCTGTACTCCCACAAAGTCTATTCTCTAATTATAGGTGGGGCAAAACGTGATTTTTCACTCACCGGTGAAACAGTGACAGCTCATTTTCGATCACGGTGATTTTAATCAGTGATCCAGTGATTTGAGTGGATTTCCAGTTGCCGGTGATGACGACGAGAGACCGGATCAGCGGATCACTAGTAGAGCAGTGATCTAGTGAGTGGGGGCGATTGGGAGTGATTTCTCACTACGAAGTGCGAGCAATCAGCTGTTTTGAATTATTGGTGAATGCGATTAAGATCGTAGATGCATTAATGTTAAAATAATGAAAGGAATAAGATAGGCTATTATGAGTGTATTGAGAGTGCAGAGAAAAAACAGAACTAACTCAGAAGAAATATATTATGGTGAAATCAGACACATTAGTTGAGATTATGTGCGGATTTTTTAAATAAAAATATCTAACTTAAATACCGGTATTATGTAATTTTCATTTGGCTGTATGTAAAATAAAGGTGATAAACTGATAAATGTGGTTGAACAAAGTAATATTTGTAGGCCTGCATTGTTACATCAACCTTAATAATATAGCCTCTCCCTTCTTTTTATTCACACATTCCACAGTTATAGTATGGTTAAACTACTACAACATACGGTAAATATTAGTGGTAATTCTCCAGGAAAGCTACATCAAGAAGGCAAAATATTCTTTAGCTTAACTGGCTTCTGTGATATAGGTCTATAGATATAATGATAAACAAGTGACTTTTATTTTGCAGGTACAAATACTTTCAAAATATAAATCGTTTTATGATTGCCAGTATATTCTAACGCACTGTTTTAGCCCGCCTTTTTTTTCGTTATTTAACGACGCTGTATCAACTACTTGGTTATTTAGTGTCGATGGAATTGGTGATGAGATGGTATGTGGCGAGATGAGGTCGAGGATTCGCCATAGGTTACCTGACATTCGCCTTACGTTTGAAAAAATCTGGGAATCATACCAAGTGGGAATCGAACCTACACCCTATCGCAACTCCAGCAAGCAAACGCGCTACTGCCTGAGCTACGGCAGTGACCATTTTCTTGTTACTAGGTCTAATTAATTTTTTCTTGAATGAAAAAAAAAACGATTTTTTAATTGCGCTTCTGTAATTTCACCAAGCTGACTAGTGAAACTTTTGCCTCACTGGTGTCCACCACAACATTTTTAAAGCCCCGCTAAACCGCTAATTACCAACATAACATGAGAGGTGTCCAGGACGAATTAATAGAGAAATGGTCATTTCTCTAGTATTGCGTCATGGACCTCTAGAGTGTTATTATACATTTGAAACAAGTAGGGGGCAGAAGGGCTATAACAGTGCATTATAGTATAACTATCGAACTATTTTATGTTAAAAGTTCTTAAAAATCTACCAAAGAAAGTTATGCCATATCACTAAGTTGTTCAACTGAAATTTCAATACTTTCTTTCATCACAAATCATTACAAGCTTACAAAGAACAAAAATCCATGTACTGTCAAGCAGTTCAAAAATTGCTCAACAGGTGTCAGAAGACTGCAATGTAAGACAAGTTGAAATCACTGAGGAAATGATTCGTTACAGCTGTTTCTGGTGCAATGAGTAAATCACTGCTTGATCACTGTTTCACTGGTTAATGCACAGTTCACTCACTGGAGTGAAAGTGATTTTCTAATCACCGGTGAAAAATCGCTGCTAGTGATTTTTTCTTCCATCTCTATCTCTAATTAGCTAATTTTTTGCTACTAATGTTGCCCCTCCTGTTCTATAAAGACTCGTGACATTATTCCAAGTATCAAATCTCATAACCTTTTTCCTTTGCTGTGATCTGCCATAGAATCAGTCCCATTCCGAGGTTTATGTTGGGGTTTCGAGTGTTAGTTGGGAGGCCGGATTGAAAAAGACCTTTGGGGAAGCCGAGACGTAGATGGGAGGATAATATTAAAATGAGTTTGAGGAAGGTGGGATATGATGGTAGGGACTCGATTAATCTTGCTCAGGATAGGGACCGATAGCGAGCTTATGTGAGAGCGGCAATGAACCTCCGGGTTCTCAAAAAGCCATTTGTTTGTAAGTAAGTAAATATTAACAATAGCCTATGCCAATATCATGTCTTCCTTTCTGGTCATAAATTTATAGTCATAAAACTACACTTAGGTCTGAAAGTTTCACAGATCTAACAACTAAATTAATAACTTTTAATAATGTGCTGTGTCAACTATTGCAACCCCGCAAGTCTAGGCAATTCAGATTTTTTTCCAGAAAATACTAAAGAAAAAACTGAAGTCCATGTGTGTGTCAAACACTAGAACTCACCATTATGTTTTAATAAAAATTAGTCACTTCAAAATACCATACGCTTTGAAGATAATCAGTGTTTTATGTCTCCTGAAAATTGTACTCAATTGGACATGGGGGTTTCTGCAATTTACGGTGAAACTGCACGACATACGTGGCCTTGAGGTAACGTGATATCAGCCGACTGCGTATTGGTCCTCTCTCTCGGCCCAGATCCGAAGCAAACTCTCTGTACTTATGGCTGTATTATTTACGTAGGTTTGTGAAAATTAATTACATATATCTACCTAACAGTACAACTTATAAATGAAGTCAAATGTGCTAATTTTGGAAGTATGTAGATTACTTCTTGTATACTATATGGGAAACGAAAATTTACCTTTTCCATTTTGGTGGCTAAACCTATTATATGATTTTATTTTGGTAGGTATTTAAATAATAATTCAATAAATAGACTATAAATGATATTATATTATAAATGATGCAAGGCAATAAAGGAACTGAATAGTTTCGAAACGCATAGAAAGTAAGTTATATTCAGAAAATAATATTATGTGTTACCTATTAACCCATATGCAAATTATGAGTATATTTTCCGTTGGGACACCGTAATATTGAAGAAAGCATTGAATTTCTTTTTATAAAGTCATTACATTTCTAATACTGACCCATGAAAATCTCTCCACACTTTTGATATGAAAAAGAATACAATACAGGTTTTACCAAAAGTTTAAGGACACTCCTCCATAGGTAATGTTTCACTCTGTTCTTATACTTATGTGAAACCCCCTGATGTTTATACAGGGACCAAATGCCTGTGTCCACATCTGTGGAGTAACGGTCAGCGCGTCTGGCCGAGAAACCAGGTGGCCGGATTCGAACCCCGGTGGGGAAAGTTACCTGATTGAGGTTTTTTTTCCGGGATTTTCCCTCAACCCAATACGAGCAAATACTGGATAAATTTCGGTGATGGACCCCAGACTCATTTCACCGGCATTATCACCTTCATTTCATTCAGACGCTAAATAACCTAGATGTTGATGCAGCGTCGTAAAATAACTCAATTAAAAATGCCTGTGAAACGTCAAGTTTTTACTGCATACCCAATCCATCCTTCAAACTGTGGATTATGTAACAAGTTTTCTGTTATGAAACTTATTGAAAAATTACATATTGTGTAGAAAGAAAATTAAATTACTCCAGAATGAGTTGACTTAGATCAATGAATTTTGGAATGGAGTTAGATATTATCTTCAGTCATTCTACCACAACCCAATAATCTGCGACTTTACGTCCACACTCATTGAATTTCGACTTATTTTAATTTTTTTCAAGGAAGAAATCCAATCTTTCTACACTTGTAACAGACTCCACAGCTGATTACTAAAAATGGAGGGAATAAGCTGATTCACCAATGTTACCAACTCTCAATGTTATGGTGTAAATGGCAGTGGCGGACCCGGGTGTATTTGTCATGAATTTCAAGTTCAAGAGAATTTTAGAAAATGGCAATTTTTGCTGGAGGAAAAGAAAAACAATCTGGATTACAATGCCTGTACGAACTGGCACAAATTTTTTTTGAACAGAAAACAATAATTGCACAAGAAGTCTTTCAGATATGTCTAAGTCCATTATAAAATTCACTGATCTAAGTCAATCCATTCTGGAGTAATTAATTTTTTTCTACACAATATATATATATATAATTTTTCAATAAGTTTCATAACAGACAAGTATTGTTAGATATATAATGTACAGTTTGGAAGATAAACAGATTGAGTTTGCAGTAAAAACTTCACTTTTCACATGCATTTGGTCCCTGTATAAACATCAAGGGTCATATTCATAGACTTTTTAGCGCGGGCTTCCGATGGATGATCAGCGAACTAAAGTTTTAGTATTCATAAACCAGTGTCAGCGATATATGATATGATATATGATATATGATATATGATATATGATATGATATGATATGATATGATATGATATGATATGATATGATATGATATATGGTATGGTATCGTATGGTATGATATGGTATGGTATGGGATATGATATGATATGATATGATATGATATGATATGATATGATATATGATATATGGTATGGTATGGTATGGTATATGATATGATATATGATATGATATGATATGATATGATATGATATGATATGATATGATATGATATGAATTCTGTACAAGTAATCAGTCGATAGCCGGGGCTAGTTTAGCACACTCATAGCGCGGGCTAGCGAAATGTCTATGAATAGCACCCCAAGGGATTTAATGTAAGTATAAGGACAGGAGTGAAACATCACTTATGGAGGGGTGTCCTTAAACTTTTGGTAAACTATAGGAATTTTACCTTACATCTGGGAATACTTCCGCAAAGCTAGAGGGTAACCTTGCAACAGAATATATTAATATTTTCCTAGAAACGCCTTGTGATTCAAGATCTGTGTTGAAAATCAATTTTAGGGAAGACTGAACTAATACCATTGGAGCATCGATAGGAGTGATTATGGTGTAGTTGCTCATGGATATTTGGACAGCGCTCATGTGTGAACGAGCATCCATGTGTTTCTGGAGCAAGGAATTAATCCGGTAATGTCAATCCACTGGGCCGTGATCCAATAAAACGTTCATAGCAAACAGAAATCAAAGCGACACAACATTACACAATGTTATCTGTCACATGGATATCCTAGTGAATTTACGACTGTTAACTGGAGGACAGAAGTATTCAAAAGTTAGTTTGTTCTTAAATTTAGGTGCATAAATTGGACAGAAAGGAGTAGCGCATATTGCAATTTAATTATATCAAGTTATTCATCGCTGTTTAAAACATATTTCTAAGAGTAAATCAAAGACATCAAAACTGAATTAAAATTCTATCCTTGCTCTCTTAATCTGTAAAATACTTTGATTTAAGAAAACATAGAATAAACGTTAGGTAATATTAAAATGACTATGAATACTACGTGAGCAGAGATGGGTTATCCGTAATCCCATCTTATTCATCTCCCTTTCGAAAAGTTTGATCTGAACCATATTATATACAGAATGTTTGTAACTTAACATGCAGTATTTTAAGGACATATTCCTTGTTCAATTCTACATAATTTTACCTAATGTAACATTTCTAATGATTTACAAGATACACAAGCCTAAAGTTTCTAACTGGACACACAAAAAGTGTCTGTTCTTAATTATGAAATTAACAAATCCCTGCAAAAATCTTGAGAACTTACACGCTTCATTTCAGAAAATCATTCACTGGAAATGAAAATGCTGAAAATAATAGTTAAAGTCCAGGTCACCGTTTTTTGGCGTGTGGAATAAGTAATGGGAACGTTATGTGCGAATGTTTTACATTTGCCGCAGTCAATCTGACCATTATGTTTGGCAAATGGCTGATGTGACGTGTATAGAAAGTGGTACCATTCTTAGGTGCACTAGCAACATGCTCACAAACGGGCACTATATATCTACGACACACGCCAAAAACGCTGGCGCCAGCTGTACAAAGTATAACAGAAACACCCGTTTTGTTCACAGCTTCACAAACCACGCCACACGCCGACGATGTAACACCACAGATTGACCTGTATCAACACCAGCGATTTAGCAGACGGAAATAATGATTTCAAAGGGTATAGCTACCAAATATTACGCATTGAACTAAAAGCAAGAAGTGTTGACATTTTCTATCGTTTCCTATATGCGGAATAAATTTAGATATTGCATAACATTACAATGATATCATTTTTCCGTAATAATTTTTCCTCTGTAATAATGGGGAAAATCTTAATAACTATAAATAGTCCGTAGGAATAGTTGGCACTTCTGTATGATTACAACATATGATTTACACAAAACTGACAGTGAATCTAATAAAATCCCAATGACTGCCTGAAACGTCTATGGTCGAATTAAAAAAATAAAGTAAAATAAAATAAAGTATTCATTCATAGTTTCCTGTCAAAAGGCAGGTCTTTCATTGCAAACCCAGCATTCTCTAATATTTCCTCTTTTCCAGCTTCCTCTTAGTCTCCGCACACGATCCGTATCTTCATGTTGTCTGTCATCTCATATCTTCTTCTGCCCCGAACTCTTCCTCCGTCCACAATTTCTTTCAAGTGCTCCTTCTGTAGGAAGTTCCTTCTGCTAGTGACATAGCCAATTTATTTTTTTCTTCCTGATCAGTTTTATATAGCCTACTTTCTTTTACACTGTAGTATAGGCTATATTTTGATATCCTTGTAAGTATAGCCTATACATTACACAACCCTACACAACCAATAATAATAATAATAATAATAATAATAATAATAATATAATAATATATTTATTCTGGCGAAATTAAAGCCATCAGGCTTTCTCTTCCACTTAGCCAGAAACAAAAGAAGCTAATACAATTGGATACCTTAAAGTAGAAGGGTGCAAAGTGCCAAAATGAAACATTGGAGATAAGATAAAAAAAATATAGCTATAAGAATAATTGTACACATATTTGTGTCATGTTTTTTTACTGATAGAAAACAGCAATAGTACAGTGTTTACTCATTAATGATAGTGGTATGTAAAGACATTATTTCTCCATATTTAATTATATAACACAGATTGTGAAAAGGGTTAAGTAATGGGTACAGTTGCAGTAGAATGTTGCAAAGTCCAATACCTATTTTTTCCTATTCTGGAGCAATTTTTACTCACAGATCTGCCTGTAGAACTGCCTATGCTTCTCATTTGGAAGATAGGGAGTCATTGCTAGTAGATCCCCCTTCTTTTCTTCAGTAATTTCCCTATTTTATGCTTTAACTTGAAACAATGCTGACTGCACATCTTTCACGGTTTTTTTTTTCCTTTTAAGCACTTTAATGGTATGCACTGCTTCATTATCATGGGACTATTTCACAGAAACACTACCTGCTTTACTAACATCATACTGAATGCAACATGCCTTAGAAATATTCAAGTTCTTGATGGAAATTAGTTGGTCAGCAACATCTTGCATATTAAGGAAATCTGACTCTAGCACTGAAACGGTTTGAAATGGTTTTATAACTTTAGAGTCTTGTACGATTTTAAGCAGGTCACTAAGAATGAAGGCTTTTGTCACTTTCTGTCGTTTTTCAATCAAAGCGAAATCAGAATCGCATTGCAAGAAACTGTGGCCGCTGAGAAGGAAACGTTGTTATATGTGCTCAAATAAACCAATGGCAACTAAAAAGAGACACATGAAAACCATTACACAAGTCTTGTTTCCAGCTGCACAGTTATCAGATTCTTCTTGTTTGTTATGTCCATATTAATCAGTTTTAATACACATGAGGCAATCTCATTGGCACCTCTACTCGCGATGCTTTCATCCCACATACACATATAAGACTGCATTGTATCACATACACAAACTCCAAAGTTATAACGTGAAAGCTGACATCTGTAAAACATTTCGCTGTGTGTAACTTTGGGCACAAACATGATCTGTTGAAGATCCATTGCATTCTATGATGCAGCTCAATAGGGCGCTTACCGTCTGCAACTGCATGGTGCTGGCAAAGTAACATCTAAATATCTCGCTTAAGAAACACAAGTGGATGTAGCCTCTTTCACACATCATCCTCCTAGGTACATTGCACCTTTCTGCATAATAATTCGTTTTCTATGATTTTGGCACTTTGCACCTTTCTACTTTAAAGTATCCAATTTTACTAATATTTAAAGAACACTAATAAAAAATTTATACAGTCATACAAGCACAAGTTGAGTAAATTAATGCAAACATGCTAATAATAATTACAAAATAATATAAGGCTAGAAGTTACATTCAATGAATATGCAAGCGGTAAGTGAACCAATATTACAAATTACAAGAATAACAACAAGAATAACAAACTCAAAGTAAATTATAATTATACAACACTGAGGAAAATTACATATATATACACACACACATATATATAAAGGAGAATTAAACATGAATACTGGTCACGTGTTTAAACAATTTACTTTTAAATTGCAATATCGTTCGACAGCTCCTGAGGAAGCTGAGTAGGGAATTCCAGAAACAAATTGCTGATACTGTGAAGGAGGAAGACTAGTGAGCTGTTTTATGGCAAGGCATAGATAATAAAGGGTCATTTTTAGAACGAATACCTAGGCTGTGATAAGAGGACAAGAAATTAAAACGCACCGAGAGATACTTAGGCGAAGAAGTATGGATGATGCGATATAGGAGAATTAGTGAATGGATATATCTTCAATCCTGTAATCTTACCCATTGGAGCGTTTCAAGGGATGAGACGGTTCCTCGTATAGGATAAGGAGATTTTCATTAGATTAGTATTTCGTGTAATATTCTTATATGGATAGGATGCGCGGACGTGTAAGTTAGTTTCAAAATCTGAGACGGAAGTAACAGGTGGACAGGAAGACCGAAAGGAAGCTAGGCGGACAGGAAACATGTGTCCAGGCGTGGAGTTGACTGATGAGGGAATGTATGGACTTTGCCTGCGGGTGGTCAGTAAGATGACGCCAAGCCAGGTTCCAAAAGAGATGATCTGGTATATGTCAGAGAATGGTCAGGACGCCGGAAGTAGGAGATGTTCTAGTTAACGAACAATTTTTGAAGAACGCGTCTTAAGTGACGTAAGTGTAATCATGGCCAATCAGGATTCTTAATAGAGACACGTGATATATAGATAGGAGGGCGAAATTCTATGTTTGGTGGTTGAAAGTAGGGGATAGATTTGGCAGATAGACAGAAGGCTTATAGAACGCGTACGGAGAGGTCACACTCCACATATTCTCGGCAAACCTAACTCGGAAGTATAACAATTTACGGACTTAGAATTTTTTAGTGAGTGTAGTAAGAAGTCGTGTGTTGCATTATTATTATAAGTCTGAATTCTTTCCTCTCATCACGTTATCAACTGTCCGTTATATTACTGGTGTTTTATAGTACAAAATATATAATTACGTGAACTCAGAAATTAGTATATCAACTTGCGGGAAGTGAGAGCGAGATATTATACACTTGGACGCGCATTTCTGCTAATCTGAAACGAACACTTAATAATAATAATAAACGTTTTCATAGTTCTTACCAACAACTTCTGGTGTGCGCCTACATCATTTCAACCTACGAGCACGTCTCCCAAACCCCATGTCCCGACCGTTTTTGCAGCTGACCTGGGAACCTCATCCTCTACCGAAGTAATCTCGAGGAGGCTGGCGCCCAAATTAATCAGTGTACGTAATTAATTATTGACATCGACGTGCATCCTCGAGATACTTTCCATATTTCGGAGCTGGCAGCCGAGGGCGACGACGACGGTTACAGGGAAGATGTAATGTCGTATTTGCGGATGTTGCAAATGAAACGTATGCAGGCATTATGGACGCGCTGCAATCTTTGGGCTAAGTTATAATTTAAATCTGTTAATAGAATGTCGCAATAGTCAAAATGTGGCAACACCAATGTTTGTATGAGAATTCACCATATACCCATCATTAGGCCTATTATTATTATTATTATTATTATTATTATTATTATTATTATTATTATTATTAATATTATTATTATTAATTTTAGACTTTTTATCTTGTTTTGATGCATAGTACCACCTCTCAAAATAATGAATATTATGGAACCTCTACTACGTATAGATTACAATTATGACGATTATACTAATCTTATTAGGCTATAGTGTAACTGTAATCTTGTATTTCTTATTCGACAGGAAACTTCTGTATCGTGTCGTATCCCCAAGCCGTGACTTCACTACTCTGACTGTGACGCGAGCCAAATAACCACAGAAAATTCTTACCAATGGCTCCATCATCAGACACATCAGGTACTGTTCTCGTAAAATGTAAATCATACCGTATTTTCTCTGAGACATAATTTGTTTAATCAGATAACCTAAATTATCGTAGAACTATACGCTACATGAAGTTCATGAAACAAAAATATATATATATATATATTTTTTTTCAATGTTTGCGAAATATATTCGCTGAACACTTATTTCAAATCCGTGTTGATAGCAAAGCTAGCACCACGTCAACTTGCAAAATCACATAACGTTAATTTTACTCTGTGTAAACTATCCGCTTTGCGTGTGTGTGTGTAAAACCTCTTTGCTGACTACAGTGTTATGTGAATCAGTATATTACTTTAAACCTTCAACATCAATAATAATAGAAGAGTTAAATTACGGTGATACATTCAAATGAATACAGTGTAGATCTCATTGTTATTCTGCATAAAGAATGGATTAATCAATTATTTATAAGGCTAATAAAGCGCGTGATTACGAATAAAATGTATATTAAAATTTTCCTACCAGCTATTATTTCGTGAATTTTCTTATTTAATTATGAATGTACTGTAGTTGGTGACACCGTAGATGCGTGCACTTCACACATCTCAACACGTCTAGTACGTTGTGAACATTATACCGGGTGTAACTCTTGCTCCTATTCTTTTTAAAATATATAGTCCCGTACATTCACAGGCAGTGCCGTAAATACGAATCTTCCTTAAGCCGGTGTGCGTATCATTTGTGGAGACAGTTTTGTACGTATAACTAACTGTTTCCATATTTATCAAAGCTAGAGTAGGGATAAATCATATGTCTTGTGTGCAGAAAGATTTCCCTATACGAAGGTCACGTGAATTTCCATAAAATTCAGTGCTGCCTAGATTTCGAAAAAATAGTACTACCCCCAAACAATATACTTTGCATACTTCTACTCGGTAATAAGTTTTGGAATAATATTCTGGGGAAATTCCACAGATATTAACAGTATATTCCTACTACAAAAAAGAGTAGGCCTAATTAGAATATTAGTAGATGCCAAATCTAGGGAATCGTGTAGGACTATTTTCAAAAAACTACAAATAATGTCCATGACTTGGCAGTATATTTTTTCATTGATAATATTACTCATGTGTAATCGTGAAAACTTTGTAACTAATTCAACAGTTCATAGCACAAATATACGTCAAAAATGACTTTCACACTCCATCGGCAAGTCTATCGTTCTATCAAAAAGGAGTGCGTTATATGTCAGTAAAAAATTTTAATAGACTCCCTATCGATATAAAAAATGAAACTCAAAACATAAGATTATTTAGGGCCAAATTAAAGAAGTGCCTAATTTCTCACGCCTTCTATTCTGTAGGTGAATTTGTGGCATTCAACAACGCTTCATGAAACTGATATTAAAACTTTTTATTGTACTTAGTAGACTATATTGTAAATCTCTTCTGTATATATTTCAACTAGACTGTGACTATAAATTAAGACTTTATAGTAGTATTAAGTTTTTTGACTTGTTCCATATTCTAGCTGTGAAGTAATGTATGAATACCATGGAATGTTAATAAACACAATACAATAAAGTAAAACCTATGATGTAGAGAGTTACCAAGCGAAAGGAGGTAGCACACGAAGAGGACCCCAACATAGGTAACGAACTATGCCAAGTTCTCGCCAAGCTTATGGCACTTATTTTTCACGTTGTAAAGATAGGTCCCAGTGCAGGCCCTTATGGAGAATGTTGCTTGTATGCTTTTCTTATGGATGTGGTTACGACAACGTTGACAATTCTCCGGATTTGTAATGCGGAGGCCAAATAAGTAACATCACAAATAGTTTTCATCATTATATTGCACTTTGTTCAGTTATGGATCTTGGAAAATTTGTTATGTTTTTGTTCCTTAGATCATGACGAGTATGTGAGCATAAATAAAAGTAGCTATATAAAGTTGTTTCTCATTGAACATACGAACGTCAAACGAAACTAATTTCTTTTTCAAGTTTCCGCTAGCTAAAAGAGAATTATCGACATGCTAGGAATTTCCGTGTGATTACTTGCCTGAAGAACTTCCAATGAGAAAGTTTTAGCCAGAGATTTGAAACTGACTTTATAAAAATAGAATATCGATATAGTCATTCAGTTACGATTTATCGGTTGATAAACTTTAAGATTTTTTTCGAGAGTTAGTGGGCACGGAATAGATCGACGACCGAATCTCCGTAGACAGGAAACCTCACTTTTATCCATGGCGAACAGTGGTTAAAATATTCTATTATCGCATTGTTGGCACGTCGACAATCAGAACGTTATTTTGATTACTGTAAATAAATAATGTAACCGGAAGTTGGATCGTAGAAGTGCTGTATTTCTCGCTTTTTCGTGTGTTAAAATAGTAATTTTATTATTTTAAGTTTCTTTCACATATATTTCTGTGATTTTGTTTGACAGCTAGCATAAATCATTGGAAACAATAATAAACAAAAAAAATAACTATATGTTTATAATTATATTATAAATAAAATGAAGGTAAAAGTGTAGCATCCATTGCTAATGAAGTGTGTGAAACTACAGGTATGAGTAGAGCAGGGACGGAGACCTTGTATTGTAAACAGAGCAGTAGCATGAGTACATGCATATACGTAATAGCAACTATAGTGTGTCCAAAACTACTTCCGACCTGAAATGGTGCCTTCAGCATGTTACCATGGCAACCGTTCAAATTAACCAATCACGAGAGTCGCGTAATCATGGTAACATGACGGTGTTGCAGTGTCTGTGTTTACAAGTTGCACGTGCATACAATGCCCGGGATGACTCCTAGTTGGCTGGTTAGCGCGTGTGTTGTGTGAATTAAAAATATTGTTTAGTTTTATTATTTTTAGTATATTGATAATTATTGTGTTTAAATTATACAGGGACATCATTTTATTTTTACTAACATTTTTAATATTAACCTGTCTATACCTTTAGAGAACCGGAAACACCGCTTGCTCTCCCCTCCACGACTGGAGTTCGATGATTCTGGCGTAAAACACAAATCACTCTACTAGGTATAGGAAGGAAGAAAAGTAGTTCATCCATTTACGTAAACTAGGAAATATCGCGATTTTGAGTTTGATAATTTTCATTAGGTTTTTCTTTAATCAGAGTACAGTACTGTATTAAGAATAAGTGTTTTTACTCACGAAGTGAGTTATCCATGCGAACGTATTCATTATGCAATGTATATTATACTGTCTACAGCACATTAGCGTACAATATAGAGAAAGAAGTTAAATTGAAAAATAATCATAATATGAATATTTAAACACAATTTTGAAAATGGTGGCCGTTCATTTCGATACAGGCTTCAGTTCTTTTGTGCATATTATCGCACTATAGACTATTGCATCTAATTCCAATTGCCAGTTTCGTCCTTCGTACTAGTAACTCATGTTGAAATAATTCTGTACCTACTCTACGTACTGTAAATTTAATCTTCACTTCTGCCCGACCCGAAAATATAAAATTACTCAGACATGCTATCTAAGTCCGTCCAAGTGGTTATGCCGCAGGATTGTAGAAAGGGAGGAAATCACGTGACAGTTAATTACGTAACGAGGCCCTTTTATTCAAGTTAAATTAAACAGCTGTATAATATTACGTAAACGTCCAATTCCTAACAGAAATTAATGTTTTCAGAAAAGAGCTAAAACAGCCCAGCTTTTACAGAGGGGCGAGCAGAAGCAGGTGGGGGAAATCGGGATGCGACGTAGGCAAACGGACAGTACCTGTGCGAAAATATGATTCAATATTGAAAGCTCTTTCGTCACTGGAAAACGCGAACATATTTCTGGAACGTACTATACTCAGTAACTCAGTACTGCTTACTATCTGCGGTCTTGGTTCTGTGTGGAGTTGGAACTTCATTAGTAGAAGGGGTGGGAGTGAAGTACATTCAAAAACTCAGGTACAATAAAAATTGAAGTAAAAATAAAATGATGTCCCTGTATTACACGTATATTATCTAGTTGTCATCGGTGGAGTGTGTGACTAGTGTGTGTTTTCTAGTTCCTGCGAGAGTTTCTAAACAGGTGACTTGTGCAATGTCGGAACAGGCGGAGTACAAAGAATATTGTACAAGGTGCCCCGTTACAGAGTCAAGCGCGAGGGATGGTGTGAAAAAAAAAAAAAAAAAAAAAAAAAAAAAAAAAGGACAGTGTAGATGATGACGCAGGGTCCTCAAGACTAGAAACTCCGGGGAAAAGAGAAAAGTGTAACAAATATAAATGCTTTCCAGCACGATGCTTTTCTAACAATATTACATGGACGAATACTGTCAGTAAGGTTATCGTATTAAATTTAAAACTTGTTTTTACAGTTTATAGTTCTTTCAACGCTTTTCTAGCAATATTAGGCTACATTACATTGAGAAATACCGGTACTACTACTACTACTACTACTACTACTACTACTACTACTACTACTACTACTACTACTACTACTACTACTAATAATAATAATAATAATAATAATAATAATAATAATATACTAATAAATAATAATGTACACTAATTGTAATGCATAGTATTCAACAACTTGGATAGCAATGAATACGTTTATGTCAGCTGTTCGTTATTGCACTCTATCGGCAGCGCGCTCGCTTACACGTATGGACAACATGGCAACATTGCTCCCCCCTCTCTGTAAGCTGTCAAGTCGGAAGTAGTTTTTGCTATGATCTAGGGTTTTGGTCACACCATAAGGTAGCGGGAGAAGCTAAGCTCTCTGAGAAAGATTGTTCTCCGTCATTGAAGTAGGCGGCATGTTTAAGTTGAACAGACAAGGTGAAACAGATACAGTGTCGACACCTCGCTAGAAAAGAAAAAAAAGAGGATGTAGGGCCTACTTATAAAACTAGCCGTAAAGTGAAATATGACGATTTCGTGCGGAGTGCCATACGCAAATGTTTCCATTGCTTAACGTTCGGGATAAAAGCTCTGGTTCGGGCATTCCTTCCGATTAGGTAACCAGTCAGGCTACCAACTACCAACCATGGTGAAATGCTACCAACCAGGCTCCGTCTTGCACGTACCCGAAGTGAACAGTGTGGTAGTTTCCTAGTGAAGTTACGTATCTTGTAGTACAGTTGTATTAAGATGGAACAAGCGACATCACGTATTTTCAAATTGAATATGCGTGTAGAGGAATTTGATAGTCAATATTTTAGAGCAAAAAACGAAAAACATACTACGGTATGTAAGTTGTGTAAGACAATGTAATGGATTAAAACGTCAAGAAGTGAAACGCTATTTATAATACATCATGAAAAGTGTTAATTCATCACCAAGTAAAGAGAGTGAAGAAGCATTTTCACCTACACAGTCTCATTCCTTTCAAGAATTATGTGAAATAATGGTAGGGCCTATCTGCTAATATTCCGTTTTCCAAAGCTGAACATTCTCATTTCAAAAACTTTATTAAAATGAGCAAATTGAGGTCTCTCAAGTCGAACAGCTCTTAGCAAATATTATTTTCCTAAATGTTATGAAGTAATGTGGAATCAACAAATATTCCAATGCCTGATTCCCTAAAACGTGTAGAGAAGTTATCTGACAATATTAACAAAACAAACTTCAGAACCAATTTCAGAAAAAGTCAGCATAAGTTAAAAATCGTTCAGGAGAAAAATCCTGGTTATTCTGCAATCTCCGGTACTAGAAATTTTTGCAAGGTAAACAAGGCAAACTATATCATCGAATCATGATGTTCGATATTTTAAATTCGCACCAATTGCTTCGTATGACGTCGAGAAAAGTTTTTCTCGATATAAACGTTATTTCAGGGAAAGGAGAAAAATATTCACTTTCGAAACATTTAAAAAACACCTCATTGTACATTCCAACACATCAGATAGTAAAGATACGCCAACTACCATTAATGTGAATACTCATTAAAAAACGGAATATCATTCTAATCTATGTGGATTTTGGTTCAATTTTACTCTACGTTGCATGTAGAACTGCCAATAGTCAGAATTTCAATTCATTCATAAGTAAATTACTTACATTAGATACGTATATTTCAGTTTAGATGTTCCGCACAGTGTACAACTTTTGTATTCCACCTAACTATACTTCGTCTTCATGGCTGAAACCTGCGCTTGTTTACATCAGCTCACAGTCAGTTACATTGTAAGGTTGACGCGCAGGCGACTTGACATCCATGGTATAGGTATACTACAAGCAAAACTCAGCTCAGACTCCTCGCGGCACGCATGCTATACCCCTCTTAAGTAGGCGTGAGAGCATGCTGTGAACGGGAGCATACGTCATCTGCGCGAGACAGTCACGCCCGCTGGTTTCTGCGCACTGAGTTTTCCTTGTCGGATGCCTATAGCAAATGTTCTATCTCTGCTCATTAGTGACACCAATATCACTCATGAGACAACTAAGCCAGGAGGTAAAGGGGTAGGGTGGCCAGTTCCTTTTCCCCTTCATATCGACAATAAATCAGTTGTAATGCAATACAGCGACCCTAGTCGGAAGGGTGGAAAGATTAACGCGCGCCATATAGGCTACTAACCCTCTGCTGAACTTCGTCCTGGTTGGGAGAAGTTACGGGGTTTTCTCTCACCCCATTAAGAGCAAATGTTGGGTAACTTTCGGAGCTGGACGCTGGACTCATTTCGCTGGCATTATCACCTTTATCTCATTCAGACGCTAGATAACCATAGCAGCTGATAAAGCGTCGCAAAATAATCAATTAAAAAAATTCATCCGTATTATTAAACAAGTTACAACCATATTATTGTCAGGGAACGTCTTCTGTATTCTGAAAATGTTATTTTCTAATATGTGTTCAACAATAAACGTGATTTTTTTCATTATGCCTGCTTCCTTTTTCTCAGGGATTAATCGCATTCCTTAAAGCAGGGGTTCCCAACCGGTGTGTCGTGCAGCTCCATGGAGTGTGTCGCGAAATTTTGGATTTGAAAAATAAAATTTATGCCATCCAGAAAGTCCCTTTACATAGCATTTTTTAGTTGCAACGAAGTCTTTGATATGGTACATTTTATTTTGAGACAGACTTTACAATGAAACGTGAACACCTGCAACAATGTTCAGTTCAGTTTTTCAACCATAAGGCCACGTATAGAGAAACTCTGTGCAACCCACCAACCGCAGGTTTCACATTAATTTAACCCTCTACTGCATAGTGTTGCCTCAAAGCAACACATTACTTTTTATTCTTTTATTTTTTCTGTGTGATGTTTATATGCATTCTGTTGCTCTGAGGCAACGGTCTATAGTTAGCAACGAAGACAGAGTCGGAGAAAATTTAAGAAGTTGTATCTCTGAGTCTCTGGCGCCAATAAAATAGCTGAACGTTATTTGAGCAAAAATGACTCATGCAGTAGAGGGTTAAATAGGCGAGTTTTCAAAAACGATAATCTTTTATCGGACATCCGGCATACTGTACTCCAACCACGAGAAAGTCTCTGGGGAATGAGAAGCAGCGGGGTAATGCTATGAATGAATGTTGATGTCATAAGGTTACACGTGGGTACTCGTATCTCTAGTGGCTAGCTCTGACAGCACAAACGATAACATTGATACACACATATTTATACTACCCTAATTACAAAATTAGATCATGGTTAATCTCCTGGTCTTTTAACCCCTCCATACAGGAAATAACATATGCAGGAGAGCGCATGTTTTTTAAACTGACGTTATAACGGTAATATGATCTATTTCACTCCAATAGATGACGCAATAGTAAGCATATTCCTTTCACGGTTGATCTCCTGGTTGGAAAACAGTAGATAGGTTGGAATTTTTGACATATACCTTTTTTTTAATGCCACTCAAGTTGCTGCTTGTTCTTTTAGAATTTTCGATTGCGTCTTAACATCGACCTATCTATAACACTACATAGAAGTTGTTATGAGTACATTTTTCTGGCGGAACGGCATTCCTGCACCTTTTTGTTGCATTTTTCATCATGGGAACCGAAATATTTGTGAATAACTATGTTTTTAATATAACTTTTCTTTGAATTCCGCTTTGACCTTGAAAGTCTTAGTTGGACGAAAATTCCCGTGCAGTGAACAGTAATCATCTCCCCGTTCGCTATAAAATATTCTACACAGAGTTCCACCAACTTTTTCTCCAGAAGAAATGTACTGGTTATTATTATTATTATTATTATTATTATTATTATTATTATTATTATTATTATCATCATCATCATCATCATCATCATCATCATCATCAAATAAGTGTGTCGTGATATCGTGGGCGTTCAGTAAAGTGTGTCGTGAGTCAAAAAAAGGTTGGAACCACTGCCTTCAAGTAATATATTAAATTTTTGTATAAGAATTTCTGACATAGAGACTCTCAGAACTGAACTTAAATATAACTACTGAGATAGTGTAATTACCTCCACATGATATCCATTGAAGACCAAGTTAATCTTCATGTTAGTCTTGAGGTGTCAGAACTATGACTGTTGTATCCACGAGCAATGTTGAACAATACAATAAAATTACTATACGCACTGTATATCTGAGAGTTAGAAAACTGATTATAACCATACTTACTGTAGTTCTAGCCCCAAACATTCTAAACTATTTATTTACAGTTTCACGTATTTCTTGTCACATGTACATTCTTACTGTCCATGATTCCGACAATGAGTTGTCTATACAGTTTTTTTATGGTAACCAGAAGACGCTGAACGAAGTTGACTCATCAGCAGTTTAGCTTGGATGGCAATTACAAAGCCGAACACCTGCATTATCACATTTTACAAGACGATGCATGAGGTCACGTTCGTTGGGTCTGGGCCTGGCACTGAATTGTATTGATAATACAGCCGTGAAAAAAACTGAACGTGACATAGGAATGAAGTTAAACTCTAGTGCAGTTATTATACATCCTGTGATTGGATAATAATCCAATTTAACAGCACGAGTGTCGGTAAGCAGACTGGTGTTATGACATTGATATCAGAGTAGTCTCTTCGTAATGCTTACGAGTTGTCATCCGGAAGTGTGTGCAAAATTTATCAAGTAGATTAAAATGTTTATGCTCGACCATGCCGAAATGTAGTAATTATACAACCGGTAGCAGCCCTTTAATGCATGTCATTAAAGTACACCTATTCATTAAAGTTCAGGTTTTCGATTATTCTCGGATATGCAATCGAAAGACAACGAGGGAAACGTCACGCAGGCTGGAAATCCAATACTGTCGCAGAAGGTTATGTTCTGTTACTGTAATAATTAGCGTTAATTGTAAATAATATTCAAATAAATTCAATTTGTCATCTCGTTTTTCAATTCTAAATCAATTTCCAGGTTATATCGAAATTAGTTCATGTTACATTACATCAAGGTCAATGGCATTATTGTTCCTCGGAAAAAATCAATACTTTCGCGTCTGCGCACATCTCACAATTTACGAGCTATAAACAAGGTCACTTCCGATCTTCTGTCAGATACAAATAAAATGAATAGGCCTACTTCTGAATAATTTCAAGTTAGAAATATGGTCGAGCATAAAAAGTCGTATGAAATTTGCCTATAATGGTAATTAAGACGCTCGTATGAAAATTATGAAACTCGCTTGCGCTCGTTTCATAAACAAACATACTCGCGTCTTAATTACTATCATTATAGGCTCGTTGCATAATGTACAGGGACATCATTTTATTTTACTAACATTTTTAATATTAACCTGGCTATACCTTTGGATTAATGATTGAGACCCGGAAACACCGTTTGCTATCTCCTTCCACGACTGGAGTTAGATGATACTGGCGTAAAATACAAACAGATCACTTTACTAGGTACAGGAGGGATGAAAAGTAGTTCATCCATTTACGTAAAGTAGGACATATCGCGATTTTGAGTGTGAAAATTTTCATTAGGTTTTGTTTAATCAAAATACAGTACAGTATTACCAGTAAGTGTTTTTACTCACAAACTGAGTTATCCATGCGAACGTATTCATTATGCAGTGTATATTATACTGTCTATAGCACATTAGCGTACGATAAGAGAATGAAGTTAAAATGAAAAATAATCATAATATGGATATTTAAACACATTTTTGAAAATGGTGGCCGTTCATTTCGATACAGGCTTCAGTTTTTTTGTGCCTATTATCGCACTATAGACTATTGCATCTAATTCCAATTACCAGTTTCGTCCTTCATACTTAGTAACTCATGTTGAAATAATTCTGTACCTATTCTATAAAAGAGTACCTTACGTACTGTAAATTCAGTCTTCACTTCTGCTCGACCCGCACAGATAAAATTACTCAGACATGCTATCTACTGTCCGTCCAAGTGGTTATGTCGCAGGATCGTAGAAAGGGGGGAATCACGTGATAATTAATTACTTAACGAGGCCCTTTTATTTAAGTTATTTTAAACAGTTGCATAATATTACGTATTATATTATAACAGAAATTAATGTTTTCAGAAAAGAGCTAAGAAAGCCCAGCCACTAGTCTTTACAGTGGAGCGAGCAGAAGCAGGTGGGGGAAATCGGGATGCGACGTAGGCAAACGGACGACATTACCTGTGCGAAAATATGATTCAAAATTGGAAATTTTTGTCACTGGAAAACGCGAACATATTTCTGAAACGTACTATAATCGCTAACTCAGTACTGCGGCCTTGGTTCTGTGAGGAAGACAGCTGGAACTTGGTTAGTAGAAGGGGTGGGAGTGAAGTACATTAAAAAACTCAGGTACAATAAAAGTTGAAGTAAAAATAAAATGATGTCCCTGTACTATTATACTCCTATAGTGCAGTCGATTAACGTCGTTAATTAGCTCCACAAAATTCCGACAGTTATCGGTACATCGGTGCCATGTCTGTGTATCGGTTTTTCATCCAGGTGGCCCGATTTCGATTCTCGGCCAGGAGTCTGTTTCACAATGTTTACAATGTTTGTAAATGATAAATTTTGCTCGTAGATCGTAAAATTCTGCTTCACAATCTGTGTTTGTAAAAATAGAACTTTATAAAGGAAGTGAAAGTTTTACGAATTAAATTTTCATACTTTACAGTTCTTTGTTTCAGAGTGAATGTGCAAATTTTACTTGGCTATCACATTTTCTACAATTGCCCTTAGATGTGCAAATTTTGAAAATGCAAAAAATTATGCTTAACGGAAATCTTATAATATAAAAGTCAATGTGGCTATGTATGTATTGCCAAAGTTTGCACATTTGACCTTCATAACTAGGAGAAGAACATAGGCTACATTAAAATTGGACAGTGGTCGTTAAATTATTGAAAATAATTAAATTGAGAAAAAAATACGTTCAACTATGTATGTATAATGTAAGTTGGACGTCATCCAATCACGAATCAGAAACGCGGTGACGCGAATCTTTCGTTATAACTCTCCTCCGTTGGCGGACATATTACTACTGAAATATTAAACAAAATGACATTAAATTAAAATTAGTAAATGAGGGACGATCTCTTGATTGAATGAGTCATTTGGCATGAATATACAATATAATATGGCATAAACACATTTTAAAAACTGTAGGACCAAAAATTAATCTTTGCGTAACGTATTTATTATTATTATTATTATTATTATTATTATTATTATTATTATTATTATTATTATTGTTATTATTATTTGCGTCCCCTAATGTCTTATTATTTGTAATTTGTCAATTAAACTATATTAAACAATAAGCATGTATTATGCAAATCTAGTCTTTCAGGTGAAGCTCCCTGTAAAGCAGATTTGAATAATTTCAAGGGAAAAATTGTTCCGGGGCCGGGTATCGATCCCGGGACCTCTGGTTGAACGTACCAGCGCTCTACCACTGAGCTACCCGGGAACTCCACCCGACACCGTCTCAACTTTTCTCTTTATATCCACACAACTCGCGTGGGCTGACGAAACGCCAGATATATATACGTTACTGTGTACGTTAACAGAAAACCACAATTTCAAGTCACACAGAGATTGTGTGCACTCGTTGTGGGTCTCTGGCGTTTCGTCAGCCCACGCGAGTTGTGTGGATATAAAGGGAAAAGTTGAGACGGTGTCGGGTGGAGTTCCCGGGTAGCTCAGTGGTAGAGCCCTGGTACGTTCAACCAGAGGTCCCGGGATCGATACCCGGCCCCGGAACAATTTTTCCCTTGAAATTATTCAAATAAGCATGTATGTTATCGAAAAAATACTTATTTATAGGATTCGCTACTATCCCCGGTTTCGCGTATCCATTCTGGTTACGGAACGTATCCCCCGCGAATACAGGGTGATTACTGTACTAATATTCTAACTTTGAGTTCCATTCAGCCTGTGTTATATGCTCGTACTACGAATACAAAACCTTCCCATTCTCGATCGAGAGGAAATGTACGAACTATTTTCTCGGAAATCGCATTCGATCTAAAACAGGAAAAGACAGACTGCATTTATCTGAGCGAAACTGTTCACTGGTGAACTCTCTGTATTACACTTCTCTGTCAATATAGAAAAAAGCCAGTGTTCACCTATGTACTTATAGAAATAACACGCGTAGCAGGTCCCCTGCAGTCGGCAGGCATCATGGTTAGCTAGAGCATGAAAGTCGAGCAATATCATGGATAGTAAAAAATCGATCATACGAGAATGGGTGTTTAAGAGTTGTTAATTAATTATAAAACGTGAATCTAATACAACGTTAATACAAATTAACTTCATTTCCTAGAATATATCTGTCTATAAAACAAATGGACAGAGAGACTGACATTACCTTAAACTCTCCAGCAATATCCTTAATATTTGCGCCGTTTTCAAGGCGTTGAATAATATTTACTTTGTCAGAAATACTCAGACGTGAACATATTTGTGACATGATGCTTTACCGGTATGCGGGGGCTTAGATTCTCGTCACAACAGCCACGTTGTACTGTTTTGCTGCTTTCTTTAGACTCAAACGCATTCTACTAAATAGGCTATTGTTACATCATGGTTAATGTTTCCTTGAAGAGATTGCAGTTTACAGTGAATTATGTCAAGCAGTTAATATCAGCAGTATTTTGTAAACATTGCGAAGAAATTTATCCTATTGTTAGCTTGACTGCAAACTTTGATTGTTTCCCTTTTATGTCTTATCTGAACGTCAACACGTGAGTGCTATAATCAATTGTGAATAACATTTTGTGCCTGTGTTGTGATTGCAGTCACGACGTACCGTGTCTTTATTTACTACGTCGTTCGACAGATGTAGTTTTGAAAGTAGCGTGACATTCGGGAGAGTTTTTCTTTTGATTAATAACATCATTGTACAGTTGCGAGCGCGTAAGAGGCGGAAGTTTGTGAGGTAAAGGAACGCGATTGCTGTTCGATTAAGGAGAAATGTGACCAAGCAGAGCAGACCGATTATTTAGTCCTGACAGCTCGACGACGCGAAAGAGGGGAAGTACCAGGAGTAGTGGGGAGAACTCCGGAGTAGAGACAGGGCGAGCGGTCAGTAAAGAAATGCAGTACAGCAGACACATACCGCTCTACCGCACGGATGACATCTGATCGCTCTGAAGGCAAGCGACTGACTAACCCAAACACCCCTTGGCGCAACTAAATGGACTCGCCTGACCCAGTTGCCGACGACTGTCAGGATTAAATAATCGTACTTGTACTAGAGAGCTGCAGAATAGGGCTTACAACCGGTTTTCATTCCACCGGTCAGAAAGCATCCGATAAGGCCTATCTAGCATCCGACCGAATGTTCGACCTGCAACCGGTTGTCCCTGATGTTTTGCAGGTTAGACAAAACACTGACATTTTCTGAACACACAAACAGAGTAACAATTGAAGGAAATGTACTATGTGTAATTTATAAATTGTATATGCTTAATATAGACTTACAATTGATTAGACACTTTATTACACTAATATAGGCTATAGACGAAAAAATGGACACCTGTAACAACGAAGGAAATAAGTGTATTGCATAATATGAAATCTGGTGTGTAAAGAAATGCAAGAAAAGAATAAGTTACAATTACTAAATAGAACAGCAAGTAAGTAAATAGGCATACATTTATTGCAACGTTTACACTTTAAACTCAAAATGCATGCAAACCTCTAAAATATAGGTACAGCTCGACCAAGTTAAGTCTGCGAGCCGAGAGGGGAAGTTGGAGACATTTCTGTAGGGAAAGGAGGCGGTAACGAGAGGAGACCAGTACAGTTTCATATGACAGCAAAAAATTTTCCTACTGCGCTTCAGTTCATAGAGAGGTAACAATTTAAGAGGCTTTGAAATAGACTGTACTTCTACTTCTGCTTGACAGTGAGGTTTGGCGTTCTGATTGGCAAGCGTGGGCGTAGGAGAGAAAGTTGCATGAGGGGGGAGGCAGCGTAACTGTTGCCTTTATCTGAAGACAAGGACAACAAATGCGTGCGCTCCGTAGTGTATTTTAAACGATGTGCACACGTTGAAATCTGAGCGTCAAGTGACCTATGTGGCAACTGTGTTTTGCCTCTACATTCCATCCCGATATCCCCACCCGCAGACTTGACTTGGACGAGCTGTATCCTACCTAGACCTACATATATTATAACCAGACATCGGATTCTAGGGCAAATGCCTACTTTGTTTCTTTAGGAGAAAAGTAAAAATAATTATTAATATTTGTGTTTCATGGAAATTGAAAGGTATTCAAAGAGTTTTATAGTGCCCTAAAATGCCCTAAAACGGTTATTAGAGCCTAATTTGTTAATATTCGCCTAAAAATGCCTAACTCACTGTAAAGTTTCGCATTTTACTCTTACTTTTATAATTTATACATGCATTCACTGCGAAATTTAAGGAATTTAAAAAGTGGAAAGTTTGCTTCACACCGGTCATGAAACCATTGATAAAGGAAACAAAATGTTTTGAATCTCACGACACTCGCAATAGATTTCACCGAATTTAACGTGTTTGGAGGCATAAATGCCGACAAAGAACCAACCTTAGTTTTGAAGCAGGCAACAATCACAACATGTGCTGCTAACGATTCAGAGATATACTATACTATAAAAATGACTGTTTTCGGTCTGAAACCGATTAGCTGTACTGCCCTTCAGAGTGTCATAAAATCACAATTTTTGGAGAAAGAGTGTTTTTGAAATATTTATGAAAAGTCGTAAAACTGCGAATTAGTAGGGTAAACCGTTATAAAATATTTAAAAGAATGGCCCTCCTAGTGTTAACACTACCAGGAAATGCAACAATAAGTGGAACTTTGTATTTTTGTCCAATTGAATCTCAATAACAACGGTTCATTTGAATGCTCGTTAACAGTTGCTCTTTCCCTCACCTTATTTGTGTTGAGAAGTTTTGAGCGGTAGGACGTTTTCCTGTGAAGTTTAACGCGATAATGCCGAAAAATATAAGTGCAAAATCTACATTGATCCGGCAATGGCTAACAGAATATTCAGAATTCACTTATGATGGAAAAATAATATTCTGCAAGATTTGTAGCAAACAGGTATGTAACAATAGTTGAAATATATAAATTCTATTAATTTTAATGAGTAGGCCTATAATATTTATACATTGACTGAGCTATCCTGAGGTATAATTCTTTTTAAGACCACTACACTTTAACCTTTTAAATTCCGATAGTTAAAGTATTTGCAGGTCATTAAAATTTTGATTGTTCGAACCCACTGACTTTGTGATAGAAATACGGCAATACAACAATTAGGATTTTATTTTAATTCAGTTTACTTTACATTTTTAGATTTCGCAAGAAAAGAAGTGCCACCTAAAGCAGCATGTGCAAGGAGCGGCTCATAAGGCTAAAGCTCAGCAGAAAAATCAACTGCAACAAACTTTACTAACACAGCCTACTTCATCCAATCTCAGCAGCAATTTCTATGCTTATTTAACCAGAGCGTTTGTTTCTGCTAACATTCCCTGGAATGCAATTGAAAATCCGGTTTTAAGACAGTTTTTACAAAAATACTGCAAACAAAATATCCCATCTGAGTCGACCCTAAGAAAAAATTACTTAGACAGAATATATAATGAAACTTTAGCTTCCATTCGGGAGGATATAGGTGATTCTTACATATGGGTCTCTGTGGATGAAACCTCAGATCCTATGAATAGGTATATAGCAAATATGGTAGTAGGAAAACTTAGTCCTGATGGACCTTCGATTCCACACCTCGTATGTGTTAAGGAACTTTCGAAAGTGAATAGCCAAGCCATTGCTTATTTTGTAAATAAAGGCCTACAGTCTTTATACTCAGGTAATATAGACGATTCTAAAGTTCTGTTGTTTTGTACTGATGCTGCCTCATACATGGTTGCTGCAGCTCCACTTCTTAAAACATTTTATCCTAACCTCACGCATGTAACCTGTCTAGCACATGGTCTTCACAGGGTTTCTCAAACAATCCGGAATGAATTTCCTCTTGTCAATTCGTTTATTTCTAACACAAAAAAATGTTTTTGTAAAGCCCCATCCAGGATTTCAATATTCAGAGAGAACTTTCCAGATATCCCACTCCCACCTCAGCCGGTTGTTACACGATGGGGAACCTGGATTCAGTCAGTGGTGTATTATTCTAAGTATTTTAAAGAAGTGGTCACAGTTATTGATAAATTACATGAAACTGATAGTACAGCGTGTGTGAAAGCAGTGAAAGATTGTCTGAATGACTCACGAGTGAAAAACGATATTGCCTACATAACATCAAACTTTTCTTTCATACCTGCAAGCATTGAACAATTAGAACGTGAAAAACAATCTCTTTGTAGCCAAATAGCAATAGTAAAGGAAGCTCAAGTGAACATACATTATGCTTTGGGCGAAACTGGGAAAAAAAGTTAAAAATAAGTGGGACAACGTATTAAATAAGAATGTAGGATTTTCATTGTTGGAAAAAGTATCAAGAGTGATATCGGGGGAAAGTGTAAATGTTCCAGTAAGTATTGATGTTTCTATTGTACCTAATTTAAAATTTGCGCCTCTCACATCAGTTTCGGTTGAAAGAAGTTTTTCTGCTTTCAAAATGATTCTCAGTGACAAAAGGCAAAGGTTAACTGTGGAGAATTTAGAAAAAATTCTGGTGGTGTACTGTGCAGATAATTATAATAAAGTCTGAGCATGGAACTGAATTTCAATAACTTAAAATGAGTAATCTTGATATCAATAATCATTATTTCATTAGTTTCAATATATTAAATTTGTGCAGCTCTGTTTATAAATATAATATAGTATTCTTTTTTAATGTTTGAACAAACTTTTTTGTGCGTATTTTAGTGTATAACTAAAAATTTCAGTGAAAGAAATAAGTATGATACCTTGATGTGCCTAAAATGCCTATTTTCATTAAAATAGAGCCTAATTTTACAAATTTTGAGCTTATTTTAGGCGCCTAAAACTGCAATTTTTAGTGCCTAAAAATCCGATGTCTAATTATAACATATGTAGGTCTAGATCCTACAAACAGAACTCAGCTCGGACTCCTCGCGGCGCGCATGCTATACCCCTCTTACTCCCCTGCAGTAAGCTTGAGAGCATGCTGGAAACGGGAGCATACGTCATCTGCGTGAGACAATCACGTCCGCTGGTTTCTGCGCACCGAGTTTTCCTTGTTGGATGCCTATAGTAGTAATTTGTTAACGGCTTTTAATTACTCTAAGCAGATGCATTATTGTTTCATTAATAAATCATTTTAATAAGATATAAAGAAAAGCACTCTCAAGCTCTAAAGCTTATACAGGGACATCATTTTATTTTTACTAACATGTTTTATTTTAACCTGGCTATACCTTTGGATTAACAACGTTTGCTACCCCTTTCCACAACTGGAGTTCGATGATACTGGCGTAATATACAAACAAATCACTTTGCTAGGTATAGGAGGGAAGAAAAGTAGTTCATCCATTTACGTAAACTAGGAAATATTGCGCTTTTGAGTTTGATCATTTTCATTAGGTTTTTGTTTAATCAAATACAGTATAGTATTAACAATGAGTGTTTTTACTCACGAACTGAGCTATCCATTCGGACGTATTCATTACGCAGTGTATATTATACCGTCCACAGCACATTAGCGTACAATATAAAGAATGAAGTTAAATTGAAAAATAATCATAATATGGATATTTAAACACATTTTTGAAAATGGTGGCCGTTCATTTCCATACAGGCTTCAGTTCTAATGTGCATATTATCGCACTATAGACTATTGTACCTAATCCCAATTACCAGTTTCGTCCTTCGTAACTAGTAACTCATGTTCAAATAATTCTGTACTTATTCTATAAAAGAGTACCTTACGTACTGTAAATTCAATCTTCACTTCTGCCCGATCCGAAAACATAAAATTACTCAGACATGCTATCTACTGTCCGTCCAAGTGGCTACGTCGCAGCGTCGTAGAAAGGGACGAAATCACGTGACAGTTAATTACTTAACGAGGCCCTTTTATTTAAGTTGTTTTAAACAGTTGTATAATATTACGTAGACGTCCAATTCCTAACAGAAATTAATGTTCTGAGAAAAGAGGTAAGACAGCCCAGCCACCAGCTGGCGAATAAAAGCAGGTGGGGGAAACCGGGATACGACGTAGGCAAATGGACGACAGTACCTGTGCGAAAATGATTCAATATTGAAAGCTCTTTCGTTACTGAAAAACGCGAACATATTTTTGGAACGTACTGTTTACTATGACCGTAAGGCTACTATGACTGTATATGCGGTCATAGATCTGTGTACAGGAAGGTTGAACTTCATTAGTAGAAGGGGTGTGAGTGAAGTACATACAAAAACTCAGGTACAATAAAAACTGAAGTAAAAATAAAATGATGTCCCTGTACTTTCACGATGCATATTTTGCTCTTGACGATACCAACTGACCTGGATGAATTAATTAATGGAGCTTTGAATCAATTACTGAATGAATAAATGAATGAATGAATGAATGAATCAATGAGTCGATAGATTTATTTTTTTTATTTTAGTAGGTTATTTTACGACGCTTTATCAACATCTAAGGTTATTTAGCGTCTGAATGAGATGAAGGTGATAATGCCGGTGAAATGAGTCCGGGGTCCAACACCGAAAGTTACCCAGCATTTGCTCATATTGGGTTGAGGGAAAACCCCGGAAAAAACCTCAACCAGGTAACTTGCCCCGACCGGGAATCGAACCCGGGCCACCTGGTTTCGCGGCCAGACGCGCTGGTGAGTCGATAGATGGATGGATCGATGAATGTAGTGAGAGAGGTAGAATTATCACGATGATAATCGCGTCCTTACAAGGGCTCTTGGAACTCCTGCATGACTCAATGTGATCTGCCTTTGCTGTTCACTCACTGAGTAACAACTCGAATATTCGTTAAACCGAACACTTAGACACTCCGCGAGACGAAAAAGCTTGGCATACTGACTGCAGCGCCTGGCGGGCGTTCAATAGCAATATATAATTTATATTTTTCGTAATCGATTTTGCGCGACTCTAACTGCTACATACAGTAGCTATAGTCGCGGCATGCTGCGGGAAGTAACGCATTTTACTTTAATGTTTACAAGAAATGGGACACATAACTACAGGCTACTTGTAGGACTGTTCATTTAAATAATAGTCTATGATTTATCGAAACTGCACCTCACTAGTGGGATTGATAAAGTATTGTTTATAGTTTCTCTTACTTCACTCACTGTTGTTCCACAATGGTTGTAGCGTCTTGAAACAGACATATCTTGCTCTGGTGTAATGAAAAGTACAAGTGTAGTAGAAAGCTAGAAACTCCTTCCGTTTCAGTTATCAACTTATCAATAACTATATTGTGCAGAAAACAAGCTCACTTTGCTGTAATACTAACTTACTTACTTACTTACAAATGGCTTTTAAGGAACCCGAAGGTTCATTGCCGCCCTCACATAAGCCCGCCATCGGTCCCTATCCTGTGCAAGATTAAGCCAGTCTCTATCATCATATCCCACCTCCCTCAAATCCATTTTAATATTATCCTCCCATCTACGTCTCGGCCTCCCTAAAGGTCTTTTTCCCTCCGGTCTCCCAACTAACACTCTATATGCATTTCTGGATTCGCCCATACGTGCTACATGCCCTGCCCATCTCAAACGTCTGGATTTCAAGTTCCTAATTATGTCAGGTGAAGAATACAATGTGTGCAGTTCTGTGTTGTGTAACTTTCTCCATTCTCCTGTAACTTCATCCCGCTTAGCCCCAAATATTTTCCTAAGCACCTTATTCTCAACCACCCTTAACCTATGTTCCTCTCTCAGAGTGAGAGTCCAAGTTTCACAGCCATATAGAAGAACCGGTAATATAACTGTTTTATAAATTCTAACTTTCAGATTTTTGGAGAGCAGACTGGATGATAAGAGCTTCTCAACCGAATAATAACACGCATTTCCCATATTTATTCTGCGTTTAATTTCCTCCCGAGTGTCATTTATATTTGTTACTGTTGCTCCAAGATATTTGAATTTTTCCACCTCTTCGAAGGATAAATCTCCAATATTTATATTTCCATTTCGTACAATATTCCCGTCACGAGACATAATCATATACTTTGTCTTTTCGGGATTTACTTCCAAACCGATCGCTTTACTTGCTTCAAGTAAAATTTCCGTGTTTTCCCTAACCGTTTGTGTATTTTCTCCTAACATATTCACGTCATCCGCATAGACAAGAAGCTGATGTAGCCCGTTCAATTCCAAACCCTGCCTGTTATCCTGAACTTTCCTAATGGCATATTCTATAGCGAAGTTAAAAAGTAAAGGTGATAGTGCATCTCCCTGCTTTAGCCCGCAGTGAATTGGAAAAGGATCAGATAGAAACTGACCTATACGGACTCTGCTGTATGTTTCACTGAGACACATTTTAATTAATCGAACTAGTTTCTTGGGAATACCAAATTCAATAAGAATATCATATAATACTTCCCTCTTAACCGAGTCATATGCCTTTTTGAAATCTATGAATAACTGATGTACTGTACCCTTATACTCCCATTTTTTCTCCATTATCTGCCGAATACAAAAAATCTGATCAATAGTCGATCTATTACGCCGAAAACCGCACTGATGATCCCCAATAATTTCATCTACGTACGGAGTTAATCTCCTCAAAAGAATATTGGACAAAATTTTGTACGACGTCAACAGAAGTGATATTCCTCGAAAGTTACCACAGTTGGTTTTGTCCCCCTTTTTAAAAATAGGTAGAATTATGGACTCCTTCCATTGATCTGGTACAATTTCCTTTTCCCAAATAGCAAGTACAAGTTTATAAATTTCGCTATATAATGCACTTCCACCCTCTTGTATTAATTCTGCTGGAATCTGATCGATACCTGGAGAACACCTCTACTTACCAACTAATACCGAAATGCAAAGTCGAGCCCTGGACAGCCTATAATGAAAAAAAAAAACTCGTTCATTACCTATAAGAATTTGTCTGTGGAGTATAATTTTAAAAATTATGGCTTCAGCGGATATTTCATGACCCGTAAGAATTCCAAGGAAGCTAAAATATTTCGCGAGATCAGGCCAAGGATTCACCTTGATTGCCTGATATTTGTCTTACAGTTGGGGAAATTCCAGGAAAAATCTGATCAAATAATTAGCTTAAGTGGGAATCGAACAAACACTCGAGGATCAGCAGGCAAACACGGTACCACCAGAGCTATGCGGAGATCTAAAAATTACTTCCAAGCATTTATATAGAAACTTTTGAAAGAGAAAATACTCCTCCATCTTTTTGCTTTCCATATGCGCCAACATCAGTAGTTATGATAGGTCTACTATGATTGTTACGAATTTGTAATTTTGCGTCAGATATAGGGCCTACCAGTACTTTACAATAGGCCTACCTATAATGGAAAAATATTGTTTGTAATAATCGTAGTATACAGATCCGGAATTTTGAGGACACAAATTCGAATGTGTTTTCCGTCTATGGTTCCAACACAATTAGGAAAATTCCATTGTTTTAAGTAATTCGCCATGGTTTTTGAAGGTAGAAGCGAACGTTCATAATGGAAACAATTCCTTATCGAAAAACAAGTGTCATAAATTATTTAGGTAATTTGATAGAAGACGGGCACTTGGTTGAATATAGTAAGTATTACCAACTTTTTTATTTCAGAGTTAAATGTTAGTGATCTTTTAGTGACTTTTACATATTAGTTCTAGGTTTTTATACTAGGTGTCGTCGTGATTTTCTTTTAATTTGATTGGTTATAGTTGTCATTTGTTTTAGAATTTTCGTTAATTTTGAATGGATAATGACGTTATCAGTTGTTCTTGGTCGTTTGACGTGAGTGATGTTATGTTGTGTCTGATGGCTAAAGCTATTGAAAATTTGTCATTTTATGATTTTTGTGATTTTCTTTCGATTTGATTGGTTATAGTTGTCATTTATTCTAGAATTTTCGTTAATTTTGAATGGATAATGACGTCCTGTTGTTCTTGGTTGTTTGACGTGAGTGGTATTACATTATAGATTTGTCTGCATTTGTCGAATGCGCATCATCATGCTTACGAAAAGGCACTTTTCAGTGCCAATAATTTATTTTGTGTGCACAAGGTTGGAATTTTGAAGTAAGAGGGAAAGGAAGGAATCCGTGTTCTGAAATTTATTAAATTTTGTGTCGATTTTGGTTTACTTCTTTCACTGGTGAATAAGGATTGTGTTGAATGTTGAGAAAACTGTTTTTCTGTGGTTTAAAGGAATTATTTACTGAATTTTCTATAGATGTTAAGGTGTAATAAGTGTTCGAAGAGAATTTCATTTAGTGTAAAGACTTGGTTTGTTTATGCAAAGTTGACTGTACGACAAAGTGTTGGTTTAGTTTTTTGTTGCCTGCATGGTTTAAGTTTAGATTGCCTTAAAGCCTGTGTCATTTATACTGGAAGTGATGTGGTTGTCGATGAAGACGTCAATGAGAATTGAATTTTATTTGATAAGGTGACAAATTATTATGTTTTGTTTCGTGTTTTAGTGATTTTTGGGGGTAAAGTGCGGACGAAAACTGCCAGAAAAGTACTACCAACTATGAAGTTCGAATGCCACGAAACGCCAAAAAAAATCAAAAGCGAAAAATTAAATATATTTTCATTTTTTTGGAGGGCTTGTTCTTCTTTAAAAATATGAATATATATTTCATTTTTCATCTTTGATTTTGCGATGTTAGGTGACATTTGGACTTCATAGTTGGCAGAACGTTTTTGGTAGTTTTCGTCAGCCAAGTTGGATTTTGCCCGTCTTCTAGCAAATTACCATTATTTATCTTATAGCAGTGTGTAAAATCCTGTAGTGGTCTAAATTATGTCTATCTTGCGTAGTTGAGGTTAGAATGAGTTCGTCACAATACGCGCTCACGTTAGCCAAGACGCGCTCACTATAACCATTTACTTCTGACGAAATTAATGCATACATTTATAGGCTATTCGTTACCAAATGCATGCGTGCGCCGTAGCTTATACATAGGAAGAACTTTACGGTGGGGATGAGTGAGCTAGCTAGCTACAAGTGGAAGCGTAGCAAGGGAGGAAAACTTCCGCGTCCCCTTTCTTCTTATCCCTCCCGAGATAACGAATGGCCTATACTTAAACTAGACATTCTTAACCTATGGGTCGCCGTGGCTTTCGAGATGGGTCGCCATAGCTTCCCGGAAAAAGAAATTAAAAAATGTTATTTTAAGTGCTTAATTTAAAATTATGAACATTTTAAGAAATACGTTTTTACGAACAATAATGAAGACATAATGCCTGCGGAATGAAGAGGTTGTTAGTATTTTGTAGTAGTAGGCTATAATATGGTATTATTACAATAACTCTGGTAACTTCGAAATAGAGCCATGGGTCGCGCAACTTTATCTACTAGTTGAATTTGGGTCTTGCTAGTAAGGTTAAGAACCGCTGAGTTAAACCGTTAACGATTATATCTGTTTTCGAACAAATTATTTACTTTGAGTTATTTTCTATCATAGTCCATATCTCATACGTTTCATGTAGACTAGTGGAACTTAACCGGTCGCCGACGCCCTCTAGACGACCAAAGGGCATTTAAGAGAGACCGGGTATATAATAATAATAATAATAATAATAATAATAATAATAATAATAATAATTCTTAGGAGAAAATCCACAAATTATTAGGGAAAACACAGGAATTTTACTTGAAGCAAGTAAAGAGATAGGTTTGGAAGTAGGCTAAATCCCGAAAAGACAAAGTATATGATTATATCTCGTGGCCAGAACAATGATTAACGATGTAAATAGGCTACATTACAAGTTTCTCCAGACCTACATTCATTAGCAATATCCTAATGACCCAATCCTAATACATTTATTGTAATATTTTAAAAATAAACCAAATTTCACATTATTGTGTTTCATATTTTACATCTTACGTCAGGCAGCCGCACTAAAGTAATGTGAAGAAAGTTAAGAAACACCGATGTAGACTCCATAGGCCTATTTGACTGTTAATACAATGTTATAGTTGGTGTTGTTGAAAAAATTTGTACAGGGACATCACTTTATTTTTTACCAACATTTTTAACATTAACCTGGCTATACTCGGAAACACTGTTGCCCCCTTCCATTACAGGAGTTTGATGTTACTAGTGCAATATGTAAACAAATCATTTTACTAGGTATAGGAAGAGAGAAAAGTAGTATATCCATTTATGTTGTAGGGAAATACGATATTACGATTTTCAGTTTGATCATCACTTTTACGGAATTGATCAAAATACAGTAGAGTAGTAACATTTTCTTTTCAAAAACTCAACTTTTCAGGCGGCTATGTTAATTATGTAATGTCTACTTTATTAAGCATATTAATTATTGATGTTAACATACAATATAGAGAGTGCATTTAAATTGAGGGGGTCATAAGTAAAGGGCTGTAAGTGCACTTAAGTTACTTTTGAGAAAATGGGGTTTAAATATTTAAGCTTTCGTAAAATCGGTGAAATTTTTATTTAAATTTTAATGTGTGATGCGATTAAAATATCCCTTTGCCACTAAAATTTTAGATACTTTTTCTTACATTGGATGCACTTAACTCATGTTATTACAAATGTCATTAGCATTCCTTTGCTTCTAGCCACCTCAATTCAAAAAAAGCTAATCTGAATTTTTAAACAAGTTGCCGTTCATTACAATGCAGGCTTCAATTCAGTACGCATATTATTAAAAACATTTTGAAGCATATTCTATGAAATTGAATTTATCGTTTCTTGAATATAATTTTTTAGTACGATATTATTAATATAGGTTCTTTCTTCTATAGAAAACGCAATCATATTTATGAAACACACTATACACTGCAGTGTTTACTTCACTGCTTGAAGACTTCGAATGCAACAGCGGCCGTAAGTTTGTGTGTCTGACGGGAGCAAGGACATTAGTGAAGGGGTGGGAGTGAAGTACATTCAGAAATGCAGGTACAATAAAAATGCAAGTAAAAATAAAATGATGTCCCTATATATCATGAATTACAACTGGGCCTGCGTCCCTAATCTTCAGTTTTTTATTGTGGACTTCCTCAGTGCGGATCACGTGACCAGGGAAAGCCTTTAGAATATAATGTTTAATATTTACCAATTTTCTTAAAAAAAAAAGTGGGAAAGAAAAACTCCCCAAAAAACGCAGTCCTTGAATTTAGATCGTCATTGTTATTATTTATTATGAGATTATTATTATTATTATTATTATTATTATTATTATTATTATTATTATTATTATTATTATTATTATTATTATTTCTATTGATAATGATAACTTACCACCAAGAATTCCACGTAACTCTAAAGCTGTCTTTTCCGTTGCACACACTACGCCCGATAACTATTTTATAATAATGGTGATAATACAATTTTGTGCTGCTCATGCAGACTGCAATTCCCCACTGTGTGTTAGAGGGTATGTTATTTTGTTGGCTAACACAAGAAAGGGCACCGCGTAGTGATTCAATCATAGCTATAAAAACATGTGTAATAGTATCGGGTGAAAAGAGGATCAATTCTTCAAAGCCTGCTCCGACACTGTTTCTTTTTCTTTGTAAATTTCTCTTAAACTTATCGAGTTTCAAACTTCGGCCTCCTGGGAAAGACGATAATCATGTGTGACTCTTCATAATCTCACTTGCGGACAGGATGCATACCTCAGCACAATGCAACATGCTATTCCCAGCGGAGTCGCTTGACGAAATAAGTTGATTAGAATGTTGCTAGCGACTTCCAAACTTCGGTCTCCTTCTACGAAATTCGATGTGTGCGTTAAGTTACGTACTCATCAAAATTTTACTTGGGAACAAGAAGCACACCTCAACCCATACTGTAAATGTACAGTCTTAGAAAAAAGTGTTTTCTTCGTACAGATAATTTATAAGTCCCAGAAAACAAGCAGTGCGCATGATCAGACGTACAACGAAACAAAACTAATTTTATTACCCCAACTGGTCCTTCTCTTGTGAACCAGGTAGCTCGTCTTCTGATCATGTACACTGCCTCCTTTCTGAGACTTACACAGTATCTCTGCAACAAAACGTTTTTCTAACAAGCAAACATTCTTATCATGTTAATAATGTCAAAATAAGTGTTATACAAATTTTGACCACTCAAACGCAATTATGATTGCCGTCCAGAAGATAAATTTCTCTGGGGCCATTTACAGAAAGAAAACACAATGCCATGGAAAGATTTATTGGAACAGAGACAGCAATTATTGAACTATTTTTAAAACTACTCCCAACCGGAGATAAGACATTTGTCACACCGTGGGACCAATTTTTGTATCCCTGTGCCGTAGAAGTCTGCCGCCTGAGATCGGAACCAGTGTATGACAGCCGTCTGCACCTCTCTGTCGATCCCATGGTATGATAAATGTATCAGTTCCGGAGGGGAATATGTTGAAAAATAACTCAACAATTGCTGTATCTATTCCAATAAATCTTTCCATGAAATTGTGTTTTCTTTCTGTAAATAGCCCCTGGGAAACTTACCTTCTGTACGGCGCTCGTAATTTGATGAAAAAAAAATAACTTTTTTATCTGCCCACCCAGAATGTTTGCTTGTAAGACTGTACATGCTATTCCCAGCGGAGTCGCTTAAAGAGGAACACAACACAAACATATAAATTGAATCAGTCATATATTCTAATGGTAGTATTAATTACGAGACAATCAGCAAAAACGCGGCCCTGTTAGGTTAAAAATTACGCTCATAAACGAAAGAAAACTGCAGTGGTGATGACATCATTGAGCCTGCCTGCTACGTATTAATGACTGTGATACAGGTGATTGTTGTCGTAGACGTGAGACATAGTAAAATTATGGCTTCGGGTGCCATCAAACCTGAGAAAGACAATTATAATACTGATAAGAGTGAAAATTAAGTTCAAATCATAGTAAAGATATGCAGGTAAAAAATCCTGGCGTATATGTTCAATGAATTCCGATGCGGATTATGCTTGTTCTGTGGAAGTAGACTCAATTTCTTTCTTCTTCCACCAATCAGCTGTAAAAATATTCGTATGATGTCACTGAGCCGACAGTCCAGGCAAATACCTTACTATAATAATACCAGACAGCTAGCAGTTCTGCGTGCGAACGACGCTGGTGGTGCTATCTAGACAACCGGTGTGGTGAAACCCGCGAAACAAGCTGTAATCAACTGCAATGTATATTGTTGCTGGGCTAGTTAATAGTTTTATTAATTAGTGTTTTAAAATGTCAGGGTGTATATGTGCTGTTTATAATTGCTACAAAATTACAGCATTACAAACTGCTCCAAATCGTACTTTCGATTTCCTAGGGATCATAAAACGTGAGTCAACAACATTCCTTAGTAGGCCTAATTCCTTCGTCTTTGTGTTGATAGAAAAATAAAAATTAGCTTTTTTATTTAGGCCTAATGAATGAATAGAAGTTAAAATATATCTGCAATTTTAAGGTTTTATCAAATTAAGTTTTATTTTTGTCCACATTACTTTATTAATTATTACAAACATCAGATTACTATCAATTTTATCTTTGCAGTTGTCAACAATGCGCACTTAACCCAAGTAAGACTCAAGCCATAATTATTGGACATAAGCGTTTAGTTAACTCCCTTAATAACAGTAATCTTTCAGTTGTTACCCTTAACAACACGCTAATTCCTTATTCATCTGTCGTAAAAAATCTTGGCTTCTTTTTTGATAATAATCTAAGTTGGAATTTTCAAGTTAAAGAAACGATAAAAAAAATCTGTTCCTCCATTCACTGTTTGAGTCGCTTGAGAAACTTCTTGCCCCAGCAACTAAAACTTACCCTAGTGCAAACCCTAGTAACGCCGCACTTCGATTATTGTGACGTTTTGTTAAGTGACCTAAGTTCTGAATTGTCAGTTAAGTTACAGCGAGCTCAGAATATGTGCGTCAGATACGTGTGCAACATCCGACGGTATGATCACATATCACCGTCCTTCGCAAGTCTCTCGTGGCTCCGACTTAAAGAACGTAGAACTTTACACTCTTTGTCTTTACTCTTTCGAATTCTGCACACTTCAACACCAAATTACCTTTCGTCTCGTTTCTCTTATCTATACTCTAGCCACGACGTAAATACCAGATCACTTATCTGTGGCACGCTAAGTATACCTCTTCATAGAACATCTTGTTATTCATCATCTTTTACAATATCCACCTCGCGTCAATGGAATTCCTTGTCACAAAGTATTAGGGGCTGCAAGACAATAAACACCTTTAAGAACAGCTTAAAAGATAACCTTATTAGCATTTCATACTGATTTAAACTATCACTGACTACATTGTTACTTTTTTCTTTAGACATCATCCTGATTGTGCTGTATTTTAATTGTCTCGTAATAATCTCTTTCTATTATCTAATATTATTTGAAATATATTAACATTCTATGTATTTTAGTTTAATTCTGCTACACAGTTTATTTCAGTGTTTAATTAATAGTTCATAGTATTTTGTTGTTTAATTTGTAAATAACTTTTGTATACATGTAACTCTCATCTAAATCAAATTGTTGGATTCTTTGTAAGTTCATGCATATGTATATACACTTTTTGCTGGTTGAGTGGAAGAGAAGGCCTTACGGCCTTAACTCTGCCAGCTAAAATAAATCATTATTATTATTATATAAAGCATTATTGTAAATTCATTCTTAATCTCAGAATTAATTTTGTATCACTAAACCAAAGAAAAAATATGTAACAATTAATTACGGAAATTAATATGAAGTATGCAATATTTATAATAATATGCAGCTTTGATATAAAATAATAATATTATATTAAATACTATTCAACATTTCTTAAGTGTCTCTTATATTAGACCACATTAGTAACTCACGTTTTAAACAATAGTGCGAATTCCACTATGCTAATATTTGTATTTGTGGACGTAATTCCACGCCGCTCCGCTAGATGTCAGGTCACATCAATGCTGCTAGTATACAGCTGTCCGGTATTATTATAGTAAGGTATTTGGTCCAGGTCTGTCAGCTTGTGTATGTAGAGCATATGCACGTATGCGAGTGTAGTAATTATTTGTTACTGTGAGTTTAATTTCATTCAGTTAGAATTATTATTAATTTAATATACCCTTTTGTAGTGTTTTTAGTTGTTCTAATTATACCAACAATCCTGATAACAAAAAACTAGCAATATTTCTTCATATGTTTCCTAATCGTAATTCCTCACCGACATGGTTTAGAAATTGGAGGGGTATGTACTGTAAAAGGAAACATGGACCTGGAGCTAGATTATGTTCGCTACATTTCACTGAAAATGACTTTGACCAGTCTTAATTATTACAAATGAAATTGATGAAAGACGAATACAGTCTTAGACTAAAACCCGAGCCTGTACCTAGTGTGAGATGTGAAAATCATTATTTTTATCCAAGTAAGCCCTATTAATAACAACGGCTGGTATACATATAGTTTAAGTAAATTATATTATTAAGGTTTTCGTAATATAGGGACATCATTTTATTTTTACTTGCATTTTTATTGTACCTGCATTTCTGAATGTACTTCACTCTCACCCCTTCACTAATGTCCTTGCTCCCGTCAGACAAACAAACTTACGGCCGCTGTTGCATTCGAAGTCTTCAAGCAGTGAAGTAAACACTGCAGTGTATAGTGTATTTCATAAATAAGATTGCGTTTTCTATAGAAGAAAGAACCTATATTAATAATATCGTACTAAAAAATTATATTCAAGAAACGATAAATTCAATTTCAGAGAATATGCTTCAAAATGTTTTTAATAATATGCGTACTGAATTGAAGCCTGCATTGTAATGAACGGCAACCATTTTCAGCAACTTGTTTAAAAATTCAGATTAGCTTTTTTGAATTGAGGTGGCTAGAAGCAAAGGAATGCTAGTGACATTTGTAATAACATGAGTTAAGTGCATCCAGTGTAAGCAAAAGTATCTAAAATTTTAGTGGCAAAGGGATATTTTAATCGCATCACACATTAAATTTTAAATTAAAAAATTCACCGATTTTACGAAAGCCTAAACATTTAAACCCCATTTTCTCAAAAGTAACTTAAGTGCACTTACAGCCCTTTACTTATGACCCCCTCAATTTAAATGCACTCTCTATATTGTATGATAACATCAATAATTAATATGCTAAATAAAGTAGACATTACATAACGAACATAGCCGCCTGAAAAGTTAAGTTTTTGAAAAAAAAAAAATGTTACTACTCTACTGTATTTTGATAAATTCCGTAAAAGTGATGATCAAACTGAAAATTGTAAGATCATATTTCCCTACAACATAAATGGATACACTACTTTTCTCTCCTCCTATACCTAGTAAAATGATTTGTTTACATATTGCACTAGTAACATCAAACTCCTGTAATGGAAGGGGGCAACAGTGTTTCCGAGTATAGCCAGGTTAATGTTAAAAATGTTGGTAAAAATAAAGTGATGTCCCTGTATATACTACGGTCTTTATGTATAAAAACCCATAGTAAATTCTTTCGTGCGTAGCAGAAAGTTGATCTGGAAGGCCGTGTTTAGTTTATGCTAGAATTGATACTATTTATATGCGTAACAAGAAATATATACTTTTACTTCTAAGTATAAACTGAGGGAAATCGTAGTCTGCCCTTTGTGAGACTTCGTTAGCTTAGCATAAACATTTATATACAGTAGAACCTCTACTATGCGTGGTAATGAAGGGTGTGGATTGAACGGTTAATCGAAAAAACGGATAATCCGTACCATATAAGGTTTTCATAAATTAAGTACATAATACAGTTTCCTAATTTCTTCCGCGGTCTTGCGTTTTTAACATGCCAGATAGTGAATCAGACGTTCACTAATTTAGGTATGGTTTTCAATGACGGGTTTTTAAAGGCCAAGGAGACCCTTTATGACGACTGTCTGTAGAAAGACAGGAATAGTACAGGTCTCATGTTGTAGATTTACATACTTATTACACTTCATACTTACTTACTTACAAATGGCTTTTAAGGAACTAGCAAGTTCATTCCCACCCTCACATAAGCCCGCCATCAGTCCCTATCCTGAGCAAGATTAATCCAGTCTCTACCATCATATCCCACCTCCCTCAAATCCATTTTAATACGGTATTATCCTTCAATCTATGTCTAGGCCTCCCAAAGGTCTTTTTCTCTTCGGTCTCCCCATTAGCACTCTATATGCATTTCTGGATTCACCCATACGTGCTACATGCCCTGCCTATCTCAAACATCTGGATTTAATGTTTCTAATTATGTCAGGTGAAGAAAACAATGCGTCCAGTTCTGCGTTTTGTAACTCCATTCTCCTGTAACTTCATCCCTCTTAGCCCCAAATATTTTCCTAAGAACCTTAATCTCAAACACCCTTAATCTCTGTTCCTCTCTCAAAGTGAGAGTCCAAGTTTCACAACCATTCAGAACAACCGGTAATATAATTGTTTTATAAATTCTAACTTTCATATTTGTTTTTAAATAAATCGTGCACAGTTGTAATTCCTATTTCGTATTCTGATGCGTGATGAACCACAGTTTCTCTTTTCTCAAACCACTCAATTACTTGTACTATTTTTCGTAGCACAATTCCTTTTCTTCGACACCTGTGGAAGATATTTTGCATTGAATTTAGGCCCTTCGAAAAGCAGACCATACTGTATAAGAGTAAAAGTTTGTAAAAAGAAAAGACTGTAGAAAAAATTCGTACTAAAATAATGTACAGTACTTCGTATTTTTTCTGCAAAAAAAAAAAAAACAAATGAGAGAGAAAGACAGTCGGATAATCCACCATTCGGTTAATAGGGTAACGGAAAATCGGGGTTCCACTGTAGTTTAAAATGGCAGAATTTATAAAAATTCGCTCTTGAAAATCCTGCGAGGAAAGACGAGAATCATCAGACCGTGATTATAAGAAGTTATATAGGTTTCACGAATAAAATATGTTATGTGATCAACGATCGATCGTTGCTTGTGCTTTTGTCTTTTCGTCCGTGTGCGCGCTCGTCTGTGATTTTGTCTTTATCTGTACGTGTGTGTGTGTGTGTTTTCCAACGAAGTTTCTTATGTACAGTATGTGCACATATCCCACACGCGTATGGCTAAGCTAAAACAATATAAAATGTATAGTTATTTTGCTGTCTGTTAATGTTTGATTTCATTTTATGCATTTTAGTCACTTTGTACCTTGAAGATATTTAAATAGCAACTATGAAGTTAGATACAAATCATTCCAGTTTTGCCTTATTCTCTTTATTTCGTAAAAACATGCATTACATGAGATTCTAGCACAGATATAAAACTACGCCTTGAGGTAAACTGTGTTTATATTAAGTAATAGATCTCCGATAGCATCAGCCTCCACACCGCAACCGTTAATACGACATCAAAGCCGCCGGTTGTTGGCACGCACGAGGGAAGTGGGCGTGTCGGCACGATATCAAGTGAAACAGTATCAACAACGCAGCACCTTAAATTTGCCTCAAATTTCAGCCAATTTAGAATCCGGTACTAATTATGCAAAGGTTCCATTATTCGTCTTACCTTGCAAACGCCAGTAATTTGCCTAAGAGAGATATTTATTATTACAAGTTCTGACGACGGATAATTGTATAAGATTATGGCTGTGACCGTACTATTGCATGCCCACTGCATTCTGAGCTTCAACTAAAAGAAGATATGAGTATTTTACGCAATATTTAGAATAAACCCTCTTGCATAGGAAATGAAAAGCTTATGTTTAAAAAGTACGTAATTAGTTTCGTAATTAATCAACAAAATAGCAGAATAATTTATTAGGGTAGCATGTATTTTCGTTAACTATCAAGCTATTTTAAAAATAAAACACTTCTACACAAGGAACCGGGGTTTATCAGCAGTAATCTCACTAGAGATTTATCTAGAGAAAATCAAAATACAAGTGGGATTTAATTGACTATTACACGATTAGAAGAAATAAAGTATTCTAATACAATAAAATACTAATTGACTTACTAAAATTCTATTTCACTAATGTTAGCTTCGCCAAAACGTTTGAACGGAGCCGCGGTAAACAAATGACGATAGCAAAGCATGTTTTAAGGTAAGCGTTCACTACATCGTATCGCACTCATCGAACGAATCGCACGGATCGGAAAAAGACAATCTTTGCTGTAATTGTTATGTAACTGCTTTCACTACATCGTATCGCACGCATCGCCTCTCGGCAAATCCGTCCACGTTTCTTAGATGAGCAACTTTTCCGATGCGTGCGATCATGGCCTTCTTTAATAAATCAATTTTAATTGCTCAACTGTTACTATTATGTTGTGCCATGTTCAGTGTCGCGCCAAAATGGCAGACGGAAAACTTATTTCGCTTGTAGAAAATTGCGAAGAATTATATAATTTGAGGCGTTCCCATTATAGTAATCAAGCCATTTCTTACATATATATTATGCAACCAATATTTCTTTCGTTTCTTCCTCTTGAATTATGACGCATGAAGCAATTACAAATTATTATTCGCTAACAGTTATAATTAACAGACCTAACCTCAATTCCCCTGTTTTCAGCAATGTCAGTATCGTACGACGTCATGTTTCAAACAGATGATAGGTGAATCCGATGAGGCGATGAGGTGGAGCCGTTAAAGTGAACGCACTGCACTTAAAATATCCGTTGCGTGCGATTCGTACGAGGAGTGCGATACGATGCGATGTAATGAACCTTTATAGTACCGTAAAGAATTTGCAGTTTGAAATGTTGCAAACAAAGAAACAAATGGTAGGGTGGTGATAAAACAGAAGCAAGTATATAAAGATTAGAAGAAATAAAGTAATCTAATACAATAAAATAGGTATTAATTGACTTACTAAAATTCTATTTCACTAATGTTAGCTTCATCAAAACGTTTGAACACAGCCGCGGTAAACAAATGACGATCGCAAAGCATATTTTAAAGTATCATAAAGAATTTGCAATTTGAAATGTTAGCAAACAAAGAAACAAATGGTAGGGAGATGATAAAAACAGAAGGAAGTATATGAAGATTAGAAGAAATAAAGTGCTCTAATACAATAAGATATTAATTGACTTACTAAAATTCTATTTCACTAATGTTAGCTTCATCAAAACGTTTGAACGGAGCCGCGGTAAACAAATGACGATCGCAAAGCATGTTTTATAGTACCGTAAAGAATTTGCAGTTTGAAATGTTGGCAAACAAAGAAACAAATGGCAGGGCGGTGATAAAAACAGAAGGAAGTATATAAAGATTGGAAGAAATAAAGTACTGTAATACAATAAAATAGGTAGGTATTAATTCACTTACTAAAAGTCTATTTCATTAACGTTAGCTTCACCAAAACGTTTGAACGGAGCCGCCATTTTCAGTTGGCTATCTATGAGGGAAACAAATGACGATCACAAAACATGCTTTATAGTACCATAAAGAATTTTCATTTTGAAATGTTGGCAAACAAAGAAACAAATGCTAGGGAAGTGATAAAATTGTAGCGATAAACAGCCATGATTGGTTGAAATATATTCTTTCGTATCGTTTTATTCGTCAAAAGTAGTATGACGTAATAAAAGTGTAGATAATAGTCAAAAGCATTACATTTATTGTAATTTGCACATGTATATACTGTCTTCTATTCCAATAAGCAGTTTCTCCTTTTGACATGAAACATCTATGTTCGAGGTACAAAAAAAATCGCATTTTATTTATTTTTTTAACTTCAATTCAAGTACAGACATTTCACGCAATCTTTGGAATTTACCTTCTTCAAATCCCCTGTAAGTCTGTCTTACCGACAATTTAATTTCGCTGTACCAACTGCGCAGTTGTCTAGTTTAGATGAAATTGGTGATAGCAGGATGACTCCGAAGATTCGCCGGAAAAATAAAAGATCATGTAATCAACCCAAGAGGGATTGTAGCTACTCGCATTAATTGAGTACATTCCCAGAGCACGAGATTCGCTCGTTAACCCTCCGACCACGTCGACGGCCAACAACATCTCTCCCATGCTGCAGAACTGTCATCACTCATCACGTTCGTAACAGCACTGAATCAGTCGAATGAAAGTTTGAGTTTTTTTTTTTTTCAAACAGAAATTCAATAAACACCGTTACAACAGGATTAAATTTACCGGGATCCGGAATTTTCGTCACCCGGTGATTTCGTTGCATGTTACATTTTGCCATTGCAACATTTTGTCACCGATTCACTTTTGTCACCAATTTAATTTCCTCATCACTATTTGCCTTCACAATTTTCTCCCCTTCGTGTCGCTTCCCTTGATGATACCTATATAACATGTTATGGATGAGCTAACCCCAATCCCAATCTTCGAATACTTTGAGGATAATTATGTCATGGGTCGTAGACGTGGCAGAGGTAGGCAGCAGCCCATGTTCCCTCCATGTTACATTCGTACCAGGGAAAACCTGCCCAGAACAACAAATGCTTACGAAACTTACGCCTCAGTACTTTAATGGGCAAAGCACATCGCTCCTTTTAGCATTCCTTCAGTTGCTACAGGAGAAGACTGCAAGGATACATCAGGACATTGAGAAATTAGAAGCAGGTCAGTCTCCACCAGAAAAAAAGAAGAAATATACGTCCTTAGATAACAGAATTACACCAATTGTCGATAGGTATGAATCCTATAGAACAGAAGATAACATTCTTGGTTATCTACGTGCCATAGTTCACAACTTCAGTGGGAATTTTGGTTGAAACTCCATAAAACAGGATGAATGTATGCAACTTCAAAATCCATGTTAATATAGACCATTAAATAATTATAATAGTAATGATGGTTTTGGACTCATAATAAAAACAGCCTAAATGTAATTTTCTGCAGTATAAAAAAATGATGATAAAATGTATATAATGACAAAATCTCCTCAGTGACAAAAAACGTAACAAAATGTATTTGATGACCAAAAATAATGAAACATAGGTGACAAACTATAAAGGTGACGACATTTCTGGTTACGAAATGCCCCAGACCCAAATTTACCGCAAATCTCTTAAGTGATTGTTTTTAAACAAACTCTTATAATGCTAAGGTTACCATGAAACGAATCTAAGGACGTTGCTGAAAAAAGGAGGCCTTTTTAAAAATTTGCATGAACAAAATTAAAGATAAAAATAATGGCTCACCTTAGTCAGTTTTCTCACTAGTTGCTGGATCAGTATTACATCTTTACCCTACTTATCGGTGGAGCTCATTTTGTGCACAAGAGCCTGAAGAGACGAACTTATATCTTGTAACAAATAACAATGGAACTGTTCACAGGACATGTCCTTGAAATTATATTTCACCATGATGATACCTCTGACCGTCTCCGATAGCATGCGATTTCGTTATTTTGTCCATTGAGCAGATATTAGGGAAAATACTCTCTCAGCACTTCCATTGTGACTTGGAATAAATAAATAATTAGAATTGACATATTTTTAAAAGTTCTGAGAAAGTTTCAGTGCTCGCAGAACTATTGGAATTGACGAATTTGCACCACTGTTTATCTAAACTTAAATCTTTGTCCAAATTAACTTGATTGGCATATCTTTGTACATTGCAGAATAAAATTGATAAAATAGCTTAAAATCATGAATAGTGATGTTTTTAGAGAGTAAGAATTCAATGCATGTCAATAGGTCATTATAGTTTGTTTTTTATGTGCTCCAACTTCAACCATTGAAAACAGTTAAATTCTTTCATAGGTTTTCACCATTTGTTTAGATATTCTGTGCATAATATCGCACATTATTCAATATTCATATTAATTCTAGTTGAAATGCGAAATGCTGGACATTTCAAGTTTTTTCAAATGCCTGCCGAACAAGATAAAATGATTGAAAAAGAGAACATGTCCTCCTTGACGGATGGTAATCCTATATAATACGAGTAAGAAAATCGAATGTTTGCGTTAAACATATTCTTCTTTAAAAGTGTGTCCGGTTTTTAAGTTTTCATGAAACTTGGAGAGACCAACAATACGGGAGGGGGCATCAGTGAAGTAGGGGAACCGAGACGGCAGGGGGGTCCTCTGTTTTCATATTTCTTAAGAAGAAGAAGAAGAAGAAGAAGAAGAAGAAGAAGAAGAAGAAGAAGTCACAAAATATTCGCGGACTCTTTTTACATGCAAGAAGAATTCTGTTAAGTCACATATTATTAAAATGGTAATTATGTTTTCAAAAAGTTTTAAGACGAAGGCTATTGAAGGGTTAAGACTAAAGTACTCTATTTCTCAAGAGCTATTCTAAATGTGATGTTTCAGTTAGGATACTACTATATAGTTATTAATCAGGCTACATTACACTTATTTATACTTGCATATTAATGTTTCTTAAATGTATTTCTAATGTTTTCACTAAAGTATGCATTTGTTTTTAAAATTACGTCTTTATTTTTACTGATTATTATGAGAATGGTTATCTATTAAAGATTGTTTTATTAAAGATTTATTTCTGTTACCCGAATAATATTTTAATTTCAGTAAGAAACAAGATTGCCAGATATTGTAATAAAATGTCCTTAGTTTGTTGTCTTAGTACCGTACTATATTTAAATTACAGAATTTCACTACCGGTATCCGTTAAAATATCAGCAGGGCCCTGGAAAGACCACAATTTCTACGGGCGCTCTTGCAACTGGTGAAAGTATTAATATAGACAGGGCAAGGAAAAGATGGAGTAAACAGTTACAGTAGTTTTAGTTCTCGGGGCAGACGTACCGTTAGACGAATGTAAACGTTTCGGCTTCCTATGACGGTCAACACGATTAAAATTACTCGGAATATATGTCGAATTTGTACTATTAAAATACAATATTGATCTTAGGTTTTCGCGGTTGAGCCAGTTTTCCATTTCCAGAATTATTCCACAATGAATGTAGCAGTAGCTGCTGCTTCAAATTCATCCTGATGCGACATAGTAATATAGTGTTATGTTTAGGTAGCTTGGCCGGTCATAACGTTACGTGCAGTAAACCAGGTAAGTCCATTACATACTGAAAAGGGGGGGAGGGTGTATGGGTTATTCGCTGTGCAGCTCCTGTAGAGTTCACTTCTTTTCCTCTTGCAAGTGCGTACTTTACTAACTATTGCAAAAACATTAGTACCTACCGTAATGTAACCAACAAAGACATTGTATTTTACTTTATTGTGTGTGAAAGAGTGCATGTGTTCAGCACGAGTGTTTGGATAGCAGTGAGTGGAAAAACTGTGATCACCCATAGAGCGCAGGTACGTGACCGATGTTTTACGAAATACATGCAGTTCTCCTCCTTCCGCCTCCTGCCCCATGAATATGCTGAGAAACTGACTCACTCCACATAATCCCTACTCATATGTTCGCGCATAGCACCGACCTAGCTATCTAAACACAAAAAATTTAACAGCAGCTGCTGCACCTAATTCAACCTGATGCGACGTAATTCCATCTTCCATTGTACACCGTGGGCAATAATAACAACAATAATAATAATAATAATAATAATAATAGTAATAATAATAATAATAATTTATTTTAGTTGGCAGAGTTAAGGAAATACTAAGGCGCCAAAATTAAGTACAGTCTCGGAGCCTATTCCTAAAGGGTTTGTTTCGGACAAAATGGTCAATCAATTACCCGCCATTCGGTGAAATAATTAATACAGTCTCGCAACAGCTCTAAGAAGTCCGAAACGCATGGACACGGTTGTTGTGGGTCAGATTTGCAGAAGACGCCGCGTAGCTGCGAAGACCCCCTGCGGACACGTGGGGCATAGCTCCTACTGGAAACTGGATCGATACACGTGGTCTCTCATCTCACTAGAGGCCGCGCCAGTCAGTCACAAGCATTCTAACATTTTTATCTGCAGTGCACAGCTTCAGACTATGTAGCAGTTGCTGCTTGAAAACAAGGCCAATAGATGGGGGTACGCTGCCAAATCTTCCCTTTGCAGCAAAGTTAGCACATTGAGAGAGAGCCAAATCAACATCATATTTTGGATAGATATTCTACTGAATTGTAATGTTTTATTATTATTATTATTATTATTATTATTATTATTGTGATGATTATTATTATTATTATTATTATTATTATTATTATTATTATTATTATTATTATTATTATTATTACTACTACCTTTGTGGTATATCGCTATCGTTATCAATAGTTATCATTAATACAATTACTATTGCCACTGACATTGTAGCTAATGGTTTCCAAATAATAGTATACTGCTGCTGCTAGTTCCAGTAAAACCGATAAAGTGGGTCTTACATCTATAAATTCGTGAAGAATAATGATTATGTTAAATAAATTGTAACATAAACGAACAATACTTCACAAATCTTACGGAAAATTCTCCAGTCCATTGTCTTTCTTACAGTCACAAGATTAATCGGTTGCATCTCATAACAAATGCTTTGCTTCAGGTCTTTAACACAATTGTTTTGGTTTATTCCACCTACTCTGGACTTCATGGCCCCATATAAAAATGTAATAGGTTGAAGTCAGGTGATCTAGCTGGCCATTCAACGTGTCCTCTTCTTCTGATCAATTTATCAGGGATATTTTGTTCATAATATTCAATTTTCTCTCTCAAAATACGCATCATCTTGCTGAAATCAGATGTTTTCCAGGAGAACATTAAGAAAAAAGTATCTGTAAACTGTATGCAACACAACCACACACAAGCTGTATCGCAGATACTTAATAACGTTACAATTTCCTCATATTGTAAATGAATCATTTTTCATGTTTCTCGCTGAAGATATAAATATATGGGTTATCTGAGGATGGTGTGTATAGCTTGTAACATAACGAGACCAGTATCGAAAATTATGACGATTGATGTTCGGGTTAAAATAGGAAGCTGCATCATCTGAAAATATGACAGGCCCAAATGCATAAAAAGGTATAAAATGTAGGCCCAAATTGTTTAGTTATCGTACAGCCAAGTTGCAACCTTAAGTGGGACATTTCAATGCTTTTGATAGCGCAGCTCAAGACACTTTTGCAGTAACGGGAGGCCGTGAGAAAATCGAAGAAATGCTGAGATGGCGACTGAAGTCTTCGGTCTGGGGTTTGAGTGGAAAGGGTAGGAAGAAGGAGATAGCACTGCGTGGTGTTTCCTTGCAGGGTCTCGAGAGAGAGGTTGGTTGTGTGTGCACGCAGAATGGGACATTGATTGCTGTTCATAGCACTCAAGATACGAGGGGGAACCCTGAATATGGCAGACCTCACGTCGTCATTCGTGTGTACCGAGTTCACGAACTGCATTAAACATGCACGAGGTTTCTGGGAACAACTGTCACAGGCGGGAATGACGGCAGGAGGAAATTAAGATACCAACGACTGCATTCTGCACGACGACGTGTCACTCAGTTTGAACCACTAAAGCATTTCGCTCGCTTAGAATAAATTATGTATTTCAACCTGATATATTTTTAAATTCAGAGCCTTGGAATTGGTTTTGTCTGCCAAAAAAAATAATAAAATTTAAGGTAAAGTACAGATAAATATGCAGACAGACAGGCTCGGCACAAACGAATATCTTATACAGGGCCACTTATGATATTGGCACCCCACGTCCCCATTCGGTTTTTGTAATTTTTTGGGTCTCTTAAATACTGAACCCTAAATAATCCATTGTAATAGTATTTTCAAGAAAATAAAATACAACATGCCATACAGAACACACCGCAAAAACATCTTAACACACAGAAAGGACACAGATACGACTTAACAGTTGTATGCAAACTATCATGCAATAGTTTCAATGACTTCTACATTGAACAGACTGGAAGATCATTTAAAACACGTTAGAAGGAACATATCACAGTCATAACCAAACTACACAACAATTCACAGAACACATCACGAACTCCAATCACAACTACAGCAACATAGACATTGACATGAAAATACTACATCCAGCCAAAAACCAGAAACTTGACACTTTAGAACAATATAAAATTTGTAAACATACAAAAACATACCCCAGCACATCCTGAACACTCAACTCAATTTCAAAACACACACCGTTTTCGACACAATCATGAACACACCCTAACACAACAGGAAACCAGAAGATAGCGCCGGACCTTCACTAGGCTTCGGACAATGAAGAATACCACTTCGAAACTAGTCAGCCAAGTAATTTTCTAATGTTATTACAGTAAAGAAATTATAAAGTTAATCAGCCATTGTAATAATTATATTAAGTGATTTGCCACACTTGACTCCATACAGCGACATTCATGATGAAAGTTAAAGTTAATGTTATTCTAGTTCAGTCCATCACACTGTATCAAAATTTTTTTTGAACACTTACATGGCGTTACTTTCAAAATGTCATATTAACTCCTAATTCACATAAAAATGTCAAGAGTTTTTTTAAAGAAAGCATTTTCATCACATTACAAAATGCTGAACTACCCTATTTCCTCACGCAAATTTTCTGCGCGTGGCTTTGCTTTCTGCGAAAGTATTCATCATTTGGGAGAGATCCAAGTTTTTGACAACTTCTCCCTCAATAGTGACATACATACGAACGAAAACACACTTGCATATTCACATGAAATAGTTATTCATAAAAGAAGAGAAATAGAGGATTAAGAGAGGAGAGAGGAAGAAAGAAACTGAAAAGGATATAAAAATAGAGAAAAATGAAGACATTTGACTTCATTTAGAAATTGTGTTTAAATAGATATACAGAGTGTTTATTTTTTTGTCTGTTGTTTGGCGAAATTTTTCAGACGCCATATTGTAGTTTGAATCTAGCGCTTGTTTTCACTGCATACGTGTTTGTTGTTGTGATCGATAGGGAAAATGAAATAATGCTGAGCGTTAATCTAGTATGATCCATGTTATCGATCTAGAGTATCATAATTGGTTGATATGTAACATTTTGTTGCATATGATTTCTCTATATCAAATGAGCACGGGCAGGGCCGCCGAGAAGGGGGGACAAAGAGGGCAAGTGCATATGGGCCCGTGAGCAGTAAGGGCCCGTCAGATTAGGTGAGTCTGGTTACTTTTTATTATCACGAATAATTATTCACAGATACATACCGGTACTATAAAATTTTGTAAGAACATTTGTTACATGAATCTGACATATTAACCAACAATAGTAGAATTAATACAAATTACCACTTCATTATGTAAATGTTTAACTTTTATATAATAGAATATCAGATTCCCACGTTAACAATCATCGACACGACACTTGAGGGCTCTGGGATTTGTCTGAAATATGTTCCCGTCGCTTGTACCGAACACGTTCAATTGGCTTGTCCTCTTAACTACCAACCCCTGCCATCCCGCCGCAATATGCTAGTGGACTCTCCCAAATCTAAGCTGGAGGACTACATTTCCTTTTCAGTAGGGCCTACATAGTATGTTCCGTGACGAAACTTTCGTCTTTACGTTGTCGTTTTCCTAGTAAATTCTATTCATTAGTGTTACCAGTGGACAATGGACAAGTAGAAGCGTAAGTCGGGAGCTGAGAAGCGCAAAGAGAGACAGAAAAATTGGAAGATATTAAGAAAGGGGGCAGAACTTTGTTTGAAGTTGGTGTGAAATTGAGCGACCTTGGAAAACTAAAAAGTAGCAGACAAATTGTGTCATTCAATGTGTTGTTCGAAAACAAGAGCCTTTCCAAAAACAGTATTACAGTATTTTCAAAACTCAAGAATGAAGAATGTGTTCCCAGAGACTGACTAGTGTGTAGTGAAACAAATCAGGGAAAATAGTACAATGACCGATTTGTTTCACTCCACACTAGCCAGTCTCTGGGAACACATTCTCCATTCTTGAGTTTTGAAAATAATACTGGAAAGGCTCTTGTTCCGTCACTGGGAAGGTTATTAGGCAGGTTGGGAGTACTTTTTCGAACAACACATTCAATTTGTCTGCCACTTTTAGTTTTCCAAGATCGCATGTTACTTGCCATGATTCAGAGTTAGGAACTGGTGTGTGTAAATTTGTTTCACTTGCGCATATTATCACATCATTTTTACTATTGTTTGCTCGTTCTGATTCAATACTGTTATCAGAATTTTTTTCTAAACAGTCACAACCATCAATATTCACTTATAAATATCAACTGTTTTCATTTTTGACAACCTGAACAGACGGGCTTGAGATTGATTTATTTTCTGAACCTTCACTGGCAACGATCAATATCACCAACTTCAAGCAAAATGAAGGAAATAAAAATATATTCAGAGTAACAATGTGTCAAGAAAGACTGAGTAACTTGGCCTCCTTAGTCTGGAGAGCGATCTTAATAGGTCTTTAAATTTTGATGATATAATTGATGATTTTGCATCAGTGAAGTCAAGGAGAGTTGTTTGTTGATGTTGGCCTGCAAGTCAGAAATTACAGCTGTTTAAGAATAGTGAGTGTTTTATGAAAACGAAATGAAACAAACGACAACGAAAAGACGAAAGTTTCGTCACGAAACATACTATGTAGGCCCTACTGAAAACGAAGCGTGACGAATATAATAAATTGTGCTAATGTGAAGTTTTTCTAAAAGTTTTCAATGTAACAAAAGTGTATATTTTTAGATTCGTATCTGTGTATGGTGTTATCTGTTATTTATTTTGCGAATAATAATTATTATTGTCAGAATAATTAGTAACTTGTCATTTTTAACTTTTTTTTTTCAATGGGGCCCGAGCACAATATTGCACAGGGGCCCATAAATCCTATCGGCGGCCCTGAGCACGGGCTAGGAGTGAGGGTATTAGAAGTGTAACCTAGAATATTTGTTACGTGGAAAGGTGTTGTGTGACTGTGGTACTATGTCTTGAAACGAGAGTGAAAGAAAATTGAATAGAACAATAATAGTGAGTGAATTTTGTTGTGGTGATTGTTATTATTATGAGATGAAGGATTGTTATTATTATGGGATGAAGGAGGAATAGATATTAGAGGAATATGGAGAGTGGTCGTTAGAATAGATAGGGTTGGAAATGTGTTAAGTTATGGGCAGGAATGTAATTTTGAAAACCGGTCAGTTTAGTATAGAAATCTGTAAATAGTAATGGTGAGTCCCTGAATACAGAAATGTGAAGGGCTATCAACCTCGTTTTGCTTAACGAAAATAAGTCATATATCATATCATATCATATCATATCATATCATATCATATCATATCATATCATATCATATCATATCATATCATATCATATATCATATCATATCATATATCATATCATATCATATCATATCATATCATATCATATCATATCATATCATATCATATCATATCATATATCTCGGAAAACGTATTATTTGTATTTTTTGTGTTAAATTTTATATTACCTTGTTAACATGTTTCAGCCTGCTATTGGCTATCATCAGAACTGGTTGTTGCTGGTCTTGGCGCCTTTTATTTTGTTTCATATGGGGGTGTGTTTGTGTAGTGTAATGTGGAGTCAAAGAGTATGTGTGTTCTGAAATTGAGTTGTGTGTTGAGAATTTTATTTAGACGTGTTTGTGTGTGTGTGTGTGTGTGTATGTGTGTGTGTGTGTGTGTGTGTGTGTGTGTGTGTGTGTGTGTGTGTGTGAAATTCTCAACACTCAACTCAATTTCAAAACACACACACTCTTTGACTACACATTACACTACACAAACACACCCCCACAGAAAACAAAACAAAAGGCGCCAAGACAAGCAACAACCAGTTCTGATGATGGCCAATAGCAGGCTGAAACATGTTAACAAGGTAATATAAAATTTAACACAAGAAATACAAATAATACGTTTTCCGAAGTGATATAGTGTTAAAAGTTGTGTAATGAAGATGTATCATATCATATCACGTATCATATATCATATATCGTATGAGTGAAACTAATTTAGATTTTGGCTTTCTTATATCCTCATATGCGTCTCGTCACTTCAGTTTGCCTTTCAGATTTTTTTTTTTTTTTTTCGTATACTGCGTATTTTGAAATTCCCTCACATTTTTCGTTCGTTTATTTATAATACCTCACTTCCTGAACTGTCTTAGATCTCTCACGTGGATATAGCCGTTTGTAAAGACCTCACCGTGGAGGATATCATTCTTATCCTATTCCTATCTGAAGATGAAGGTAGATCTAATCTTTGAAACGTGAAATTTTATACTTCAAGTCGGCCTCGGTAGCGTAGTTGGTATAGCGCTGGTCTTCTATGCTAGAGGTTGCGGGTTCGAACCCGGCCTAGGTCGATGGAAATTAAGTGTGTTTAAATGTGACAGGCTCATGTCAGTAGATTTACTGGCATGTAAAAGAACTCCTGCGGGACAAAATTCCGGCACACTGGCGACGCTGATATACCTCTACAGTTGCGAGCGTCGTTAAATAAACAATAATTTAATTTATACTTTACCAACAATAAAGAATCTGATCTACCCTGATTAAGCTCATGGGCTCATGGTTTTCTCCCTAATTTACAATGAATGGTAGAAAGAAAAATAGTTCTACACCTTAATTTGCTACGTCCGGTTGAAATATTCTTCCCTGCTCTGAAATTCCATAGTCCATATTTTCACCCTTATTCAATCTAGATACAGACCGATTGAATTTAGTATGCACAGCATTAGCGAAAACCTCTGATGCGGCTTCACTTAACGTTCTCGGTTGCCTGCATGTGAACTCTCTGGAGTATCATCATGCAACTGTTCCCTTCAGTAGACAAGTTTGATATTCCATTTCACGGCGTGCTGCTATTTTATGGCGAGATGGATAATGACGTTGAACAAATATGCACTCTGGCAGGGAAGAGCGGGAGGAGAGAGGCGCAAAGTGTTGTTTGACAAAGGAGGAGTCACTCGGAGCCACGTGGGAAAGTGATTCCTCTCTACCACACAAAATACGTATAGACTATGAATTTGCTTTTATAACTTAATCTAAATATTCATTTTCACAAGAAAACGACTTGTAACGTATACTCCAATTTCTTTCAATGCTCAGCCATCAATTCCGACAAATTTTTCGCTATTTTTACGTAATTGTTATTAGATAGGAATTAGATTTAAACAACGATCGAGAAAGCAAGACTAACAACGCCCGTAAAGCCGAAAACCCGCAAGACATTGTTGTCTACGTCGCGTCGTTGACGTAAAGACTGCTTGTCAGTGTTTCAAGGCATCGAGATTTCGGGAGTGATCAACTCTCGAACGTCAAGCATCCTTGAATCACTACAGTTGTTTATACCAGACTGAATTTTTATTTACTTTGGTAACTGTTATATATTTATAAACAATCAAGTAGCCTATTTGAAACATCATCTCTACCTTTCAGTGTATAATAATAATCCGTTTCCAATCTTTATTTAATTACTAGGCCCTTATGAAAAGGCTAGGAATTTTCTTTCCATATGTTTGATATCAAGTGTACAATCTCAAGTAAAAATATATTAACGCTTTATTTAATGCTATGTTTTATGTTTCTTAGAAATGCAAATTTATTTAAGAATTTTTTTTTCTATTTTTGTCACCATAGGTAATACATAATAGAACCAGAACATTTTGATAACTAAGATGCTGTTTTATTTTGTCTTTTTGTCTCAATTAAACATTTCTAATGTTATCTATTTCAATGATGAATGTTGTTGAAAGTTACGAAATCTTCCCACGCCGACCAAATGCTATTTCGAGAATGAGCAAGACTCGAAGCGCATGCGAGTTACGAGACGAGACTCGAAAGACAAATGCAACGAACACAGCGAGCGAGAGCGGCAGTTAGTTTTTTACATCTCTAGTAGAAATATTACTACAATATTAGGCGTATTAGTGGATGTAGGAAGGAGTAGGATTTCTAGAATGGAAGTAGGAAGAACAAACTGATAGAGACAGATGAATTATTATAGGCCTAGATGAGGCATTCTCAGCCTTGTAATCGCGATCAGCATGGTGCTCTTTTAATGACATTTGATGCTCTCGTTATCCGAGTTAAAAATGTGCTCGCGAGCACGAACGCTCGTAAGGTTCTTTTTTCGATGCAAACTTTGTTATACGAGCCAGAAGAAATAATGTTCCTAACCATCCATTATACTAATAGGCCTTTCCATATTTCATGGTGTATAACCCATTTTCAATTAAGCTTGGACTTAGTCAGAAAAATCAAGGTTATTCATAGCCTTTGGAAAGCGAAGACATAAAAAAGATTCCAAATACTGTGGAGTGTTTCTCTCAAATGTGTAGCTTTGTTCGGGACGACTCTAAGCGTCTTCTCTTTGGACATCACTGAAATTTTGAATGACATATAAGTTCAAGGATCTCATACTCATGAGTGTTTAAAAATGTATATTTTACTTGTTATTTAATTTATTTAGCCTATATATTCATATATTAAGCCTAACCCATTTCACAGTGCTCGCTCACTTAGTATTACGTGAATGCGGTGCTCACAATCTTCAAAGGGCTGAGAATCCCTATAATAGACCACTGATGGGCAGATTTCTACACTGCGTGCATAGTTTTACATTGTTCAAGACTGAAACGGCGCGGCGTACATATTTTATGCACGAGGAAGGCCTGTTTTCCACAATAATACAAGAACGAGAATGGAAAAATTGTTTAAATAAGTAGATTTAAATGTGAGCATTCACAACTAACAAGAAGCACGGCAGCCGAGGCAGTGTAACTCGAGAATACGAAGCGATAGAACGTTCGTGGTGGTTTCAAACGATTTTAAACGAACCAGACTACAATCTCATTGAGCAAAAATCACCAGTCGACAAGTTGAAGTGGAAAAATTCGAAATTGATATGAGTGAAGAGAGAAAATTCACAATGTCAAGGCACATCCAGCGCAGATGGAAGAGGCTGTATAAGCAACGGATAGCAAACGATATTGTACGATGGTTACTATAGCAACTGACATGTTTACTTTCAATTATTAATACCAGATGGCGAACTTTAATCAATAAAAATTTACTTCACTGCTAAGCCTGAGTTCATTTCTTCATTCTTACTGACATGTTTACTGTCAATGCATACAAGATGGAGACATGTTATCAGTTTTTTCATCTATACTAATAATAAATCTGTAGCCGAAAATTTTCTGGTAATTTTCGATTTTCCAAAAATAATTGGTCCTAACATATATAACTAACCACCCTGAAACCGAAAATCGCTTTTTTGAAATTTTTGTTTGTATGTCTGTCTGTCTGTCTGTCTGTCTGTCTGTCTGTCTGTCTGTCTGTCTGTCTGTATGTTTGTTACCTTTTCACGCGATAATGGCTGAACGGATTTCGATGAAAATTGGAATATAAATTAAGTTCGTTGTAACTTAGATTTTAGGCTATATGGCATTCAAAATACATTATTTAAAAGGGGGGTTATAAGGAGGCCTGAATTAAATAAATCGAAATATCTCGCTTATTATTGATTTTTGTGAAAAATGTTACATAACAAAAGTTTCTTTAAAAATAATTTGCGATAAGTTTTATTCCTTGAAAAAGTTTGATAGGACTGATATTTAATGAGATAAATGAGTTTTAAAATTAAAATAACTGCCATCTAAGGCCGTGTAATGAATTAAAAAAACAAATGACTTCGTCTATAAGGGGCCTTAGACAGCAACAATCGAAAGCTATGAAAGATAGCCTAAAGAGAATGTTTCTGTGTTTGTATGAAGTAATATCGGAAGCTAAATTAACCGATTTGTATAATTATTTATTATTTCACCATTGGAAAATGTAGTTTCTCTAGATGGACATAATGCTATAATGTTATTACAGTAACTTCTGATATAATATAATATAATATAATATAATATAATATAATATAATATAATATAATATAATATGTAATATTATATAATATAATTTAAGTTATTTGAAGGGTTCAGAACCTTAGTGGGCCAAGCGCCATTTACTGAATACGTAAAAAACAAGGGTTAAAATTAAGTTATTACCATAATTCAATGGAAACCTATAACAAGTAAAATAAAATATACACATTAAATCTAAATGATGTCAATCTTCATTAAGCTTTGGTTGCGTGTAATAAAAATTAAGAAACATGTTAAAGGAATTGTCATTGCACCAAATGAGTGTTGCATTTTAATTATTTGGATGCAATTTAAATTAAGTAACATATTAAACGATTTATCCTTCTATCAAACACGAATGTTCCCTGGATCAAATGTCCTATTTTAATTATGTAATTACTTTATATTTATTTCTAACGGATGCAGCGGAGCGCACGGGTACGGCTAGTTCTTATATAATACATTCAACATTCCACCCCGACAGACTATTCGGGCATAAAACTTGCGACTGTCTCCGATACAGCCTACAGCCTACCACGATTTCCTCGAGGGAAAAAGGCGGTCTAGAGTTGTGTTGGTTACTTCATCTTCTTCTGGTTCCGTGGTCCAGGAATTGTACTAGCTCTACTTCATTGCGTGAGCAGAAACACTTTTTTACGTTATTTATTGCGAAGGTCGTTATCTTGATGAAAAGCACATTTCTGAATAAATTTTATAACTTGGAAACAACCGACTTTCGGGATTTCAACTAGCTATACACGTGACTAGTGTAACAGACTTTGTTATTCAGTTATAGAGATACTCTTCAGGTATGGCATGACACATTTCTGTGCGGCCTAGCTTTGTGTTTTGTGCGTGGTTGTGACACCACGCCCTGCACACTCGCTCGATACGACCAGCGCATGCAATCATTCATGACGTCTAAGTGTGTGTTGTGTGCTTTGCGGAATGATTTATTTAGTATTGCTATTGATTTCGTTATTGTGGCCGTACGTGTGTGCTATGCCCCTTCCCTTCAGTGAATCTTGACAAATTACAGAGCAGCAGATCGAATGAGTCATAATAATTACTATAATTTCAGGGGTTACAAGAATGAGTTCCGGATTCGGGTTTTATCTCTGACGTGATCGGCCAACATCTCTCTCCTTTCTCAATTTATAATGCAAAGCGTCTTTAGCTAATTTTTGATAGTATAGACTAGAAAGAATGAGAATAAGAGAAAAACTGATTAGATCGTCCTTGAAGATCGTGCAATGAAATAAGATATATCCCTGCAGTAGACAATAATAATAATAATAATAATAATAATAATAATAATAATAATAATAATAATAATAATAATAATGCGAGGTCTTATCATTAATAGAGCTCCAACACGAGTATACCTGCTTCATTCATTCATTCATTCATTCATTCATTCATTCATTCATTCATTCATTCATTCATTCATTTATAGTGTTCTGCCCAAGGGCATATCTTACACTGCAAACCCAGCATTTTCCAATCTTTCCTATTTTATATCTTTACCTTTGTCTCCACATATGAACCATATATCTTAATGTCGTCTATCATCTTATATCTTCTTCTGCCTCGAACTCTTCTCCCGTTCATCATTGTAACATTACTTCCAGTGCAACCTTCAGAAGGTAGTTTCTTCTCAGCCATTCACCAAACCAATTCATTTTTCTCTTTCTGATCAGTTTCAGCATCATTCTTTCTTCACTCACTCTTTCCAATACAACTTTATTTCTTATTCTGTCTGTCCACTTCACACGTTCAATTCTTCTCCATATCCACATTACAAATGCTTCTATTCGCTTCTCTTTACTTCGTCGTAATGTCCATGTTTCTGTCCTATACAATTCCACATTCCACACAAAGCATTTCACTAGTCTCTTCCTTAGTTCTTTCTCCAGAGATTCGAAGAAATGCTCCTTTTTCTATTAAAAGCTTCTTTGCTATCCTCCTTTTGACTTCCTGGCAGCAGCTCATGTTACTGCTTATAGTACACCCCAAGTATTTGAAGCTGTCCACTTGCTCTACTGCTTCATTTAGAATTTGCAAGCTTACCTTCTTTATTTTTCTTCCTATGACCATGGTCTTTGTCTTATTTGCATTTATCTTCATCCTATACTGTTCACAGTTGTCATTTAACTCCAGTAGCATATCCCTTAGTATCATCTCCTCTACTGCTAACAACGCCATATCATCACAAAATCTTAATCATTTTATTCTTCTTCCTCCTACTATCACCCCTCTGATGTTCTGAAAACAGTTCTTCACTAAATCCTCCAAGTAGATGTTGAACAGGGTAGGTGATAAAGGACATCCTTGACGTACTTCTCTCCCTATTTCACTTCCTTCTGACATCCTTCTCCTATTCTGACTTTGACTCGTTTCATGTAAAGGTTACCGAATAGCCTTCTCTCTTTATGTTATCTGAACACAGACCATTCTGCTTCTTTATGGTAAGAGGCGAGTGGCAGTGTAGTACCTCTACAGGCGGTATACGAATTCGATCCTAACGAGAATGGTTGGAATTAAGATTACCCTAATTCGGCCCCAATACCTTCACTTTTACTGTTTCTGAAAATCACAAACGAACTTGGAAACTGTTAGCACAAGGTCCATTTTTTTACAGAGGTCCCTAATAGTTACCAACACATTGCACTACGTTTTCCTTGTTTTATTTCTCAGTAAGCAAAAAGCTCTATAAGATACAAATTATTCTGCAGCCCATTATAGGAGCGTAGCCTATATGAAAACGTGCCATCACCAAATACATCCACATTGTCGTACAAAAGTTTAAGGTTAGCATTGTTACTAAAAATTGAATTAGCATAGCGCAAATTTCAAACTCTGACTGTTTCTGACTCACGCGTTCGTACAGCATGTCAAACTCTCACAAATCGATTCCTGACAGTCAGAATTGATTTGCGAATTAAGTGCAAACCAATCTCAAATCATAGATGACGCATGAGCATTAAGATGGTTCTATCATTGCTTTCATCATGTTATTTCCAACATAACCAATACGAGTATACTTACTTACAAGAGGCTTTTAAGGAACCCAAAGGTTCATTGCCGCCCTCACATAAGCCCGCCATCGATCCCTATCCTGTGCAAGATTAATCCACTCTCTATCATCATATCCCATCTCTCTCAAATCCATTTTAATATTATCCTCATATCTACGTCTCCGCCTCCCCGAAGGTCTTTTTCCCTCCGGCCTCCCAACTAACACTCTATATGCATTTCTGTGCAAATCGAAAATAATTTAAAAACGTGTTTTTATTGATGGTACAAGGGTAGATAAACAAGTGCATAAAAATATTTCTTGCACCAATGATGAAATAACGACATATAGCTTATGTACTTACGCGGTATTATTCTGAAGTCGTTTTCAGATTAATTGTAATAAAATTATTTTCCGGAAGTGTTTTAAAACTATTTTGGACAACTACTAAATATACATAGGCCAAATAGAAATGATCGGGACGAAGTTGAAATACAAACTGCTGAACCATTTATACCCGAACCCACACTTTCTGAAGTCGAAATTGCGATAGAAAATCTGAAAAATTATAAGTCTCCAGGTATCGATCAAATTCCAGCAGAATTAATACAAGAGGGTGGAAGCGCATTATCTAACGAAATTTATAAGCTTGTACTTGCTATTTGGGAAAAGAAAATTGTACCAGAACAATGGAAGGAGTCCATTATCGTACCTATCTTTAAGAAGGGGGACAAGACTAACTGTAGTAACTTTCGAGGAATATCACTTTTGTTGACGTCGTACAAAATTTTGTCCAATATTCTTTTGAGAAGATTAACTCCATATGTAGATGACATTATTGGGGATCATCAGTGTGGTTTTAGGCGTAATAGATCAACTATTGATAAGATATTTTGTATTCGACAGATAATGGAGAAAAAATGGGAGTATAAGAGTACAGTGCATCAGTTATTCATAGATTTCAAAAAGGCATATGACTCGATTAAGAGAGAAGTTTTATATGATATTCTTATTGAATTTGGTATTCCCAAGAAACTAGTTCGATTAATTAAAATGCATCTCAGTGAAACGTACAGCAGAGTTCGTATAGGTCAGTTTCTGTCAGATGCGTTTCCAATTCACTGTGGGCTAAAGCAAGGAGATGCACTATCACCTTTACTTTTTAACTTTGCTCTAGAGTATGCCATTAGGAAAGTTCAGGATAACAGAGAGGGTTTGAATTGAACGGGTTACATCAGCTGCTTGTCTATGCGGATGACGTGAATATGTTAGGACAAAATCCACAAACGATTAGGGAAAACACGGGAATTTTACTGGAAGCAAGTAAAGAGATAGGTTTGGAAGTAAATCCCGAAAAGACAATGTATATGATTATGTCTCGTGACCAGAATATTGTATGAAATGGAAATATAAAAATTGGAAATTTATCTTTTGAAGAAGTGGAGAAGTTCAAATATCTGGGAGCAACAGTAACAAATATAAATGATACTCGGGAGGAAATTAAACACAGAATAAATATGGGAAATGCCTGTTATTATTCGGTTGAGAAAATTTTATCATCCAGTCTGCTGTCGAAAAATCTGAAAGTTAGAATTTATAAAACAGTTATATTACCGGTTGTTCTGTATGGTTGTGAAACTTGGACTCTCACTTTAAGAGAGGAACAGAGACTACGGGTGTTTGAGAATAAGATTCTTAGGAAAATATTTTGGTCTAAGAGGGATGAAGTTACAGGAGAATGGAGAAAGTTACACAACACAGAACTGCACGCATTGTATTCTTCACCTGGCATAATTAAGAACATTAAATCCAGACGTTTGAGATGGGCAGGGCATGTAACACGTATGGGCGAATCCAGAAATGCATATAGAGTGTTAGTTGGGAGGCCGGAGGGAAAAAGATCTTTAGGGAGGCCGAGACATAGATGGGAAGATAATATTAAAATGGATTTGAGGGATGATAGATAATGGATTAATTTTGCTTAGGATAGGGACCAATGGCGGGCTTATGTGAGGGCGGCAATGAACCTCCGGGCTCCTTAAAAGCCAGTAAGTAAGTAAGTGTTTTAAAATAGAAGTTAGGTTAATTTAGGCCTCTTCTTTCAGATGTCTGATTCAAACACTTATAGTGATAACGATATGGAATATATATCCAGTGGGATGAGTTAGACTTGCTGGAATTATTTGAGGAAAGAGACAGGCCTAAAAATGAAACTTGTATTTTCAACATATTATCCATATGGTACAATAACAGAGAATTTATTATTTCTGTGTAACCTGCCATGTAACAGAGAATCACCCTCAACAATATGAAGTATCGCAATATTTTAATTTATTTATACTGCTGTCGTAAGTTCAAACACTTATCTAGACGGCAGTGGTTCCAACTAGTTTGAAAATGCGTTCGTACAGCTCAAATCACGGATGTTGAAATTGGGACAGTTTGCAAACAGTTCTCAAACCATCACAAGCTTGCTGTGCGAACGAACCTAATATCGAATCACAAATAGTATTATTGCGAAATATTGACCTACCAAAATTAAGCAATGGAACAAAAATTGGTGTGAAAAAATTCAAGCAAAACGTAATAGAAGTGACAATATTAACTGGCAAAACGAAAGGAGAAGACGTTTTTATTTCACTTATTCCTATGATATCCACTAACATGCTTTCCGGTTTTAAGGAACTGCAGTTTCAGTGCGACTAGCATTTGTAATGAGTGCGAGGGAAAGCTTATACAATTCTTCCGTCGAGCGGTTCTTCAGTTCACTTCGGTGTATGCGCAATAATACAAAGGCAGTCCTACCTCAGCCATAACGTCCATGTATACTTCAAAGCTTACAGTACAACTGCTCGAGTAGTGATAACAAAGGCTGTGTTTCAGACGGATGTTTAAAAACAATTTATCACGATTGATTAATTATTACGGAAGCTTTATAAAAAGATTTGCATACCAAATAGTAATTCTTTATTTAACGTCCCTTTTTAGTACAGAGGCTTATTAATAGACAATGTCGTAATAATAATATGGCGAGTATGAATGAGGCAGCGAAGGCGCGAGAATGCTGACAAAGGATGCTTCCGGTCTGAATACTCGAACATAGATGTAATCTGGCTTACTTTACTAATTTGAGTCGCCCTGAGTGGCGCAGTTGGCATAGCTCTGGCCTTTTGTGCCCGAGGTTGTAGGTTCGATCCCGGCCCATGGCTCCTAAGTGTGCTTAAATGCGACAGGCTCATGTCACTAGATTTAGTAAAGAACTCCTGCGGGACAAAATTCCGACACACCGGCGACACTGATATAACCTCGGCAGTTGCGAGCGTCGTTAAATAAACCATGATTTTTTTTTCTACTAATTTGAGGACGCTAAGTCTCGTGATGATAGACTTTCCTGTGTCAACTCAACCGTTCAGCCTGCAGCGCCATCTAGAATTATAAAATTCAAAGACTCTTTTGGTTCGTTTTGAAGGGAAACGCAATTGCAAAATGTTTTTAATGGGCACGAAAATAAATGAATAATGAGAAAAGTTCATACATTCCTAATAGTGTACGTGTGGAATGTTAATAAAATAATCAAAACAGTAGCAAAGTGGGCAATGGGAACAAGTTACAGTTAAGGCATTTACTATGATCAGTGTTTTTCCATTGGCATTTGAGTATTCCATATAGAAACGCAATGTCTATTGCATTTCTCAATGAGACTTCCTTTCCAGTTTTATAGCCAGCCACTTGTCATCCATACAGATTCATAGGTTGGTATATTGGTGCACATACAACTTATTATATATTCTAGTCCCGAGGTAGAAATTTTACATGAAAATTTCTGACATCGCCGAGAATCGAACCCGGGCCGGCTAGTTTGGAGGCAGACGCGCTACCACAGAGCTAACTCGGAGCACAAATTGAAAGTTGAAAACATTACAAAATTTTCCAAGGAAGAGAAGAAAAACTCATGTAACCGTAGATCGTCAGGTGCAAAGAGTTGTAAATGGTTATAATGAGTAAAAGGGACATGCTGTTTCAGGACATTTATTCTGATATACTGTACATATAAAAATATGTACTTGAATTAGATAAATAAAGCTAGTACACTTTTAAATCCTGATCAGGAAGAGGAAAAGAAATTGGATGGATCACTGGCTGAGATGAAACAGCCTACTAAAGGATCCACTGGAAGGAATGGTGAACGGAAGAAGAGTTCGACAGAAGAAGATATGAGATGAAAGACGACATTAAGATACATGGATCATATGCGGAGGCAAAGAGGAAGGCAGAAAATAGGAAAGATTGGAGAAAGCTGGGTTTGCAGTGAAAGACCTGCCCTTGGACAGAACACTATCAAGGAATGAATGAATGAATGAATGAACTTTGAAATCATTTGTAATTTAGGCTTTTAGTTTTTTATTAGAATTTCATAAAATATACAAATTTTACCTTAACTTCAGCTTGGGATGTACAGGCGTTTGGGACTAAAAAATTGGAACACAAAAAAGAAGGGACTAAGTATCTCTGGGAGAAAAAAATTGGGATGAAAGTTACTTTATTGGTACCATTTGCTTGGGACAAATCGTGGTACATTCGATATATAATTTGACTTGGGGATAAATGACGTCAGATCTCTACTAACAGGACACCGAAGTGACGAAGTATCACTTCGGCAACAGACAAACAACCATGCACACAATGGAGCGCTGCTCGACAATGACACATATTCGTGCACAGGCGTCGCCATCTTTCAACTTTTGGTTTGTTCGACGAAAGAGTAATGAAACGGAGAAAAACTCTCTCCGGCGCCGGGATTTGAACCCGGGTTTTCAGCTCTACGTGCTGATGCTTTATCCACTCAGACACACCGGATACCCACCCCGGCGTCGGACAGAATCGTCTCAGTTTAAGTTCCAACTCTTGGGTTCCCTCTAGTGGCCGCCCTCTGCACTACGTCATAGATGTCTATGAACGTAGGACTGAAGTCCACACATGTGCTGAGGTGCACTCGTTATGAGTGACTAGTTGGCCGGGATCCGACGGAATAAGGGAACCCAAGAGTTGGAACTTAAACTGAGACGATTCTGTCCGACGCCGGGGTGGGTATCCGGTGTAGCTGAGTGGATAAAGCATCAGCATGTAGAGCTGAAAACCCGGGTTCAAATCCCGGCGCCGGAGAGAGTTTTTCTCCGTTCCATTACTCTTTCGTCGTATGATGACGCAGAATATCTGCATGGAAATACCATATGTACTTCGGTACTTTTCAATAATAATAAAATAATATATAAATAATATATATTTTGCTTTGTTGTTTCGCTTGTGCCTCTTGTACTCACATCGATCGTCTTGATACTTGGATAATACTGTTATTTAGTGGCGATATCTTTAGGCGCCTCATTAAACAAATGTAGGTTACTACTGAAATGTGTAATTTTTCCTAGTAAATAGTAAAAACAAAGAGAATGAAAGAATAAATAAACATAAAATGAAGTTAAGAGAGAAACACAAGAAATGAAGGAAAGAAAGAAAAACAATAGAAACTAAGAACAAACACAACAAAGAAAAAAAGAAAAAATAACAAAGAATTAAAAAGCAGGCAAGAAAGGATAATACCAAAGATAAAAGTGATCAAATTATTAAAAAAATAGTAGATTATAATATAATCACAGTCTAGTATATACAGTCACGAAGCTCAATACGTAGTAAATATGCATCCATAGATAGTTGCTCACCACTAGGATCGCTATTATCGCCTCATTACAGACAATGCGAAATAGTACCACACAGTCTATTGTTCCTAGCACCCTCACAACTAAAGCTTCGTGACTGTATATACTAGACTGTGATAAAATTGTGTTTAATTTGGTTGTTATATTCAACTATATTAAATGTTCAAAGACTACTTACATGAGTGCTGCCATCTCTTCAAGTGCACATTATCCATTGTAGACTACATCTGAAACAAGAAAGAGTTAACATAATGTCAGTGTTAAGAATTTATTATTGATATCACGGTCGTGAAGTGATAATTTTACAACAGCTTCTGGTAAAAAAAAAATTCTATCCACTATGAAATCCTGTGACTTTTTCGTAGTAAAACAACTTTCATCTGAGTATTTCTATTTCTGCTTCTTACACTATTCATCCATTATTATATTAATATCATTTAATGCCCGCGTGGTCCTTCTCCTTGGTCTTGAGGTAGCGTGCTGGACTCCTGATCAAGGTGGCCCGGGTTCGATTTACGGTCGTGAAGTCAGGGGAATTTAATTCGGACCTTTTCACGGGGACTGGTTGTCTGTCCATTGTCCCAGTTTGTGGTGTCTCGCGTGTGGTCAGTGGAGTTGTGGGTCTAGACACAATAAGCCTCAGGCTGCGGTGCCGAAATTAGTGAAAAAATCACTTAATTAAACATAAAAAATCACTTACTTAAACATAGCTATCTTTCTTTCTTACTCTGCTAAACCTCTCCTTTTACCCGACTTACTGTACACCACATTGGATAGGAGAGGGATATTCATCTGATCGTACACTAGATATCTCACAAATGCAGGTCTCCCAGTCATGGGACCCAGGGCCACCGGTAAAGACATTACAGACGATTACAAGACAAAGGGCATGGACGGAAGATAAATTTTTTCCATTACCCACGCCGAGAATCGAATATTGGACTGCTTGTTGGGAAACGATTATACCACCAACATTATAATCGTAGAAGAAGTAAGAAAGACCGTAGAAACATATGAAAAAAATATCGATTACACAAACATATGCTGATATTTAATTGTTCAGACATTTCGTACCTTTTTATGGTTCCATCCTTAGGATCGCAGGGTAATCTACTCTTCACTGTGTTGGGTCTTTTTGCGTAGTTAGCCCTTCATTGACAACAGGACAGGCGATCAAAAGTGGGTTTGAGAGTTACGATTCTCAATATGTAATTTAGACTCATTTACATCGACGTAACATTGTAGGCAACAAATACAATTAAATAGGATTGACAATAATAATGTTGGTAACATTTTTTCTGCAGCAATACTGTAGTCAGAATTCAGTTTTGTTCAGGATGCTGAGAGAGAGAAATATGTTCTACCGTTTTGGGCAATTTTGAGAATAATACTTCTTCACTTCCGCTTCCTGGTAGTTTCTGTATTTCCTTCTTTAATTCACGTTACACCCTTAATTTTTTCTACCTCAACTCTACATATTTAACGCTTCTGAAAATGTCTTGCCATGTATCATGTTTCTCGTATTTGTGTAGTCCTTAACATTCCATAAAATAGGTCGAATTGTGTACATTTCTATTAAAGTAACTATATTTCATCAATTCCATTCCATAATAGAAAATGAAATAATACTAACCAAGAAATGAAATTCTTGAGCAAAATTCAATGCACATAGGGTATAGACAACAACGTTACGCCTTAACAATGTGTCAACATAACAAGTTTGCAATATTTCTTGATGTTTACAGCTCACTGACGAATAACTATTTTTTGTTGTCAAAATAATATCAACATTTACAACCGCTCAGTGTCGCCAACATCTTTAGACTAAAAATCCCTAAAATAGAGGTATGTTTGATGAACAATGTAAAATTGTATGTCATTTTCAAGTCTTTCTATCAAAACGGAACTGTCCCCGAACGCGACCTTTGCTCTTTCGGGGTACTTTCATGTAGCGTTTTTATGTATATGTTATTATTAAATAAATATATAAAATAAATAAAAAATATCCTATTTTTTCCCGGGATTCCAATAAAAAATCTCTACTTTCAGAATATAATTTCAGCTTAAGATTGACTAGGCCCTTATAGTGTTTATTGACAGAACTTCTAATAACAAATAGAATACTTCATTTCACTTCACTGCTTGGTTATTTAAAGACGCTGCTGCTAACCACTCCGGTCAAGCTCCTACGTCGAAATGTGTCGTTACGAAAAGTTCATTTTCACATAGTATTCTTTACAGGTCGCTGAATACAATTTCATTTTTCATATTCATTTTAGTAGTAAATATGATTCGAATTCTGTAGTATAACTGTATTCGTAGTACCGAAGTACCGCATCCACAGTTGACTAACTATTTTAATACACACATAGGCCTACAATTGCATTATCCAATCACCTTTCCTATGAGAAAAAGCTGCGAGTAAAGAAACCGGTGAAGAAACGTCACATACTCTCTAGTGACACTTTTTCTTCTCTAATAGCAATGAGAAATATGATAAAAATGGAAAGTAAAATTTTTATTTTTATTTTTATTTTTTTTTTTTTAGGAAATATAATTCCAAGAAAATATTCAACACAAATTTTAAATATATAACTAAAATGTAAGATGAAATGGAGGAAAAGACTTACTTTTAGGGGGGAAATCAAGAAAGCCTTAGAAAGAATGAATTTAGGATAAATTATCACGACATCCCCAGATGGTATTTCAGTTTCCTAGAACTAGGGATAAATCGCTACTGTTGGCAATACTGCAACTGCTTTTTCACGTTTTTATTAATGTTGTCAATTGTCACATGTTGCCAACAATGTTACGCCGACGTAAATGCGACTTAGTAACTGCGAAATGTTGGGTAAATTACATCTCAACAGATGGTTACAAAATAAAAAATCATACTGAAACGTTTTAGAACCCCGCATCTTTGTAGATAAACGATAAGAAAAGAAATAGTAGGTTAACAAACAGCACACACCTATAGTTTTCTTCCCAAGGGCAGGTCTCTCACTGCAAAACCCAGCATTCTTCAATCTTTGTTATTTTCTGCCTTCTTCTTGTCTCCGGACATGATCCATAGACTATATCTTAATGTCATCTATCATCTGATATCTTCTTCTGCCTCGAACTCTTCTCCCGTTTACAATTCCTTCCAGTGAATCCTTTCGTAGATAGTTTCTTCTCAGCCAATTTATTTTTCTCTTTCTGATCAGTTTCAGCACCATTCTTTCTTCACCCACTCTTTCCAACACAACTTTATTTCTTACTCTGTCCATTTCCATGATTCATTCTTCTCCATATCCACATTTCAAATGCTTCTGTTCGCTTCTGTTCAATTCATCGTAATGTCCACCCTACACAAAGCCACACTCCACACAAAACACTATCTCAACAGATGATCACAATATCTAGAAAGAAATTACTGTGAAATCACATTGAAACATTTTCGAAAACAAATAGTAGGAGTGAAAACAAGACAAACCGATATTGTCCGAGAAAGCCACACCACTGTGCTTTATGTAACAGAAATCTCGTAGGATCTGCTCGGGATGAAGCCACGATCTTCTGAGGTGCGAAAATAGATGTTGACTGACTGAGCAACGGCAGTACTGTTGATGAGTGACGCTGTAATAGTGATGATGATGATAATACAGACGTTAATGAATAATCGAATCATTCAAACGATTTTTTTAAAGAGGAGCGAGTTCCAGACATTTCTTCATACACATAAATGAATGCCCTTCAGCGCTTCCCCCTCTGCTCACTGATAAAGGGTTATCTGTTGCCGGATATCGCCCACAGTGTTTTGTTCTGTAAGATCTTATTCGTAGTCCCTCTTTAATGTAGACGACAGAATCTCACAGGAGCTCTGTCCTGACGCGCCGTCTCGTCAAGGGAATAGGAGTTCAAACCACGGAAATTCCGTGAGAAATAGTGGAATATGCAGCTTATCCCAAAAATGTTTTCGTTTCATTTGTCATTCTCTTTGCAGTGTTATTCCCACATCCTTCGAGTAGCATATGTTTTAAGATTATTAATAATTATACACCGTGTCCCGCTTAGAGGGATCGAGAAATAAGTGATAATTTCAAGTGTAAATAATGGTTTATTAACATAACTTTTTACATAACTCGATGTAGAAACTCTCCGAGTTTCGGAGAATGCTAAGTGCAACTCGATGTGTACGCCTTGAGTTGCTCTGCAGACATCTAAACGACGGTATTCAACCTTCCGACAAGTGTTCTGTGGCATTTGTGGAGTCAGAAGATTAAAAAATATTAGAAAGAGTAAATTATTTTACATATCTCGGATACACATTATCTTTTTTCGATGAAGTAGACATTTCACAGAAAATTTCTAAATACACCAAAACAACGCGAATAATTAACAACATTATGAAACCTTCCCTAGTACAAAGACATACTAGAATTCGCCTATACAAGACCTCGGCAAGACCTGTACTTTGTTACGGCAGTGAGGCACGGACATTGGGGCCATTCCATGTCAAATCAACACAAAAAAGTGGACTTTTCAACCCGACCACCTCAGATTTTTATTAAATTTGGTGGAATGGTAAAGAACCTTAAGTTAATTAATTATGTAAAATTTTAGCCCTCAATAATGCACGATATCCATACAGCAATTCTGTCAATACGAGAAAAAATGTAAAAATGTCGCATACTATGTCAACAAAAATAATTCATAACTTCTCTTCTAATTGAGGTAGAATCTTAAACTTGGGGTTATTTTAAAGCTAAGGGATCATACGTGTCAATAAAAGTAGGTTTGCATCAAAGTAATGAATTCTCTATTGAATGGTCACGTGAAACACATTTTAACATTGAATATCTATAAATGCGGGACATAAATTATTTCGCCAAAAATGTATGTTATAGAGGTAAGAGCATTCTCCCCTTGTGTAAGTTTCATTTTGGGAACGTTTCAGGAATATCAGTAAAAAATATATCAATGTTTTGGCTTGTAGCACTTAAACCCATCTTACACCAACACTGCATGCGCGCGAGTTCGTACTTGTCTGATTATCTGCGTCGTCGATCTGTCAGGCCGTCATGAGTGGCAGTTTATACAGTTTTTAATTTATACAAAACGTGCGATCTGTTTCAAGTGCAGTGTCGTTAATTTTTGTAGTATGTGGTAGTTTTGTGCGATGTAATGGAGTCGCGTTTTAAGTTATAGGCCTATGTTTGCTGCAATCCCTTCGAGAAATTAGGGCATTGTAATTAGAGGAAAATTTAAGAAGTGTTATATCGTGGATGCTTAATGTATTTCCTGATTTAAAACAGGAACAAAAGGTGTGCGCTATGTTTTGCAAGGAAATAAAAATATAATATGATGCTATTACGCAGAATCCTCAGAATGACTCTAGTAATGAAGAATACGTCGATTCTACAGCAAATGTAAGTTCATTAAATACAAGTCTTTTTGACCAAGGCGTGTTACTTATTAAACAAAAAAGGCTACAACAAGAGAAATATAAGAGACAGAAATTTGAAAATATTGTAAAAGATAAAGTCTTCGATATTAAAGACGCCGAGGAACCAGGACTTTTCTGATTCTGAAATTTTGTCTCAGTTCGAGGAAAATTTTCAAAATTCAGGTAAAATTGAGAAAATCACCATTTTAACACTACTACCTAAAAGCTGAAGCGTAAATAATATAAAAAAGAGTTTCTTTCAGCTTTCGAATACATAATTCGGAAAGCAAAAGTCCTGGCAAAAGGAAAGGGAATTCTGTGTTCACCAAATCCGAAGCCTGGAAAACCCTTGCTCGCGGCTGTTGCCGGTAAAGTTAAAGAATTCTGTTGTTCTGACGAGATAAGCAGAATGATGCCTGGTAAGAAATATATGTTGTGATTAAAGAATCAGGGAGTAAATCACATGAGCAGAAATGAATTATATGCAGTGTTTAAAAATTCTAACCTTAAAATGAAGGTAATATTCTCCAAATTTTCAGCTCTTAGACCAAGAAATTGTATTCTAGTTGGAGTTAGTGGAACTATACTGTCTGTGTTTGTGTCCTTATCAGAATGTAAAACTTATGCCGGAAGCAATTTATTAAAGTTTCAGGTCTACGTTGATTTCTAGAAACTTTTTCGTTATACCTTCCAACTTATCAACATTTCTTGGCTAATATGGTGTGCAATCCTTCTCATATAAATTGCTTGTTCAGGAAATGTACAGAATGTCCTAACCATTCAAAATAAGAGAGGGTTTAGAGAAATGTTTCGAATAAAACTTCAGTGAATCAGTGACCTACAAGCAGTGGATGACGACTGACCGATCAACGCTTGAGATCATAATGAAACCCACAGACAAATTTTTCGACTGTCTCTTGGAGAAACTTGGTGATTTACTGACTCACTCATTTATATCATCTGGTCAAAGTAAGTTTCTACGTGATATGAAATCATTTCTACAGCCATGCCTGCTTATTATGTTATGCGATTTCGCTGAAAACTATTATTTCGTAGTCCAAGATGAAATTCAGTCATATCACAGGACTAATGTGCAGACAACCATTCATACTTTTGTAATATATTATAACGGATCGTCATCCGATACAGTCTCTATTAAAAACCTGATAATAATTTCACACTGCCCGAAATATGACACTACAACTGTACATCTGTTTCAAAAATATCTAATGGAGTCATTAAAACAAACATCTGTAATTCACCACAAAAATTATGTATTTCTCCGATGGATTCTCTGATCAGTATAAAAATAGGAAAAAATTTCCTGAACTTCACATTACATGAAGAAGATTTTGGATTTCCAACAGAATTGCATTATTTTTGCATATCGCATGGCAAAAGAGCATGCGACGTTGTAGGTGGGGCACTTAAAAGGTTTGCGGCTTGTGCTAGTTTGCAGAGACCATCCGATAAACAAATAACTACACCTAGGAAAATGTACGACTGGACATGGGATCATCTACCAAACATTAATACCGTGTATGTGACTGAAAAAGGCTATACTGAAGAGGAAAAAATGCTTTCTCTTCGATTTGCAAAATCCATCGCAGTGCCTGGAACACAAGTTTCATACAGTCCTGCTGTTTAGGATGGGTATTATACTTGCTAAGCAGTTTTAAAATGCAGCATCCTGACTGGAAAGATTATCAGGCTATTTCATCTCAGCAATGAAAGGTAAGCATTTCTTACAGAACTTCAGGTTTAACAAAATCCATGTGACAATAATTTATTTGAGGTAATAATTAAAAAAATTCGAATTATGTACTACATGTTAAATTACATAGTAACATTCAAGAATATGATCAAATATAATTAAATACAACGAATGTGTGGGACATAATTATCGCGACTTATACGGTTAGCTTACGCTTGCAGTGACATAATAATTTTTATCTTTGTAACCTATGATAATTCCAAGTTGAAACTTATCAGTTCATTATATCACTAATTGAGGCGTACTATATATTTTTTTCCTTAAAATAGAACCCCCGCATTTTTAAATATGAATATATGAAAATTGTTTCACCATGTTTTTTAGTGTAATTGAATACATGCAGAAAACAATATAAGCAATAAAAACTATCACATATTAAGAATGTATCACCCAAATTTTGTAAATTTATCTGGAGACGTTGTTGAGATATATAATTTTAATTGAAGCGGCGTGCTTACAAAAATATGATTTTTCTTCATGTTTGAAACGCCACTGACAGAAAACGAAAAGCACAGGACTTATGAAACTCGGCAGTTTTAGTTAGCGCGGCAGGTAAAACAAACCCTCAAATTTTGAAAGAAATCTGAGTCGGTTGGGTTGAGCGCCTTGTTGATTTCATATGGAATGACCCATTGAGGAAGAAAGGCGAAAGCAGAATATCACTGCCTAGGAGCATAACTAAATCCGGCCCTGGTTTCAAGATATATTTTCGGCAGTAAAGCCTGAAGTTGAAATCTGTAAATGATAGTAAAATGTCACAGATAATACGATTGATAAACTCTTAATTATTCTAGCAGCCCAACCACTGTGAATTTCTAAAATCTCACATTTAAAAATTTCAGATCTTGAGCATTACGATCTTGGTGAAGTAACCTGTGAACAGCTCAAAATATAGAAAACAGTAAATATTAATACAACTTGGTATGATGCATATGATTCAAATAATGGACTTAAATGAATAAAAATAAATTGTTTGACATAAATTACCTTTCTATCAACGAAAATAAAACCATAATTATTCCATTCTCATTATCTGAAAAATGTAACAAACCTCCTACATCTATATTAAGTATTAAATTACATAATTATGATTGTTGTCTTATACAGTCTAAATGTCCGATTAAAGAGTCCCCTGAAGTTAAGTATTTAGGCATAATTTTCGATAATCATTTAAAATGGAACCAACGCATTAATTACCTTTGTAATAAATTACGTAAAATAGTATATTATTTTGTTTTTTGAGAAATTACTTGTCAATAAGTTTATTACGCACAATATATTTAACTTTATTTCAATCGGTAGTTATATATGGAATTATAGGATGGGGTAGCTCATTTAAATCCAATTTTAATCCACTTTATTTATTACAGAAGAAAATAATTAAAATATGTCTTCATAAACCTATTGATTTTCCATCTCAAAATTTGTTTTTAGACTTTAATGTACTTAACGTAAGACAAATTTATTATATTGTATTAATAAAATTCATACATAAAAATCGAAATGATTTTGAATTGTATTCTCATAGTTATGAAACAAAAGGTATGAATTCTTTAAGATTGTTTGAACCAAAATGCAACACTGTTACAGTATTTAATCATAGTAGTAATTTAGCCCCAAGAATATATAACAAATTTATATTTAAATATCCTAATCTTGTCAATTCTAATAGTTATAGTATTAAATTTAAAAAGTTATGTATGGATTTTATAAAAATGGAAAAATTGTAAATTTAAATTTATATACTATAATTGCATAGTAGACATAAGACAAATTGTATTGTATACTTATTAATTTCAATTCAGGAATCCGCCCCTGAGCACGAGTTCTCCTCTTTCAGGGACGAGCTAAAGATTTTTCTATATATAATATATGTCATGTTTTAATTATTAGCAAAATAATAAATATATATATATATATATATATATATATATATATATATATATATATATATATATATATATATATACAAATAAACGAAACGATTGATAAACGCGAATTATTCCTAACAATCTAATCACAATCTAAATTTAAAATCTGTTATTCAGATCCTTCATACTTTGGGGGATGACCCTGATGAAGGAACCTGTCTGGCTGTTGAGTCAGTCTATCAAACAGAGTCAGATTGTCTTTAAGCACTGAGCTTCTACACGTGATTCTATGTCAATGACCTATTGCGATTTTTTCCTGGAATCTCTCCATATACGTCTTATGGCTAGTCTTCTTCTCTGACTTTCAAGTGATGCATTTAGTGTAGATTCCAGGCGTTTCCCTGATTCTAGATAGCTTTTCGTTTTTTATGGCCTGTGTGTTGCCTACATCCAGGGCAGTCCGAAAACTTATTGATTACCCCTTGTATGCAATTCACATTCTTCATACTTTGAAGAATACGACACTGATTATGAAATTATGAATAGTTCTAAAATATTTCTGATAGTAGCTCTACATCCTAAGGCATGATTGATAAACGTGAATTATTCCTAACAATCCAGTTACGGTTAAAATCTAAAATATGCTATTCAGATTCTTCAAGTTTTGGGAAATACGACCCTGATTATGTAGGCCTAATTCGTGTATAGCTTTAGTAAATTTTAAGACACGATTGATATACCCAAATTCTTTTTCACAATATTAGCATGGTGTCTGTTGTTTTTAAATCTAATGTATCTTCCTGTCCGATCAGATACTAAACCAAGGTCTTTAATATTACATCAACAATTTTATTATAGGTTGTTTGAGAATTTAGACGGAGCTCAAAATGAATAAGTATCTAGATTTTATCTCTGTAACAGCGAGTTAGTTTCCTAATATCACAAAATAATATTTTGAAAAAAAAACTACTGATTGTAATCTGAAATGCATAAGTATTAGGTGAGAATTGAAACCAAACACGCGAGGAATAATTCACGCTACTATGGGGCGCGTTTGTTTGCCAGGCTTAAAGTCGAACACTCCAGAACCCTCACCCATGAGGTAATAAAGATATATCTCGATCACTCAGTTCTCAGAGCTGGTTTTAATGTCGACAGAAACAGAACAGACATTTTGACAGCCAGCAAGTGCGGCAACATGGCGTAACCTTTGCTACCCAGTTTACAATAATTATCACTATGATGCATTTCCATTAGCCTTTACTGAATAATGTGATTCATTTTCCTCGACGCTAAAAGCCCTTTGACCTCTGCGGCACGAATGGTTGCTACAGTTAAAATATCTTCGTATGAATTCTCTCTGTATCAGATTCTGGCAGTACAAATGCTGTGATATTAAAATGTAGGGTTACCATCCGTCCGGGTAAAAGGAGGACATGTCCTCTTTTTTAATCATTTTATCCTGTCCGGCAGACATTTTGAAAAAAAAAAATTAATGTCCGGCATTTCTCATTTCAACTAGAATTAATATGAATATTGAATAATGTGCGATATTATGCCTAGAATATCTAAACAGGCCACCGGCGTGGCTCAGTCGGTTTAGGCGCTTGCCTTCGGGTCTGAAGTTGCGTTCGGGCGCGGGTTCGATCCCCGCTTGGGCTGATTACCTGATTGGTTGTTTTCCGAGGTTTCCCCCAGCCGTAATGTGAATGCAAGGTAATCTACGGCGAATCCTCGGCCTCGTCTCACCAAATAACCTAGTAGTTGATACAGCGTCGTTAAATAGCCAACTAAAACAAAAAATATCTAAACAAATGGTGAAAACCAATGAAAGAATTTAACTTCTTTCAATAGTTGAAGCTGGAGCACATATAAAACATAAAATATGATGATTTGTTGACGTGCATTGAATTCTTACACTTTAAAGATGTCACTATTCATGATTCTGAGCTATTTTATCAATTTTATTCTGCAATGTACAAAGATATGCCAATCAAGTTAATTTGGACAAGGATTTAAGTTTAGATAAACAATGGTGCAAATTCTTCAATTCCAATAGTTCTGCGAGCACTGAAACTTTCTCAGAACTCTTAAAAATATGTCAATTCTATTTATTTATCCCAAGTCACAATGAAAGTGCTGAGAGAGTATTTTCCCTAATATCTGCTCAATGGACAAAAGAACGAAATCGCATGCTAACGGAGACAGTCTGAGGTATCATCATGGTGAAATATAATTTCAAGGACATGTCCTGTGAACACTTCCATAGTTATTTGTTATTTGTCAGGCTCTTGTACACAAAGTGGGCTCCACCGATAAGTAGGGTACAGATGTAATACTGATCCAGCAACTAGTGAAAAAACTGACTAAGGTGAGCCATTGTTTTTATCTTTAATTTTGTTCATACCAATATTTGAAAAATCCTCCTTTTTCAGTAATGTCCTCTTATTTTAGATTCCATGTCCTCCTATAGAAATTCTTCTCATGGTAACCCTATTAAAATGGGACTTGGAAATTAAAGTAAAACGTTAGGGGCTAATTTGAATGTAAATCGGCATTTTGAATAATTGGAGGACAGATCAATTAGTTAAAAAATTTCTGCTTGTAAAGTCATTTCACTTATTATATTCGTTAGCTACTTTCCTGTTGTATTAAATACAAAGAAGAACTGGTATCATAATGCGAAAATATCGATTTCAAGATTTACATGTAATTCTGCATTTTCAGCATCTCTAACATAGAAGAATTTGTTCTGAGAAAGCCGTCCGTCTGTCCATGTACATTAATGTAATTTATTTTAACTTTGGACGAGTCTTTCTAATTCAGTATTTTTCGAGTCAATTTAACCGGAAATACGTGGTGGTAATGTAGTGATGATGGTGGTATTAGTAGTGATAATGACGGTATCAATAACGATAAAAGTAGTTGTAGTGGTGGTGGTGATTATCAGTAGCGGTAATGGTGGTTATAGAGGTCGTATCAATAGCGATAATGGTGGTTGTAATGGTGGTATCACTAGCGGTCATGGTGCTATTAATAGCAATAATTGTGGTTGTTGTGGTATCAATAGTGGTAATGATGATTGTAACGGTTGTATTGGTAGTGGTAGTGTTGGTGGTGTTGTTATTGTTAGAGGTGGTATTGTGGTGATGATTTTATTAAATTTTATTATTAATGTTTATTTCTTTAGGGAGAGGAGTACGACAAGGATTCCCTTTATCACCTACCCTGTTCAACTTCTAATTGGAGGATTTAGTGAAAAACTGTTTTCAGAATATGGGAGGGGTGTTAGATGATATGGCGTTGTTATCACTGTTATCAGAAGAGGATACGATACTAAGGGCAGCAAAATGACAGCTGTGAACAGTATGGGATGCAGATAAATGCAAACAAGACGAAGACCATGATTGTCGGAAGAAAAATAAAGAAGAAAAATGTGCGAATTCCAAATGAGGCAGTAGAGCAAGTGGACAGATTCAAATACTTGGGGTGTACTGTAAGTAATAACATGAGCTGCTACCAGGATGTCATAAGGAGGATTGCAATGACAAAGGAAACTTTTAATAGAAAAAGAAGCATCTTCTGGAGAAAGAACTAAGGAAGAGACTAGTGAAGTGCTTTGTGTGGAATGTGGAATTGTATGCAGAAGAAACATGGAGATTACGATGAAGTGAAGAAAGAGAATAGAAGCATCTGAAATGTGGATATGGAGAAGAATGTAGCATGTTAAATGGATAGAGAGAGTAAGAAAGAGTGGGTGAAGAAAGAATGATGCTGAAACTGATCAGGAAAAGAAAAAAGGAATTGGTTGGGTCACTGACTGAGAAGAAATTGCCTACTGAAGGATGCACTGGAAGGAATGGTGAACGGGAGAAGAGCTCGGGGCAGAAGGTATCATATTTGGAGATAAAGAGGAAGGCAGAAAATATAAAAGGTTGAAGAATGCTGGGTTTGCAATGAAAGACCTGTTCTTGGGCAGAACTATATATATATAATTATTTAATGTATATATTTACTTTCTTTATATTGTAATTAAGGGAATAGTAATAAATTTATTTTTGTCCCTTAGCGCTCATGATAGTGGAAGTAGTGGTATTGGTAGCTGTAGTGGTAGCAGTAGAGTATCATGTTTTTCGAATAAAGGCCTGCAAGTTTAGGCTGTCCGCTGAAAGAAGAAATCAAATTGTTCCCAGGCCGTTTACCTAGAAGTTTATTATACGATTCTATTATTACCATCACCTCCAGTCTCATAATATTAAGTGTATTTTGCAAATGCTTCTTGAAGCTTTTCTTTAGTCTGCCTGGATATTTTTCGGGTAGGTTTGTATTAAATGTCACTTTAGGTACTTGTTCATCAGCTATCATTTATATTTATTATTTCCATCTATGACGCACGTTTTTACTTACTTTTAATTTAAAGAAGTTGAATTTCTTTCTTATACCTTTATTTTTATATCTATCTCTTAAAGTGTAGCCTGCAACAAGTTGTAAAGAACTCAGTTCTTTTGCTTGAGTTCTTCTTTCTTCAAAATCATATAATAACAATAGCCTGGGAACTGCCATAACTTTATACAATATCTAATACTACTTATGCTACACATAGGCCTACATAATAAAAGTTTCGCAATACTTAAAACACCACGACAGGTAACAATGTGCATTAGGAATATTTTTATTTCTTTCGTTTTCCTGTACATTATTATTCAATCACTTACCGTTAATCCAACGAACAGAGCGTCGGCTTTCCACCCGGGTTCGAATCCTTGTGAGTCTTAAGTGGTATTTTTGGTAAATAAAGATGGTGCTCTATGGTAGGTTTTCTCGGGGTAGATCAACTCTCGTTTCTTTCCCCACCAACATTCCGCCATTACTATATTAATCATCGTCACCATGCGGTACTATGTAAATCACCTCACATGATGTATCAAGGGCGACGCTATAGCGGCGAAAAAAATCTACAATAAAATTGCGGGACGCCATTCTTAAAGAGAAACGCTTGGCTGAATAACGCAAAGTACCCGTCATTGGACAAAAAAGATTCTCTGTATACTCTCACAAATTGCATTTGAATTGAATTTGTTGAACCCGATCAGTAGAAACTCTGTTTCTTATTTAAATAAAGAACCAAGACGACATGTCTCGATGTCTCCGGACTGTCCAATCAATAAACTATCGTCTGAAAACTGGCCAGTCCCCACTCCTCAAGTCTTTTAAAATTCATCAGAAATAAGTTATCATGCTGTGTGCCATTGACCTTACAGAGACGTTGGCGTATCTCTGTTTCAAGTCCAAATATAGAAAACAGATATATATAAAGCGCATATTGTTCCTTTCTGAATGAAATGACGTCATCAGATTAATGTGAAAGTTGAATCAAATTGGCCATTCCCACGCTATAAAATGGCTACATATAAAAGATAAAAATGCTGGGTAACTTTCGTTGCTGGACCCCGGACTCATTTCACCTTCACCTTCATCTCATTCAGATGTTAAAAGCCTAAGATGTTGATAAAGCGTCGTAAAATAACCTACTTAAAACAAGAGAAATATCACTAGGATCTCCACTGTCGAAAATTAATTTTTTGGTAACGACCGCTAGATGGTAGTGAAGGTGTAAGCTATTACTCCATATTATAATTTCATCAGGGTTATAACGTGACTTCTTTTGCAGTCGCTAGATGGCAGCATAGTGAAATTGATAAAAGTTGTTGTCTTAGAAGTGCATTAGGCTGATCAATCTGTTATATGTGATCAAGGCTACTACTAGCACTAACAATTACAGTACACTTGTTACTGTATTTTAAGTAACAGTAAAGTTTTAAATACCCCACATTAGCACAACAGTGTTCGCGAGTTTATAACACTGTTTGACACAGTGTTTTCGTCTAAATTTTGTTATCATTTTGGCTTAAATGTCTAAGTTCTTACCATGATATTATCTCGACCTACCGATAGAGCAACGCACAATGGTTTCAAGTAGTGCCTTTACCATCTTGACTAACGTGAATAGGAATTTGATTCTTAGCAGGGAAGCATAAACAATTTTCTTTCCGATTTCTTGTATTTTTCTTGATCTTATGCCATGCTGACAACAGGTTAAAGAACGCAACTCGACGGAACTTCACGGAAATAAATGTGGTAATATAAGTTATATGCTTACGATGCACTTAGCATAACATTATTCATACAACTCTGATCGGTGTTTGTCCTCGGCTAGGGTTTCCATTCGTCACGCTTTTTTTTTTCAGGGACTGTTCCGTTCTTTTTCTCGCAAAATATCTCGCTGTTACGGAAGTATTTTGGGGGACACTCAGATTTCTCGCTTTATTATGATGATGCTTTGTCAGTAGCCTTATATTTTACGCCAAAACGCTGTAGTAGCTCACACATTCTGATTGGGCGATATTTCATAAGGAACAGCTGACGACGACGTTGAGAAATATTCAGGAATATTGTGGTTTTCATAATATAAATAGGCCTATTCTGCCAAGTTTTTCTGTGGATTAAGACGAGTTATTTGACGAATTTTCGTGAGTATAAAACTATGTAATATGTAATAAATATTCATGTGGTTATAAAAATGATACAAAATGTTTGTTTATTTCAATATTAAAAACATTAACATTCAAGAACATTGTTTATTTGGTAAAATTTTCTGTGGAAATTATGAGTCGACTACTGTTTGAAATGTGTTTTTCTCTTGCAATACTTTTTAATGGCCAAATAAAACAATACAATAACAGTTGAAACTATGAAGGTCTTGCTCATTGTGAAAAGACATTTTAATGAGCTGAATTTTATATAGCAAAATTTCAAAATAAACTGAACTTTCTGATCAAATATATAAATCACATAATAGTACGGCAACAAAGAAGCATATACTTCTGGAGAATAAATGGACAAAAAGTCATTTGAATGCAGAATACGAAAGTAGATGTTCACTACAATTTGTCAACAATTTTTGGATTTATTAATCTGTCCTTCCCTCTTTTTTTAAATATCCCACAGTTTTCCTTATACGTTATATAAATGTACCCGTTTACCATAAAATACCATGGGTAACCTATAATATCTTTATTAGGCTCAGCTAGAATATAAATGTCTAAGAGTCGCCCTGAGTGGCACAGTTGGTATAGCGCTGACCTATGCCCGAGGTTGCGAATTCGATTCCGGCTCAGGTCGATGGCATTTAAGTGTGCTTAAATGCGACAGGCTCATGTCACTAGATTTAGTGGCATGTAAAAAAACTTCTGCGGGACAAAATTCCGACACACCGGCGACGCTGGTATAACCTTGGGAGTTGCGAGCGTCGTTAAATAAACCATAATTTAAATATTTTACATGTCTAAGACAGACAGTAACAAACTGTAAAGGTATTCCTGATTTCTCAATATCTTTTTCTAAAAATAAAAACAAACAATCATTTAGGTTAAGATATATTTTTGGACGCTTGATTCAGTACGGAGATCTGTAACTAAGAGCTTCGACTCTAGGGTGCAGATTTCTTCTTCATATGTATGATCCTGAAAGGTCAGATTTTGCCCAGAGAGTTAATTTATTTTTAAACTATTAAATATGAAATACAGTAGCGTAAAAGTTAATACTAATAAGTTTCTCTGTTGGCTCTTGCTTAGACTATATTTTATGTCAATGAAGATTTGAAACTTCCTCGTTTATTCCTGCGAGATACCATCAAGAGAAGAAAGTAAATTAAAACAAGAGAACCACGTATATATTGATTTTTGCCGGTTGAACAAGTGGCCATGAAATTGACAAACTATTAAATTAAGTTGGTATACGGCAGGCAATAATTTTATTGTAAATAGCTCCATTCAATACCATGCGTTATGCTTTCCAGTTATGTGCATCGTAATCCCTTGATTAAAGCCTTGGTTTTTCTGAACCGACGCCTGTGAGGTGCGAGGCCCGCCTCGCACAAAACCGGACTACACGAGAGATAGTGGTTTCTATAGCTCGAGGTGCGAGGTCTGCTCACCTCACAACTATAGAAACCACTCACTATCTCTCGTATAGTCCGGATATGTGCGAAGGTCTCGCATGCTTCGGTTCAGAAAAACTAAGGCTTTAGACGGAATTGAAATCGTAACTTCCACGCAGATTTAACTGTCTGTGTCTTTATAAACTGAAATTTAATATTCGAATCAATATCTGAAATGTCACTCCACGTTTTAAAGTTTCCTTATATAACTTTGTCTATGACATTTTAATTATAAGAAAGTCTGTTAAGGACATTTTGTTACTGAAGTCACAAATGTTCGTAATTAAAAGTTCTTTATTGCATTATTCCTAGTCTTTCATTAAAATCCGTAACATTTGCACTAACTTAATTTCCAAGTTCCGACTTGTCACCATATTGAAGCGTTTCTCGGAGTACCGGTATTCAGTTTTCCGCTCTGCACAATTCATTTTACAAGCTACAGAGCTTCATTACGCAAAATTAAATAATGTAATGTACCGAACAAATCCTCCAACTGCTCTTTTCAGTTGTTTAAATTAAATTATTTATTTTATTGCCGCAGTTAAATAAATGGCTTATATAATGGGTTCACATTGACAATAAAACTTGTGAACCACATGTTGGAGATTTCTTTCGCCATATTGTGGTTTTGCATATGCTGACGTGGTAAACAACAATGTCAGGACCTCACCGCCGAATATCGATTATCCAGTCAGAATGTTATTGGGAGGAGGGAGCGGACGGATGAGTGGGCGGGAACAAATACCGATGAATATGTATGATCGTTACTCCCTAACTGTTTTTCTTAAACGCTGAATCCAGTCTCGACTCGCAAGCTGGTTTCCGAATTTCGGTAATTTGGAAAAATTACTTGTAAATCTTCTTAGTTGTGATGTTTTTGTAGAGCAAATATTGTATCTTCTTCTTCTTCTTCTTCTTCATCATCATCATCATCATTTTAATCATCCTTGTCTTCATCTTAATTTTAATCAATTACTATTTATTTATCCCTGTCGTAACCTCTTCACAATCATGATCGTCTTCATCGTAATCTTCTTTTCACAGTAGTCATCGTCATCGTCTTAATCATCGTCTGATGACCCCGTAAGGAAATATTCACAGCGGATTTTTGGTAAGGTGCACCAGTCCCCTCGTAGCACTAATATCTATGTAACTCTAACTTAAACCTAAGAAAAACACGAATACCCAGGCCATAAATACCAAGGTACAATTCCTAACCAAGGAAAAATCCTTTAGCAAAATCTTGAATCGAACCCAGAATCTCCTGGTCGCGTCGCTAACCACTAGACCAAGAGGCTGACCCTTATCCCGTGTAGAAGCACAGATACGATTAATAAATTATCAGTTGTTTTGCTTTGCAAGTTAATTAAGTATTCTTCTAATACTTTTATTGTGTGACACGTTATTTCATATTATTAAAAATTGTATTTGCATATTATTAGGCCTATAATTACCTTTCTTTCTATGTACAGTCCCTCCAGTTTTATCTTAGTCGAACAGTTGCAAGAACTTTCTGTAGAAAGATAGTTGTAAAACAGTATTGTAATACTAATTACCCAGTCACTAGTGCATAGGGCCTACAATTATTTTACACTAAACAGGCCCTGACTTGCAAAATCGGCTCGAGGTAAGTAGATGTGGTCAGTTCCATTTTTCTTAATTTGAGTTCTCACTCTAGTAATGTAAGAAAGATTGGTAGTTGACGTATAAGACTAAAGTAAGTTTTCCCACTGGAGGAAATTAAGTTGTAGCTTAATTGCGGTGGAGATTCATGTCTGTTCGCACTAGAACAACTTTGACTTTAGTGGCTGCAAATTCGATATCATCTTCAGTTTGTGAGCACGCCATTCTATACATACAGACAGCAATTGTCAACTGCAGTCACCAAAATACACAACACACCCAGTTGCTATCAACTCAGTTGATCAACAGAAATCGTTGTTGAATTTAGATTGAAAGAGTGGGGACGTATGCATCTTGTTAGCATTGCTGTATTAATAACGACTGTAGTTGCGTTGAAGTACAGTTTAGTTGTTCCAGTGGGAAACCTCCCTAAAATATATCCTTTCAATCTCGTTTCATTTGTCACGGTACTCTATGTAATGAATAAATCAAGAATTAAATTGGTATTTTGTTTTATTTTTTGTAAATAAAAGTCCATTAACGTTTTAATGAAAAGTATTACATTTCATACGCATCACTGCCGATTGAATATTCTCATATATATTGATTTTAAAAGAATGTACAACATTTTAGGCGAAATCGACAGGCAGGTTACAAGTCTAAATCCACTTTTTCATTATTAGCAGAGCTAGGAACTTCATAACGAAACTGTGAAGTTATGTGTGCTTGGACTATATCTCTACCGAAAGAACAGTAGTAACGCAGCTGTCAACGTCAGCACACCAGAAAAAACAAATACAGTCTGGTGGTTACCAAACTTCTCTTTGTGCCAATGATACATGCCCTTAATATAAAAAATATAACAAGAAAACAATATACAGAAAAAGGCAATAATTGGCAATTATAATCTTCGTAATCTTCAATGTAGAATATCTGAAATATGATACAGTATTCCTTACTACATTACCAAGTGAACAATAGCTTCTGAATCCAGTAGTGCATATCATATTATATGGCACTTCACAATAAACCTATAATTCTTTCCAAGAACACTTCATTTTCGATTTAATGACATTAGACTTGTGTGGATTTGTGTACGATTATAATTGTATATATTTAAACAATATTATTCTTCCACATTTCATGGCGTCAGCCATTTCTATATTTCTGGACTGCAGCGAAGTAATTGCCGTAGGCATTTTTTTGAAGGATATTGGAACATATCAACATTATACTATACATAGATCGAGAAAGAATATGTCTACTTGAGTCAGATTTTTAAGTAGAATGTTTTTCTTCATGCAAAAAAAAAAAAAAAAAAAGGGGGTATTCCACACAGTGTTCCTGAACTAATATTCGTTTTGTAGAATATATTTCCACACTACGTATCAGTAAAATTTTTCTCCATTCTTTGATGTATGATGACCAGAAAATTTTGAAGTATTGTTTTCAAATTCATGTGCTTAGAAGATTTAAATTCTGCCATGTTAAAAATCGCTCACTGAAGTGCACAACTTCACTGCGAACGTTAGCACGTAATGAAACTGTTTCTCTAGTATGCATATTGCTGTAATGTAGTCTAGACTTGCGGATATATTATGAGTTGTTCATGTGAACAGAAGTATAGTGTACACAGAAGACAACTAGTGCAATAGAGCAGGCGTGATCTATATGCGTGGCTGCACTCAACCTGAAAACTATGTTTTGGTACGAACTTCCTAGGGCTGATTATTAGGCTGGGTCTTTTCGTGAAAAACTGGAAATAAGCTTTCATAGCATCGCAATACTTCTCTATAATTTGTACAATAAAGAAACAGAGAAAACAGAAATGTAGCTTGTTGAGTGTTATGGATTTGAAAATTGCATTGTTAAAGTTTTACCTTCAATTTGAGAACGAAGTGTAGTTATTTCTCCAACTTGCATGATGTTCTGTCCTCTGTTAATTTCCGGTCATTATTTTTTCTGGTCGTAATAAAAGCAGATAGCATCAGTCATGGAGGAGTCAGGGCGCATTGCGCTGTATTTTATTGATAGCATGAATAACCTGTGCAATGAGTAAGCAGCCGAGTGTTTATGACAACAAAATAAACTATACGATGTTTAAGCGTGACTCTACTAAAGGAAAATATCGCGCACTTCCATCAGTATTTACGATACAGAATTAGTCAGACATATCAGATTTTAAATTATTCGCCGCTTTGGAGTAGTCTGATTGCAAAACTAGCGGGTTCGGGATCGAATCCTGATTGAGACAAGTTGCCTGGTTGAGGTTTTTTCGGGTATTTCCCTCAATCCATTAAGAGCATATGCTGGGTAACTTTAGGGGCCAGCCACAGGCGTAGCTCAGGCGGTAGCGCGTTTACCTGCTGATCTGTAGTTGCGCTCGGGCGTGGGTTCAATTCCCACCTGGGCTGATTACCTGGTCGGGTTTTTTCCGAGGTTTCTCCCAACCGTAAGGCGAATGCCAGTAATCTATGGCGAATCATCGGCCTCATCTCGCGGAAGACCATCTCGCTATCACCAATTCCATCGACGTTAAATAACGCAGTAGTTGATACAACGTCGTTAAATAACCAAGTAAATAAATAAAGTCTTCAGGCGCCTTACCTTGGGTTCATTTCGCCGTCATTATCACCTTCATCTGCATCATCCTGCCTACTTCTATATTCATCTGTCATCCTCTCATACGGGGCGAACAGAATCCGACCTAATGGGTGCCCCAACCTCAGAACAGGATTCATCACAATTGCCAAAATGTAAGCAGAGAAACAATAGGCTGCACGTCAATATTATGCACATCTCAAAAAAGAATAGATTTTAAATTTAGATTTCGGATTGATAGCTATTCAAAAACAGAAGCTGAAATAAAGAGTGCGGCAAAACATCCTCCCTAATTTAAAGTTTAAATAAAAAATAGATGGATCAAAATAAGGAAACTGTATTAATATGAATGGTATCTAAACAGTGGGAAATTTTGGGTTTACATGCGTTGCCATAGCGATATCAAATGACATGCGCAAAACAACAAGAATTGAATAGGAAACTTTATTAATATGAATGGTATTTTAACAGTGGGAAATTTTCATTTTTTGAATAACGTGTCTCTCAAGTGGTGTCCTTCACTATCAATGCATTGCTGAATGCGACTTCGGAAATTCTGCAGCACTCTAACTAGCATTTCTTGAGGAATAAGACCAATTACTTCCAGTATTGCATTTATTAGGTCTCACAAAGTCCTCGGCCGATGTTTGAACACCTCAGCCTTAAATTGCCCCCCCCATAGAAAAAATCCCAGGGTGCAAGGTCTGGTGATCGTGCTGGCCAGGGGACGTCGCCATATGAAGAAATTATGAGTCCGGGAAATATCTGTCTCAGGATTTGGAGAGAAATCTGAGCTGTGTGAGAGGTGGCTCCGTCCTGCTGAAACCATACCTGGTCAATCTGCAGCGCATTGAGTCTTAATGCCAAAAAATTGTTGATCATAAAATTGTACCTCTGAGAGTTTACTGTCACAGTAGCACCATCCTCTTCAAAAAAGTAAGGATCAAGTATCCCGACTCTTGCAACCACGCACCATACACTAACTCGGTCGTTATGTAGAGGTTTTTCCATGAAGTTCACGAGGGTTCTGTTCACTCCAATATCGGAAATTTTGGTGATTCACCCATATAAACCTAAATTTCCTACTCTTTAAATACCATTCACACTAATACAGTTTCCTTATTTTGATACATCTGTTTTTTATTTAAACTTTAAATTAGGGAGGATGTTTTGACGCAACCTTTATTTATAATAATTTACAAAAAATAGATTAAAACAGTGATTAGGCAAGGACTGCTTTTGAAAATTGTAACACTCGTAGTATGGTAGTTACCTATGTGAAGCAATTGTATAAAATGTGAATCATAAAACAAATCGACACGTACTATTCTCTTGTGCGTATGCATAACATTCAAATAGCTGTATCTCCATACCTATTTTATAGTTAATCTATACGTCTGTCGACAGTTTTTTTACTACGTATGTCCTACGTAAATATATGCAACATTGTAAAGCTAAGCATCTGTCGACAGGTGATCTCACGCAAACGTTGTTGTATGTAAATTTATGCAGCGTAATAAAACTATGCACTTGTAAATTTTTTATTTCACTTTTCCAAATATGGATGAGAAAAAATTCCTTCGAACATGTCGTGGAGATACGAGGAGAACAAGGGGAATCCGAGGATAACAAGGAGAATACTATGAGAACAAGGGTAATACGAGAAGTACAAAGGGAAACAAGGAAATACAAGGAAACGAAGGAAATACAAGGAGAACAAGAGGGAATGTAAGGAGAACAAGGGGGAATACAAAGAGAGCATACCTAGTGAGGAGAAAGACGTAGTTCTATGTCAGAATTGACGTTGGAGTAGGAGGTCATCATCATCATCATCATCATCATCATCATCAACTTTCAGGTTTAGGCCTTCAGACCTGTCCCGTCCTCAGGGAATATCGTCAGTCCATCTTGTTCTTGGGCGCCCAACATCTCTACGTCCTTTGGGCTTATAATTTAGCATTATTTTGGGAAGTCGCGTTTCATCCATTCTAATTATGTGGTCATGCTAATTTCTCTTCTGTTGTTCTACTCTGTTGTTCATGTTAAATATGTTCAGCTCTGTTCTGATATCAGTGTTCTTTCTGTGGTCTAGGAGAGTCCCTGCAACTGATCTTAGGAATTTCATTTCCGAAGTCTCTATTTTCCTCTTATCTTTCCTATTTAAGGTCCAATTTTCGCATCCATACATTAGGACTGGTGTGGCTACTACTTTATAAAGTTTCAGTTGCGTTATAATTTTTAATTAAAGTATTTGGTAATCAGTGTACGGTTAAATACAATACAATTGGCAGGATGCTTTGTATTAGACATATGATGCTATTAATAAATGTCTAACTATTAATACAGTTTGTATTGCTACATTAGAGGTGAAAATGGGAATGACAAGACCAAAGATGAGCCGGAATCAGGATGGAATATTAAAGGAGGCTGACTGCGAATATGGAAGAATGGAGAATGTTTCGAAGAATGATACAGCCCGAAACTGAATTCTGGAATCAATGATAGTGTTTAGAAAGAGGTTGAACTTTTAAAATAATATAAATCCAACGGATCTGCCTTCGTCCCGAGGTATGGAAGTGGAACGTCATTAATCATTACCAGACAGTGGATTTTCGGTCCCGATGCTGAATGTTAGGTGTACGTCAGTTGCATGGAGGTCATTGAAATTATTGCTACGCTCCCTTCGTATGTCAAGGGGCGTGACGTCTTGTCGTTATTTAGGGACCGAAAATCCGCTGTCTAAATGCATTACTGTAATGCTGTACTGCAGAGACAGGTTATGTGGCAGTCGAGGTATTGAAACTATGGACTTGTTGAAATACATCTTCCAGTGGTATCAGGTAAATAAAATACCTCGGTGGATTATGTTAGAAACAGTGAAGAGTTCTAAACGCAATTGCTATTAAGGAAAAACTCTTTTAAATAAAATTACTTGCAGGTGAAGATACAGAATGATTTTAAAACCGTAACTGGGCTTCTCTTTCATCTCTTTCAGGATAACCTAAATTTATTCTGAAACATTTGAGCCTAATACTAAGACCCATTGGGAGTCCCCTTCATCTTAACTACTACACAGATAATCTATGGAAAAAATATAACTTCGGAATATGTATTATATGTCTTTCTCCTGTTAAATTTTACCGTACCTGACTTTTGTTTTGTTTCCTGTAGGGGTGTGTTTGTGTAGTGTAATGTGGAGTCAAAGAGTGTGTGTTCTGAAATTGAGTTGTATGTTGAGAATTTCATTTGGATGTGTTTTTGTGTGTCTGTATATTTCGTATTTTTCTAGTGTGTTTAGTTTCTGGCTTTTTGGTTGGATGTGTAGAATTTCCATGTCTGTGTTGATATCTTTATAGATGTGGTTAGCATTTGTGATGTGTTCTGCATATGTGGAAGTGTTTTGTAATTTTGTTATGGCTGTGATGTGTTCTTTGTGACGTGTTTGAAATGATCTGCCTGTCTGTCCCATGTAGAAGTTGTTGCAGGTGTTACATTTGAGTTTGTATACGCCTGTGTGGTTGTATTTGTTTGTGTTGTTTGTGTGTTGAGATGTTTTTGTAGAGTTTTATTTGTTCTGTATGCGATGTAGTAATTTAATTTCTTTAATGAGGTTGCAATCTTGTGTGTGTTTTTATTTTCGTATGTTAGCGTGATGTATTTTTTGTGTTCATGTGTTTGTGTTGTATTCTTATGTTTTTTGTGATTAGGTTTTGTCTGTCGTATTTTGTTGTCTATTATTTTGAGGTTGTATCCGTATGCGACCCCAACAGGAAACAAACAAAAAGGCGCCAAGACCAGCAACAACCAGTTCTGAAAGAAAGACATATAATACATATTCGAAGTGATATAGTGTTAAAAGTTATATAATCAAGATGTATAAAAAAAATCTCTCATGAATTCAGTGGCTTAATCAATTTAAATTTTCTGGGAACAGTTTCCAAGGATTTTATATCTTGTTCCATGTAACTCGATAAACTGGAGCAGGATATATCAATATATTCTCTCTGTGGGAGCAAGCAACCCGACCAGAGGAGATTACTTACAAGTTCAAAGGAACGTAAACTGCGGCTACTTCACTTCTTCATTATATGAAGTATAAAGGAAAGTGATGCTACAAAAAAAATCAGTTTATGTAGTTTGTAGATACATGTTTACAGACGTTTTGATAACGAAAAAATTGACAAAGTCTGTCTGTTGATTTATGCATAGAGATTTCTTCTTAACTATTAGAAGAGTTACGTTCAATGTCAATCGTTTGAAATAGATTTCCAAGAAAGTATGATAAAACATAAATAAAAATACTTCTAAAATAACAAAAATAATGAGCCAACGGCGTAGGTCAGTCGACTGAGGCGCTTTCCTTCCGATACGGAGTTGCGCTTGGGCGCGGGTTCAATTCCCGCTTGGGCTGATTACCTGGCTGGATTTTTTCCGAGGTTTTCCCCAACCGTAATGCAAACCGTATGGTGAATCTCGGCCTCATCTCGCTATCACCAATTCCATCTACGCTAAATAACCTCGTAGTTGATACAGCGTCGTTAAATAACCAAGTAAAAAAATAGAAATAATGTTCAATTCTTTGTTGTAATCTTCTCGTCACACTTTTAGTGTTCCAACGAGCCAATTCATCACTGGATTTTTTTTTACAAAAGTAAAAGTAAAGTAGTGGTAGTGGTAACAACAACAATAACAATAATAATAATAATAATAATAATAATTATTATTATTATTATTATTATTATTATTATTATTATTATTATTATTATTATTATTATTATTATTATTATTATTATTATTATTATTATATGTTTTACTTTGGTTCGCTCTAAACTTGAATATGCATCTGTAGCCTGGAATTCCATTACTTCAACCGATTCGGTTAAATTGGAAAATATTCAAAGAAAATTTATTTCCTTATGTGCTTTTCGATATATACCCAATTCCACTGACTTTAACTATGAGATTACCTGTAAATATTTTAACTGTTGTAGCCTTTATGCTAGACTTCTAAATCTTGATTATCAATTTTTTTGCAAAGTTATCAAGGGTGATATTGATTGTGAGTCTATCATAAACAATATCAGCCTTCGTATTCCTACAAAAGGTTTAAGATTTCAAAAAAATTTTTATAACCGAAATTCAAAATCACTTTCTCCAGTCTGTAGATGCATAAAATATGCCAATTTGCATGGGTACAATTTAGATCCTTTTAAGGTTTAGTTTCGTTTTGATTATTAGTTTTTACTGTTTGTACTCAATTTTATTTATGTATGTTTTTGTTATTTAAGATATTATTTATTTTTGTTTTGCACCTTTGTATCTTCTGTTTGTGTATTGTGCTGAACTATAATTGGCCTCTGGCTGTTGTTCAGCATACAAATATTAATAATAAATAAATAAATAAATTATTATTATTATTATTATTATTATTATTATTATTATTATTATTTGCTCATAATAAAAAACATTGTTAACAGAAGAGGAGATGATACAAAGGAATATGTTAGTGGAGCTATGACAGCTGTAAGCAATATGGGATGAAGATGAATGCAGCAAGACGAAGGCCATGTTATCGGAAGAAAAAGAAACTTGCGAATTAGAAATGAGGCAGTAGAACAAGTGAACATCTTCAAATACTGGATGTATACTAGAAGTAGTAACATGAGCTGCTGCTAGGAAGTTATAAGAAGGTTATCAGTGTCAGAAGAAGCTTTTAATGGAAAAAAGAGTATATTCTGCGTATTTCTGAAAAAAGAACTAAGGAAGAGACTAGTGAAGTGCTTTGTGTGAAGTGTGGAATTGTATGGGGTTTACGACGAAGTAAAGAAAATTCATTTTAAATGTGGATATGGAAAAAATGCAACGTGTGAAATCGACAGCCAGAATAAGAAATGAAACTCTGCTAGAAGGTGTGGATGAAGAAAGAATAATTCTGAAAGTGATGAGGAAGAGCAAAGGAATTGAATGGGACACTGGCTGAGAAGGAAATGCCTACTGAAGGATGCACTGAAAGGAATGGTGAATGGGAGAAAAGTTCGGGGCAGAAGAAGATATCAGATGATAGACGACACTAAGATATACGAGTAAGTATGGCTCGTATGCGGAGACTAAGAGGAAGACGGAAAATAGGGAAGATTGGTTAATACTGGGTTTGCAGTGAAAGATGTGACCTTGGGCAGTAAACATGACTGAATGAAAGAAAATTTATTTTGTTTCTAAAATAACACAATATGGCGACTTAGTCGATATTGCCTGTTACGAGTTTCTTCTTATTTTCTTCTCTTAAAACAAACAAAGTGGCAAATCAATGTTTTAAATAAATGCTGTTTAGTCTGAGTGCACTGCTTTCTTGACATATCTTATATTTCATAGGGTTCCATTCCACAATAGGCCTAATTTTCTCAAATTTTCGTATGTATTTTTAAAGAGCATTATTTTCACTGATTGGACAAAGAGTATGAAAATGTCTGTCTTTATATGTAAATTTGTTTAGAATTCAAATTTGGACGAAAAATAAACTAATGAACTGTAACCATGAAGACATTAATCAGAAATCACTACCGCGTAGCTCGTTAACATAGCGCGCAATTGTAGTCCTGCCAAAAGGAACCTCGGCGGCGCCTCTGCGTGAAGTCCGCGACGACCCAGGAAATTGCGCCGCTTAGTGTTTTATAGCCTACATCCAAGTTTGTTTCGTGAAAGAAATTTATTAGTCTATTATCTACAGAATTACATATTCAGGTGAAAAATACTTTACGTAAATCAAAATAATATTTAAAACTGAGTACATAATTATTTTGAAAATAATCATTTTAGGAAACAAAGCAAGCAGTTGCATAAATTCTCACAGAATTCGTTCTTCCATATTAGGCCTATATGTGTCATTTTTTTTATTTTGTAATATTTTTAGTTGACAACAATTTCATTGAAAATATCAATAGTTGCATGCTATATCATTTTTATTAATATGTCGATAAATAATCATTACTATATTCGTAATTAGACTTTGTAGAGGTAAGCTTCATGCTTTCATGACATCCGCACTAGAATGAGGTGACATGGCTGACACCATTCTCCGACAGCCTTTTATCCCCGGAACAGACCTGGTACTCAAGTTGACAGGAGGCTGAGGGATCCCGGAACCATTCTGGAAGTTTCAGCAACGGGAAGAATTGCGCCACCACCCAGAATCTAACCCAGGACTTTCGAGTCCGTAGCTAGTTTCGCTGCCAACTAATATATCGGGCCGGCAAATAAATGTATAATAACATAAATAAAGAATAAAAATAAACAAAAATAATTACATGAAAATAAATAAAATTAAATAAAATTTAAAAAGTAAAACGGAATGTTGAAATCCTATCTATTACTAATATTGGAAAAGTATTTTGAAATCCTAAGCACCAAAATAGTTTATCTCTTCCTTTAATATTTTGTATTGTATTTAATGGAATATCAAACAAAATAAAATGGCCATTTCGAGATGAACAATATAGGAATAGAAAGATTCGAACGTAAGAACGAGTTCATAGAAAGATTCGAACATAAGAGCGAGTCACATTGTATTTAATGGAATATCAATCAAAATAAAATGGAAATTTCGAGATGAACAATATAGGAATAGAAAGATTCCAACGTAAGAGCGAGTTCATACGATATCGAATCGGTAGTTTTACTGAATTTCTCGAAACGGGAATTTATTCCAATTGATTTCGTGTACACACGGTTCGACTTTTTCTCTGCGTAAGGGCCCGATCACACGGTACGGGAAGTTCTCGAAACGGGCATTTATTCGAATCGATTTCTTGCGGACAGAAGTGTATACACGGTTCGATTTTTTCCCCATATATAACTTAAACTTCATTATTAACGGGAAATAATCGTATCGTGTGTACATTTCTGTCTGCAAGAAATCGATTCGAATAAATTTCCGTTTCGAGAAATTCTCGTATCATGTGAACGAGCCCTTAAATGTCTACTCATTCTTAAATACGTGTCGAGTTGGTATAGTGCTGGCCTTCTAAGCCCAAGGTTGCGGGTTCGATCCCGGGCCAGGTCGATGGCATTTAAGTGTGCTTAAATGCGACAGGCTCATGTCAGTAGATTTACTGGCATGTAAGCGGGACAAAATTGCGGCACATCCAGCGACGCTGATATAACCTCTGCAGTTGCGAGCGTCATTATATAAACCATAACATTTAAAATTTCAAATACGTAACAAAAATGGCAAATTTTTACATCGTCTTTTTATAGCCATCGCCTTGCATAAATTTTCAATGACTTATAAAGCGTGAGCATTCTCTCTTTTCTCTTCGGAGTTTTGCCATTATATACGGATCAGGCGCTCATAAAACCTGGTACATAGAGTTTTAACAACCGCGGTCCTCCGCCGAGCAGTACAGAAAGAAACCCCTACTTCGCTCAAGACAGGTATGGAACTAGGCCTATAGATATTTTACTTCGCTCAGCGTAATGTGAGGTCAGATACCTGCGAATCCAGTGAAATTTGTGAAAATAAAAACAGTGCTGGGGCTGATTTTCTTGATATATTCCAGTTTTCTCTCCCATCTTTCCAACAATTTATAATTCGTAATATTGCCTATATCCCGTGCAGAGATTAAAATGAGAGAGTCCAGAATCTCAATGAAAAATCAGCAGAAAGTGGGAAAATGATTGAGTCATAATAATAATAATAATAATAATAATAATAATAATAAATTATTATTAATATTGTTCCTATTATTAATATATTTTTACTTTACGAGTATTATTAATTTTATTATTTTAATAATAATAATAATAATAATAATAATAATAATAATATTATTATTATTATTATTAATAAATTTTTATTTATTTATTTATTTATTTATTTATCATTGGTTAGCTCAAATTGCGGAAGAACAATGTGGTTTTCGAAAGGGACGTTCCAGTGTAGATGCCATATTTATAGTAAAACAGTTGTTAGAAAAGAGGCGAGAATTTAACCTCCCTCTATATATGCTATTTTTAGACTATGAAAAAGCATATGATAGAGTCAATAGAGAGAAGTTATGGTTAATCTTAGAATCTTATGGCATTCCAGAAAATCTTTTAAATTCTATAAAAAGTCTTTATGAAACAACTGCTATAAAAATTAAGTTAGATCATGACAAATATACGGAAACAATAGTAACTAACCAAGGACTTATTATAATTAGACAAAGCAATTTAAGAACGGAATGAAGTAGCACCACAAGGCATACAATTTGACGAACACGCAAGACTAAATACAACAATATATGCAGATGACCAAGTTTTGTTTGCAGAAACTGAAGACGAATTGCAACGCTCTGTTTTTAAACTACAGATGGTTTTAAAAGAATACAATATGAAAATATCAACCGAAAAGACAAAAGTAATGGCAGTTTATGGCAAAAACCTTCTACGGGCAAAAATAGTGGTTGATAACAAATTAATAGAACAAGTGACAGATTTTGTATTTTTATGAAGTCATATTTCTTTGTATAATTATCAAAAAGACATATATAAAAATATATTGAAATATAATCAATTAAATGGTATCTTGAGAAGGAACTTTGGAAAACAAATGCGAAAAAAAGGTCCAAATTCAATTTCACAACATAATATCAAAACCAGCTCTGTTATATGGCAGTGAATGTTGGACACTGCGGCAAAAGGAAATAAATGGAATCAACACATCACAAATGAGATTTCTACGATCACTGACAGGTGTTACCTTGCGGGACCGCATTAGGAGCGAAAACATAAGAAATCAGTGGGACGTTGAGGAGATGACAGCAGACGTCCAACATTATCAACGTAAATGGAGAAACCACCTTCTTAGGATGCCTGAACATCGTTTACCAAAGAGACTATTGTATTACCATCCACGAGGACGAAGAGATAAAGCAAACGGACCAATTCCATTTGTAGTTCACAGACGGGAAACAACCCAAAACTGTATTGGCAGAAGAAGAAGAAGAAGAAGAAGAAGAAGAAGAAGAAGAAGATCATTGTTATCAATGTGCCAGCCAATAGTGATTAGCCAGTACAACAGTAATAAATTAATAATGTTCTATGGTAAATAGACTGCAGTATTTTACAAGTAGGCCTATGCAAAAACGGAGTCTACAATTTAAATGGATCGAATACATTGCTGTGCAAGCTAACAGTTTTAATGCCTCTAGTGACAGGCGAAAAAGATTTAATTTTTTTTTTTTTTAAGAAAACTGTGTGAGTTCTCATACCTTCCATAGGAACACGAAAGCTAATGTTGTTAATGAAATAATTACACGGTATAGCATCTTTTAATAGTCCTGAATAAAAATGGGAATCGAGTTATTCCGATATGGAATATAACAATAGGGGAGAGTTGGGTAGTATCGGACATCCGGTAATATCGGACAGTCAGTTTCTCTCATCTACCACCAGATGATAGTCCCTGAATGACATGGTTACGTTTCTGTGATGTCGCATACAGAAAAGTAACCATGTCATTCAGGTACTACGATCTGGTGGTAGATGAAAGAAACGCACTGTCCGATATTACCCGATGTCCGATACTACCAAACTCTCCCCTAATAATACCGTTAATAATAATAATAATAATAATAATAATAATCATCATCATCATCATCATCATCATCATCATCATCATCATCATCATCATCTGAAAGATTCCTCAACAAATTATTCCAATTCTAAAAATTGAAACCAATCTCAATTATCTGCGGATATCATTCCCTTCTCTCCTTATCTTTATTTTTCTAGAATTAGGCCTATAGTTCCTAAGGAAGTCTCTCCTGCTTAATGCTGTCATACGAAGTGAATTAATTTTGTCGTGTACGTACTGGAAGTTAAATGTTGTTGTTTTGACATAGCCTACCTTCATTACATATGTTATCAGTTCCTTTAAGACCTGAAATGCTTATTAAAACTGTATTTCAATTGTTTCTGTGCATTCATTTTGATTGCATTAATTTTTTATATCACAGCACTGCGTTCGAGATCGTATCAGATCGTATTACGCTATAAGGACCTATAAAGTTGTATAGAATTTTTAATTTGTAGCTGTGTTTGTAATTCTGTATACGGCTCTGATAATAATGCCACAAGAAATGTTGAGATTAATTTAATTTAATATCTGTATTTTTACAACAGTTTCTCTCATTCATACGTTTAAACCAGTGTTTCTCAACCGCCGGGCCGCGATTCGGTACCTGGCCCTGGGATCAATTATACCGGGATATTCTCCTGGAATTTGTCATTTTACTTTTCATAAGTGTTCTTCATGAGGATATATATTTTACAGTGGAAATATTCTTAGCAGAATCATTTTCGTGATTGTGTCGAAAAGCGCACACCAATTCGTTTTTTAAATCTAAATTCTAAAATCTAAGTAACATCTGTGTAGCAAATATCACTGACCATGCCACTTATTTTTTAATTATCGGGAATTTTTCAGACTTAGAAACCTTTCAACCTATTTTTCACCACATATATTTGTGAAACTGCATTTTCTGCCATGACCGTGCTTAGAACGAAACAGAGGAACCACCTGCTGCAACATTGACTTCTCCATTTGACTATCACCACAGTCTAGTATATACAATCACGAAGCTCAATACGTAAGGAATATGCATCCATAGATAGTTGCTAATCACTAGGATCGCTACTATCGCCTCAGCACAGACAATGCGAAATAGTACCGGCACAGTCTATTGTTCCTAGTAGCCTCAACAACTCAAGCTTCGTGACTGTATATACTAGACTGTGCTATCACTTCAATTCATCCCAGAATTAAGAAGCTAACGGACAGAAGACAGCAACAAAGTCTCACTAGCCTCGCTAAAACCTTAAAAATTCTCTGGTGTAATAAAAATGAAATATATTAAGCATTAAGGTTAATTTTTTTCAAAATATCATAATTTATTATTGTTGTGTTAAGGTGCTGCGTTTTTAAATTCATAATATTAATTAGTAGTGTTGTAAATAGTGTTAAAATTAAGAGATTCATACATTTTATACGTAAAATTACATACTGTACATTGCATATAAAAACATTTGGCGTGTGTATGTGCGATAAAAGTTTCGTCGACATGTTGACACCCTTCTCTTGCTTCCCCTGCTCAACTGACTTCTGTGGTGAGATACAGTGCATAATCATTCTTCTCATTATCATTTCTTTTCCAGACCAGTATCATTAAAATCAATTTAATAATACAATGGTCAACGTAATACATTTTATAAGATTCTGGTGATCAGAAGGGGACAATTTGCCAATGAAAATTAGGATAAATTAATTATGTTGACTTCAGAAAACAACATTCTACAAAATTTCATTAATCCAGAGATTGATAATTAATTAAATTATTTTGTCAACTCGCCACACCGTTTTCATAGTGCACTAATATTCTTTAAGTATTAAGATTACGCAGTACATAATTATTAATTCTTATGTTAGTTAACTGTATGAACTTTAAACAAAATTGGAAAGGTATTTACGAGTAAATTTGTTGGGAGCAGGTCCTCGTCTTATGGAAAAAGAGTCAACATCTGTGGAGTAACGGTTAGCGCATCTGGCCGCGAAACCAGGTGGCCTGGGTTCGATTCCCGGTTGGGGCAAGTTACCTGGTTGAGGTTTTTTCCGGGATTTTCCCTCAACCCAATGTAAGCAAATGCTGGGTAACTATCGGTGCTGGACCCCGGACTCATTTCACCGGCATAATCCCCTTCATCTTATTCAGACGCTAAATAGCCTAAGATGTTGAAAAAGCGTCGAAAAATAACCTACTAAAATAAAAAAAATAAGTATGAAAAAAGAATTTACCGGGCCACTGTCTCTCAAACGTTGAGAACCACTAGTTTAGACCATTAAAATCGCCAACAATTATGAGAGTTCATTTATTACATACATTTTAAAGCTTGTATTTTTAAAGTGGATCATTGAACTAGACACCTAGGCCTACTCAGAAAAATGTTCTTCACCACTTGTGTAATGCTTTACGCGTATCTTTCTCTTTGGCGGGAGCGCGGCAATGCAACCCGCAGCTCAGCTGCTCCTTAGCGGCAGTAGGCCGATACAACCCACATTATAGCATAAAAATACAAATAAAATATTCCTTAATAATGTAACATGCACTATGATATTTAATTTACTGTATTTCATGCACATTGTAACCTATAGACATCTAAACCCATAAAATCACACAACGTCTAATTACTTAAACGTATTTACCACGTATTTATTTCTACGAATCCCCTATCATATATTTTTTTTTCCTTAATTATAACACTACAACTGCAATGATAATGCTGCTATTGATAGCTATTATGACGACGATGATGAAAATAATGATCATCTACATTATCTAACTACAGTGATTGGGTCCTTTGTCCTGTTTCATCACAATTATCACATTTTTATGAAAATTATGAACCAGTACAAGGTATTCCCAAGTGCCTCAACAGGCTGTTTATTTGAACAACATGGTACACGATTACCAGTAGGTACCATTTAAAACTTCAAAAGATAAGTCCAAGGTAAAGGGTAATACAGCCAGTCCCTGTGAAAAGAAGATAAATCTCATTTACTCCATGTTAATCGAACGTGTGTTCACTAGGTTACATACAGAAACGCGTAAAATAATAATAATAATAATAATAATAATAATAATAATAATAATAATAATAATAATAATAATAATATAATAATAATAACAAAAAGGTTCTGCCAGATTAAATAAATAAATTATTATTATTATTATTATTATTATTATTATTATTATTATTATATCTATTATCAGGCAGTTCATCTCACTTGACGATATGTGTCAGAGGAAGAACAATATAGGCCTACATCTGAAGTCTGATTAGTGAAATATATTACTAGTCAGCTATGTATAGGTAGGTACAATGGAGAAGGAAAGGAACTGGTCACTCTACCTCATTATCTCTTGGCTTAGTTGCCTCATGAGTGATTCTTTTTTTTGTCACTTTTGAGGTTTAAGTCTGTTTTCGGACAGTTGATTAAGCAATAATAATAATAATAATAATAATAATAATAATAATAATAATAATAATATTATTATTATTATTATTATTATTATTATACACTAGGTTTAGCCTATATACTGTATATTATCTATTAATATATTATTATATATATTATTATTATTATTATACACTAGGTTTAGCCTATATACTGTATATTATCTATTAATATATTATTATATATTATTATTATTATTATTATTATTATTATTATTATTATTATTATTTCATTCCTCCACAGAGACCAACGCTTATATGGTCTTACATCATACCGTACATTGTCTTTAAAGTTCCTGCACATGCAGCTTTTGAGTTCAAATACTTAATGATGTAAATAATTATTTATTAACAATTATTTTTGTTCATTGAGGAGCCCAATCTAGGCTGCCCTCAATTCAGTGCCATGTATTGTATTTATATTTTATTTAGAAATGATCTGTACAGAGCTAAATGCGCTGATCAATCATTAAATTATAAAAAAAAATACTTGATGAAACATTATTCGCAGATAATCCTCCACGCTGTGTATAACGCCCGTATTTCACGTTACGGGTTCTCTTAACATGTGCGCAGTTTCTACCTACAGAAGAGTCGCTTTTGCGTTTCTGTGATGCTGTCTCTTCGCGGAAACTTTTCAGATAATTTTGAAGAGTATATATTGTTTATATTACCAGTAACTATTGTTACAATTTTTGTTTTCGTTTTTCATTTCGACAATCAGATCCTTACATTTCAGTATTTTTCCTGCGTCTTTTCTTAGTTGTAATGTTTCGGACTTAAAAATTTGCAACATCTATTACTTCAAGCATATCGGTACCCCTTCTTGTTAATTTATTACATACATACATACATACATACATACATACATACATACATACATACATACATACATACATACATACATACATACATACATACATACATACATACATAAGGAACCCGGAGGTTCGTTACCGCCCTCACATAAGCCTGCCATCGGTTCTTATCCTGAGAAAGATAATTCAGTTTCTAACATCATGTCCCAGCTTTCTCAAATCCATTTTAATATAATCCTACCACCTACGTCTCGGCCTCTCCAAAGGTTTTTTCTCCCCTTAGGTCTACCAACTAACATTCTATATGCAATTCTGGATTCACCCATACGTGCTACATGCCCCGCCCATCTCAAACGTCTGGTTTAATGTTCCTAATCATGTTAGGTGAAGAATACAATGCGTGCAGTTATGCGTTGTGTAACTTTCTCCATTTTCCTTTAACTTCATCTCTTTTGGTCCCAAATATTTCGTAAACACCTTTAACCTCTGTTCCTCTCTTAAAGTGAAATTCCAAGTTTCACAACCATACAAAACAACCGGTAATGTATATAACTGTTTTATAAATTCTAACATTCAGCTTTTTTGAGAGCACGCTGGATAACGAAAGCTTCTCAAACGAATAATAACAGGCATTTTTTCCCATATCTATTCTGTGTTTAATTTTCTCTCGAGTATTATTTACATTTGTGACCGTTGCTCCAACGTACTTGAATTTTTTCACCTTTTCAAAGGATATATTTCCATTTCGTACTATGTTCTGGTCACTAGAAAAATAATCATGTAATATTTTGTTTGTTCGGTGTTTACTTCCAAATCTATCTCGTTACTTGCTTCAAGTAAAATTCTTGTTTTTTTCCCTAATTCAATGTATTATTATTATTATTATTATTATTATTATTATTATTATTATTATTATTATTATTATTATTATTATTATTGCTAGTACACGACGCTTCTACTAAAATTCCCTCGCGAGAGACGCAGTTACCTGTGATCATGGACTTTGTTAAAGCGGAATATGTCACGCACTCAAGTTTAGCCTGTGGATTGATCCGAGAAAGAGAGGGAAGCGGAGGATGGGGGTGTAGGCAACGACACAGAAAGCGAGGATCGATGAAAACACGTGAAACACGACGTCGCACTTGGCCACATACTCACGTCCAATGAAACAAGATGTCTGCGGCAGCAAGATGTGTCCAACAGTTTGCAAGCGGGCTGGCGCCCGGGGCTCCCTTCAGCCCCGGATCCTCTCGAGGCCCCACCGTGGCGCACACTGAGCCCGACATTCCGTGTGCTGCTCCGGGCTCCGGGGTGCAGACCATTGCGTCTGCGCTAGCACATCGCCATGGAAACACCGCGTTCTCTTTTGTGAGTGAAATAAATTAATGCAATTTTTTTAACGCATTCGCTCAAGCGGACAAATTTGTGGGCATTCATTAATCTATGCAACGAAAATCAAGTACATACGCCTGCCAATATTTGTTTTCCATTGGATTTATTGACTATAAAGATTACGTATCTCAAATGCAATTACAGTTAACAGTTGTTGCGAAGTTAGTACGCAACAACAAGTGGCTTTAATACGCAGTTCGACCGTGAAATAATGAGGCCGCAATCATTTTATTGTTACAAAACCCCAAGTTCCAGAAACTAGGCGTTCAAGTTGTGTTAGTCCGAACGTGTTTATGCATTATTAGAGATAGTCAAAATTCGTGACTCGCGAAATCGCAAAAATCCTAAAAACCAAATAAACATATTAAAAGTATTTATTTCAGTCACTGACTTCACAACGTATGTTTAAGGTGTTAAACCTTTACATTACATGTTTGAAAGATGTATAAACGTTTTCGTTGGTCAGAGCCAACATCATCAGATACGAAGTACATTTCGGTAATATCAATAATCTCTACATAATTTCTACAAATACAATACATATTTAGTGACATGTAAACTGAACCTTATTAAAATCAACATGGTTATGATACATTTTGACATTCTTACATGACAGCCCTTATTGTCAATTATTTAAAATACACGTGTAAGTTGCAAAGTATATATGTTTGCAAGTCTTCACACATGGAATAATGAAGTAACTTGATGTAAAAGAATAAAAAATAAAAATAATAAAATATAAAACTAAGGTAGAAATGTTGTGAATGTAAAGAGTTGCAAATTATAGTACTGTATTTGAATACATTTATTGTGTTCATATTTTTGTTTCCCATTAATGCACATATTTAACCATTCAAACGTATGTACTCGTATCATGGTGTGTCTCATATTTTATCTTGATTGTTATTTCAAATTAATATGATTGTCTTATAAATGCTAATATTATAAATTGGGTTGTCTAATGTTGATAGTAATATACATTTAATTTGACGATGATGCTGTTCTTCCAATCTGGAAATAATTGAATTCAATAAGTTGATGATCCAACTTTAAGCAGTTTTGAATTTAATTTGTGTACTATATTAAATGGATGGAAACTTACATGGTGATGTGGGATCAGTATCCAATACTATAATCGTAATAAACTGTGTAATAAGGCTCAAGTCAGGTGTCAGAATTAACTGGAAAAGATCAAAAGTTAATTAAATTAAATTACTATCAATGACGTTAATGAAACAACTATTTGACAGTATCATATGGATTTCAATGAAGATCAAAATTCGGTGCTGTTATTTAATAATTACGAGGATGAAATAGTTGTGTGCGATTATTATACACTGCTAGCATAATTTAATATACAATACAGACTTCTCTGAAAACTAAAAAATGAATTGCAAATAAACATAGTTTAAAACATGCTTCACATATAAAATATCATGTAATTACACGTTTCAACTCGCGAAACACTTGCGAAAAATCGCAGAAATCCTATGACTCCCGAATTTAGCATATTTTCAGTCGTTATTCGCGAAAAGACGCAATTTTTCAGCAATTAATAAATACATTATCCAAATTTGGAAATTTTAGAAGTTTTGTTTGAAAAATGCATATAGTTAAAAATATTCCTGGACTTTCAGTGCGAGAAGGTTTGCTGTCGTTACGTGAAGATCACAGTGATTTTGTGGACGGAGCACTCCAAACTATATGGGTTCCAGTTTCTAATGTTGACTGTGACCTTTTTTCACAGTTCTCGTGCGTGCTAATAAATAGAACAAACCTTACAATGACAAACTTAGAATTGTTGTCTGCGTACAACTTTGACTGTTAAAAATGCTACGTATCTTTAGAATTGTTGTCAACGTAAAACTTTGAACATTATAATTGTCAATTATTTTAAGCAACATAATAATTTAATAAAACAGGGTGAAAATTTCAGGTTTACTCAAGAAATTTTTGTTTTCACTCAAGAATTTTTATCCTTTTTAACCAAGAATTTTAGCTTCTTTTATTCAAGAATTTTGACTGTCTCTATGCATTATATAGAGAATGTTTAACAGAGGGCAAAACTTCAGGGTAGATTCCTAATAAACTTACTTACAAATGGCTTTTAAAGAACCCAGAGGTTCATTACTGCCCTCACATAAGCCCGCCATCGGTCCCTATCCTGAGCAAGATTAATCCAGTCTCTATCATCATATCCCACTTCCCTCAAATCCATTTTAATATTATCCTTTCATCTAAGTCTCGGCCTCCCCAAAGGTATTTTTCCCCTCATATCTCCCAACTAACACTTTATACGCATTTCTGGATTCACTCATACGTGCTACATGCCCTGTCCATAACAAACATCTGAATTTAATGTACCTAATTATGTTAAGTGAATAATACAATGCGTGCAGTTCTGAGTTGTGTAACTTTCTCATTTCTCCTGTAACTTCATTCGTCTTAATCCCAAATATTTTCTTATGCACCTTATTTCCGAACACTCTTTATCTCTGTTCCTCTCTCAAAGTGAGAGTCCAAGTTTCACAACCATACAGAACAAGCGGTAATATAACTGTTTTATAAATTCTAACTTTCAGATTTTTTGACAGCAGACTACATGACAAAAGCTTCTTAACCGAATAATAACACGCATTTCCCATATTTATTCTGCGTTTAATTTCCTCTCGAGTGTCATTTATATTTCGTCGTTGTTCCTGCAATAACTCCTATGTGCAAAATATAAAATTTTTCAGTAGGAAGAAAAAACACACTTATTCATCCTATGACAGCCATACATAGGAGGCTGTGAATTCTTACATTTTCGAAACAAAGAAATATAATTTACATATAGGAGATTTTATTATTTGCTGTATCACTAAGTTATTTAATAGAGCAAAAATCTGAAAATCGATAAATATGTCACATAGGAGTTATTGCAGAAACAACGACGATTTGCTACTATTGCTCCAAGATATTTGAATTTTTCCACTTCTTCAAAGAACGAATTTCCCATTTTTTATATTTCTATTTCGCACTACGTTCTGATCACGAGACGCAATCATATACTTTGCTTTTTTCGGGATTTACTTCTAAGTCTATCTCATTACTTGCTTCAAGTAAAATTCCCGTGTTTTCCCTAATAGTTTGTGAATTTTCTCCTAAGATATTCACGTCATCCGCATAGACAAGCAGCTGATGTAACCCGTTCAATTCCAAACCCTCTCTGTTATTCTGAACTTCCTAATGGCATATTCTAGAGCAAAGTTAATAAGTAAATGTGATAGTACATCTCCTTGCTTTAGCCCACAGTGAATTGGAAAAGCGTCAGACAAAAACTGGCCTATATCAGACACATTTTAATTAATCGAACTAGCTTCTTGGAAATACCAAATTCAATCAGAATATTACATTAATTTCTCTCTTAACCGAGTCATATTTCTTTTTGAAATCTATGAATAACTGATGCACTGTGTCCTTATACTCTCATTTTTTCTCCAATATCTGTTGAGTACAAAAAATCTGATCAATAGCGATCTATTACGTCTAAAATCACATTTATGATCCGCAATAATATTATCTACATATGGAATTAATCTTCTCAAAAGAACATTGGACAAAATTGTTTACGACTTCAGTGAAAGTGATATTCCTCCATAGTTACTACAGTTAGTCTGTAAAAAATATGTTGTATCAACCTGGGTGCAGAAATACTTAGTTTCTGATTTATTAAGATTGTTGAAATAGTATGTTCACACAACCTCAGAAATGTTCGTTATGTTCATCTCCTACCTCAATACAGGTCTCATCTCGTCGTCTCATTGAGTTCCCAACTCTCTCCCAAATCCCTGAACAGCTGCCTCAATTAGGCCACGAATAGTTTTCTTCATCATCGTCTGAGGACGAATACAAAAAAATACCTTACATAATCTCAAAGGAAAAAAGTCCACTGTGTTTAAGCCAGGTGAGCGTAGTGGTCATGCCATTGGTCCACCTGTACCTATCCATCAACCAGGAAATATTTCATTTATGTTCTCGAGGGCAGTAACACTAAAATGTGTGAGCGCTTCATCATACATGAAGTGCAGTCCTCGACCGATTATGTCGTACAAGAAATCAGCCAATTCATTTCGCAAAAAAGCGTTATAATTCTTCATTGTAAGCCTCCTCGGCTGAATGAGAACTCAAAAAGCAAGCTTTCCAACATTTCCGGTGCAGATGTTCATGTACAATCTCATAACAGCGAGACTGAACAGTATAATGAAGATTTTCTTCTGCACAAACGTGCTATTTATGAACATTCTGGATTCAATCTCTTGTGATGATCTTACTGGGTAGCTTGTTAATTCAGAAAGAAAGCATTTACGAACCTATGTCGATATAAACTATTTTTCTTCTCTGCATATTAGGAATCCATTCCTAATATTTTGCCCTGCATTTGTGAAAAACAATGTTTATGAAAGCTCAGATACCACCAATCCCAAACTGGGAATTTACAAGTTTCCTCATACCAAAATTCTCAGAGCATCTCTACAGATTCTTGACATAATTTACACATTTTTAAGCGTATTTTATCAGCCACAAAAGCTTACTTTAATTTCCCAACCGTGCTTAGAACATAAACTTGTAGAAAATTTCCAAAATGATGCGAGTTTTCTCCACATTTTCATTGTACTGAGCAGAAAATGGCTGCCTAGACGAGGTCCATCCTTACAAACGCATGCACCATGGAAAGATATATACCGTACTATAAAAAAATTAAGCCGAATCTTGGTACCAGTCCTGCTGAATGTAGACAACAAACTTCGCAAGACTGTCCGCCCTGGTTATTTTATTTTCCCAGTACCCACCATATCTGGGAAGGTGCCCGATGGGAGACTAGCAACTCTACACGGGACAGGTCTTTCACGACAGTTTATTTTTTTTCATGTGATTTTATGTAGATATTGACTTACATTTTCTGCATTGACTGTTCAAATTGGGGCCACCGACCTTACTATAAAGTTGACAACGACGTTACATTTTTTGTTGGACTTTTGTGAAAACTCCCTGAATTCCTTTAATCGCTACGATAACAGCATGAATCTTGGCTATCAGATCTTCCTCAGACTCCACGGTGGTCTCGTACATGAGGCATTTCATGTAGTCCAATCAGGAAGACGTCTAGGGGGCTGAGGTCAGGTGAACGTGGTGACTATTGTGAAAGTCCCCTTCTACCAATCCAGTGACCTCCAAATATTTGGAATACGTCGACATCTCTTCGTACAAACCGCGAGCAGCCTTCTCATTTCTTCCAGCTTCTCCGTAAATCAGAAGCATGTCCGTGTATTCAGCGAACTTGTACCGAATTACACTTCAGATAGGAATTAGAAATTACGGATGCGTTTTACTACAATTATTATCAATTCGACATGTAAATGAGTCGAAAACTGACGAATCCACTTGCAGTCCTTCCACAACTTCACTCACCAATTCCCACAGTGTTTACTTTCCGAGCAGTCTAAAATGGAGCGGCGATTGGTCTAACGCAAGATCAATCCTCCTAGTGATATCAAATAATACCTTTCGAATGTCGTGTAGGATGGGTGACCTACCCATCAGGAGCTATCTTCCGCATGCTCTAGCGGCGAAAGGAGGAATTTCGGACCACAGCTACATGTTTATTAGCAAAATATGTTCCTTGTAGCACCTACTTCCTGCCTTGAAACGTTGTCTCATGAGTTCATTAACACTCCGTATGTGACGAATGAATATAGAGAACAATGTTAACTAATATTCAAATAATACTTTTGTTTCCTTTTTAACGTACTAACCTAGCTTGCACGCATGGTAGAAACATAGAGCACATTGACCTGCCAAGTTAACTATCTCTCAGCCAATAAATGCTGCGAATGGCATGCAGAACGTTGTTTATGTCTTGGAGACATGATACGTGAACATCCCATAGAGACTGGCACGGATGCCTCCACGCAATCTTATCGGGTACAAGGAACCAAGCATTACGATCTGGTGACAAGCTGCGAGTCGAGTAGGCTTCCACGGGGTCAGTCTCACTTGTGATGGAGGATATGCAGTGCACTTCAGCCAAGATATCCGAAGCAGTCTTCTTCATCGTCGTAATTACATAATCGCAATCATCATTGTTATGCAATTGCCATTCCCGTCATCGTGTCATCGTTTCTACCATCATCACCACCACCTCAACTATCATCATCATCATCATCATCATGTCCAACATAATTATCATCTCGGCCATCATCATTTTCATCAAGACCATCATTTTCGTCTTCAAGATCATCATCATTATCGTTTCAACCATCATCACCACCACCACCACCACCACCACCTCAACTATCATCATCGGCATCACCACCACCAACTCAACATACTATCATCATCTCGACTAACATCATTATCATCTCGGCCATCATCATTATCGTTTCTACCATCATCACCACTACCTCAACTATCATCAGCATCAGTACCATCACCACCACCACCTCAACTATCATCGTATCATCATCTCAACCAACTCCATCTCAGCCATCATCATTTTCATCAAGACCATCATCATTATCGTTTCTACCATGATCACCACTACCTCAACTATCATCAGCATCAGTACCATTGCCAACACCACCACCACCACCACCACCACCACCACCACCACCTCAACTATCATATCATCTCGGCCATCATCATTTTCATCAAGACCATCATCATTATCGTTTCTACCACCATCATCACCACCACCTCAACATACTATCATCATCTTGACCAACATTATCAACATCACTACTTCGACCACCACCACCTTCATCGTTGTAATCACTGTCCTAGCAAGTCGAATTCGAGACGGCGAACAGCTTACAATATTATATCTGCAGTGCTTGGGAAAAGTGACATAAGTCAGTTTCCACAAACCTTTTTTTGATAATTTATTGACAACTTACACTGGTTTATGTCGTTTTGATTTTTTCTGTATGAATTATTGTAATGAGAGAAATACTTATGTATTTTTTTCCAAGCGAGCAGATGTTCGGCCATCATCATTATCATCATTAGTTGTCAGTAAATTATCAAAAAAGGTTTGTGGAAACTGACTTGTGTCACTTTTACCGAGCAGTACAGAATATAGCATACACTCCTGCCTCCTTTGCGCCTCGTCCTCTTCCTTCCGTTCTTTCTTCTCCTTTGTATTATTGATCTATTCCTCATCTTCCTTTCCTTATTTTTTTTCTGCTTGTTCTCTATCTTTTTCGAGGTGTCTTGCCTCATTACATGCTGTACGACTACAATCTACATCAATACATTGCACCATCCCCGTACCATGGCACGTAGATATTTCAGCTACAAATCCCAAACAATTGTGCTATGTGGATTACTGTCTATTGTAATTGGGGCTTTGCCCTGTTACAGACATAAATAAATATGATACAGGCAATCCGACACTGCAAGTTAATGTGATGGGCGACAAAATGTTAGATTTCACAATATTTTATATGAAAAACAATATACCTTACACTTGTTACTTTGAGTGAAATATGTAAGTGTGAACGAATTTTTTTTACATGAATATCTTATGTTGTTTCTTTTCTTATCTTCCTTCGCACTCTGTGCGACACTTCATTGCAAGTGCGAGCATATCACTCCGTTCGATATGCGTATAATAAGGTTACGAAATATTAAGGACTGGATGATAAATATTACACAGGATCCATTAATGTCGCGAGAAGCCGCGGAGAATGATGGATGGGATTTTAAAAGATTGATAGACCGCGGTAACAGTACACTACGCAAAGGGCGTTTGTTCGGCAGGGTGGATACCCAGGGGTATGTAAATTACAACGACTGCTCGAATTGAACCTCTCATAAAAGAGAGAATCTGTTATCCTTTCTCTCATTTCTCTTTTTTTTTATCTTTTTCCATACTTTTGTTTCCTTCTTTATCATTCTTCCTTTCCTGTCGTTCCTCTTCTTTAATTTTTACTTCTTTGACCTGTATTAATTACTTTTGATGTCAAACGGCTACACTCGACCATACTTACTTATGGTTTTTAGAGAACCCGGAGGTTCATTGCCGCTCTCACATAAGCCCGCCATCGGTCCCTATCCTGAGCAACATTAATCCAGTTTCTGCCATCATATCCCACCTCTCTCAAATGCACTTTAATATTATCCTCCCATCTACGTCTCGGCCTCCCCAAAGGTCTTTTTCCCCTCCAGCTTCCCAACAAACACTCTATATGCATTTCTGGATTAGCTCATACATTCTACATGTCCTGCCCATCTCAAACGTCAGATTTAATGTTGCTAATTATGTCAGGTGAAGAATACAATGCGTGCCGTTCTACGTTGTGTAACTTTCTTCATACTCCAGTAACTTCACCCCTCTTAGCCTGTTCCTCTCTCAAAATGAGAATCCACGTTTCACAATCATACAAAACAACTGTTTTATAAATTCTAACATTCAGCTTATTTTTGAGAGAAGACTGGATGATAAAAGCTTCTCAGCCGGATAATACAGGCATTTCTCATATTTATTCTGAGTGTACTTTCCTCTCGAGCCTACAGCTGGCAGAGGTGACCAACTTAACTACTCTTACGAAGCACTGTGTGCATTCAAATTAGAGGTGGGGAAAAAATAACGTAACAGCACCTTGGAGTACTATATTCCAAAATAACGCTAGTACGAAATACTTGCTGTTACAAAATACTCGTTTCACTTTGGAACCACATTATGACAACGCCTGTTCCACAGAACGGAACATGTTTGGCACTATTGAAAACAATGGGTGGGCTCAAACATTTGAGGTATAAGTTAAATAAATGTCATACGTATAATGATAACATGATAAATTATTGGATGAGCTCGGATCCCACGAGCCCATATAAGTTGGCGCCGTTGTTTAAAAACAGAATTGGGAATCCTTTCGTCGCACTGAAAAAAATGTTGGAATCTAAAGTGAAAGATAAATAGTAAAGATATGAAGAGCCTCATTAAAAAAGTACACATTATCTTGAAACTAATGTTACTGAATACAGGATTTTATCAAATAATTATTAGCATAATGCATGTATTAGAGTACAGTAATTACATTGTGAATCCCGCGCCGTGGCGTCGTGGTCTAAGGGATCCTGCCTAGGACTCGCGTTACGGAATGCGCGCTGGTTCGAGTCCTCATGAAATTTCGGCCAGTGTATGGGACCGGTGCCCACCCAGCATCATGATGCACTTGGGGAGCTACGATAGGTAGCGAAAATCCGGTTTCGCAAACCAGCTCTAACGATTGGGGGGATCATTGTGCTAACCACACGATATCTCCATTATGGTTGGATGATCGTCCACCTCTGCTTCGGCAAGTGGACGTGAGGCCAGCAGCCAGCTGATCGGTCTTGGCCCTTCACAGGCTGTAGCGCAAAAAAAAAATTGTGAATTTTATCAAGGGAGGTGAAAATATATAGGTTATGTTTTATTTACAAATATTTTACAATTTTAGTTTCATTACCAATTCTTGAAATTAAACTAAATTCTGTTAAAACATGACTATTGTCGAAGTTTTTCATTTACAAAACTACAACGGTAAATTTTCATATTTCATTACAATGAGATTATTACTCTTCATGGCGATATTAATATGAATTTTAGCACGGCCGAAATGATTATAGCTTTCATTTACTAATTTTTGGAGAAACTGAACACTATTGTGAACTTGAGCTGAGCACAAGAGAAAGAATAGGTTAGGTTTTATTTACCATTGGGATCCACTTCGATATCGTGACCAATAAAATTTACAAATAGACCTAATTTAAAATTGCATTACATTTGCTGCTCCGAAAAACCTAATCTACGAATTCAATTTGGCATTAGAAAACATTTCTTTTCCACGAATTCACATCTCGGCTTACTATGACATACTGCATCACATGACATACAGGGACGTATGTGATCATTTAGCGTCCTAAATACAACTGTTATATTACATACTAGTCGTACGTGCATGTTCCAAAATACCACTGTTACATTACATACTACATACTACCGTTCCATCAGATACTATACTAAAAGCCAGGTTATGAACCGACTAAACAGGAAGTAGTTGGCAGGGCGAGAGGAAAGTGCGGGTTAGAGGGGTAGCCTGTGCAGCGATGACACGTTGAGTATGGCGGGCCGGTGGGGGGAAGGAGAACGGAGCTTTTCTTTGGACCTCACGTGAAAATGTCGTCTGCTAACGAAAATCTGGCAACGGAATCACGGAGACAGTGTAGCCAAACTTCCCAGTTCTTTTGGTGTACCACGTGCTTTACGAGTCGCATTTCGTACCAGCGTCATTAGCTCGTGCTTTCTTAAAAGCAGTAATTTTAATTACTAATATTGTGGATAGTGTTATCGAGAACTATATACAGTAGTTATTTTAAACATATCGATGACAAACGCTGAACATGCTTTGAATCTCGCGCCACTATGTGGCAATAGAGCTCAGAAAGCGAACGTTGCTTCCGGTTTAGTCGGTTCATAACCTAGCTTTTAGTATAGTCAACCGTGCGGTTCCAAGATACCACATCTGAAAAGATGTGTTTTCGTTATCTGAAAAAAAGTTTTTCCTAATTTTATATTAAAAGATATATAGTAGACTGTGACACCACTGTGCACCTTGTAGTTACACACAAGTTACATATGGTACTGTTATTTCGGAACTGTTATTTGGAACCTAGTATTTTCAAGGAACTGGAACAGTTGGAACCGTTAGGAGAAAATAACAACTTTTCCCATCTCTAATTCAAATGCACTCAGGAACAAAAATGAGCAACGTTGGCATTGCAGGCATTGGGATGATCTGTTCTCGCTTACTGCCCGTATACAGCGAAGTGTTTTCCTGCACAAAGAGCACGAGTTGACCACCTCTGATCTAACGCAACTCAGAACATACATTGCCGAGGGATAAACATCCATTCTCTGGCGGAGATTGAACCGATGACCATGTCTTTCACGCAAAGTTAAAACTATGCTTCAGCCAGTCGGCTTAAAAAAGGTCTCAAACCTTGTACTTTAAATTCTGAATTTCACGTCTACGACTGGATGACTTTTCTCCTCAAAATTTCCAGAACGGCTCCGGGGTCCACTCAGTCTTTCGTTAAATTGAATGCAGTCTTTCTTGGGCGTAGACGAAGTGTAGTGCTGACCACATCACCTCATTATAGTGCATGGAACTCTACCTCCATGCTCCCATTTTTCTTATGGCATGTGCAAGGGATATCTTTCCTCTTAGCTTTGTTTTTATACTGTAGCCTATTTTTTGTAGGCCTAATCCGAGTTGGGCGTGAAGTAGCAATACCAGGATTGCGTGCATCTCTTAGTTCTGTGATCATTTACTATTCACAAGAGTGGCTTAGTTATTAACGTGTAGTTTAGAGGTATCAAGAACGCCTTCTGTTTCCTTGAACAATTTTACTACCGTTTGTTTTCAAAACTGTGGTCGTAATACAACTCCCGTGACTGGTACTACTTACAGCATTGTGTTGCTTACAGAAAGAGCACGTTCGCTCCTGGCTTCAGACTGGCAATAAGTCTTTATTCTTTCTCGACTCCAGGAATTTCCTTATGATTTGCAGGCAAGGTATTTTCCAACTGACGTAGAGTAACACAGGATACTCAGTTTCTAATAATAATTTCATAACTGAATCGATTCTTTTTGAAAGGTCACATGTCCACTTTCGTCAATTTCACAGGAGAATAAAAAAACTGTTTATTTTTCGAATGGTACTTTGTAGTATAATCAGATATTTTTTGTTCTACGACAGAGGTGTAAATTTACATTTATATGCATAAACTAATGGTAACATCACTAAAACACAATTTCTGTTTGAGAGAATTCAATATATTCTTTAACCCGCGCATGGCCAGATTTAAGAACTTAAGCATTTTTATTTAATTATTATTATTCTTTTTTTTTACACTCTCTATGTTCTCGCAAGTAAGCTTCTTGTTTTGTTAACGTAGCTTTTGTATCAGATATATTGATAGTATTGCGTCATAGCGTATGACGTGACATCCATTAGATAACAACCAAGCATGTTATGCAGTGCCGATCTTCTTACTAAGTTCATTAATATGTTTATTAACATAGCAGCTATTTTAGCTGCAGTGAATCTGAAAACAGATTCTGAAAGCACGTGAAATTCTACTTACATCTTAGCCAGCATGTTTAGATTCATCTCCTGCTACTCAGCAGACTCGAAAGCTTAAATTAATGTCCTCAAGTTAAGTATCTCGAAATAATAATCGACCAACATTTACGTTGGGATAAACATGTTGTTTTTCTGTGCAAGAGATTAAGAAAAATTATTCACTATTTTGTCATCCTACGAAATTACGTACTAGACTATCCATACTTTATGACTGATTTACCTCGCATTAGTACAAGCAATATTACAATACGACACTATAGGATGGAGTAGTGTTTATAGTACCTCCCTCATGCCAATAACTCTGCTACAGAAAAGAATAATAAGAATATGCCTTAATAAACCTCTTGAGTATCTTTCAGAACTGTTATATTCGGGATTAAAAGTATTTGACTTCCATCAAATTTATAACAATGTATTACTGAATTTCGTACATAAAAACCGAAATATATTTAATTTATATTCGCATAAATGCGTATAAAACCAAAAGATCAGACAACATATGCTTGACAGTACCTAAATGTAACACAACTGTAGCTTATAATCACAGAAGCGACTTCGGTCCAAGGCTTTATAACACTATAATAGCTAAATTCCCAAACATACAATTTGCTCATGCTCCTCTTTTTTAAATTCAATTAAATTGCTGTTTAGAGAAAAAATTTGAAGTTCAATTATTGCCATATCTGTATTTTTTTCTTACTTTGTACTCTGTTCTTTAATAAAATGTCTCAACATTATGTGGAATGCCCCCTGAGCACACATATCTGACTTACTCTTTCTGGGAATGCTAGAGTGTTTCTATATAAAAAAATCAATATGTATCTTTGTTCTGGAAATAAAGTATTATTATTATTATTATTATTATTATTATTATTATTATTATTATTATTATTATTATTATTATTATTTAGTAAAATGTCGTACATACATACATACATACATACATACATACATACATACATAAAGTAGCCACGTTCAATTAGTAGGCTAGAAGTGTCAAAGAGGACGGAAGCTTTGTAGTTTCAATAATTTTAATTATGTCGCGCTGTCCATTGTCGTAAAGTTTTTTGAAGGCCGCTCCAATACTTCACGCGGAGTGTATGGACGGAAGCTTTGTAGTTTCAATAATTTTAATTTTGTCGCGCTGACCATTGTCGTCAAGTCTTTTGAAAGCCGCTCTAATACTCCACGCGGAGTGTATATATAAACCAGAGTTGCAAATTTTAGCAGTGTGTCTTGTTCCATGTTATATTAATATATAGCAGCAACAAACAAGACGTGACAACGTCGCATTTTCATTTTATTATCGGTGCATGCAATAAAGACCTACAGTAGCGTGCAAATTAATCCGAACAACGTAATTACTTATGTAAAAACACTCAAAAAACGGGATAAAAAAGGATCTAACACATACCTCAGTAAGCTATGTGGCCTCCCTTGTTCCTAATAACAGCTCTGAAACGATTTGGCATGGATTCCACTAATTTCCCACAAATATTCTTCATTTCTTCATCGCGAAACCATACACCAATGAGGGCAGAAATCATCTTCTCCTTTGTAGAACAATCCATTTTTTGCATTCTTCTTTTGCAAATTGACCACAAGTTCTCAATGGGGTTGATGCCGGGTGAGTTGCCTGGCCAGGGGAGTACCTGAATATTCTTCTTGTTGAATTCTGTAGTTTTTCGAGACGTATGGCATGGTGCCAGGTCTTGTTGGAACACACCTCTGCCATCCGGAAATGATTTTCGCAGCTGGGGTACGATTCTGGTTTCCAATAAGTGAATATATTTGTCAGAATTCATCATTCCCTTGATAGGTATTAATGCTCCAGGCCCTTCATGTGTAAAACAACCTCAAAACATTACTTTAGGGGGGTATTTGGGTGCTTGTTGGAGATGAGCTGCTGTTACTTTTTCGGATCCTTTCCGTACGTAAGAAACACGGTGGCCGCTGGGGTACGATTCTGGCTTCCAATAAGTGAATATATTTGTCAGAATTCATCATTCCCTTGATAGGTATTAATGCTCCAGGCCCTTCATGTGTAAAACAACCCCAAAACATTGCTTTAGGGGGGTATTTGGGTGCTTGTTGGAGATGAGCTGCTGTTACTTTTTCGGATCCTTTCCGTACGTAAGAAACACGGTGGCCGTGGACCTCGAAATGAGACTCATCGGAAACAAGTACATTCTTCCAGTCATTCACTGTCCAGTGTTGATGCAATTTTGCCCACATTAAGCGTCTTTTGCACATAACAGGGGTTAGCAGTTGCTTCTTAATAGGCTTACGAGCCCTTCGTCCAGCTTCCAAAAGCCTACGCCGCACTGTTGTGACGTGAATATTCGCCCCAGTGGTAGCCATTAACTCGCGGGTTAAGTCGACAGCAGTTAGTCTAGGATTTAATTTACTTTTCCTGACAATTAAACAATCATCTGCAGGTGAAGTCTTCCTTTTCCGGCCACAGTTTCCTTTTTTCTGGGGTGTGATGGATCCAGTCTTCCTGTATCGTTTTATGATCGAATTAACAGTAGCCAAACCGATGTGACATTCTGCAGCAATTTGCCTCTGTATCATAGAAGAATGCTCTGCTAATGTTATAATTTTAGACCGTTTTCGTGGAGTTGTATCCATTTGTGAAGACGACAGAATGTACACAGGATTGCAGTATTAAGTCTTCAACACAACTGAAATGCTTATAAGTACAAAACTACAGGCAAAATGTCACATATTATAAAAAAAAATAATAACGACAGACCTTCAACGATGGAATTACACGTACTACAGATGTCAATTAAAGCGGTATGAGCAGCTGTGAGGCCAACAATGACAGAAAATGTAAAAATATGTCGTGTTCGGATTAATTTGCACGCTACTGTACAAATCTTAAAAGGAATGCCGCTGCCTAATAATTAAACGAGGCTACTATACATACAATCCATACCTGTCGAGTAACGATTACCGCGTCTGGCCGCTAAACAGGTGGCCCGGGTTCGAATCCGGTCGGGGCAAGTTACCTAGTTGAGGTTTTTTCCGGGGTTTTCCCTCAACCCAATATGAGCAAATGCTGAGTACTATCGTTGCTGGACCCCGGACTCATTTCACCGGCACACCGGCTTTATCACCTTCATCTCATTCAGGTGCTAAATAACCTAAGATGTTGATACAGCGCCGTAAAATAACCTACTAACTAAATGCATACATACGTACGCACGCGCACATAGTTTACAGCTTTCGCAGATAGACATATTCACGTCAAAAATTAAAATAAATGATGATAATGAAACTCGTAGGATGAAGTTTTTAAAATGCTAATGTCGAAATGTGGCTTATTCAAAAGAACAGTTATGTGGCTGAAGAGTTCAGCTTATATATTTGAAGCAGGTCCCCAGATCTACTATGTACATTTTCGCAGTTTTTTTATGAGGAACATATTAACTACTCCCCGCATTTCACAGTAACCTCACTGTCACAGAGGTCAGCTACGACTTGGTCCAGATCGATACTTTTCAAACCAGCTCCCTCAAACTCATTTTAATATCATCTTCGCACCTGCGTCCCGTGAGAGGAGCAGTTCTTCACTTCCCACGGATCTGCGGATCTTCTCAGCTGAATCACTTAAAAAGATTCCGTGGTATTATTGCTACCTTCAAATTTCAATTTAATAACGGAATAAAGTGACGAACCGTGTCAGAGATTTACTTACACATAAAGCATGTTACATTATTGCCTCCAGTATTTACAACAAAGTTTGCATTTGATACCGGCATTATATGTTTTACTGTTAGTTGCCATTCACATTCTTGACAAGTGAGAATTAATCCCTTAAAAAGAAGAAAATATTAGCAAGTTTCGTATGTCGAATTCTAAGGTCAGTGGTCAGTGATTGATCTTTTCGTGAAAACATTGTTGTAGAATATTTTTCTTTACATCATCAGTGTTGCCAATTCAACGGTTTTCCCGCTAAATCTAGCTTTTTTGGATAACAGTCTCACGGGTAAAATTATATTATCCCGCTTAGCGGGAATACTAGCGGTTTTTAATCTTTGACGTTTCTAAAATGAAATTAATATTAGCATTATTGGCGGCTTTCATAATTACATTTAATTCGTTCAGTATGGGTTTTGTGAAATAATTGATGTGTTAATGTAGTGATAATTTCATATATATGTTACCGTTAAAACCCGAAATCCGTCAAAACCAGTCTCAACTAGTGAAAACTAGTTTAAGCAAATATAGATAGATATAAAGTGAGATTTCGTAAGATCTAGAATCAATGACAAGTTAGGTTTGATTTCCTTAGGTTTTTGTTTGGTAAAAGTAAAAAAAACCTAAACAAACCGAAACTAACCTGTCATTGATTCTAGATCTTACGAAAATTCGCTATCTATCTACATTTTAACACTAGCTTTTCCTAGTTGGAAAAAGCTAGTTGAAACTGGTTTTGTCGGATTTAGGGTTTTAACGGTAACATATATAGTGCAATAAGAATTTAAATAATATGTTGTGGCTGTGATAAAAGTATTCAAAATTGCTTTACAGCACTACATTGGCAATGACAAAATTGTGCAATATTCGTTACATTGGGGGGAGGATGTCGTTATATTGGTGGGTGAATGCTCTAACTTGACCATTATTATTATTATTATTATTATTATTATTATTATTATTATTATATAAGTATACAATAAAATCTAGAGATATTTTTTAGAAAATCGCGGGTTTTCGAAAGCCACCTAGCGGGATTATACGAACAACTGTTGGCAACACTGTACATCATGTAGTTTGTTTGCTACTTGTTTCAATACAAAGAAAGCCATGTACCACTATGGAAGTTCAGTAGAGCATCGATTATCCGAAACATTGGGGACGGGGGGTGTTCGGATAACTGATTTTTCGATAACCGATTATTTACGAAAACAAATTTTATCGGTGTCATAGAAGCAGTATGAAATAAACAAACATTATTATTAAACACAAAACTGTACATGTATATTTTGAATCACACGTCCTACAAATAAAATAGAGAACTGACTAGCCTAGTCTGACAAGTTCAAAATGGCCATTAAAGTAGGAAATACAGTTTAGGAAAAGAAGTCCAAAATTTTCTTTCCTTCAGAGCTGAGACTCGTTTTTTCTTGCAAACAGCACTAAAGGAACTTCTACATGGCGAGCGCGCAAATTTGAATTTGCCGACTGGAACCGATGTTTCGGTTGATCGGTATTCGGATAATCGATGCTCTACTGTTATTGAAATAAGAGAAATGATGTCCAATAAACAAATCCAGCGTTTGCATGAATAAATTTGAGACTTTTGTGACAAAAGGAATAAGTTCTGTGGAACTTTTATTAAAGAGGTAAATCGAAATGTCGTCATTTCTTCGGACTTTATTTTGTTTTTATTTCAGTGCATAAATATTTTTCATTTCGTCATTACGATGTAATGAAAATTTAAAATGTGTGTTCACCTAATCTCGATATCACATGCTTCTTTAGGACCAAGAGGGGCTATAATAGGAGAGAAGGACTCATAAGCCGAATTAAGTGTAATCTGTCGAGAAGCTTCTCGCAACAACGAGCGTCCAAAAATGGCGGGAATTTCAAACGACTTCGCTGCACAAAAAATAGCGGGAATTACAAACGACATCTCTGCACCTCCCCGTTATATTCATATTTACATCAATGTTTGAAATTTAACCATCCCTATTAAAATGTTTACTTTCCCCCTCCCCCCCTTTTTTTTTTGTAAAAAGAAAACCTTAAGCCAATACCATCAGTGTTTTCAGAACATAATATCACAGAAAGCAGGTTAGGATAGGTGTGTAGCATTATGTGAGAGGTGTTGACGACACTGAATACTCCGTTAATCTCTTCCATAAATTACGTCGCATTCAGGAAATATGACGATGTTTTCATTAACACACGACGGATTTGGTATATAAGTAAGGTATGTATTTGAGACGGGCTGGGTGAACATACAGCTCTCCCAGTGACCACATCAAATTTCCACCACTCCATATTATAAATCCTAGGGATTTTCTAGCTATTTTAACAATTTTCTCTAGTGTCTGGTTCATAAGTAACCTTCACCTTACATTTTTTCCTAACCAAATGGTCTCTAAATTTAATTATTTAATCAATTTTGCTTTGAAAAATCATGTGAGCTGCCATGTGACATTTAAACAACTCTTCAACTTTAATCATACGACGCACGTGCGACAATAGAGTCGTGACTGGGATATTATAACCACACAATCGTACTTTCTATTACGTAGGCCTATTAGTTAATTACTTATTGTTTGAATATAAGTGTTAAACGTTTATGTCATATGAGCGCGTGTATTAAATTTCGCAAATTTCCAGAACTCGAGTAAGGTACGAAGAATGCTAGATTAAAAAATTTGCCACCTCCTTCCCAAGACTTGCCGCCCTAGGCTATAGCCCACGTTTGCCCATGCGTAAATACTGCCCTAAAAATGTAGTGTATGAACTGTTATGTATTTGTGTGTGTGTGCGTGCGTTTGTGTGTCTCGGTTTAGTGTGTGACATTATAATGTCGCGTGTATGTATGTAATTTGTAAAGCTATTCCATCACTCACTTTCATTTGATCATGAAATAACGCAACGCAAACCAGATGTCATATTAAAGTTTCAAGACGATTACGCAATGTGTAAATACAAACATTTCAGTTAATTGTTTTAGACGGAACGTAAATACGTAAATAACGCATGTGACGTACTGTACGGATTGTCGAGTTGGACGTATTCTGTCTGGTTGTACCTCTAATTAAATTATAAGCTGTATTCGAATTCCCGTCCTAGCGTTGCTTCCGATCAGTAAGCAAACGCGTTACCTCCTGATCTACAGCAGTGGCTGGGTGCATATTATATTATTTTCAATTGGTTTATTTTACGACGCTTTATCAATTGCGATGGTTATCTAGCCTATAAGTGAAATGAAGGTGATAATGTCAGCGAAATAAATCCAGCGTCGAAAATTACTCAGTATTTGCTCTTAATGGGTTGAGGGAAGACCCCAGAAAAACCTCAACTATGTAATTTGTCCCAATCAAGATTTGAACACGGGCCCGCTCGTTTCACAGTCAGACATCCTAACCGTTACTTGGTGAATGTTACTTATGTACCTGGCACTACAGGAAATTGCTAAAATACCTTCAAAATGCCTTAGATTTATACAGGGACATCACTTTATTTTCACCAACATTTTTAACATTAACCTGGCTATACTCGGAAACACTGTTGCCCCCTTCCATTACAGGAGTTTGATGTTACTAGTGCAATATGTAAACAAATCATTTTACTAGCTATAGGAGGAGAGAAAAGTAGTGTATCCATTTATCTTGTAGGAGAATACGATATTACGATTTTCAGTTTGATCATCACTTTTACGGAATTTATCAAAATACAGTAGAATAGTAACATTTTTTTTTTTTTTTTTTTTCAATAACTCAACTTTTCAGGCGGCTATGTTCGTTATGTAATGTCTACTTTATTTAGCATATTAATTATTGGTGTTAACATACAATATAGAGAGTCCACACCTGTGGAGTAACGGTCAGCGCGTCTGGCCGCGAAACCAGGTGGCCCGGATTCGAATCCCGGTCGGGGCAAGTTACCTGGTTGAGGTTTTTTCCGAGGTTTTCCCTCAACCCAATAGGAGCAAATGCTGGGTAACTTTCGGTGCTGGACCCCGGACTCATTTCACCGGCGTTATCACCTTCATATCATTCAGACGCTAAATAACCTAGATGCTGATACGGCGTCGTAAAATAACCCAATAAAATAAAAAAATGCAATATAGAGAGTGCATTTAAATTGAGGGGCTCATAAGTAAAGGGCTGTAAGTGCACTTAAGTTACTTTTGAGAAAATGGGGTTTAAATATTTAAGCTTTCGTAAAATCGGTGAAATTTTTATTTAAATTTTAATGTGTGATGCGATTAAAATATCCCTTTGCCACTAAAATTTTAGATACTTTTGCTTACACTGGATGCACTTAAATCATGTTATTACAAATGTCACTAGCATTCCTTTGCTTCTAGCCACCTCAATTCAAAAAAAGCTAATCTGAATTTTTAAACAAGTTGCTGAAATTGGTTGCCGTTCATTACAATGCAGGCTTCAATTCAGTACGCATATTATTAAAAACATTTTGAAGCATATTCTATGAAATTGAATTTATCGTTTCTTGAATATAATTTTTGGTACGATATTATTAATATAGGTTCTTTCTTTTATAGAAAACGCAATCATATTCATGAAACACACTGTACACTGCAGTGTTTACTTCACTGCTTGAAGACTTCGAATGCAACAGCGGCCGTAAGTTTGTGTGTCTGACGGGAGCAAGGACATTAGTGAAGGTGTGAGAGTGAAGTACATTCAGAAATGCAGGTACAATAAAAATGCAAGTAAAAATAAAATGATGTCCCTGTAGTATGGAGTACTGGAAATTGGAGCAATATGCCCACCCAACTTGCTCCAAATACATAGGCTATCTTATAGCCTATACCAAAATCGTCGTGCGTGAATGAAGAGCACGGCCATATTTCGTAAATGTGACGTAATTTAAGGGAGAGAATAAGAGAATAGACGGAGTTTGTGGTATGTCTGCCTACTATGTTTAAGGAACTCTATCAAGTTGTGCGTACATTGCTTGCTAAAGTGTCCCGGATCCTAAGCCTGGCGCAGTAAGAATTGAAATGTGTTGTGGCTGTGATAAAAGTGTTGAAAAGTGCTTTATAGCGCCACATTGTGCAATGATAGAAGTGTGCAATATTCGTTACATAGGCTGGCGGATGTCGTTACATTGGCGGGTGGATGCTCTATCTCAGCGGTCATCAGCACTGTGCACACTCGGGCTAGCGTCTCTTACCCGCGTATGAGACACTACCGTGCATCCATGGCTGCTGGCGAGTATGCTTTCTACCTCTCCCTTCTGCACGACGGTGCATATTCCGATACACTCCTTGTCCGTTACCCATTTCAGTGAGTGCTGACGACCACTGCAGTCTACGTTACTCCATAGCGTTAGATTTACATGATTTTATTTATAGTATGTATGTTTTCGAATAATAATTAAAAAATAAACTATCAATATTAATATAATTCGCAATATTACGAAGGAATTAAATTGTTGAGAAACGCACAGTGTAGTAGTAGTATACCTATATCAACTTCGTGGCACTAATTTTTCTTAGTTGTAATATTAAATATGCAACATATCTTTACTTACCTTGCCTTGTTCACATCCAGCACTCTTGTAGTCAGATGAAAGGAAATTTACTACCAACAGCTAAACTTAGAAGTGTACATACAAACACTAGCAACCATTCTACTTTGGTAATCAAAAACGAATTGTTGTCAGGTTGTCACTTTATAGAAATATAACTGGAACTGACCATATTATATCTTGTGAAGAAATAATCATTTTTCAAACGCGTTGGTCTCCACAAAATAAAATTACAGACGCACTCGCGTATTGGCTACATTTTTGTAACGCAGCAGCTGAGAGTCCGTGATGCTGCAGTCGTATCAACCGGAACAAGTGACGGTGTAATTCTAATCGGACGACTATGACGGGTGGACTTGGATCCTGGACTACAAAAACAGAGCTCGCCGACTGCCCGTTTCTACATATTCTCCCAGACTAATTAATTAGTCGAGATATATATAGCTGTACAAAACAGTATCTCGCGAGGGTCATTTTATCGCACAGGAAGAAAATGTCTACAAGCAAAAAACAATTGAGTAGTAAAACAGTTCTGTAAACAGCCATACTCGAAACAAAGCTATAACTCGATAACAATGAACGATATGGGATGTTAAATTAGTTCGTTTACAGCGATTCAGGGATGATGGAGAAGGTAAAGGAGAACAGTTTTCGTATGTGACAATAATCCGGTAGATAGCCGTTTTCCCACTAGGAGCATTATCAGATTGGATAGGTACGTACAGAGGTGACAACCCGGTGCCATTACTAGACATTTCGCGAATAATCGCGAATTGGGCATTGCAGAAACAGCACATATCATGAAAACTAAATTTTTCAGTAGACACAAAAAACGGTATTACTGGTGGTAGACCACATCATTGGTTATAGTACTGGCTTCTTCAGACAGAAGCCTAATCGATATGTCGTTTTGTACCAAATTTATTGGAATCTAATGAATTGTTAATGAAATAAATCAATATATTAGCTTGACATGTGCTGTTTCTGCAAGGAATCAAAATTGTAGTATAATAATTTCAGTTCAACTAAAGTTTATTTGGATTAACCTTGGTCCCGTGGAGCAGAGGAAAATCGCTAATGTGGGATACGATATGCGTGGATACCTTAGCTCCGTCCCACTTGCCATCAACTTCTAAAATCGCAAGCTCTGCAGCAGAATCTGCCGTACGCAATAAATGTCGTAAATACATACATCTAGTAGACAATTACATCTTCATCGTCTTTGTGTGGAAACAATAGGCTCCTGGTGTAAAGAAGCAAAAGACCTGGTTTCCGAAATTGGCAAGAGTTTGGTGACTGTTACTGGAGACCCTCACTGCACCAATTACCTACGGCAACGAATAGGAATAGCAATCCAACGTGGAAACGCAGCCAGCATTTTGGGAACCTTTCCAGACGCCAATTCTCTCGATGAGATTTTCTTTATTTGAATGTCTGAAAGCAAGACAAGGGTGAAGTACGAAGCCCCGTAGAATGAAGATAAAACTCTACTCACGGCAAGAATCGAACCACGGACCGCTTCGTTGAAAAACACACGCACTTTGTACAGAGAAATAGTGACAGACCATAAATTCAACCTGTTACGAATTAAAGTCTAAAAATTCCTCGGGATATGATGAAATTACAAGTAAAATATCAAGATATTTGTCAAATTAGGGATATAATATATGCATAGGCCTACTGTGTAGGCCTATTTAATACATAAGTTCAGCATATAAATGAACTTATTTTTCCACAATAGGCCACTGAAGAATATTATTGTAAAATTCTTGATATTCAGGTGGTATGTATTGCATTAGTTTGCCTATATCGTCAAGCTTCTCTTTTTTGAATTAGCGCGACTTTGTCTGGATATGCCTATGAAGAAGGTAAATATGGTATTCTCTTTTGTACTTACAAGCAAACATTCTCCTGGGGGCCAGATAAAAAAATTAATCTTTTTTTCTTCCATCATTTTAATAATGTCAAAAGAAGTGCTTACACAAATTTTGGCCACTCGAGCGCAATTACGAAGGCCGTAAAAAAAATAAGTTTCCCTGGAGCCGTTTACAGAAAAAGAACAAAATTTCATGGAAAGTTTTATTGGAACACATAGCACAGTTATTTTTCAACATATTCACCACCAGAATTGAGACATTTGTCGTTCAGTGGGATCAATTTTCGTATCCTTGTGTCGTAGATGTCTGCCGTCTGGAATCGGAACCAATGTGTCGGCACATGTCTTTGACATGAGTTGTTTCTGCGCGCTTCCATGATTTCACAGGTCTCCAAATGCGAGACGGCTATACTGACATATGTGGTTTGATAGGCCTATATCAACAGTCCATGAAACTCGACTAAACTCATTTCGCCACAAATAGTGACATGTGCTGTTTCTGCAATCCCTGATTCAGATATACAGTATATCGAGATCTCGTAGTATAGACTAGATGTTTCATTTCCTCCTCCAAAAAATAAACCATACAGAAGAGATTGGGCGATCGAGGCGGCCACCTCTACCAATGCAACAATCCTGGAATGTTGCAATGTGTGCAGGTGCGTGTGTAAGTGTTTCTAGTAGGAAAATTGTCAGTAGGACTGTTGTCACATACGGAAACTGTTCCTCTTTACCTTTCCTATAATTACTGACTTCTGAGCCTTTGTAACGAAATAATTTAACGTCCTGTGTAGTATTGTTTATGGTAAAGATTTTCTCATTAGATGCTATGAAGGTGCATGTGAGTCATAGAGACAGAACTCCATGCTTCCTTGACCTCAGCACTAGGAAGAGGTGATGTGATCGACACCATACTCTGATCATCTCTTACCAGCTGAAAGGACCGGTATTCAATTTGGCAGGACGCTGAGTGGACTTGTTCTTTGTAGCAAGGAGATAACTTCTAATTAGTCTCTCACATCCTCATTTTTATATGACCCAGTCCGGCGCAGTTTTAGTGCAGTAGTACTCATTAGAAATTAGAGGAGAACGAAAGTGAGAAATAATTTGCCGAGTCACAAAATTTAAAAAAAATGACCATGATACAAACAAATAATAGTACAGGGACATCATTTTATTTTTACTAACATTTTTAATATTAACCTGTCTATATCTTTGGATTAAAGGTCTAGAACCGGAAACACCGCTTGCTCCCCCTTCCAAGACTGGAGTTCGATGATACTGGCATAAAATACATATCACTTTAATACTAGGTATAGGAGGGAAGAAAAGTAGTTCATCCATTTATGTAAACTAGGAAGTTCACTTTTGTTGACGTCGTACAAAATTTTGTCCAATATTCTTTTGAGAAGATTAACTCCGTACGTAGATGAAATTATTGGGGATCATCAGTGCGGTTTTCGGCGTAATAGATCGACTATTGATCAGATTTTTTGTATTCGACAGATAATGGAGAAAAAATGGGAGTATAAGGGTACAGTGCATCAGTTATTGATAGATTTAAAAAAGGCATATGACTCAGTTAAGAGGGAAGTATTATATGATATTCTTATTCAATTTGGTATTCCCAAGAAACTAGTTCGATTATTAAAATGTGTCTCGGTGAAACATACAGCAGAGTCCGTATAGATCACTGTCTATCTGATGCTTTTCCAATTCACTGCGGGCTAAAGCAGGGAGATGCACTATCACCTTTACTTTTTAACTTCGCTCTAGAATATGCCATTAGGAAAATTCAGGATAACAGGCAGGGCTTGGAATTGAACGGGTTACATCAGCTTCTTGTCTATGCGGATGACGTGAATATGTTAGGAGAAAATACACAAACGATTAGGGAAAACACGGAAATTTTACTTGAAGCAAGTAAAGCGATCGGTTTGGAAGTAAATCCCGAAAAGACAAAGTATATGATTATGTCTCGTGACCAGAATATTGTACGAAACGGAAATATAAAAATTGGAGATTTATCCTTCGAAGAGGTGGAAAAATTAAAATATCTTGGAGCAACAGTAACAAATATAAATGACACTCGGGAGGAAATTAAACGCAGAATAAATATGGGAAATGCGTGTTATTATTCGGTTGAGGAGCTCTTATCATCCAGTCTGCTGTCCAAAAATCTGAAAGTTAGAATTTATAAAACAGTTATATTACCGGTTCTTCTGTATGGTTGTGAAACTTGTACTCTCACTTTGAGAAAGGAACATAGGTTAAGGGTGTTTGAGAATAAGGTGCTTAGGAAAATATTTGGGGCTAAGCGGGATGAAGTTACAGGAGAATGGAGAAAGTTACACAACACAGAACTGCACGCATTGTATTCTTCACCTGACATAATTAGGGACATTAAATCCAGACGTTTGAGATGGGCAGGGCATGTAGCACGTATGGGCGAATCCAGAAATGCATATAGAGTGTTAGTTGGGAGACCGGAGGGAAAAAGACCTTTAGGGAGGCCGAGACGTAGATGGGAGGATAATATTAAAATGGATTTGAGGGAGGTGGGGTATGATGATAGAGACTGGATTAATCTTGCACAGGATAGGGACCGATGGCGGGCTTATGTGAGGGCGGCAGTGAACCTTCGGGTTCCTTAAAAGCCATTTGTAAGTAAGTAAATAAGGAAATATCGCAATTTTGAGTTTGATAATTTTCATTAGGATTTTTTTTGTTTAATCAAAATACAGTACTGTATTAACACTTGGTGCTTTTACTCACGAATTGAGCTATCCATTCGGACTTATTAATTATGCAGTGTATATTGTACTGTTACAGCACATTAGCGTACAATATAGAGAATGAAGTTAAATTGAAAAATAATTATAATATGCATTTTTAAACACATTTTTTTTATGGTGGCCATTCATTTCAATACAGGCTTCAGTTCTTTTGTGCATATTATCGCACTATAGACTATTGTACCTAATTCCAATTACCAGTTTCGTCCTTCGTACGAGTAACTCATGTTGAAATAATTCTATACCTATTCTACAAAAAAAAAAAAAAAAAAAAAAAGTACCTTAGGTACTGTAAATTTAATCTTCACTTCTGCCCGATCCGAAAAGATAAAATTACTCAGAAATGCTATCTACTGTCCGTTCAAGTGATTTTGTCGCAGGGTCTTAGAAGGGGGGGGGGAATCACGTGACAGTTAATTACTTAACTAGGCCCTTTTATTTAAGTTATTTTAAATAGTTGTATAATATTACGTAGACGTCCAATTCCTAACAGAAATTAATATTTTCAGAAAACAGCTAAGACAGCCCAGCTACTAGACTTTACAGAGGGGCGAACAGAAGCAGGTGGGGGGAATCGGGATGCGATGTAGGTAAACGGACGACAGTACCTGTGCGAAAATATGATTCAATATTGAAAGCTCTTTCGTCACTGGAAAACGCGAACATATTTCTGAAACGTACTATACTCAGTAACTCAGTACTGCATACGCGGCCTCGGTTCTGTGTGGAGAATGGTTGGAAATTTAGTAGTAGAGGGGGTGGGAGTGAAATACATTAAAAAACTCAGGTACAATAAAAATTGAAGTAAAAATAAAATGATGTCCCTGTATAATTCCATTTGAGGAACAATGCATTTCACAGTACTGAAGCTTAACAAAATGAGAGGATGTTTTATTATTATTATTATTATTATTATTATTATTATTATTATTATTATTATTATTATTATTAATTCATTCATTCATAGTTTTCTGCCCAAGGACAGATCTTTCATTGTAAACCCAGCATTTTTCAATCTTTCCTATTTCCTGCCTTAGGCCTACTTTAAGTCTCCGCATATGATCCATATATCTTAATGTCGTCTATCATCTGATATCTTCTTCTGCCTCGAACTCTTCTCCCGTTCACCATTCCTTCCAGTGCATCCTTCAGTAGTCAGTTTCTTCTCATTCAGTGACCCCAACTAATTCTTTTTTCTTCTCCTGATCAGTTTCAGTATTATTCTGTCTTAATCCATTTTTTCTAGCATAGCTTCATTTCTTATTCTGTCTGTCCATTTCACACACTCCATTCTTCTCCATATCTACATTTCAAATGCTTCTAGTCACTTTACTTCGTCGTACTGTCCATGTTTCTGCCCCATACAGTGCCACACAAAGCACTTCACTAGTCTCTTCCTTAGTTCTTTTTCCAGAGGTCTGCAAAGATGCTCATTTTTTATTAAAAGATTCATTTGCCATAGCTATCCCCCTTTTGATTTCCTGACAATAGTTTATCTTACTACGGATAGGAAGTAAACCCCAAGTTGCCCCAAGTATTTGAAGCTGTGTATTATTATTATTATTATTATTATTATTATTATTATTATTATTATTATTATTATTATTATTATTATACCGTATTTTACCGTGCATTTTTTTTGTCCGAAATATACAAGTAAAAAATAGGAGTGCGCGGCTTTTTCGAAATGAAGTTGGCAACATCGCCCGACTTTCCTCCCACGCAACGCTCGACTTCCCTCTCGCGCGACTCAGGTGGCAAACCAAGAGGATTTTATATATATATATATATATATATATATATATATATATAATATCTAGTCCTCTTTTGGTAAACGCATTCCACTATCTCCCCGCGTGGGTATTTCAATTGTTAATATTGTTAAATGGCGTTTGGATTGCAGTACACGTGTCAGAATCAAATTTCAAGTATGATAATTGATAGATGTATAGTTTGCGCGTCTTATATATAGGAGGAGATCAGAACATTGTTTAGCACAGGGTGGCGCACATTTTGAACACTTACTATGAAGAGTGTACGTACATAAACAACATACAACATTTATCAGAAAATACCATTTTTGTTGCTTTGTGAGTAAACAATAAAAGTTAGAAAAAAAAGTTTCAGTACAAGTTGTTTCATTTTAAAAGTAGTTTCCAATGGCACTTTCAATGACCCATGTTCTCATTTGAAATTTCGAAGTTGACCACAGGTACCCCTACTTTCGGTTTGTTACGGAAAACTATACTACCACCAATCGATTCTTTACATAGGTTTTGATTATCAAAATTTTTTTCATGAACAACCAGTACCATATAGTTTTCGAGAAAGAAAAAGGTTGATATGGGTGGTCTGAAACACCTGGTATATTTTATATATCAGTGGCGTATACTGATTAAAGGGTTTGGGCTACCGCTGACCCTATTATTACACAAAATATATCTAACAATTACTTTAATTTTAATTACTATGGTAAAACTAATAATACAAAATTATTACATTATGTTATATTATAAACTTTTTCTTTTGTAATTTCCTTGGGCTACCACCGGTAGCCCCGGTAGCCCGCAAAATACGCCCCTGTTATATATATATATATATATATATATATATATATATATATATATATATATATGCATGTCATGTGAATGCTTTCAAGTGATTGAATTGATAAGTTGACTGTCCTATGTGGTTAGAGAGAGAGAAAATCCAAAAAGGATAGTTGCTCTTGAAAAAGGGGTACCGAGAGGTAACAACACCTAAATTAATTGTAATCAACAATATAATTTCTGTTTATTTGCTTGTAATAAAAATATTAAACTGAGAAATCAATGAAGTGCAAAGTTAATTTTCCACCATACAATTTTATTATTCTTTCAAATGTGGCAAGTTTCATCAGTAATGCTAAAAAGAACTCTAAATGCTAACATAAAAATGCTATAAAATGCTAAATTTTTCTTTATCTTCTTTTAAAACGCGAATTTTGTATTATTTGAATATGCTAAGATCTACCATCTCTAAATTATCACCTTTTATCACTCAGACGCTAGATAACCATAGCAGTTGTTAAAGCGTCGTAAAATAACAGATTAAAAAACACATCTTCTGTGCAATTCACTGCCTGCTGTGGTGCCACCTTTTATATTTGATTTAACGATATCCACGTGATATCACCAGCGAATAGGGATTATAAAGAATGGACACTTCGCGTCGGTACCTTTGATGTAGCCGGACTGATTTCAATGACCTTCAAGCCATCTAGAGCGTGAGATTCTGCTTTCTCCCTAGAGTTGGCGATGACATCACACCAGCTAGCAGTCGACACAGCGGAAATATAACACATAATTAATACATCTAGGTACATTATGTACTCAAATAAAATAAATTGGATCCATAAAATAATAAATCCTTCATTAACTGTAATGTCTAGACTCTAGAGTTCCTTTATAATGAGAGTTGAGACGTTGACCCCAACAACAATTAAAATATGTAATGATTTGATAGCAGTGAAAATGGAAAAACAAAACTCCTATGAGAAGTAAAACCATATACCTATATTATATTATATACAAATATTAAACGAATTTGATACTTAATTTTATAATATATTATATTATTTTATAATATAATTTATTATATCTGAAATATAAAAAATTACTATTACAACTAGTTTGTCACTGAGAAATAAGGAAAAGCTGTTAACTTGAATTTATTTGAAGCAAAGCGTTACTGGATTATGCAATAAGGTAGGCGATGTTTGGATCCTGTGTCTCAACTCTATACTCAATTATTATCTTAGCGTATGCTCGATTACACTAACCTCTAGCGCTTGAAAGCAGAACTAATCGCTGGCGCACAGAGAAACAAAACACAGGAAAATTCGCTGTGTCCATTCTTTATAATCCCTATTCGCTGATGTCACTGTCTGTGTCGCCTACCTATCGGATATAGAGTCCAGATTTGAGAAGCTACTTTCTGAAAATCAGGCACATTTATCGCATTATTTTTTACTTTATAACTACTGAAACGTATTTTGGTTTTCGTGCTTAACGTTGTTTATATTACTAAATACAAAGCTAATATTTGTTAATAAGGTATTATTTATTTTATTTGAAATTACCTCGCGATACCCCGTCAGCTCTGTACACGACCCCCAGGAGGTCGCGGCCCATAATTTGGGATCCACTGTTTTAGAGATTTCATGTATACAGATTGGAATGACATTTTAGGTATTTATTTAATTTAATCAGTCGTTGAAATAAAACAAACAAGGTTGTTAGCATATGTTTCTTTGTTTGTAATTTTCTCTAGTTTGCGAGAAAAAATGCACTAAATTTAATGGCACACATGAAAACCAGTTACATTCACGATATTCTTCAGAGTATTATCACAGTCTAGTATATACAGTCACGAAGCTCAGTACTTACTAAATATGCAAACATAGACAGTTGAAATATGCATCCATAGATAGTTGCTAGCCACCAGGATCGCTACTATCGCCTCATCACAGACCCTTTCCCCAGTAGACGATAAAATGTATTGTACTTTCGATATCGTATTCTTTTGAAAAAATTAACACTTTCCTTCCACTATTGAAATACGAACTACATAAGGTTCATTTATTATTTTCATAAAGCATATGTTATATTTTATAAACTCACCTTCCTGGATCTTTCGGAAGAAGGATAACTCTGACCTCTTTTTCTTAGAATTTATAGTACAACAAACGTCTCCTTGCCTCATATAATTATTCAAATTATTGTATTTTAGCCATTTACAATTATTACAACCGATAACAAACATTTCACAGTTTACACAACTTTTCACAATAATGAGAAATACGGCACAGTCAATGCCTTTTCGATCTGTACCTCTATTTATTTGCCTATGGGTATTACACATACGAACAACGTAATTTTCACACCAAAAATAATGTTACACCTTAACTCTCAAGTGAATTATGTCTGCAATATCTCATAATTATTGTTTTAAATTTTATTCATGCAATTACACTACATTTGAAAGAAATATTGTAAATTTTATACTAAACAATAATGTAGTTTTATTGTTACAACAATAACTCTTCACTTTCTACAATTTAATTCCACTCCCGTCAACAATGGGATTCGCTCTCCACACAGCAACACAGTATTCGTTATTGCACTCCACAGACGACAATGACAATTTACTTGGATTATTGAGAACAACAATGAACTGTTAATTTTAACTAATGTTCACAAAGCACTATTTACAAATCAGAATTGTCAGTTCTCAGTTCACAGTTCGTTTGCCTTGGCTAGTTCTTCTAGCTCAGTCACTCAAGTTCACAGTATCTCGAACCACAGACCTTCAGAGACAATCCACTGTACTCGAACTCAGGTCCCCCAACTGCGGTCCACTGCACTCGAACTCAGGGCTTCAAATGCTCACACAGCTGCGGACACACTCAAGTCCGACTCCGGTCTCGAACTTTGGCTGGCTGGCTGTTCACCGACTACAACACTGCAACTAACTAAACTGCTAAAGTTCATCCGCGTGTCGTAATTTATAACCACACCACAGTTGCGAGAAATTTCTGGAAGATTCCACTCTCGAATAATCTGGATTTCTCTCCTTTCTGCCGCGGTCGCTGTCTCCCCTCTCTTCTCTCCGCCATAGCACATGCCCCAGGAAGCAGATGCGCGCGCAACCCGCCCAAAACACGGCTGACCTTGCCCTTCTTCTGCCGGTCGTGAGATCGAATCTCACGTGGCTGTCACAATATGTTACTCTTTATGCATTCCAACTAATTTATATGGTTGAAAAGCCGCCCTTCGTGATCGGGTTAAGGGAGGCACATGGTCTGCCTTACGGCCTGTATTAGATCACGATGGTAATGGCACAGTCTATTGTTCCTAGTACTCACAGCACTCCAAGCGGCTAGCAACTATCACGAGAAATGCAAAAAATTATCTCAAGCTTCGCGACTGTATATATTAGACTGTGGTATTATCATTCCAATAATTTCTTGTGATAATGCTTTTCTCTGAAATATTGGTACACTTCAGGAATTACAAGGATACATAAAGTTCATTCATTCATTCATTCATTCATAGTTGTCTGGCAAAAGTCAGGTCATTCACTGCAAACCCAGCTTTCACCTATCTTTCCTATTTTCTGCCTTCCTCTTTGTCTCCGCATGTACGTAATGCATATATCTTAATGTCGTCTATCATCTAATATATTCTTTTGCCCCAAACTTTTCCCCGTTCACCATTCCTTTCAGTGCATCCTTTAGCAGACTGTTTATTCTCAGTCAGTCACCCAGTCAATAGCTTTTTCTCTTCCTTATCAGTTTCAACATTATTCTTTCTTCACCTACTCTTTCCAACACAGCTTCATTTCTTATTCTGTCTGTCCACTCTTCTCCATATCTACAGAACCCAGAAACGGTTTCGGAGAGAACGCCCCTCCTGCAAGCGGAGGAAGACATGCATCATGCGTCATGACTGAATATGCCTATGGAACGAGATGAAGAAGATGAATGATGTGATATGAAATCTAAATTCTTTTTCTACAGGGAAAGGGAAGGCAAATAGACTGTGGAAAAGAAAATTTCAACTCGGCATTTGCCTAAGTAACTGTGGAAAATCACGGAGAAATCACAGTCAGGTTGGTCGGTCCGGGGATTTGAACAGCGGAGCTCCCAAATGTGAGTCTCATGCGGAACGCATGAGCCACCTGGCTTGGTAACAATGTTATAACGGTTGAAAGCATTTTTTGTATAGCCCTACGTTAGGTGCCATGTAAATATTCTTTTATTTATTTATTTATTTTAGTTGGTTATTTTACGACGCTTTATCAACATCTCAGGTTATTTAGCGTCTGAATGAGGTGAAGGTGATAATGCCGGTGAAATGAATCCGGGGTCCAGCACCGAAAGTTACCCAGCATTTGCTCATATTGGGTTGAGGGAAAACCCCGGAAAAACCTCAACAAGGTAACTTGCCCCGACCAGGAATCGAACCCGGGCCACCTGGTTTCGCGGCCAGACTCGCTAACCGTTACTCCAGAGGTGTGGACAATATGCTTTTATGATTATGTAAATTTGTAATACAGGAACTGATTTTGTTGTACATTACAGGAGCTACTCATCTTGATGATCCCATGCGTCTCTTTCCTCAAAACTCTTCATTTCCGAACTCAACGCTAACTGCTTCAGATGAGCGAATGGTGGACTTCATGGTAACTTGGTGGACAAATTTCGCTCGAACAGGGTACGTGTATAATATGTTCTTAGTTTAATAATAGGATATTGTATGTAAAATTACTCAACATAATAAATCGAGAGTAAAGTATCATACTTAAAATGTTTTTTTTTCGGGTATGAAAAAAAAAATTAACAATCACATGTACCTATGAGGAGAGATCCCTTCTTCTCGAAATTGGTACAAAAGAGTACATAATGTCACTTGACTCTTCTTCTTCTTCTTCTTACTTTCCGATTTAGACACTTTTGCCTGTTTCCGTTCACTGTATTAACCATCTTGTTTGTGGTCTTCCCTGATCTTCTCGTCCTATTGGTCAGTACGATAGACTTACCTTTAGCTAACGGGAATTTTTCATTCTTTTAACATGTTGTTTCCATTGTGCCAGAGGAAGAACAATTGCTTATATGCGTCTGAAGTCTGATTAGTAGACTTCGTTGAATTGCCGCACGCAGCATGCAATCAGGTTGCCGATATACGGTAGTATAGAGGAGGTGAGCGACCGCCCGGTCTCGTAGTATAAGCAGTTCATGTTAAGAGTTGTGACCGGTCCAAATAGATGGAGCAGCTACAGCTAATGTATACCTATGTAAGCACTTGTTTTTGCATTACTGTGGTTGGAATAGTCAAAGCTTAACATTTGTTCAGTGCAGACAAGAATTCAATCAAACATACTACAATGAGAGTGTTGCTGTTCCAAATAATTGCCCCTGCAATACCCTTACCCCCGCAGCCAGTTTTGACCCGTTGGGGAACGTGGTTGGATGCTGTTAATTATTATGCAGAACATTACGGCAAAATAATGGCGGTAATTGATGCATTGGATAGCACAGATAGTTCCGCTGTTGCAGCTGTAAAGTCATTGCCTTCTTAACAGCTATTGGAAGTTATTTTGTTCATTGATTCTGATTTTAAAATCGTGTCCAAAAGCATCATCCTGTTAGAATCGTCTAAACTACAACTCTCAGAAGCCCTTAATGTAGTGGATAAAGTATCACAAACCGTTATCCAAAATAACAATTCACTAATTTCAGAAACAGTGAAATGTAAGTTGAGAAACATTATTGCTAAAAATTCTGCCTATTCACAACTTCGTATTATCGTGACTATCAGGTCACGACAAGACGGCTGAAGTTGGTGTACTAAAAAGTAGTGACTTTCCGTTCTTCAAATATGCACCTATTACATCGTGTGATATCGAATGTACATTTTCCTAATACAAAAACTGTTTGAGTGACCATCGGAGGAGGTTCACTTTGCAGTCGCTCAAAATGTACGTAACTCTTCACTGCAATGCACATATTCAAGGATGATGTGAGTATATTACATTAAATTTTAAGAGTTAATATATCTCACTATAAAATAATTGTGTATTTACATGTTTAGACATTTCCTACTTCAATGATCATTCATTATATTTCTTGAATGTAGGATACAGGTTTTATTGTAGCCGCAGTATACTGCTCAATGTTTACATCAGAGGCATATTCCATCCGTTGCACGCCCCCTTCTCATACAGTCTATACCGTGTGAGAAGTAAAGCTTACGATTCTCGTGGCAATTCCACGAAGTCTACTGATTAGCATAATATGCAGCTAGTCAGCGATGTATGCAATGGAGGGGAAAAGGAACTAGCCAACCTTCCTCATTACCTCCTGCCTTAGTTGCCTCATAAGTTGTGCCTTATTGATGTAACTTGTGAGGTTCAGACCTGTCTTCGGACAGTTGACTAAACAACATCAAGGCTTTTAAGGAGCCCGGAGGTTCATCGCCGCCCTCACATAAGCCCGCCATTGGTCCCTATCCTGAGCAAGATTAATCCATTCTCTATCATCATAAACCACCTCCCTCAAATCCATTTTAATATTATCTTCCCATCTACGTCTCGGTCTCCCCGAAGGTTTTTTTCCCTTCGACCTCCCAACTAACACTCTATATGCATTTCTTGATTCGCCCATACGTACTACATGCCCTGCCCATTTCAAACGTCTTGATTTAATGTTCCTAATCATGTCAGGTAAAGAATACAATGCGCGTAGTTTTGCGTTGTGTAACTTTCTCCACTCTTCTGTAACTTTATCCCTCTTAGCCCCAAATATTTTCCTAAGCACCTTATTCTCAAACACCCTTAACCTATGTTCCTCTCTCAAAGTGAGAGTCCAAGTTTCACAACTATACAGAACAACCGGTAATATAACTCTTTTACAAATTCTCACTTTCAGATCTTTTGGCAGCAGACTGGATGATAGACGCTCCTCAACCGAATAATAACAGGCATTTCCCATATTTATTCTGTGTTTAATTTTCTCTCGAGTATCATTTATATTTGTTACTGTTGCTCCCAGGTATTTTAATTTTTCCACCTCTTCAAAGAATAAATTTCCAATTTTTGTATTTCCATTTCGTACAATATTTTCGTCACGAGACATAATCCTATACTTTGTCTTTTCGGGATTTACTTCCAAACCTATTTCATTATTTGCTTCAAGTAAAATTCTCTTGTTTTCCCTAATCGTTTGTGGATTTTCTCCTAATATATTCACGTCATCCGCATAGACAAGCAGCTGATGTAACCCGTTCAATTCCAAACCCTCTCTGTTATCCTGCGCTTTCCTAATGGCATATTCTAGAGCAAAGTTAAAAAGTAAAAGTGATAGTGCATCTCCTTGCTTTAGCCCGCAGTGAATTGGAAACGCGTCTGACAGAAACTAACCTATATGACTCTGTTGTACGTTTCACTGAGACACATTTTAATTAATCAAACTAATTTCTTGGGAATACCAAATTCAATAAGAATAGAAGGAACACTTACAAAAATAATTATCGATCACTATTGATTAGTAGGGTCAGGTATCTTTGAACGTCAGTGTATCTTTGGGTGAAGTCTAGGAACATTCAAACAGTTTCTTATTTCTCATCTTCAGACTTTATTGCTTGTCGGATTTAAATAAAAATAGAAGATCTGTTTGTACATTCACTTATACACTTGTGTGTAAAATAAAGCACTTTAAATTTATGGTTCTAAACCCACGAGGCAGAATGTCTCGTCTGGTTTTTCGACTCTCGTCCAGGTATTGTCCTTACATAGTTGTTTGTAAGATGGTCGCCACTCCATGTGGCGTGGTTTTTTAACCGAAGTAGGCGGCGGGAGCAGCAACATGAGGGGCGTAGACAGCTGGAGCAGCGGCAATCAAGGGGGCGGCAGCAGGAACGGCGACAGGGGCGGCAGCAGGAACGGCGACAGGGGCGGCAGCAGGAACGGCGACAGGGGCGGCAGCAGGAACGGCGACAGGGGCGGCAGCAGGAACGGCGACAGGGGCGGCAGCAGGAACGGCGACAGGGGCGGCAGCAGAAACGGCGACAGGGGCGGCAGCAGGAACGGCGACAGGGGCGGCAGCAGGAACGGCGACAAGGGCGGCGAGGGCGTGATTGATCGAATGTGCGGTGTAGGAGCTTCCGAAGGGGGCGACGGCGTATGGCAGAGCTAAGGGGGCGACTCCGGCCATGGTGGTAGTGGCCAGCAGCAGGAGGGCGGCGAGGACGAGGATCTGGAAAATAATGAAGTACGGTCAATTGCGATATAATTGCACAGGCTTGAAGTCTTTTGACATACCAGATACTGTTAGCACCATGGTGAGAACACTTTAAAATTATCATGGTTTATAGAATAACTCATCTCGGGTTCTCAGCCAGGTGAGTTGGAGATTTGCTTCCAAGCTTTCGATGGCTAGCTCTGCCAACATCTTCGGGTTATGACTTAATTCCCTGAAGATGATGGTAGAGCTAGCCATCGAAAGCTTGGAAACAAATCTGCAACTCACGTGGCTGACAACCCAAGAAGAGTTTTTCCACATCAAACGCCGGGAAAGCCTCAAGTCATACATCATGATTTATATTAAATATTTCATATTAGCATATTTCATAATATGTAAACATTAATTATAAAACAATATAGTAATATGATATTTTCGGTCCTTAACTTAATAACATGATCAAGTAAAACAGGATTTAAAATATCTCAGTGCATATGTTTTATATGTACTTGCAGTGGAAATAAATAATTGTCATTAAAATACATTTATATACAGAGTCATTCACGAGGATTTACCGTCCTTTACGAAGCTTATTTCCGAAGACATTCTGAGCAAAAAATGTTATATAAACATGGGTCCTATTCTCAATATTTACAGAGTTACGTTTCGTTATTGGAACGCATTGCTGTGAACGCGTGATCTTGGTCAGCGTGCAGTCAGCAGCCAGCGCGAGCGCTACGGAAATCAAAGATAGCCGTATGCAGTTCCGTAGAGCGACGAGTGCTGTTCACTCGACCTTATCTCTACTCCGGAATTCTCCTCACTATTCATATTACTTCCCCTCTTTCGCGTCGCTGAGCTGTCAGGACTAAATAATCGGTCTGTAAGTCTTATACCAAACGTGATAGGAAAGTACTACGTGAACATCCTTTCTTCCCCTGTCCCCGCTGAGAAGTCAGACCCCACTACCACGGCTAGACTTACCGGGAACGCACAGTACAGATTTAATACAGCGCATCAGTCGACCTCATGCTGATCAGGAAGAGAAAAAGAAATGTGACTGGGTCACTTGTGAGAAGAAACTGCCTACTGAAGGCTGCAATGGAAGGAATGGTGAACGGGACAAGAGTAGTTCGGAGTAAAAGAAGATATGAGATGATAAACGACATTAACATATATGGATAGTAAGCGAAGACTAAGAGGAAGGCGGAAAAGAGGGACGATTCGAGAATGCTGGGTTTGCAGCGAAGAATCGGCCTTTGGGGATAAAGCTATGAATGAATAATTATACACTGCTGAAGAGTACATTACGATATCCACAATTACTTCAATTTTTACTTTTTTTTATTTTAAATAATAAAATAAAAAAATTCTCAGAAATAATATCAATGTTCGGCAGTACGTTTTTCTTCCAGGAAACTTTACAAATCTGGGCTAAGGAGTCGACTGAGAAACAGTTATATTTATGTTCAGAGTTAAGAATTGAAACCGCTAATGTTACACTGCCTGATAGGCCTATAGAGAATGTTAGCCTATATCTAAAATAAACGTCAAACGTGTGCAGAAGGTCCTTCAAGAGAGAAAAATGAACTCTTGGTAACTTAAGAAAATGTTTTTCCACTCCAATTGCTATATATGAGCAATGGAATTAATGCTCAGAAAATAATTACCTTTTTTTCATTTCTCAGTTTGTATATGAGCTATTCCATCTCAAATCGACCGAAATATAGAGAAGAGTGACCTTACAATTTCTAAATATAATGCATCTTTTTTACGTAGAGAACTGTGATGCATTGCTTTGTGCAAAGTTTGAGGCATCAGAACTTCATAGTGTTTAAATTAAAAATATTTAAATTTATCGTATTTTCATAAAATTAGCAACTTTAAATTGTTGTAGCTCCGAAACCCTTTCACCCAATGATCAAAATCATGGTTTATTTTGATGCTGAGAAATTAAAGTTTATATTGACATATAAACAGATTTCCTTACTTTTTATGGAAATGAGAAATTTCGATTTTTCCTCATTAAGACGCCTTTGGCTAGGAAAAAATATTTTAAAAATATATAGTTAGATTCCGCATTGAAAGTACAAATAAACACATATTTTTACTGATGGTATGTTGATAAGAAAGTATTGAAAATATCAAATACAGAAAATAAATAGTACGCGCGTGAACTAACCAGCTGACTGTGAGACGGGAGCTAGCCGAAACAAGCAAGGCCAGGAGACAAACACGTGATGTGTCGTCTAGCAGTCATGGCTGTGCTAGCTTTATCACAGGTTTTCATAAACACAGGAGTAAAATGACACCCAATGCTCGCTTATCTTCAGCTCTCGGCCAGTGCGTGCGGTACTGCACCGTTCAAGTCTAGGCGTGTGAAAATAATCTACTTAATATCCTCGAAACTTATTGCAGCACCTCTAAGCAAACAATGCCGAATCCCTCTTAATCATGCATGGTTTTTTCTCAATATTTTTTACATTTTTACAAATGGCCAAAAAGCCTAAAAGCAAGTAAAATCAGATTATCTGTCTCTCTGTGTACAATAAAAGTAAGGATTACTCTTAACATAACCTACCAAATGTCAGCTTCAAAATAAGCTCTCATTCAATGTTCTGCAGTAAATGGTTCGAGTTCTGAGCGCTGAAAGAGGCTTGTTTTTATAAAATACACTAAATTTGTCGCTCAATAATACGAAAACCGTTTAACTTTCGATAGTATATTTTTTAAAATGCATTCCCCTCAGCACCTTGTATAAGTAGGGAAAAATTAGAGTATAAAAAATGCGTAGTTTTTTACTGATCGATTTCATATGGAATAGCCCATATATATTTATGTACCAATATTTGTTTCTTTCTTCCAATGCTTTGTGATACAATATAATTCAAGTACACACTGTTTTCTCTTAGAAGAATATATTACATTAATTAACGTGAAGTACTGTTCATTTATAAATAAATAGTCATGAAGTTATAATTCGAAAATATTTCAAATTTCAAATAATATTTTTGACTTATTCTTTTGTTTTTGTAGAAGTTGTTATATAAATTCATTACAATTTATTTACTATGATTATGATTATGATTATTATTATTATTTCTATTATTATTATTATTTCATTATAATTTACTTTTTATTATTACTATTATTATTGTTATTATTTTTTTCTCTCTTCTTCTCCGTTTTATTAGAATATAGTAATAATTAGACTTTGCAGTTTGAATGGGGCCTTACATAACAAATTGCCATTGGAAATTTGAAAGCAATTTATATATTTTTAATCTTAATGCGTTATATGAAAAATATAATCCCAGAAATCTTATGAAACACGCTAGAGGTTTCAATGTGCTGGGCTTGTTTACTGCGGGGAATTGACACAAAACAAAGTGTAGTAATTTTAAACGACGCTTCCAGGTTATTATTAACTTGGACGAGACAGGAAGAACTGTAACCTAGCACAACCTGATAAAGCTTCACCTACTTATGAATTACATTGCAATGCCGTCTTCTTTTGTTACTCACAAATTTCATTGGCTACAAAGCTAAAAATATATGAGGGAATATTCTGAAGGAGTGTAATAACGGAACTCTGCAAGATACAAAGGATCATAAAACGAAATTATCGTTCTTCAACCTCGATTTCTATGTGTACTCTGTCCGGTTTTGAATTGTATTAGATGTTATAGCTTCGTGTGTTTTTATATAAAATCGTTCTTAATCTTTACAAAATTATCAAATCAGGATCATTTTGTTTCCAAGTTTTCGTTGTTATTTGTAAGACATTTAAAATACAAGTGTACTAATTACGTTTATTTTTACATATCGAATGAAGTACTATAAATAAAAATGATATTAAATATTGGATAAAGCCAATTAAAATGTTAGCATGTAGTGTTTCTTTGTGATTTTTTACGCAGACGTCCAATTCCTAAGAGAAAATGTTTTCAGGAAAAAGCTAAGACAGCCCAGCCACTAGCCTTTACAGAGGGCCAGCAGAAAGGATGGTGGAAATCGGAAAGAGACGTAACCAAACAGACACAGTACTTATGCGAAAATATGATTCAATAATAAAGGATTATTCTTTGATGTAATCCAAACAAAAATGTTTAATAGAATTTTGCTCGTCTTTGCTTCCTTTTTGAGATAAAAATTGTTTTATACGAAACATTTCATAGCGTGTTTTAAGAAAATAATTCATTTAATTCCAAATATGCTCAGTCAATTTAAGAGAGCAGTGTATTATGATAGCAAATGATTGAAAGAAATTTATTTATTTTTCTTTAGATATGCAGAAATTTGATCCGAACAAATGTAACATTGTAAAATTTCTTTGCCGAACATCCGTAAGTTGCAGGATTCACTGTTATTGAAACATTATCTTGACCCATATTTTTACTTACAAAATGAACTAGGAATGTCTTCAATAACGACACAACAGTCACTACCAATAGAGCAGTACAATACAAATCGTTAGATATATTTCGATTATAATTGAAGAGTCCACTGCAAAAATGATGGATGTCATTTGGAATGCATTTTGCAGGAGAAGCAATTGAAAGTTTGAAATGCTTAGCGCTCAAAGCTTAACTGTGATTTTCCGATCATTACTGGAAAATGACTATCAGTGTTAATGCCTTATAATCCTCTATGTACATTCTATATGTTTTAAGCTATGCATTGACAGTCTTGGTTCATTTTCGACAAGAAAGTGACATCCATCATTCTTGCAGTGGACTCTTCAATTATCAATCCAATCCCATAGGTAAATCTTGGTTGGCAATAATTTCTTTTTTTCCAAACGGGCCACAGTTCAGGACTGACGTCCATTTGTAATAGAACAACATTTCTACACCCACATTTCACATATAACTATCAACTAGACTGAAATTATTTTGTTGTAAAATGATGCGCCGACCTGTAAACCGCCAATTTCAACAGTAAAGTCGTTTTTCGAAAAGATGGACTGAAGCTCTTTTGGAAAGGAGGGATTCAATTACAAAAGAGGGTCTTGCACTTACCGGATTAACTTCTCCGTGTGCCGAACATTCGGCACACTTCATCGAGGAGCCTCTCATAGGAGTTTCGAGGCTCCTCTTCGGCTGGGGCATCTGGTGGTGGGCCCTCTTCCGGTGGAGGTGGTGGTGGTGGCTCTTCTCCCAGAATTTCTACGAGAGGATCTGCAAAAGTTACATGTCTCTGATAATCTTCCTCTGGTTCTATTGTTGTCTCTTTGTCATTTTTCTCAGGTTCATTATCCTTGGTTTCCTGTTCATCTTTCTCGGGTTCCTTATCATTGGTTTTGTTGTCATCTATTTCGGGTTCCTTATCCTTGGTTCTGTTGTCATCTTTTTCAGGTTTATTATCCTTGGTTTTCTGGTCATCTTTTTCAGGTTTCTTATCCTTGGTTTTCTGGTCATCTTTTTCAGGTTTCTTATCCTTGGTTTTATGGTCATCTTGTTCAGGTTCCTTATCCTTGGTTTTGTTGTCGTCTTTCGGAGTTATATCACTGTCAGTTGCTCTTGGGTCTTCTTTTGAGCTGCCACTCCCAGGTTTTCTTTTATCTTTCGTGGCAGTGGCAGGTTTTTTGCCAGGTCCTTGTCCGCTTGTGCCTGGGGGGCTATTTCCGTCTTTATCCGGTTTTATTATATACAGTTTTGTAACATCCCGGAGGGGCGGTTTTTCTTTATGGTTATTGTATAGGAGGTAAGCTCCAATTGTGGCCCCTCCGGTGACCGCCACTTTAGTTGCGGTCCCTGTATTCGACCAAGATCTCGCTAGCGTACGTGCAATAACTTTTGCGGTCCACATCTTTCCTGTTATAATTTGAGGAACGTTTCCAGGCAACGCACAACATAGGCTCTATTGTGAAAATGCATTATTAACTAAGCACATCACAGCCAAAACAATGGGTTTGTTCCAGCAAGAAACTCAGAACACGTTCCGAACTAATACCGAACTTCTTTCGACGCATGCGCCAGTTGTGTACGGTGTCAGAACGAGTTCGGGATTTTACGTTGTTCGAACGTTTCTTGAACTGTTCTCTCACGGTCTTCGGAGTTTCTTCCCATATTAAAATTATAATCATCTTCCGAACTTAATTTGTCATAAACTATATCACTCACCTTGCAAATCACTCACGATCGACCAATTTCACTCGTTCGGAACGAGTTCTAAAGCTTGTTGGAAAATGGATCTGGGAGTTCAGTATCGGTTTGGAATCAGTTCCAGTCTTGTTGGAACACATTGAGCTACTGCGCATGAGGAGGCAGTTCAGAATCGATTCCCGAACGTGCTGGAACAAATCTATTGAGACGATTCGGTTGTTACTCACTAGTTGAATGTTTTATCTGTCAATTGAATCGTTTATTTCAGAAACCAGTCAAGCTCCAAGTTTGCCAGTTGTGTGCCATAGTGTTCTGCCCAAAGGCAGGTCTTTCACTGCAAACCCAGCATTCTCCAGTCTTTAATATTTTCTGTTTTCCTCTTTGTCTCCTCATATGATCTTATATCTTAATGTCGTCTTTCATCTGAAATCTTCTTCTGCACCGAACTCTCCCGTTCACCATTCCTTTCAGTGCATCATTTAGTACGCAGTTTCTTCTCAACCAGTGACCCAGCCAATTCTTTTCCCTCTTTCTGATCAGTTTCAGCATCATTCTTTCTTCATCCACTCTTTCCAACACAGCTTCGTATCTTATTCTGTCTGTCCATTTCACACGTTCCATCCTTCTCCATATCCACATTTCATATGCTTCTATTCGCTTCTCTTCACTTCGTCGTAATGTCCATGTTTCTACACCATACAATGTTACATTCCACACAAAGCACTTCACTAGTCTCTTCCTTTGTTCTTTTTCCAGAGGTCCGCAGAAGATGCTCCTTTTCCTGTTAAAAGCTTCCTTTGCCATTACTATTCTCCTTTTGACTTCTTGGCAGCAGCTCATGTTACTGCTTATAGTACACCCTAAGTATTTGAAGCTGTCCACTTGCTCTACTGCCTCATTTAGAATTCACAAGTTTACCTTCTTTACTTTTCTTCCTATGACTATGATCTTCATCCTGTTGGTATATATCTTCATTCCATACTGCTCACAGCTGTCATTTAGCTCTTGCAGCATATTCCTTAGCATCATCTCCTCTTCTGCTAACAACGCCATATTGTATGCTAATGTGCTGTAGACAGTGTAGGCTGTAGGCTGCTATATATTGCATAATGAATGCGTCCGCCTGGATAGTTCAGTTAGTGAATAAAAACATTTATTGTTAATACTGTACTGTTTTTTGATTAAATAAAATCCTAATGAAAATTATCAAACTCAAAATCGTAATAGTTCCTAATTCACATAAATGATTGCATTACTTTTCTTCTCTCCTATACCTAGTAAAGTGATTTGTTTGTATTTTATACTACAGAATCATCAAATTGCGGTCTTTCTGGTTCTCAACCGTTAATCCAAAGATATACAGTAGCCAAGTTCATATTAAATATGTTGGTAAAAACAAAATGATGTCTCGGTACATCGTACTGATATTTTTCTAATAGAAGACGTCATCTCAGAATTCTCTAACTGGGATCAATTTGTACTGTCTCCAGGTCAAGGGTTTATGGTCAGTAATAACGGCCTAGAAGGTACGGTCTGGAACGTTTATCTATCCCCAGGTCAACACTCATTTTTGACACGTAGAATGCGCTTCACTTGGTCTATAAACCACACGACTGTCTGTAATCACACCAATGCCTTGCACAATCTCTATGTATTAACTCCGGTTAATATTATTCTCGTAACAGATTAGACTGTAAGCACGCGTTTTATTTTTTATTAAAAATTATTATTATTATTATTATTTTTGAATGCCAACATATCTTTGATAAGTATACGTTAAAGAACATGCAGTAAAATTTTCTAACTTTGTAGCATAATGTTTGTGGATTCCTTAGCAATGTGAATGCAGAGATGTGGACTAAAGAAAAGAGCAAAAAAAAATTACTTAAATTTGTGTATGTTTTATACTTAATGAGCGCAGCCTTTTTATAGAGGACGTAATTCATGACAAAACCGTCGTAAGGTTCTAAAATCTCGTCAAAGTGTAAAGTAGGCACTACAGCTCATTTTCTACAAAAAAAAAAAAACGTGATTTTGGACGAAAAAACTACAAAATTTTCATCTATTCCATCTCTTAAGAGCCAAATTCCCTACAGAAACAATTAAACGTAATGACCAAATCAATACTTGCAAGACAAATCGACGTGGACGGAAGTAGTGAGGGTCTTAGGTCAGCCACGATTGGGAACCCTCCCCCCACCAGTCGCATTAAAAGAAAATCGCGCATCATGCATGTTTTGTTTTATGCTCTATTCAGTAATAGTACATTATGCAACGAGCCTATAATGATAGTAATTAAGAAGCGAGTATGGATGTTTATGAAACGAGCGCAAGCGAGTTTCATAATTTTCATACGAGCTTCTTAATTACCATTTAGGCGAGTTTCATACGACTTTTTATGCTCGACCATATTTCTAACTTCAAATTATTCATTTTATTTGTATTTAACTGACCTTGAGCAATACCTCGTAAATTGTGAGATGTGCGCAGACGCGAAAGTATTGATTTTTTCCGAGGAACAGATGTCCACATTGACCTTGATAGCCTATAAGAACCTACAGAGTAAACTAAATATTAACTTTGATATAACATTGAAATTAAATTAGACATTGAAAAACGAGATGACAAATTGAATTTATTTGAATATTATTTACAATTAACGCTAATTATTATAGTAACAGAACATAACCTTCTGCGACAGTATTGGATTTCCAGCCTCCGTGACTTTTCGCTAATTCTCTTTCGTTTGCATATCCGAGAATAATCGATACTTGCGGTTTCATAACGGTACAAAGGTGACTTGTCATTGGCTGAGCACCTGTAAGCTGACTTGTCATTGGCTGAACACCTGTACTTTAATGAGTAGGTGTACTTTAATGACATGCATTAAAGGACTGCTACCAGGTGTATAATTACTACATTTCGGCATGGTCGAGCATAAAAGTTTATAAAATGTGCGTTCTTATAAATTCAAAAACATGGGGTGAAAAAGGTTGCGTTAAATACCAGTAAATTAATAATGAGAGAGCCACCGGCGTAGCTCAGTCGGCTAAGACACTATCTTGTCTGTCGATCCGGAGTTGTGGTCGGGCGCGGATTCGATCCCCGCTTGGACTGATTAGCTGGTTGGGTTTTTCCGAGGTTTTCCCCAACCGTAAGACGAATGTCAGATAATCTATGGCGAATCCTCGGCCTCATCTCGCCAAATACTATCTCGCTATCATCAATACCATCTACGCTAAATAACCTAATAGTTGACACAGCGGCTTTAAATAACCAAATAAAAAATAATAAATAAATGAGCAACAATAATTTATTTTTCAATAATGAAATGAAGAAAAGAGAAGTTAAGCTAAGCTTCTGGTGTTATATTATTTAGTTTTCTTGACAGGATAAATTTGCAATGAAATATATTGAAATGGCGAGTATTGACGAGGGAGGCTTTGGTAACTCGTTTGAAGACGAAATAATAAAGGTCATGCGTTTTATTTTACAACACTATGTTTACAAAATGCTATATATTGCCAATGCAAGGCAGGCGAACGCCTTATAAAACGATGAATTTGCCATATAACGTGCAAATTTCCACCCCCATGGTTCAGCAGTAAATTTCTGAGCTTAAAACTTGTAACGTAATGTTTGTGTCGCGGAAATTCGAGAGTTAAAAAGAGCATGGTTTATGTTACAACGCTGAAAACTACTTCAACTGGGAACTTTTTCTGCTATTTCGGAACTCGCCTTATGCTACGGCCACTTGCTTCCCCGAAACTTGCGGCTCTATATATTGACTACATTTATGCTGTGATTAATCCGCCACTGCGGAGAAGAATCCTTCTGTTTAAGGTAATTGAATCGCTTGGTTCAGAAACCAGTCAAGCGCCAAAACAAGAAAAAATGAGTTAATGGCGGCATAATGTTCTGTGAGGGTATACGTACATGTTAGTGCTGAAAATAGTCAAATGCCGTCCTCCTGTAATGATGAGACATTATGTTGACTTTCGTGTTTAGATCAGAAACCAGTCAAGCGACACCACTTGGCGGTTTCTGCAGTAAACTGCGGGTAGATTTTCTCTTTCACAGTTGTTCTATTTTTGATGAACCTCTGTGACAAAGGGGGATTTGACAGTATCACCCACAATTTCCCTGTTCGTGGTCACTCGTATTCACCGTGACACTCCAGAGGAATATATGGAGCTTATACGAAAAGCCAGTAAAACAAATCGTTTTACTATTCATAGCGTTACCTCCCAAGATATCTGAAGTTTCAAAACATGATGGCTTCATTCATACAAGAAGCTTACTAACTCAGACGAAACCCCTGGTAGAGGTGTTCCTAAAGACCAAAAGGAGAGTTCCAAGATATCGATACACAAACAGTTTTGTTACAACAAGGACACTCCTGGAAAAGTGATAGTAAAGCCAAATATTGATGAAATCATTCAATCAACCTTCACTCTGCTGAAAACAGCTTGCTCCTGACTTACCCATCCAAATGGCCTATCCTTCAGAAAAAAATAAGTTTAAAAACATCATTTATTAGGCATATAATAATAATAATAATAATAATAATAATAATAATAATAATAATATTGTTGTGGATATTTTAAAGAAATGTTTGAAAATGATGAACGTTCATTTCGATACAGGCCTCAGTTATTTTGTGCATATTATCGAAAACGTTTTTAATCATATTTTCTGAAATTTAATGTATTGTTTCTAAAATGTAATTCTTTAATTATTCTATTGTTGTAGCATATTTAGCAAACAAAACTGTTTTACAGTAAACCCAAAAGAAATAATGCAAAGAAATCAGTCGACATTGTGGGCCATAATCTTGCGTCTGTTGAAGTAATTCTGTATCTACTCTATAACAGAATACCTTACGTACTGTAAATTCAATCTTTTCAATCTTCACTTCTGTCCGATCCGCACAGATAAATTTACCCAGACATGCTATCTACTGTCCGTCCAAGTGTTTATGTCGCAGAGTCGTAGAAAAGGGGGGGGGGACATCAATTGAAAGTTACTCACTTAACTAGAACATTTTATTTAATCTCTTTATAATGTTACGTACATGTCCAATTCCTAAGAGCAAATGTTTTCAGAAAAAAGCTAATACAGCTCTGCCACTAGCCTTTACAGAGGGGCCAGCAGAAACGGGTGGGGGAAATCGGGAAGCGACGTAACCCACATGTGCGAAAATATGATTCAATAATGAATGCACTTTATTCACTGGAAAATGCGACCATATTTCTGGAACGTACTATACTCACTCAGTACTGTATACTATGAGCGTATGACGACTTTGACTACATATGCGGTCTTGGTTCTGTGTGAAGGACGGGTGGAAGTTTACTTAGTAGAAGGGGTGGGGGTGAAGTACGTTAAAAAATTCAGGTACAATAAAAATTGAAGTAAAAATAAAATAATGTGCCTGTATTTATGTATGTATATATGTATTTCATTTCAAAACTTCCCAGTCTAAGTAACTAATTATTTAAATTGAATTCAATTTAAATCAGAAACATGTCAATTTATATATTGAGGGGAAATTCTGAAACCAGGCTTAATTGCATTTTAGATTTCACCTCTCACCCCCCCCCCCCACTTTGAAATTTCAAATGGCACCTCTATATTTTTATACCGGCTGGACATTTCCCGTGCCACTAATTGAAGCCATTTTGAGGTTTATGGGACATAAGGTTAAAAAAAAAAAACTTCTCAGTTTTAACTCTTTATCACAATTAGTTTCGTTATGTGTCTGACCGCCGGTATTCTACCTCGAGCCATGTATTATGAAGCATCTGTAGTGTGACATTGTTGACAGCAGCATAAATTGTTTCCTGTAAGTCTTCCAAATCACGTACTGGTGTCCTGTAGACCTGGTCCTTAACAAATCCCCACACGAAAAAACCAAGTGGTGTTAGAATATTTATTGAATGAGTATCTGTCAAAATGACTTATCAATATTAAAAAAAACAACAACAAATATTTAAACATACAAATAATTCATTGAATTTAATAATATGTTGCTAACGTTTTCGCCTATTTAAGCATCTTGAAGCGTATATACAATATTTAAAATTTCTCGTGTAGTACATTAATATTGACTGATATTGGCATATTCATTAAATAGATAATTAAACAATCTTAAATAAACATATTGAAACAATACATAAAAATTAAATAAGTAAAATGATATTTGCTTTAAATATTGCTTTCAATTAATTTACTTGTTTAATAGTTAAAACCAAACTAATATTCAAAATCACTTCAATTTTTGTAACAATAGTTAAAATAACTATTACTACATCTAAGAAAATTACATTTTTTAAATTTTATTTGACAATTTTTGTACATTGGTACTATCAATTGTGCTTAAATAATTAACATTTCAACAATATGAGACTTGTGGAGAGGGTGACGTCCATTAACGTTCCTCAAAGCATCAACAAATCAGTGTGTCTTTTCCTCTTGAGGCGACGATCAGTCCGTGCAGGGGGCAGGTTCCGAGGAATCTGGTTGATTAAGCTGTTCACAATGTTGCATATAACCGTGTGTAGGAAGAATGAATTACAGTCTCTATTTTGGCTAGGTCTAGATCTGAATGAAGTGTTTCATTTCTGATGTACCATGGTGCTCCAGTGATTATCCTTAAGTGCCCGATTTTGGAATGTTTGAATACGCTTGATTTGACTTATAGAAGTCGATCCTCATAATGAACATTCATAGAGCCAAATAGGTTTGAGAAGCATTACATATATTACCTTTTGTTGGAAAGGGAAAGACAAGAGCTGGAAAGTATTGCTTTCAATTGATGAAGTCTGTATCTTAATCTCTGGAGGGTGTAAATGAGATGTTTATTCCAGGTCAAGCGTCTGTCTAGGATGAGTCCAAGATATCGTACTTCTTCATGCTACGGCACTGGTGAACAGTTGAGGTATAATGGAAGTGCTTTTTCTTTTTTGAGGTATGTGAATGTTACTGTTGATGACTTATTTGTGTTCATGGCTGTTCTCCATTTTTTGTTCCATATTTCAATTTTTTGTATAAAGTTTTGTAGATTGGTTGTCACTTGTTCACCAGTATCTCCTTTGCTAAGGACTAGCAATGTCATCAGCGAACTGAGCTACAATTAGAGAATCTGATTTAGGTGTTGGTATATCATGAGTGTAAATTAAATAGAGAAAAGGGGCTAGAATGCTCCCTTGAGGTACACCAGCAGAAATATAACTAATCTGAGACTGTACACTTTCGTAAATTACTGTATAAGTTCTCTTCTAAGAAATGATTGAATTAAACGGTAGTATGTGTCAGGAAAATGTTTTTTTAGTTTGAATAAGAGGCCATTATGCCACACTTTATCGAACGCCTTTTCTGTAGAAACTTACAATAATTATGTACATTAAAACAGGTTCAATTTATATCAATGTTACACCTATATTTAAGGTTAATTAATTCAGAAATTATATCTTTATTAGGCCTAATGTAATGCACATGATCGTACAAATGTTTATGTACTATTGCAAATTTATGATTTGTGTCGTGTGTCATATATGTCAAGCATTTGTTGTTTTATTAAAGTTACAATTGCAGCAAAGTAATATGACCATGCTATTCGTGTTAATTCCAGTATTAAACTTCATTACATCATATATTAGTACACGTCGGAATTGTTTCAAATAGATCCTTCGGCTTGGGTTGCAAATTAGATCGTAGGTGGGTCATTTACAAAATTTGTATAACAAACTGACGATTGAGAACGGCAAAATTAAAGTACTATTTAGTTCATATTCTGCATGTATTAATATAGTGCAATGTATCTGCCATAGTAATCAGCCACTGTACACTCACCTTGCTTTACAGCACTGTTTTGAATGATGTAACAGACATGACGGAGTAACAGATCTGACAGGTAATAGACATGACAAAGCAAACATAAGCATGTGCTAACCTAAAATTTTTTTGCTTAAAAATCTTCAAAATAGCAACTTAACTACTGCACACGTGCATTATTATGTCTTCTTGATCTTGACTTTATATGTTGTTATTTGTGGAAAACACAACACAAACAGATCTGACAGAGTAAAAATGCACGCTTAGACTAAAAAATAAAGCAAGAGTATGACACACAATCTCGCCAAATCAAAATGGGTGAACATAGCAGTACAATCAAAATGACTCTTTTTGCATCATCTTGGCTTGTGCTGACATCTGTGGGATTTCTTATTCAACTGTGTATCCATAGGAACCAGTGGCGATTTCTCTTAAAGAGCACAGGAGCAGTGCACCACCTCTTCAAATAACACTTTTTTTTTAAGTTATATCAATGAGCTGCAGTAGACTATGTGAGCGACATAATTCTTTATTATAATACGGTACTATGTAAAAATAACGCTGCACGTGTACTGTTCTTGTTGACGCCTGGGACTTAGGTTTACCACTCGACACTTGCGGCACACTGTTCCATTTGAGCATGCGCAGTAGTAGAGTTTCACTGGCAGGCTTTGGAGCATGGTAGGGGGCCAGTACAGTTTGCGTATGAGGGGTTAAGAGCACTTTCAGATGTGTTCTGCAGTCGGTGTTGGCCCGTTCTATCATAAATATTGCAATGAATAGTGTGCAAAATCTTTTAAATATGTAATTTTCTGTAAGAACTTTACACGAAAAGATAAAAATAAAGAAGATGGGTAGACGTACACAGGAATTAAAATTATAAGTGACGAAGAGCAGTAACAGAGAAGTGACAAGAAAATTCAACATTCGGACTTACAAAAAATACAATATGTGGCTGCAATATAAAAGACGCTGTATTTTGTTTTCCTTGCCTATTGTTCGGCGGCGAACATTCATTAACAAAAACAAGTAGGCTACGTGTTATGAATTGTATTTATTTTTCTGTTTGAATTTAGGACTGTGCGTAGTAACTAAATAATTTTGATTATCGTTCTGTAGGTATGATTGATTTGAAGCACATGAATGAAAGAAATAAAAACACGATTCTTCAGCTGCACACTCAACAATAATGTTAAATTAGCAGTGTTGGGTCAAACAAACATACAGACACAATTGGATTGTTGCACTTCACAATGATAAAGTTACCAAGAACAGATATGAGCGTGCGGTTTTATTGCCTTTAAGAGGTCACGATGGCGGAAACTCATCTTTAAACGCTAGTATTTTTCTGGCCTCATCAATTTTAGTTCTGAATTAGACGCACTCTTAAGGAACATTTGGAAAGAGCAACAGTGTTTAAGAGCACATCAAACACTATACAGAACGAAGTCCTTCAAGCCATTTTGATGTATGCCATGATGAGATTTCAAAGAAATAAAGAAAGCTGCTGACTTTTAGCAGTTAAGGCTGATGAGACGAAACACGTATCGAATGCTTGTGAACGTGTGAACTGTGTTATAAAACGCAATATAGCGAAAACAATATTATTTACGGTGTGCTGCAATAGAAATTGAACACTTTACTTTGCTATTACTGGACCACATAGGAAACTGACTAACTGCAATTTCTTGACTAACAAAATTATGTAAATCTATATCTATATAACATATATTAGTAGTTATGTTGTGGTTAGTATCTATAATAATAATAATAATAATAATAATAATAATAATAATAATAATATGATAATACGATAATCATAATCATAATAAATATTTGTGCACCACCAGGATTATTTATCACCACACGCCACTGATAGGAACAGAATGGTGTAACAGACCTGACTGACTTACTGGACTAGAGTAATTATGTAATAGTATTTAAGGAAATATAAACTCAGACATACTCATACATAATGAATAAGTTTTGATAATATCAAATATTTCTTTGATTTTTTCTCAATTGTATTATTAAACAAACCTTTATCTGGAAATAATCATGCTCCATTTTAAAAACTTAACCAGTATGTACACAGCATTATAGCTGTTACTATATAGTACATTATGCAACGAGCCTATAATGATAGTAATAAAGAAGCGAGTATGGATGTTTATGAAACGAGCGCAAGCGCAAGCGACTTTTTATGCTCGACCATATTTCTAACTTGAAATTATTCAGATGTATACATTTTATTTGTATCTGACAAGATCGGAAGTGACCTTGTTCTAGGCCGTGAATTGTGAGATGTGCGCAGTCGCGAAAGTATTGCTTTTTTCCGAGGAATAATAATGTCATTGACGTTGATGTAATCCCGTTAAACTTGATATAACCTTGATTATTGAATTCGGCATTGAAAAACGAGATGACAAATTGAATTTATTTGAATATTATTTACAATTAACGCTAATTATTATAGTAACAGAACATAACTTTCTGCGACAGTATTGGATTTCCAGCCTCCGTGACTTTTCTCTAATTCTCTTTCGATTGCATATCCGAGAATAATCGATACTTGCGGTTTTATAACGATACAAAGCTGACTTGTCATTAGCTGAACACCTGTAAGCTGAGTTGTCATTGGCTGAACACCTGTACTTTAATGAGTAGGTGTATTTTAATGATATGCATTAAAGGACTGCTATCAGGTGTATAATTACTACATTTCGGCATGGTCGAGCATAAAGAATTTTATTTTATTCTCGTGAAATATTTCACATGAAGGAAATAATTCTTGTGACGTTTACTACATTAGTATTGAAACTTCTCACTGTTAGGAATTTATAACTCTATCGTTATAAATGCAATAATGGGAAGGGTAAGAATTGATGGACGTCATTTGTTATACAAATTTTGCAAATGACCTAGTATATTTATTAACTGCATTTCATTGTTTAAATTCAAGTCAGAAAATTGTTCGATGAATTAAGGGTCGAACAGACCATGTATTTAAACGTTGACACGTGTATAATCCAGTAATCAATTTTAGATTTATTGTAGTAGGCCTACGTCTTTGGGAATGCTGCTGGTGATGCTTAGAAGTCAAAGCATCACCATTACCCATTTGAACGCGTACTTTTCACGTTATAACTACTTATTTTCTTTATTATACTTATAAGCGGAACACGGTGAAGGCCTACTTCCTCTTTAATCTTGCGTAACATTGTGCTACAACGAGGTATATTGTTATTATTCGGATTATAGAGGAAATTATCTGACGTGATGCTCTCCACATAAATGTCTAGACATCACACGGACTCCACTTCTTCTTTCTATCTTTCAAAATCACTTGAGAATAATGTTAGTAGTCTCGAACAAGACAACTGTTGTATTGTTAATGGGTATATTTAAAATAACTGCCAAGCATTTTACCGCTCCCCAGGATATCGCTGTGGCGGACGTCCCTCTCACTGTATATGACACTCACAGGCGAATATTTGAAATGTATGCTTGTATGAATTGTTAGTGTCATCGTAATACCTAAAGCAATGTAAAATTTAATTTTATTATCCATAAGTTGTTTAAGACTCGACGCCACGACTTATTGCACTTTTATTATTTAATATCGTCCACACAAGTCTCTTACAATTATTGTACAATATTTCGGAGCTGTAACTTTTGAAAGGAATATGATAATTTGATTTTTGTTCACATATTCATAGGCACAGACTTCTTTGAAATAATGGGGAAATAATCAGGTATCTGCACAAAAGCCTGAGAAAACTTCAATTGCTGTTTAAATGTCGTTAAGAGGAGTTCCTTTTCATCGCATATAAAATAATGGTAAAAATAACCTGTCTTCATTGTAGGCCTAGTAATAAATTTAATACTATTTATCAGAGTTCATTTATTTATTAGTCATGTGTGTATACATATTACTTACTTATAAATGGCTTTTAAGCAAACCGGAGGTTCATTGCTGTCCTCACATAAGCCCGCCATCGGTCACTATCCTGTGCAAGATTAATCCAGTCTCTATCATCATATCCCACCTCCTTCAAATTCATTTTAATGTTATCCTCCCATCTACGTCTCGGCCTCCCCAAAAGTCTTTTTCCCTCCGGCCTCCAACTAACACTCTATATGCATTTCTGGATTCGCCCATACGTGCTACATGCCCTGCCCATCTCAAACGTCTGGATTTAATGTTCCTAATTCTGTCAGGTGAAGAATACAATGTGTGCTGTCCTGCATTGTGTAACTTTCTCCATTTTCCTGTAACTTCATCCCTCTTAGTCCCAAATATTTTCCTAAGAACCTTATTCTCAAACACCGTTAATCTCTGTTCCTTTCTCAAAGTGAGAGTCCAAGTTTCACAACCATGCACAACAACCGGTAATATAACTGTTTTATAAATTCTAACTTTTTAACATTTTTGACAGCAGGTGTATATACATTAATCTTTAAAATGTAAATCTTTCACCTTAAAATATTTTTTGAATTCAAACATATTTTTTTATAAATTCACAACTTGCCTTGTATGCGATAACAAGGAACTCCCCTTCGTATTTTTCATAAAATAACAGTCTGATTTTTCATGTAGTACCCATGGCAACTGATTAAAGCAAACTACGGCCCTTATACACTACCTTATTCTTTTTATTGCTTTCCTAACCCTTCGTTGATCCTTGCAGCGATTATGAACATATACTGACATTTACAACCCAATGTGTCATGCTGTTACCATTGATTGCAGTTTTATTTTGGACAATTTCTTTGTTAAGATTTTATCAATTATCAATCATATTTACGCTGATCACTTAGCAAGCCCACACTCGAGTTGATCACCACAATAAATGATCACTGAAACTGAATGTTGATAATGGTTAGTTTTAAATTTCGAAACAAACTTAACTGTTTATCAATAATAATTTAACTGATATTAGACCAAAATACAGTCCAATACACTGGCACTTTTACTTGAATTATTGATTCCGTATTATTATTTTCGCTTGGTAATATTTATTTTATGACCATCGTGCCTAGGACTGGCGTTACGGAATGCGTTCTGGTTCGAGTCCTCATGGGCCAAGAAGTTTTCTCATTAAATTTCGGCCGTGTATGGGAATGGTGCCCATAAGTATCGTGATGCTGTTAGGGAGCGAGGATAAGTAGGGAAAACCGGTTATGAAAGCCAGCTATAATGGGTGGATCATCGTGCTAACAACATGATACTTCCATTCTGGTTGGATGATCGTCCACCTCTGCTTCGGCAAGTGGACGTGAGGCCAGCAGCCGGCTGTCGATCTGGGCCATTGAAAGGATGTAGCGCCACAATTCTTCTTCTTCTTCTTCTTCTTATTATTATTATTATTATTATTATTATTATTATTATTATTATTATTACAATTAATTAGTTACAAATGGGTTTTAGAGAACCAAGAGGTTCATTACCGCCATCGGTCCCTATCCTGAGCAAGGTTAATCCAGTCCCTACCATCATATTCCACCTTCCTCAAATACATTTTAATATTGAAATTATTCAAACCTGCTTTACAGAGAGCTACTACCTGAAAGCCAGATTTGATCAACATTTTAATATTAATCCACCCGTCTACGTCTCGGCATCGTGCTACATGCCTCCCAATCTCTAACGTGTACACTTGATGTTTCTGATTGTTAAATGAAGAATACAATGCGTGCAGTTCCGCGTTGTTTAACTTTCTCCATGCTCTGTACAAAATTCAAAATCTTTTTCATCTACAGCAGGCCTGCACAAGGTTTGCGCTCTCCGAGCCGGCTCACAGCTCATGAGCGGAATGCAGATATTAGCTGCGCTCTGTATAAGGGTGGACTGGAACAAGGGGCGATCTCGTACAAAATGTACACAAAAGGAAGTACTATTACGAGTGTTTATGAAGTGAATTCCCGTTCAGTGTTTGCAAAACTATCTTGTACTAATATTAATTAATAAAGAAATATTTATTTTACAGAATTAATAGTAATTCTATAGCTACTTATATGTACAACATCATTTTGTTATATTTTTATTTATCAGTATATCAAAACGAGGTTATATGCTATTGGCAGTTGAAAGCAACAGTAGCCTACTGATCGTAATGAAACATCAGCTACAGATGTTCGATGTCTGCCTTTATGAAAGTTGATTATAGAAAACAGTTGCTCACAAATATAAATGTTGAGCCAAACATAGCAATCATTTTCACAGCCAGCCTGTGTAGTCGTGGATATTATTGCTAATGTTTAGTCTTGTGAAACTCAACCAGGCTAGTAGTATTATTCAAACGATCTTTAGCCCTTAGGCCACATTGAAGATCCGTTTTTAATAAATAGCGCTTGGCCCACTATAGCTCTGAACTCTTCATATCCTTGTTTATTTTTATTAAATTGCGCACACATGTAACACAACTGTTTCACGTTGCTTACCTACTGCTACAGTACAGTATGGAGGAATCTAAACGGAGAAAGCAAGGGTTAAAGCTAAGTGAATGTCATGGTTTAATATCATTTAGTTTTAATGTGTATACTTTATATTACTTGTTATGTGTTTCCATTGAATTATTGTAATAATTACATTTTAACTCTTGTTTTCTACGGTTTTAGTAAATGACGCTTGGCCCACTATGGTTCAGAACCCTTCATATAATATAACGTATTAATGTTGTTGTTTTCTAATGCCAGGCGTTTGACAATAACGTATTAATGTACTTCATTGAGTTTATTAGTTATAACCGGAATAGTACAGTATAGTACAGTATACAGACGCTATTGGTTGCGGTACGGTAGGACAGCCGTGGCGAAAATGTGATCGTGCGCCGAGCCACTGTGTAACCTGCAACGTGCATAGCACCCATGGAGGGAGGCGGACACCCGAAGGGGAAGTGAAGCAACTGTCTGACTTATTAACGGATTTTCATTTTCCTTATGTCAAGTATATGCTTTGTTAACGTACTAATCATTAGTTTGTAGCCTTGTATTGTATACAGTTATATTATTTACTTACTAATGACTTTTAAAGAAGCCGCCCTCACATAAGCCCGCCATCGATCCCTATCCTGAGCAAGATTAATCCAGTCCCTACTATCATATCTCACCTCCTTCAAATCCATTTTATTATTAACCCTCATCTACGTCTCGGTCTCCCCAAAGGTCTTTCAGGTCTCCCAACTAACACTCTATATTATGCATTTATGGATTCGCTCATACGTGCTACATGCCCTAACCATCTCAAGCGTAAGGATTTTATGTTCCTAATTATGTCAGGTGAAGTATACAATGCGTGCAGTTATGTGTTGTGTAACTTTCTACATTCTCATCAATCTTCATCCTCTTAGCACCAAAAATTTTCCTAAGCACCTTATTCTCCAACGCCCTAAGCCTCTCTCCCTCTCTCAAACTGAGAGAACAATCGGTAATATAACTGTTCTATAAATTCTAACTTTCAGTTTTTTTTGAACACAGACTAGATGACAAAAGCTTCTCAACTGAATAACAGCAGGCATTTCCCATATTTATTTGCATTTAATTTCCTTCCGAGTGTCATTTATATTTATTACTATTGCTCCAAGATATTTGAATTTTTCCACATCTTCAAAGGACAAAATTCCAGTTTTTACATTTCCATTTCGTACTGTTCTGTTCACGAGACATAATCATATTACTTTGTCTTTTCGGGATTTACTTCCAAACCTATCTCTTTACTTGTTTCAAGTAAAATGCTCGTGTTTCCCAATCGTTTGTGGATTTTCACCTAACATATTCAAGTCATGCGCATAAAGAAGCAGCTGATGTAACCCGTTCAATGCCAAACTCTCTCTGTTTTCCTGGACTTTAGGGAAAACACGGAAATTTTACTTGAAGTAAGTAAAGCGATAGATTTGAAAGTAAATCACGAAAAGACAAAGTCTATGATTATACGTATGTCTCGTGACCAGAATATTGTACGAAATGGAAATATGCAAATTGGAGATTTATCCTTCGAAGTGGTGGAAAAATTTAAAAATCTTGAAGCAACAGAAACAAATATAATGACACTCGGGAGGAAAATAAATATTGGAAATGCCTGTTATTATTCGGTTGAAAAGCTTTTGTCATCCAGTCTGCTCTCAAGAAGTCTGAAAGTTAGAATTCATAAGATAGTTATATTACCGGTTGTTCTGTGTAGTTGTGAAACTTGGACGCTCACTTTGAGAGAGGAACAGAGGTTAAGGGTGTTTGAGAATAAGGTTCTTAGGAAAATATTTGGGGCTAAGAGGGATAAAGTTACAGGAGAATGGAGGAAGTTACACAACCTCACCCGACATAATTAGGAACATTAAATCCAGACGTTTGAGATGGGCAGGGCATGTAGCACGTATGGGCGAATCCAGAAATGCATATAGAGTGTTAGTTGGGAGGCCGGAGGGAAAAAGACCTTTGGGGAGGCCGAAACGTAAATGAGAGGATAATATTAAAATGGATTTGAGGGAGGTGGGATATGATGATAGAGACTGGATTAATCTTGCACAGGACAGGGACCAATGGCGGGCTTATGTGATAGCGGCAATGAACCTGCGGGTTCCTTAAAAGCCATTTGTATATAAGGTATGTATGTATGTATGTATGTATGTATGTATGTATGTATGTATGTATAGGGTGATTCATTATTACGTGTAAATACTTTGTGTGTGTGTGTAATGTAGAGATGAAACTAAGACTGAAATGTTCAATACAGCTTTTTCTCAAAAACTTTAATTCCAGAGTTAACGCCATTTTGCGTGGAACTTGCGCTCCCAAACAAAGAAAGGGTAACACACCAAATGTAAACTAATTATCACTTTCGTACAGTGCATTTGGACTTCAGTACAAAAACAACCAAAGTCATTAAACCTATATCCTCAGCAGTCCACTTATGGACGTTTTGTGAATTAAAGCAAACACAGTAAAGAATGTAAAGCAATTTGTTCTAGACTTTATACATTTATATAATTCTTAGTGCAATGCATGTTCAAAGTGCTGACCCTCAACTTGAAGACATTCCTGTGCTCGCCGCCTTAGTGATCTCTGAACGTCACACAGCCCGTTCATCTCATCACGAACAATTCCACACGCATGTTCAATTCGCTGTTGTAGTACTTCTACGTTAGGTGCAGCAGAGGCATACACTAACGACTTCAGGCGGCCCCGAAGGTAGAAGTCCAGAGGGTTCATGTCCGGTGATCTGGCTGGCCAAGAAGTTGGCCCTGCGCGGCCTATACATTGATCTGGATACGCAGCAGTAATACGCAGGCGCACCATCGTGCATAAACCATAAGTTCACTCGCGTTGCAAGAGTGATATCATTTAGCAGAGCATGCAATTCGGGTTCCAAGAATACGTGGTAGATTTCCGCATTCAACCGCGGAGTTAGAACTCGAGGTCCGAGTAACTGATTCCCCACAATACCACACCAAATGTGTGGGAGAACAGTAATGCCTGTGCAGTTACTGCGATATAGGTGCCATCTACTGGAACTCTGGAATTAAAGATTTTGAGAAAAAGTTGTATAGAACGTTTTAGTCTTAGTTTCACCTCTACAATACACACACAAAGAATTTACACGTAATAATGAATCACCCTGTATGTATGCATGTATGCATGTATGTATGCATGTATGTATGTATGTATGTATGTATGTATGTATGTATGTATGTATGTATGTATGTATGTAATAAGCATAAACATGTAGCACGAGGACATACAACTGGTAACTGACAGTCGAAGCGTCGGCTCCAATGGACGATCGATCGACTCGTCTGCCAGTCGTCCGGTATACGGCCTAACAAATATTCAGCTGTTCACGGTTCCAGTGGGCGGCTAGTGCCGCCAGCGAATAGGGATTATAAAGAATGGACACTTCGCGTCGGTACCTTTGATGTAACCGGACCGATTTCAATGACCTTCAAGCCAGCTAGAGCGTCAGATTCTGCTTTCTCCCTAGAGTTGGCGCTGACATCACACCAGCTAGCAGTCGACACAGCGGAAATGTAACACATATAATTAATACATCTAGGTACATTATGTACTCAAATAAAATAAATTGGATCCATAAAATAATAAATCCTTCATTAACTGTAATGTCTAGAATCTAGAGTTCCTTTATAATGAGAATTCAGACGTTGACCCCAACAACAATTAAAATATGTAATGATTTGATAGCGCTGAAAATAGAAAAACAAAACTCTTACGGGAAGTAAAACCATATACCTACATTATATTATATATAAATATTAAACGAATTAGATACTTAATTTTATAATGTATTATATATAATTTATGATATCTGAAATGTAAAATATTATTATTACAACTAGTTTGTCACTGAGAAATAAGGAAAAGCTGTTAACTTGAATTTATTTGAAGCAAAGCGTTACTGGATTATGCAATAAGGTAGGCGATGTTTGGATCCTGTGCCTTAATTCTATTCTCAATTATTATCTTAGCGTATACTCGATTACACTACCTCTAGCGCTTGAAAGTGGAACTAGCCGCTGGCGCACAGAGAAACAAAGCACAGGAAAATTCGCTCAGTGTCCATTCTTTATAATCCCTATTCGCTGATATCACTATTTAATATAATTGTGACGCAGAATCGCGCGGAATATAATCGGTCGCATGAATGCAATCACCGCCACCGGTGCTGCGATACATCGTCCATCCGCCATCGATGAATGTATCGATACTTTCGGTATGGAAGTGTCGCGTAATAAGTAACTGTACTTAGATGTTGGATTTTTTTTGGATAACTACATTTTAGTCATGAATACAATATGTGCAATCACATTTTCGTGAAAGATAAATGTGTTACTTTATAAGAGTTAGATATAATTCGTATTATGTACTGACGACATTATTTTGTTAGTAAGTAGCTGATTTTCTTGAGTGATGGACGTCTTTAACCTAGTCTGTTGCATGCCGTTTCATTTATGTGATATATTTTTAAAGGAAACATAATTCTTTAAAGACTGTCTTATTGCATTAGGTTAATAAAATGAATACAACATTTTTCAAATAGGCCTAGTTTCTTTACTACTTTGCACGATCCGGTAGTAAAGAGGTCATTGTGTCATTACTTTCTACTTTGGGTTTTTCGTTGAGATTTGACATTTATATATAATTAATAATTAATATTACATTATAAAAATATTAACATTGTTCATATAGGTCACTAGGAGAGAGAATGATGACTTTAAATATTTGTATTTATGAAAACGAGTTCTGCTGCACATCCTTTTAAGGATATAGAGAAATAGGTATCTCCCGACTTCCTGTCACTGTATGAACATATGTCATACACGTGGGCACCGGCAATGCCTTTGCTATGAAATTTAATAAACAAAGAGAATTTACAAAATACGAGGCAGCTCCATAATGAAGTAACTATTGTTATTTAAATACAATTTTTGGTATTTCTGTTTACCAAAGAAAGACGGAAATGCATTTACATACCGTACTTGGCTTCAAGTCGAGTCATACGTATCGCAAACAAAATAGAAATCAGTATTTAAGGGCGGTTCCTAATTTATTGTATCTTCGAAGCATGACAAGCATAATGAAGGATTTTAACTTCTTTCTTGTTACTTCCTTCTCACAAAACTCGTATGATTGGAGAACTGCAGTTGCTGTCGGTCAGCAGGTTCATTGAATTTGTATGGAGTTCTACTTAGTTACAGCCATCGTCTTTTCCCGTATGTTACTAGAGTGGTGCTGGTTTATGCCGTGATACCAGAAATATCACCCATTATTTTATTTTACTGTTATGACTTCAGATTTGCATAATATGGTTCTTCAAAATTGTTCTTGAATAAGCCTACTGGTATAAATGATTACGATATAGGCCTAGGCCTGCTTGATAAAACGATAATTAAAACATTATTGTTCACTGTAGGTAATTGATACAGAAGTCTAACCTTGTGAATACTACATTTTAAAATAACTTACCTGTATGTTTATTCTTCAGTATTTTAAATAGGCCTACTACATTTTAAAATAACGTACTGGTATGTTTATCCTTGAGTATTTATTCGGGTAATCACATATATTTGTTATTGTAACCATGTAGAACTTGTTTGTTATTTCATGCCAATTTATAAAATTGCCCACACGAACTGCATGAAATGCTCTCTCAATATGTGCCTCAGTTTTTTCTGTCTAATTTACGTACAGCATTCATCATCTGTAGTCCGTTAAACTAAAGAATGGATACTATATTAATAAAGCGAATAGCCCATAGTATACCGTAATGTAAAGATACTTGATATAGCCTATAACATTTCTCAGTATTTCTAACATTGTCAGCAAACACTGACAAGGCTTTTAAAAAAGTGACAGGGGATTATATGAAATACTTGGATTGCGTGAAACGTCTTTATTTTTGGTATGTAGTAAGTTCACAGATTTCAGGTCATGTTTGTACCACAGTCTGTCACATTGCAAGTGCAACAAAAGTTATTCTTAATAGGTGTTAATAACCTTCCATGTTTGTTGTATTGTATTGTATTGTATTTATTAACATTCCATGGTATTCATACATGCTTACAGCTAGAATATGGAACAAGTCAAAAAACTTAATACTATTATAAAATCTTAATTTATAGTCACAGTCTAGATGAAATATATACAGACGAGATTTACAATATAGTCTACTAGTACAACACATAGTTTTAGTATCAATTTCATGAAGTGTTATTGAATGTCATGAATTCACCTACAGAATAGAAGGCGTGAGAAATTAGGTACTTCTTTAATTTGGCCCTAAATAATTTTATGTTTTGAGTTTCATTTTTTATATCGACAGGGAGGCTATTAAAAATTTTTACTGCCATATAACGCACTCCTTTTTGATAGCACGATAGACTTGCCGATGGAGTATGAAAGTCATTTTTTTGACGTGTATTTATGCTATGAACTGTTGAATTAGTTACAAAGTTTTCACGATTACATACGAGGAAGACTATTAATGAAAAGATATACTGACAAGACATGGGCATTATTTGTAGTTTTTTTAAAATAGTCCTACACAATTCCCTAGATTTGGCACCTACTATTATTCTAATTACTCTTTTTTGTAATTACTTTTTTTTTGTTATTGAGACTTATGTGGCTTGCACTTGCATGGCCGATTGTTATCAGCTTATGACGTCGTTATTTCATTTCATATATAGTTCATTTGGAAACTGTCGTCTGTCGGCTGATACAATAACGGAAGTGATTATGCTGCCCCAATAATCAACTTTAGGAGCTTCATCTTACACAAAATATTATACATTTCCCAGTTTGTAGGTCGAATAGAGACATTTCACGTCATAATTTGACATAACTTATGCATACAGTCGACTCCCCGATAATTGGTGGAAATTAATGCACGAACTTCCGTAAAATACCGAAAATCGCGAATTATCCGCAAATTTTGTTTATTATTATTTAAAGTCCAGTAAAAGTTAATCTAACAGGTTTAATTACTAAAAATACACTTCAGAATCAAGTGCAAAATGTGAAATAGTGCAAAACATTTTGAAACATATTATTATATTATTAGGAGTTTAACTGTTAAAACAAAATCAATGGTTCAATAAACTTGTAAACATTTATATGTATGACTTGAGGCTTTCCCTGCATTTGATATAGAATAACTCTTCTCGGGTTCTCAGCCAGATGAGTTGGAGATTAGATTCCAAGCTTTCGACGGCTAGCTCTGCCATCTAGCCATCTGCTAGCCGTCGAAAGCTTGGAATCTAATCTCCAACTCACCTGGCTGAGAACCCGAGAAGAGTTATTCCAACATTTATATGGTTAAGTACTCTTTGTCCCTTGTGGCAGCTCACGAGTGGTGAGAAGATTTCTAAATTATCCAAAAATTATACTGCAGTGAGATAGAATCTTAAGTCAAGAAGCACAACTTTTACAAAGTATCATAAGACATTTTAATTTAACAAAAATAATCAGTCATCTTTATTTAATATATATTTTTTTTTATTTTAGACAGCAAATTTCTTAAGATGGCGTAAGAGAGTGTAAATCGAGTAAAAACGGAAATGGCAATGTCACTTCGCCCAAAAAAGAAAATGAAAAAGAAAAAATCGCGAATTAACCACATGCTATTTATTGGGAGTCGACTGTATATTTGAATTTGTTAAGTGGATGTACACGAACAATAAATTCTGCCAAATGCGATTTAAGACTGAATTATACTATTTCTGTTTCAGATATGCTTGCAATGGGAGAATACCAGTTTTTAGCTTTAATAAAAGTCTACCTCTCTGTTATCATTGTAAATATACAATGGGGACTTGCAGAAAATTTTACAAATATTAATCTTCCAACAGAACATATTCCTTATTATTTCAATAGTTTCCCTGATGTAGCAAATAAGTGCAAAGCGGATCCGTCATGTCCATATAAAGTAAGTACACATTTTGCTGTTTACCATATTATTGCTTAAATTCAGTCAGAAGGTGTTTAGGATATAATATAGTCCAGCGAAGAAGTAGGTCTATTGAAAGATGAGATTATTTTCTTTCACATGATTTCTACTGACGTTCATCCTTACCATAACTTTAGCCTAACCATTGAGGGTCTATATGACTATAGGATATCGGTAGTGTGTTTATGAGAATATATGTTGGCTAGATTGGAGAATGGGGTGATGTCATGTGGTCGACGTATGTGAGAAGGTTATTGGTTAGTTGTGATGTCTCAGTGAGTTTTATTTACTCGTCGTGTTGGTTTACGTCAGCCATGTTGTGACGTCAGAATCGTTTGTCAAACTTGACGAAAATTAAGCGATATCCTATAATAAAAGAATCCCTTTTTTTTATTATGAACATTAAATGAAGGAATGAACGTTGTTAAAACTGGTCGGAAGCTGCTACTGGTACATAGCAACTTCAATATATAAACTTACCATGGCTTTGGTTAGTTTTGTTGTCTAGCATAGAAAACTTAGAATTTCTTTGAATATTTGAGATTCACTTGTTTTTGATTGAATGAGAATAGATAGGTGCAATATTTTTTCTGGAATGTATCCAGTCACATTAATAATGATAAAAATTTATGTTACTAAATTTTGATATTCAGTACAGTTTCGAAACTTGCTGGCCCAAGATCGATAAGTTACTAATTTTCCTCAGTGCTATACAATTATAATTCTTGTAATTTGTATTATTGGTTCACTTATCACATGCATATTCATTGAGTGTAACTTCTAAGCCTTATATTATTTTATAATTTATTATTTAGTATGTTTACATTATTCTACTCAACTTGTGCTTGTATGACTAGGCCAATTTTTTTTTGTGTGTTTTTTAAATATTAGTCTGTATAATGAACACCGATCAAAATATCCCTGGATTGCTCTTTATTATTACGATTATTATTAGTATTTGTTATTATTATTATTATTATTATTATTATTATTATTATTATTATTATTACCAGTGTTGTTCACACCTGTGGAGTAACAGTCAGCGCTTCTGACTGCGAAACCAGGTGGCCCGGGTTCGAATCCCGGTCGGGGCAAGTTACCTGGTTGAGGTTTTTTCCGGGGTTTTCCCTCAACCCAATACGAGCAAATGCTGGGTAACTTTCGGTGCTGGACCCCGGATTCATTTCACCGGCATTATCACCTTCATTTCATTCAGACGCTAAATAACCTAGATGTTGATACAGCGTCGTAAAATAACCCAATAAAAAAAATAAATAAATTACCAGTGTTGTATTTCATTTGTATTGTTGTATTCATCTGTCTATATTTTATGCCAAATATTATTTTATATCTTGTAATTTAGTATATTTTATGTCTATTGCAACAAACTGTTGCACATGACATTAATAAACGATTGAAAACGATAAGAAGATTGATTGAAACATTAGTCTGTAATCATAAACTTGTATTACTGCAAATTGTATTAGCTTCTTTTGTTTCTGGCTAAGTGGAAGAGAAGGACTGATGGCCTTAATTTCGCCAGAATAAATAAATATTATTATTATTATTATTATTATTATTATTATTATTATTATTATTATTACAAACAATAATTGTTCTTTCTCTGATATAAATATCGTCAAGTAAGATGTACTGCCTGATAAAATAGATGTACATAAGCCTATCAGCCAGAACCTTGATCAGAGGTATTCAAAGCATTGTTAAATAAAATACTACAAATCTACATACGTCGTAGTGTCTTTATTATTTTCGTATTCACAAAAGTTTATTGTACTTGTATGTCTTAAATGCAGTAGCTGGTCATGCTTTATCCAATGGGAAAGACATGCTACTTGCATGAAAACCATAGTCATGGATTAATGTCTCGATCATGTAATTGATTTTTGTCCACTAAAAGTGTAATGTCTGTATCATCTTATATGAAGGCCCATTGCAATTTTGAACCCACCCATTTCATAGGAGTACCACTACATGTCCGTCTGCCATGGGAGGAGGAGGGAAACTGGAAATGTAAGCTTGGAATAAATAATATCAGTGATGTGAAACAACTTAATCTGGAAATTTATTTTCAGTCTGTGGTGTTGGTATTAATTATTCATGCTATAAATCAAATTAACGAAAAATGTAAAATGTGTTTTTACATTATTTAGAAAGATTATTTTGGATGTCAAAAACAATTCCTGTTACAGGAACAACTGGATCAGAAAGTTTGTTGGGGTTATGAACATAACTGTAAATCTCAAGATTCATATCTTATACCGTCCTGTCCTGGAGACCACAAGGGCTGGGTGAAGACTAAACAAGATCAACTTAAAACTTTCTATAGCCAAGGAGATTTTGGTTATGTACGTGATCAAATACAAGAAATGATGGTCATGTGTGAACCAACATTTATGGTAATGTTTTTATTTTATTATATCATTTATTATTTTTTAATGCAGTTATACTTGTTAATGCAAGTTTATTATTATTATTATTATTATTATTATTATTGTTATTATCGGTATTATTATTATTATTATTGTTATTATCGGTATTATTATTATTATTATTATTATTATTATTATTATTATTATTATTATTATTATTACTGTTTCAATGCAATGTAAGTCGAATCATACTAATATGATAGAAAGATCTTCAGTTAGTTTTTTTGTATCATTACTTAAATTATTAATGATGATAAGTAGGGCTTGGATTTCTGTGACTTAAAAACTCTGGAGATATGCATGCACTTATGCCCTAATAAATACTGAAATCTAACACAAAAACTTGGAAACATGACGCAAAACAAATTAAATATTGTTAAAAAATTACTTATGAAAGTTTTTTTATTCATCATTCTACAATTTTTTAATATTAACTCCTTGTATTGGCCATAGCGAACAGTTCAGCCTATAAAAATAAAAGGGGGGGAGGGAAAGAGGGGTGAAAAGTGTTCGTCTGTCCTCTACTATGTTAACAGGGTTACTGTCTGGCAACAGTAGGGTTTTAAATCTCTTAAACATCATATGTTTAAGAGGGGTGAAGGATGGAGGAGGAGAAAGAGAGACCGACCAGCAACAATCTGGCCATATTCTTAACATTCTTTTGTTTTTTTGCGTTTTAACAACTTACTACTAGCGAATTCAGTTATCTTCGAACTTAATTTAACTATCCACAAAATATTTCTAAGGAAAGGAAGCCCAAAATAAATAATCAAACGCTAACAAAATCTCTTATCATTGCTGGCACAAAACTTATGAATAATACTTGGAGCATTGCTAAAACTACTGTAATATGACCAAAAATATGCTTTTCTACCATTTTTTGGTCAAATATAACTTAAAATATTATAAAATATACATTTATATGGTCAATAAAAACCTTTCAGAAAAGTTAGAAATGGGTTTAACTTAAGTTTGTAAAAAGAGATCAGGATAAAAGAATGACATGACTGTCATAGAAATCTGAGCCCTAATAATAAAGTATGATAGCGGCTTGTGTTAGTTAATTTTTTTGTATTTGCAGGAAGACTCATCTCTTGAATGCACCAAACACCTTAGATTTTGTAGGGGCCGCAACCTAATGTTGAATTTTACAGATTTGTCTTCACGCAAAGAACAGTTAAGATATAAGATGGATGTGCTTAAAGAAGGACAAATTGGAGGTTATTGTAGGTGAGATACAAAATATTTATCCATATTTCTAAAACAAGTTGAACGTTAAAGTATCCACGTATTTGAAATTGTCATTTAAAAACGTTTTGATGATTATAATGTTTTGTTACTGAATTAATACATATTATCAACCAAATGTTTCATTTTTATGTAAAATATTGTAAAAATGTATGGTTAATAAATCAATGTTATATCATTTTTTAACAGGTTACACAAATCAAGACTAGAAGAAGAATGTGATCAAATAAGTCCTCTTCAGTCATGGGGACCAGAATTACGTTATTTTACTACACTTCCAAGACGTCCAATTATAGAAAAAGACTGTGATATTGTAATCGAGAAACCTACCTTTATATTAAAAATAGATGCTAGTAAGTGCAATTGGTTCTTGATTTGAAGTAATGTTACATTAAAGAGATGGTCATAGTATGTTTTCAGCACTCTGATTGAATGTTCAAAGAACATTGTGAAATGTTAGAAAATACAGTGAAACCTCGGTAATATGCTCTTCAAGGGACCACATAAAAATAGTGTATTAAACGGGACCGCGTATTAGTGAGAGTGGGTAATTTTTGGATTTTTACAATTTTAATACAAAGGTATGAATCAGCATAAACATTTGTTGAAGAAATTTAAGGATAAAAAACTGTAATTATGCAGGATTTTATTTTCTTTCCTTTCATAAAATGTCACAAGAAATACGCTGTCTTAACAATTAAAGTGCCCATTAATTTTAAAAAGTTAATTGTTTTCTGTCTTGCACTTGTTCCAGTAATATGAATAATTGCATTTTCCACACAATTTAAATCGGAAGTGACATCTAGAAACATTAATGAATCTACAAATCACACACACTGCGGCAAGGGCTTCGTTATGAGAAGGCTTTGGAATGTCTACTGTCAAAATGACGTCCCTCTGCTGCTAGAAAAACCTGGCACCTTTTCAACACGTTTATTAAACACTTAATATATATTTATTTAATAGTGAAATACGTAATCTGTATTGAAAATGTTCGGAGGATTTGTTGCTGGCAGAAAATTTGTGATTTAAAGTAACTAATACAAAGATTCCCTCTGTTGCAGCAGTCAACATGTATCATCATTTCTGTGATTTTTTTAACCTATATGCCTCGCTGCATGTGAATTCATCACATCCCAGCACCTTCTCAACGGATATACACATACTAATTTGGGAGACTTACACATACCAATCAAGTTTTGGATCAGTGTGGGAAGCGTTCACTTCACATCCCCTCTGGGATCTGAAGACATTCAGAGGAGAAACTGTGTGCTTCAGGAACATTGTATTCCCATTGCTTCCCAGAATGATTTTCGGTCTTTATTATAACACGCCAATTGTAAGTAAATATGTTTAGGAATTATTAATATTTCATTCTTTAACTTTAAAGGGCTCGAAATAAGTAAGTTAATATTGTTATAACGAAGAAGGAAAATTCGTATGAAATGTACTGTATAAAAATTGAATACTTGAGTGCAACAAGAACGTTATAGCGGTTTCAGAATAAGAAGGCATATGGCCTAAGCCAATTGAGTGCTAGCAACAGTTCGACGTTGTCACACAGTGCACGGTGCACGAGACGTGGAAGACAGAGAAAACAGATAAGGACAGAACATATCAGTTGCAGGTCTCTCGCTGAGCGAGCTGGTTGAGACCTGTTTCTTCATTGTGTGTAATGTTTAAATATAATTACTTTTACTGAAGTAATTCTCATCTCAATTTTTATTACTTCTTCGCTTCATAGATCAGTAGCTCTTGGAGTCACTGACTTGCGAAATAAAGTGACAGATATGTAGAAATTTACTTTGCTAATGTCTGAGAAAGAATGTTTTAATTCTTACTCAGACTTCCTTGTACAGCAAAGCTGAATTTATTATTGTTTATTTCTCCAGAGGAAAGATAAGGTACAGTTTGTTTGTAGGGGCAGCCTAAGAATCTAGCGATAACAAAACGAAAACATATCTATAGATACGTACTTTAGTATTGAAGTTGGAAAGTATTTCATTTTTCCTGCGTTAAATGAAGTCTATATAATTTAATTTAATTCTCTAGCTTATACATACCTAGTGGTCCAGGGTTCTACATTCTGGTTACGAATCTGGTTATAATGCAACATAATCATAATGTGTGTTCATATATAATTCAGTACTCATACTGAAACTGTAGATTATTTTATTTTTCTCTGTTAAACTAAGTTTATCTAATTTTATTTTATCATCTAATTGTTACATATCTAGAGGTCCAGTGTTCCATATTCTGGCTAAGAATCCGGCTATAAGAATATAAGCATATCTGTTCATATGTAGGCCTAATTCAGTACTCATATTGAAACTGAAGATTACTTTCTTCTACTTTGTTAAATCAAGTCTATCTAATTTAATTTAATCCTCAAGCTTATACCTACCTAGAAGTCCAGTCTATGTTCTATCACTCTGGCCTGTGGCCATATAAACCTACGAGTGAAGGTAGTTGTACAGAAGCGAATATGAAAACCGTAATCCAATAATATCGTTAATATATTGAAGATAAAATTGTATATTAGAAAAAAACGTATAAAGTGTAATATATATAATGAAAGGTGTTTAAAATAGAAATTGAGTTTCGGAATTATAAAATCTCCTCGTTCCTAGCATGTCTGTATTTATTTTAAAAGTGAAATGTAGTTAATGTGCTTCATTTTATAAAGTTTTCTAATGCTCTTAAGGAAGAATGTTGTTAATGCTCTTCGTATAATTCATGGAAAAAGAGGCAGAAGTGTTTATGTTTACAATATCATCCAAATATCTCATATGTTTATGCAATATTTCGTCTTATACCATGTATAATATTTCAATGAAAAGTGAAAATCGTACCTATGGTTATTCTCAGCTTTCTTCTTCTTTCCACGTTCTATTATAATGGCACTGCTAACACATACTACTAATGTATTTCAAATATCGTACGATGAAGTAATACACGGTTCTGAAAATTGTACAAATAATTAACACGTTTGTTTTGAGTTATTTTCAAGGAGAGGTAAATTCAAGTATACCACTTATTTTAATTGTCTCTTTTTCCTGTCCAAGAATATGAGAAATGTATGCACTTCTAAACCACATGCCTCTGCAGTCAGATTCTTTGTTCGTGAAGAACTGACACGCACTGCATCATAAGTTAGTCCCTTAAAAAAATTATATACAAAAATACCATACTCATCGCTTGTGAGTGTAGGCCTATCCTTTTGCGTATAACAGATGAAACATTAGAGCCAATTGCAAATTCCTTCAAGAGACATTGTTACGGTAAGTTATACATCATACAAGAGAAAACAGTCCACATCTGAATTTGAAAATAAACAGATTCTATCTTCGTTTACAGAGACGGAATTGAGAGCAAAATATGTTCTATGCTGTAGGTTGGATATCTCTGTTTAATCTTAAAGCGATAACACGCGAACCAGTTGACATACAATTGCCATTCTTGTACTGTTGGATTCAGAATTCGGAGCTCTATCGAATGGCATAGCTTAAAATTCATTCCTAGCCATAAGTATTGTGCGCGCAAGAAAGAAACTAATACGCGACACTTCAGCGAGACTTCGCGACGATTTAACTAGGCAACACCGCTTCACTGTCACTGGCTAGTCGAGATAGACCGGCCTGAACTAGCTCCGCCTTATATGCCTTCTTATTCTGAAAACGCTTTAGTGGTAAAATAGTATGTTGAGAGAAAAAAAAAAAAAAAGTCAAAATTTTTATAGTGTTGAGACTTACAGCTACATATGAATATACTGAAAAATATATTTATTAGTAAAAATACAAATTGTTAACATTCTGAAGTACCATCGAATTAAACTATTTTTACAAAAATAATGGACTTTTGAAATAATACAATTAATGCTGTTCTTGTATAGAAGAGATAATTCCCAGACTTTTATGTTGGAACTTTCACATTTTTCTTGTTTACTGGATTATTCGTATTTGAACGTGTTTTACAACTCAGATTTCTGAGACTCATTACTGGTGGAATCAAAACAACTCCAATAGATTCTATGAGGTTCCTCACTAATATTAACAGCATCAAAATGATAATAGAAGAAAAAGCACTGATTCAATATGAAAAACTATCAGATTACCAGAAAACATTGGCATTCATACAGTCCTCTCTGTAGATTGAAAACTCAAAAAAGTTTCATATCCATTGTTCAAGAATTAAAACAGAAAATCAATATCCCGAATTTAAAAGAAAACTTACAAATTAAACCAAACCCTTTAACTCTATTAAATATAGAATATAATCTAAATTTAACAGAAGAAATACTGAAATCAGAAGTAAACACTGAAATACTGAAACAATTTTCTTTAGAGACAATTAATATTAGGTACCCTCCACAAAACTGGCGGATCCTTGATCTCCAGGGAACAAGGTGCCGGTGCAGGTGTTACGTGCTGTCTCTTCTCACTTTATAGATCTCTTGGATATGGAACAACAAGTTTTGATGGTGAAATCATGGCAATAAGTGAAAGTATCAGGAATCTTCTATGCCACATCAATAAATTTAGGAATGCAGTTATATTGTCAGACTCCAAAGCAGCTATTCTATCAATAGCCTCTAAACACACACCTTCATCTCAAACAGCAGAAATAACTAAAATGCTCTCTCAATTAATATCACTAAAAAAAAAAAAAATTGTATTCCAATGGATACCATCCCATTGTGGAATCCTGGGAAACGAGAATGCAGATGCTTTAGCAAAGAAGGGCAGCACTGCAACTTACAGACCTGTTACTAAATCTACGTATTACTCTGTGAAAAGATTTATTAAATCTACATACTTAGACTTCAACAAACAAAATTTGATAACACAATCCCAAGGGAAAAAATGGAACTCTCTGCATCAAAATCCACAGTTAATTCCCGATTTACCACGAAAATCGTCTGTAGCTGCATTTAGATTGGCAACAGGCCATGATTGTTTGGCCAAACACCTACATAGAACTGGAATATATCAGTCCCTTAACTGTCCATTGTGCAACTCAAACCAAGAAATGGATTCAGAACACCTCAAAATCTGTGCTTCAGTGGCTGGTCATGATAATATCTTTGAAAAATGTTGGAGTGCAAGAGGTCAAATGACTTTATTCTCAAACGCCTGGCATTAGAAAACAACAACAACTCAGATTTTTATTCAAGTTCTGAATTATCACTTCGGTCAATGTTATTCGCACTGTCCATGTTTAGAACACACACAACACAATCAGCATTTTCTGGTTTCAAACATTTAGGCAGAGACAACGAATCTACAACTGTTCATCCCGGAAAAATCGTACCGCGACAATTCGTCCCAAACTATTTATCACAACGTGTTTTGATACTGCTACAAGATTTGTACCACAACAAATCCTTCCAAAATATTTGTCCCAACATGTTTTCATCCCACGTTCGTGCCAAATAAGTCATAAGTGTTTTCACAATTGATTAATGCACTGTTGAGTGAAATAAAACATTACATAATACTTTTAGAATAGATTTTCTGCTATGTCGAAATTAATTTGGTTTTGCCTTTGTGATATGGTGAGACGTGATATTCCATGATGTTTAACCAATTTGTGCAACGAATTTTGATCTTGTTTTAAATTTTCGCCTGTTGTTAAATAACTGATAAGGATTATTTCTAGACAATTTCTTAATTACTAAAATTTTTTAATTATTAAAATTTCGCAGTGGGACAATATATCGTGGTATGTCATAGATTTGGGACGAAATATTCTTGGAACAATTTGTCATCGGATGAATTGTCGGGATACAAATTATATTCTTGGGACTAATTGTCGCAGTACGTATTTCCCGGTACGATTTTTCTGGTAGGATTTAACCCCTTGTTCAGGAACATCACTCAAATTAAGGTCTTGGTAACTTTGAGGAGAAGAACTGTGATTCTAGTGGCTTATATTTCTTGGCTGATATTTTCTTTCCTGTATGTGCAGATATGTTTCACCATAATTTCGATATTGTTTTTATTAGTATTTCTTTTCTTCCCATTCATTTAAATTACATTTACTCTTAACACAGTCAACACTTTCGTCTTCCGAGATAATGATTTGTTCATCAATCCCGGCCATCTTGCTTGGTATAATATAATGCTGTGCTTGATACTGAAATCAATCTTCTTAATGTATCCAGCTGTTTGCTGACAACATAAAGTCCACTGTAGTCTTTTCAGTTCTTGTTTTTCATGAGAAACGAGGGGTATTTTGATCGGTGTTCATTATAGATGCCTGTTGCTAGTAGCAGAGTTGAGGTGTAGTCAATATATATTGCAGGGCTGTGTCTTCTGCAACTGATACTGATAATTTGTGGTTTATTTTTTTATTTTTTTTTTATTGGTTTATTTTACGATGCTGTATCAACATCTAGGTTATTTAGCGTCTGAATGATATGAAGGTGATAATGCCGGTGAAATGAGTCCGGGGTCCAGCACCGAAAGTTACCCAGCATTTGCTTGTATTGGGTTGGGGGAAAACCCCGGAAAAAACCTCAACCAGGTAACTTGCCCCGATCGGGATTCGAACCCAGGCCACCTGGTTTCACAGCCAGATGCACTGACCGTTACTCCACAGGTGTGGATTAATTTGTGATTTATGTATGGACAGTATAGAAGAATGTGTTCCAGATCTTCATCATGATTATTACACCATAGACAAGTAGGATTATCAGAAATGTGAAATCAGTGTAGGTACAATTGTGTGACAATGTGACCTGTTCTGGCTCTTGTTAAAAATGCTTGAACATGTCTGGGCAAGTTTATGTACATTTCCAGGTCATATGGTTTCTTTTGTACGGACTGTAAAATTTTTCTTTTGTCAGAAGAGAGCCAATTGTTGATCCATAGGTTTATAAAATGAGACCTTACTGAAGCAAAGGCACTGGATAGAGATATCACTTGAAGAGGTCTTGGTTGCAAATATGTTGCCTGTTTTGCAATATTATCGACTTTCTCGTTTTCAGGTATACCACAATGACTAGGTATCCATTGAAATGTTATTTCCTTTTGGAGTTTTTTTAGTTTACTTAGTTGTTTCTGAATTGGAATAATTCTATGTGCGTTTAGGTTTGATACATATTTCATTATATTAAATATAGCCCTCTTGGAGTCAGATGAGGATGCAATAACAGCATTGTGTGTGATTGGTTTTTCATGGATCTCCTCCATCTAGCGATGAGGTAGTGAAATAATTTTTTTGAAGTCGATAGCTCATAGTTTGATTTTTTTATTTATTTTTTTTTTTTATCTTAGTATGTTATTTTACGACGCTTTATCAACATCTTAGGTTATTTAGCGTCTGAATGAGATGAAGGTGATAATGCCAGTGAAATGAGTCCGGGGTCCAGCACCAAAAGTTACCCAGCATTTGCTCATATTGGGTTGAGGAAAAACCCCGGAAAAAACCTCAACCAGGTAACTTGCCCCGACCGGGAATCGAACCCGGGCCACCTGGTTTCGCAGCCAGACGCATTAACCGTTACTCCACAGGTGTGGACTCGTAGTTTGAAGAATGTAATGTGTGCATTTATGCAATAACAGCGTTAGATGTTAAATGCTCTTGTTGCACCCAGATATTCAATTGACATGTTTTATGGGCAGTTTTTAAATTTTTTTCTCTTCACAAAATTTCAATACAGGGATAAGAATATTTAACTCTATCCTGTTTCTCTTTTGTATGTAATACTTTAATATAGAGTTTCCTATTTACAAGGTGCCTCAATATCTTTGTCTACTGTTTCTTTCTGTTAGTGGGGGGAGAGGGATCGTTTATAAGTTTAGGGGTGATATAATAAGTGATGGATCTTACATCACGAGTGTATGATTTCATAAACTTAACTCCAGTGAAATATGTTGGAAGTCATCAGTCTTTATAGTTACGCAATATTGTATTGTTTGCTACAGTTTAAAATACCATGCTCTCGATTAAGTCGTGTTCCCCACTTTTGAAAGGTAAAAATAATAATAATTAAACAGAAATTACAAAAATAAAACTTTTAACCAACTTAGTCGAGACAAATGAAAAACCATTAAACACAAAATACATTTCAGTTAACGAATTTTATCCTGGAACAGGATCCTCCCGTCTCTGATGCTAAGTTATCTAGTATTGGTCAATGAAGTTTTGTGGAGGTGTTATTTCATAAATTTCTTGTGAGTTGTGCAATGAAGTGATTAAACATGTGTGATTTATTTCAGATCTGGGGTTGTGAAAAGAGTGGCCTTTTCCATGCATTCTCAAAGCACATTTTACATAGATTAAAAATCCCCTTGCATAAACGATCTGATTCACGAATTCATGTAACATTACTATCAAGGGACACAACATATAGAAGGATTCTAAATGAAAAAGAACTAATTGAAGGATTAGAGAAGAATAAGAATTACGTTGTTAAAAAGGTAAGGAGGCTCTTGCCACTTAATATTTCAAATTACTTATACATGTCAGAAATTGATAAGGAATGTTTTATCCCTTTGCAGTTTTTCAATGAAATAAATGATTTTTTTGCAAACTAAATAAAAAGATTATTAACACATCATTATTTTCTGCTATTAGGAAGTGTGGCAACTCTGGCACTGTCTGGCAGTGACTAAGGGATAGGACTCTTATTCAGACAAAGTGCGTGTGTGTATTTGTAGGTGAGCTGGCAATGTGCTGTTGCCATGCTATGCCAACTCTTTATCCCAATTTTCTAATTAATCATGCACTTAATTACAAAATGCATAAAAGTTTTTTTTATTTATTTTAATGTATTCTACTGCGCCTTCAATGTACACAGTTATATCACTTCCACCATGTATATAATTTAAAGAGTGAAATAATTAAAATTGAAGGAGTAAAAATAATAAATTGTGAAAACAATTAAAGACCTAGAAAAGTGAGTATCACGTTGGTGACCAATACTTTCTCATAATTTTTTTACATGTTTGGAACAATTCAGTTTCTTTATCATGTTGCAAAATTTAAACATTTGACATCATTTAGAAGTTAAACCGCTGCAGTGACCAAGTGGCTTATCATACAGACATTCTGGGTTAGAGTCTTGTTTTGGCCTTGGATTTTGACAAGGTTACATTTAGTTTCGTTACGGTAGGCCTTAAATTCCCGAGTGGTGGGGATGGAGTGCGCGGACAGCGGGAATTGTACAGAGTGTTTAGTTGACGATTGGAGTCACAAATAACACACACAATGTTCAATAACAAATGTAGTAATGCAACACTACGTAATAATGTGCGCTCAACAAACACGTCCCCTGCATAGTGCCATAACTTTTTGCTGCCTCTCTCTGTATGCCTGGTAATCCTACAAAGTATGGCAACTCAGCTACTTTATCCAAGTATGCGTCATTGTTCTCTATGGAACATTGTGAATAAGATTTCACGCCTTTGCACTCAATGGGCAGGTAATGTTTTATATTTGTCCATTTCCTGCGGAGATTGTGTTCACAGTGTGAGGGGAGATTTCGAATGAGCTCATTTACAACAGTTCCCTTGTTAGAATATTTGTAACAAAAATTAAAACGGAAAATGTATTATGTGTCTTTCTCGTGTTAAATTTACATTACCTTGTTAACATGTTTAGCCTGTTATCGGCCATCTTCAGAACTGGTTGTTGCTGGTCTTGACGCCTTTTGTTTGTGTTTCCTATGGGGGTGTGTTTGTGTAGTGTAATGTGGAGTCAAAGAGTGTGTGTGTTCTGAAATTGAGCTACATCATCAGTAGCGAATGACAAGATGCACACGTTTAAATGTAGCCGACCTGCAACGTGATTGGCTGCCGGAAATAAGAGCGACGGGACTATAGTTAATGATGTCTTATTTTTATATCAGGTGATCTACAACAGGGAAATGGACTTCAAGAAACAGCTAGAGTCCACTTATAATACAGATATTTTCATTGGAATTCATGGCGCTGGTCTTTCTCATTTGATGTTCCTGCCAGATTGGGCTGTAGTATTCGAATTGTAAGTGTTTTCAATAATAAGAAATTCGAAATTCCAGTGCTTGTGATATTTGTAGAGATATACATACAGTAGAGCATCAATTATCCGAAACAATTGGGGACAGGGGGTGTTCGGATAACCGATCATTTACGAAAACAAGTTGTACTGGTGTCGTAGGAGCAGTATGAAACAAAGAAACACTGATATTAAACACAAAACTGTACATACAGTATATATTTTGTATCACGCGTCTTACAAATAACACAGAGAACTGACTAGCCTAGTTTGACAAGTTCAAAATGGTCATTAAAGTAGTCTACAGTTTAGTAAAAGAAGTCAATTTTTTTTTATTTTATGTATTTATTTATTTATTTTTTTTTTGCTTCAGAGGTGAGACTCGTTTTTTTGCTGCTAAATCTCGCAAATAGCGCTAGCAAAACTTCTACATGGCGTGAGCACAAATTTGAATTTGCCGACTGGAACACTTTCGGTTAACTGATGTTTTGGTTGGTCGGTATTCAGATAATCGATGCTCTGAAGCTCAATAATCCAAACGTCTGATAATCTGAATGTACTTCAAAATGTACATACATTACCGAAAAACACGGGAAACGAGAGTTTTTTTCATTAAACTTTCTTGTACTGGAGGTACGTATGTAGAGTTGATTGTAGTGATTAGTGAAATACAACATTACTATTAATTTTGCTTTACTATTCTTTATGCTTTAACTGTTTGTTTGATATTTTTAGGTAGAGTAATTTCATATTCGGTAATTCTAACGAACTGACAATCCAAATTATCCCCATTCCCATTTGGATTATCCAGGTTCTACTAAATTGTTTGAAGCACAATAAATTGAGAAGAACTTAATGTCTAGTTTTTAAAATGATTCTGATGTATATATGATATTTTAGATACAACTGTGAAGATGAGAGTTGCTATTTGGACCTAGCAAGACTGAGAGGGGTAAAGTACATCACTTGGCAAGATAAAAGTAAACTTTTCCAACAAGATGAGGTAAGAATACAGAACATGAAACATAACTCTGAAATATCTTGTACCTGGCCATCATAACTATGCTGTTGTCAATTTGATCCTTAGTATGTAATGTATTTATTATTATTATTATTATTATTATTATTATTATTATTATTATTATTATTATTATTGTTATTATTATTAGTATCATCATCATCACAGTCACAATCATCATTGCTATTACTGTTATTTTAACTATCTTTTTTTTTTTCTTGTGTTAGCTTAATAAGTGCTGTATAGTATTCTTTGACCGTATCAATTCTCTATAGGGCTTTAATTTAATTTGTAATATTTTTGTCAGTATTGTGTTTTTTGTATTTATCTGTGCTATTTGGTAGGATGAAATAGAATACCCTATAGCCTTAATCCTGTCAGATTAATTAAATAAAGAAAGTAAAAAATTATTCAGTGAAATTCATAACGTTATGTGAAGTATAAAATCATTTATTACCATAGACTTGAAATTGCAAATAAAATTTTCATACAGTTAGCTTATATTTGTACGATAAATACTTTGAATATTTTTAGGTGGTTGGTAAAAGGCGTGTATGGTTTATAATGAGGTTCTAAGCCTTCTCGTACGTTTTCTCATTGAAAAAGTACGAATTAATAAAAACGTTTCCTATGAAAGTTGTTTCTTTTGAAGAGCTCTATCAAATGGTATTCTATATGACTCTACTCCCATATGAAATTTGAAAGTGATACGCCACCGACCATACTTCCTATTAGGGCTGATTGATGAAATCAAGCTCAAGTGAAAGTTCACATGTGTTTTAGTTGTAAATATTTTTGTCTCGGAAAATTTTAATGCTCTAGTTTCTGAAATAAATGACTTACGTGTGAGCCGAATCATCCATTACCTTTTCGTACGTTTTCTCATTGAAAGAGTAGGAATTAATAACAACGTTTCGTATGAAAGTTGTTGTTTTGAAGAGCTCTATCAGTGATACCCTATTTGACCCCGACTCCCATTTGAAATTTTAAAGTGACCCTACTCCCTATTACATTTGATTGATGAAATCAAGCTCAAGTGAAAGTTCACATGTGTTTTAGTTGTGAATATTTTTGTCTCGAAAATTTTAATGTACTAGTTTCCGAAATAAATTACTGTTACTGGTGGTCTGAATCATCCTGTATAAATATAATGTACGATGAAAGAGTAGTGGAACGGAGAAAAATTCTCTCCGGCACTGGGATTTGAACCCAGGTTTTCAGCTCTACATGCTGATGCTTTATCCACTAAGCCACACTGGATTCCCATCCTGGTGTCGTTCCACCTCTTGGGTTCCCTCTAATGGCCACCCTCTGCACTGCATCATAGATGTCTATGAACGTAGGACTAATGTTCACATATGTGTGGAGGTGCATTCGTTATGAGTGACTGATTGGCCGGGATCCGACGGAATAAGCACCGTCTTAAATCACGAAGTGATTTACACATATCATATGTATGAGAATCCGGAGTGGCCTAGTGGATAAAGCATCAGCACGTAGAGCTGAAAACCCGGGTTCAAATCCCGATGCCGGAGAGAATTTTTTCTCCATTCCAGTACTTTTTCATCGTACGATGACACAGAATATCTGCAGGGAAACACTATATGTACTTCGGTACATTAAAATAACATATAAATATAATGTAATTAAATGGTCAGTGGTGTTATAATGTCTAATCTCAGCCTTTCCTTGCTTACATTAAGTTTAAACCTGCATTTAAGGGAAAAATAATTAGGCCTAAGAGATTTGTTAAAAAGGGATTTTACTGTATATACCAGTGGGCCCATCTAATCATTTGTCATTGTTACTTACGTATCTACTTTTTCAGGGTCACCATCCTGAAGGTGGTGCTCATGCTAAGTTCACTAACTACGCCTTTGATGTCGAAGAGTTCCTGAAACTTGTTGCAGTAGGAGCCAAACATGTGAAACATCACAAAACTTTTCAAGATTTCCTCTCAACACAACGTGATGAGTTGTAACAGTGCGTAGCACAGTCTGAACCAGTCTCTCTTATTTAACACCAGCCATTTCTTGGTGGTGCAAGTTAAATTCTGACAGCTACTTTTCTTAGAAGTCTCATAGAGGTAACTATTTTTTTAAACGTGTACTAAATCATAATTATTTCATTTATGACTTCATTTTAATGCTTTACATCTATATAAAACACAATAATTCTACTAGTATAGGTACCTGATATCTAGGTGAATCAAGATATTTAATTTTCTCTTATGTTGTTTGTAAAGATAGTCTTGTTTCCAGTATTTACTTCATTGTTTTGTTTAATTTATTTGGAATACAGTGGAGTTTTGGTTATCGTCATTTACTTCGTTATCGAAACTGTGATAATTTAATGCTGTGTTCTTTATTCTGGGATGTACTGCTGATGGGTTGTTCAACATAATACTGTATAATATTATGTGAGTGAACAGTGTTACCCCTATACAAAATAAAATACACCATTACTACACAACATGTGAACAAGGAAAAAAGAAAGGAAAATCCTCCTGGACAACAAAGAATTAATACCAGATTCGCAAAGGGTACATGCATTAGCAGCTTTCAAACTCTACATAGATCACAATTGCCTGACTGGACATCTCTACATACTTTTAATGTATGCTTCACCTCATTGTAATAATAATGATAATAATAATAATAATAATAATAATAATAATAATAATCTATTTTACCTGGCAAAGTTAAGGCCGTAAGGCCTTCTCTTCCACTCAACCAGCAAAAAGTATGCATGCATATGAATGAACTTACAAGCTACAAAGAATAAAACAATTCGATTTCGATAAAAGTTACAAGAGTTATTTATGAATTAAACAGTAAAATACTATGAACTATTAATTAAACAATGAAATACAAATTGTGTAGCAGAATTAAACTAAAATAACATAGAATGTTTATATATTTCAAATAATGTTAGATAATAGGAAGAGATTATTATGAAACGATTGTGAAAATACGGCACTATCAGGATGCATGTCTAAAGAAAGAAGTTGTCAGTGACCTTTAAGTCAGTATAATTAGAGTGAATTGCTAAGAAGGTTATCCTTTAAGTTATTTTTAAAAATGTTTATTGTCTTACAGCCCCTAATACTTTGTGACAAGGAATTCCATTGTTGCAAGGTGGAGACTGTGAAAGGTGATGAATAACAAGATGTTCTACGAAGAGGTATACTTAGCGTGCCACAAATAAGTGATCTGATATTTAATTAGTGGTTAGAGTATAGATAAGAGAAATGAGACAATAGGTAATTTGGTGTTGAGATGTGCAGTAAATCGAAAGAGTAAAGCCAAAGAGTGTAAAGTTCTACATTCTTTGAGTCAAAGCCATGAAAGACCTGTGAAGGATGGTGATATGTGATCTTATTGCCAGATGTTGCACATATTAATTAACTAATTAATTAATAGAAACAATGATAGTGAAAGATGACGATAATCAAAGTTCCACTGTAATTGTAAATAAGGTAAGTGATACGGTATTCCAGTCCATTTCATTGCATATCTCATAATTTAGGTAGGTACCTTCAGTTTTTATATCAGAATATTTGTATTCTTGGTACAGTAAGAAATGACAACGTATGATAGTCAGTGACTTACAATATCCACAAGATTTTAAATTAATTTATTGAAATAAATGCCAAAGCATTCTGTTACGAGTTATCTAAAGTGAGTATCAAGTAGTGACATAAATGGAAAATGAATTTAAGCAATAAACAAGGCAGCTCAACCAAGCATTATACATATTTAGTATTATATAGAGAATTTACTACTATTTATTGTCTTTCTTGCATACAAGTGCGTGAATATAGTTGCTGAAAGAAATGCCTGTCTTGTGCCATGACTTTTATTTATTACATAACGCACAGTTGTCTGCTTAACTGGTATTTTGAAAAATAGTAAACGTCTTGAAATATGAATTCGTTTTTGTTACAATGCTTACAAGTACAGAGAGAGCCATTTATAATTTAAGAGCAATTACATCGCATATTGTCGCAGCAAGTAATTGACACTTACGGCATCTCTTCATGCATAAGCAGGCTGATTCATCTTTACAGTGAAACAACTCATATTCAGATGGTATTGTGTGTCATTCTAAGACAATGGCTTGGTACAGAGAATTTTTCTAGTGGAAAATTGTTTATAATATAATAAGTCTGTAAAATGTGTTAAAAAATAAATTCATAAGTTTAGTCGCAAATGCCATATTTACTCGAATATAACATGTCATCAAATATAATACGCACCCCAATTTTTATCCTAAAATTAAAAAAAAAATGCTGGCGAGTTTATTAAGCACCTGTACTAAAAACCATTCTATATTATCAAGACAGATTATGAAGGTGTGTGTGTGTCTAATGCCTACCCACTTCACTTTGAGTGATTCGGTTCCGCATTTTGCAGATAGATGGCAGGACTGTGACTCATTTTTTTAAATTGCACACCACCTTGGCAGGCCACGTTATGCATGATGTGTATCTGCGAAGATTTATGTCGTGTACTAGGGTGAGTGTATGTTAAGGTTTGTGTAAGTGTAGTATAGGGAATGGGTGAGGATGATGAAAGTGAGGAAGGGAGAAGGGGAAACCTGGTGCCGGCATGTAGCCTACTCCTGTCGAATAACACCAAGGGGGCCGCCAGGCTTAACGTCCCCATCCAACGGACGAATCACTATCAACAGTGACATATGCCTTCCCTTCATATGCACTGCGGAGATATTTGGGATTTAACCCAGGTATATTGGTGCACAGTTTAGTGATTAGAAGTTGTACACCGCCACCTCTCCTAGTCCCAAGGTAGAAATTTTACAAGAAAATTTCTGACTTCACCGGGAATCGAACCCAGGCCGACTAGTCTGGAGGCAGAATATTCGTCCTAATTTACAGTATCAGAACTGAAACTTCTGGTCAGCAGATGTTGGTTGATGTTAGCACATTGACAGTGATTAACATCATGCCACTGTTTCATCAGTAATTGTTGGTAATTTCTTTGGTTTATTTCAAGATGCATCATTGGTAAAATCGGTATATTACATAACATTTCAGAATAAAAGAAAAAAGTGTCATTGAGTCATTACAGTAGTTAAAAATAATATTGGCACTGTTCTTTCAAAACCTTGTAACTCCAAAAATATTAATAGAGCGTAAGTAGGTGCTTCCACAAAATATAATTACCAAAACCTCTCATTGACTATTTACCAGATTTTGAGTTAACTGCAGAATAAAACCCCAAAAACTCGTACATGCAATCATTAACTGTCTGAGGTTTTGATTAACAGGTATGCTATCATTCCAATGTACGTGGTTTTGTATTTTGTAATTTGCGAAAAATGTATTGTGGATTCTTTTATAAGTATTCATGAACTATTGAGGATCGATATTTTGCAATCATTCAGCCTGAAATCGAGATTTCAGCAGTCATTGAATTTACGAGATTTTGGAATAATAGCAGCAATATTTGTATTAATAATTATTGTTGTCAAAAATAAATATGAAATTGTGAATGAAAAATGCACAAGAGATGAGAAAACACAAACCCCCACAATGGCTGTTTCTCACTATATCTCGTAGCATAAAATTGAGCGTTAATTTGAGTAATTTGCTAGAATATGAGTGTTTTTACAGAAATTTTATCTGTAAATAAGTTTCCACTAAAATAATTCTCTGACCAATACTGTACCAACAAGCCATTGCGTTAGAATAACTGGATAGTCACGTTGTGCTTACTTCCTGAAAGGTTGACTCAACTGTTACGAGAGCAAGTGCCAATAATAATGCATTTCGTTGATGGATGCTGTAACTGCTCTGATGTTATAAACAGATCTCTGTATGTATACTAATGCTTATGTCACCAGTGAAGTTTTATGATTGTGCACAATGTATATGTACTAGAAGTCTAAAATATGCTCTCTCCTAGATGTATTTTTTAAAGCTTCCCTTTCATCACATTACTGATGCAGAGTTACAAATACAACTTTGTTAAAAAAAACCGGATCCTTACATAAAGTGATAAAAATGTATATATGTAACAGATTTCATTAGAATCTTCCATCATCTTCTGTTTTATTAATTGTAGTTCATATGTTCTGCTTGAAGCCTGAAGATTAGCTGTTATAAGACTGTGAACTAACTACAGTAATAATGAAGAAAATTGAAACAACGAAATTTATGTATAAAAATATGCCATGTCGAATAATTGCATATAACTATGTATTGGAAATGGACACATGAAAACTGAGCAGACTGCTTAATATAAGAAAGCATTATGTTCAGTTCTCACCTGAACATGCCACCATGTTACATGCCTGAACTTTGTTAATTCTGTACAGTTTATACTGTAAACAACCTTCCTTTCAAAACAAATTGCATTATCTCGATAGTGTTAACCTGCCCAAAATCACTTTGTGTACTATTTAATCTCAAATGTCGACCTGGTTGGCGCTTGGTATAGCGCTGGCCTTCTCTGCCCAAGGTTATGGGTTCGATCCTGGGTCAGGTCAATGGCATTTAAGTGTGCTTAAATGCGACAGGCTCGTGTCAGTAGATTTACTGGCATGTAAAAGAACTCCTGCGGGACAAAATTCCGGCACATCCGGTGATGCTGATATAACACTCTGCAGTTGCGATATAACATTAACATTTAATCTCAAATAATTTTCTGGAAATTTACTCCTGATTCTATGAAAACATTTCAGTTAACCAGCGAGATCAGGGCTGGCAAGGAGTATTCCCTGCTTTGGCAATACATAACTGGAGCATGCCCATACGAGAACACAGCTGACTGAGTAGCTGAGGTATCTGTAGTATTGTATGGTGACGTGCACTAGGGCTACACAGTTGTGCAGTACATTAGCGGCAGTGCTACACAGTTGTGCAGTACATTAGCAGCAGTGCTACACAGTTGTGCAGTACATTAGCGGCAGTGCTACAAAAGGTCCTGCTTATTTCTTATCAGTAGTACCACTGCTTGTATGACTGCAAATAAATTATGACTAATAAAATAAGCAGTAACTAGAGAAACAAACTAAATGAACAGTAAATAAACATATTTATTCTACTCATATTATAATACTCTTTACTATGCTTGAATAGTAATAATAATAATAATAAAAAAATTATAGTAAATAAATCACAGCTTTTACATTAAATTTCTTGTCAAAGAAAACAACATTATCACAGTTTGTAAATCCAAAATTTTATAAACAACAAGCATACTTAGCAAACAAGCACATTATAGTGAAAATAATTAACATAACAGCAAGCCTCTCTACAGCTCTTAACCTACGAAGTGCAATCCGTCACACTTGCTCTTAATCTTGGCTTCATTCTTTTCATTCTCGATATTATGCTTCAGGATCGAACTTTAGATTGTTAAACACATTAAATATAAATTGGAATAATACCACTTAGCCTTACGTCCTCACTTAGTACCATGAGTAAATTCATCCTTTCATCACTAATAATGTCTCTATATTTTTCAACATGGAGCACATCATAATGCCGCTTTAAATTGTATTTTCTGCACCCGACATGCTTTACAAATAAGACACTGTCCATCTCCCTACTTCGATTATTTAAAAAAAAAATAATAATTTCCAGTCATTGTTAAACTCAGTTCCAGGTTTCCACTTTGCGACATCCATGGAGATACGTAATACATACTTCACCTCTGATCTATACGAAACAAACTGCCTACTTTCCCCTTCACCTCTGTCTTAGAGAGGAGTCCTGCCTGTGAGGGAACAAACATGATTTCATTTGCCCATACGGGTAAAACGCTCATACGGGAAGCCAATTGCCAGCCCTGAGCTAGACTGTTTATATGAGATCTATCTAGAAAGTGTTCATCCATTTAATAGTTAAAAAAGTAACCTTAGTTCTTTTGAAAGTATTCCTCTTTGGGCCTCATACACTTACCCCGGCATCCCTTCTACCTACAATTTGTTAAGTTCTCTTTCAGGATTACCTAAGGCCTCATTGCATTCTCGTTAACTGTTTGTTTTGCTAAAAACTCTGCACATGACGTAAAGAATGAGTAGGGATACTATCATGAATTTTGTTGTCACACATTTGATGCTAAGATCCTCAGTCAGAATCTCAGAAATAATGTGTGGAATCTCCGGATCTCTTCTGATTCTCACACTGTCAATTATCCAGTTTAAATTGTGTAGTTGGTGCTAGTAGCTTTAAGAGTGATTTTGTGCTCGAGCATTGGTTCGATTTCTGCTTGGGCTGATTACCTGATTAAGGTTTTTTCCAAATACCATCTCACTATCACCAATTTCATCGACGTTAAATAACCCAGTAGTTGATACAGCGTCGTTAAATAACTAAGAAAAAAGACCCACTCACAGTGAAGTCATTTGCACATGCTTCAAATGGATATCTTCCAGTGACTTTCTGGTGAGAGGCATAGTGCACTTAGTGCAATAAATGAGCATCAAATTAGGCCACTGATCTGTTCTGTCATCACATTTCCTTGTCATTGTGTTGGTGTTTATATACCAGTTTTGGAGATTGATTATTTTCCTTTTTTCGTAATTGGTTAACCCCTTTCCAGTATTAGAAATATTTCTGTAACTTTTCAGCTTGTTTCTTGAATTCTCAATATGAAATTCATCATTTCTAGAGCAACTTCTGGCAAATATTAGAAATTGCGTTTCTTGCTTTTGCTATTGAGCTTTTTTTTTTTACAAATTGATCACGTTCCACTCTATAGATTTACTTGCTGTTACAATAAGAAAGGTATTCCTACAACTTCAGGTGTTAATGTTGTGATTTGTGTTGAGACTTGAACATGCTTACAATATAAACTGTACAATAACCTGTTTATTCTCTGAGATACAAGTAGGTTACTTAATTGCGAAGTAAGATAATTCTTTCTGTTGTGTTAAAATTTATGTTCTTATACCTGTTTCACCTTTTATAGCCTATCTTTACTATGCAATGATTGTTTTATCCACTTCATTAGTAGACTAAACTTTTTTAAGCTTGAAGTCAAACTGCAAATCTACTTCGGATTTTTTATAATAATGTAGTTATCTGTGAAAATTAAGAGGCGAGTAGTTGAATTCATTAGTCGAATATTTACCAGTGACATATTTAATTTATAGTATATTTATTTGAATGTAATTATATAGATGATATAATATATATTTTCTACATTGATAGTAGGTATTGGTCTTTGTATGATATTACTGTGTGATTTAATATGTAGATATAGTTATCAGGATCTGATAGCATAATATAATTAGATAATTATTATTTTTATTGTTAAATATATTTTAAGTAAGAATCATCATCACCAAAAGTCTCAAGAGTACATGAATTAAAAATAAAAACGGTTAACAATAGTAGATATTCATGTAGCTTTTTTAAACAGATTTAATACAAAACAATAGATTGTGGAGAAACCGCAAAATGGTGACCCAGCTGTCGTCTGAGCCACTTACAGACTCTGGTTATGTAGACAGAGCTTGCCATTAGTGATACACAGTATAAGTTGTGCATATTTCGACAACCTACAAATTGTTAATATAAAATATTACTAAACATAAGCAGTTGAAAGATCATTTACTCATCATATTAAGAAAAGAGAAAACCTTCATTTCTCAACAGGAGTTGCAGCAGGTGATGCATCACTTTTTAAAGAGATACAACAAAATATGTTTGCAACAAGAAGGCAGACAGTTTCAACATTTTTCTTAATTTATGTACACAATTTCAGCATTTTTCTTAATTTATGTAACATAAATTGCGATATGCTTTAACTGCTTACGTTTAATAATACTTCACATAAATATTAAAGGGAAGTCTGTTAACTTCAGAAGAAGGGTATGTCCCAAAGAGGGCTGATGTGCCACTGACGACAAAGACATCAACGATGATGATAATGATGATGATGATGATAAAAAAATTAATAGTTTGTGGTGTGTTGAATTACTGATACTGTGCTGCATATCACCACAGTCTAGTATATACAGTCGCGAAGCTCAATACGTAGTAAATATGCAAACATTAGATAGTTGCTCACCACTAGGATCGCTAATATCGCCTCATTACAGGCAATGCAAAATAGTACCGTCACAGTCTATTGTTTCTAGCACCCTCAAAACTCAAGCTTCGTGACTGTATATAGTAGACTGTGATATCACCGATAGCAATCTGTCTATATAACCAGTCTGCAAACATCTCAGCCAAAGTGAGGTCACCACATTGCCATTTCTCTATAATCTGTGCACCCAGTTTATAGACACACATTCATATACCAAGCAAAGTTTACCTACATTGAATTATTGTGATCAGAAGATATTAAATGTTCTTTTGAGTTTAAAATTTTTGTGTTCCTTTTAAGGTAAGAATATTCTTAGATTTTGATATTATTGTATAGTTATTTTTAGACAGCCACTCCTAACAGTAAATCTTTAATGCTAGGCAATCGTGTTAAAAATTGACTACCATATAGTAGTGTACGAAAAGTATTTATAACACTTTCAACTCTTTGTGCTGATTGTCAAATATTGTTTTCCACCAGATGTCACATGACAGCAATCAATAAAGTCATTTAAACAATAGCAGCCATACTTTTAAAAATGACTGTTTTTGGTAAAAAAAATATACAAATTAAGTAAATTGCCTCAACAACTAATTTATTGATAACTACAGTAATCCCCCTTATCTGCAGAATCTGTATCCGCAGTTTCAGTTATCCATGGTTAACCTTCGCAACATTTTTTACGTATTTTATCTCGTAATGTCTTAGCCTGAAGAATTTTATAGAAACTCTAGAATTTAGTCACATTCTGTATTCATAGATTGGTAATATCAATCACCCACACTGGCCTTAGTGGCATTACCCCACTATTTACTTTTCACTGTTCTAAATTTGTGCTTCAGAGGCTGACCATAACAATATCTCTGAAAAATACTGGAATGCAAGAGGTCAAATGACTATTATCAAACGCCTGGCATTAGAAAACAACAACACTTTTCACTGTCCTGACAAGTGCTGCTGTAGCAATCTATCAATGGGATATTTATAGGGTTTACTATTATCCATGGTTTTGTGTATCCATGATAAGTTTGGAATGTATCCCCCTCAGGTATGTGGGAATTACTATATATTTGAAACAATTAAGAATTAAATGTAATTATAAAAAAAATAGGAGACACTTTGTTTTGAATCAGCGACACCTCAATCTGCAATCCCATGGTCTAACACTGAGTTATACCCCTACTTAGTTTTAATGTTACCAAGTTTCACTATTACAATGAGGGGGAATTGTCTGTATAGACTAGCATAGACTGAAAAATGGTGTACACACGTCTGTTAAAAATGATTTTATTTTGTTTTTATGATTGCTCCATTTGGCCTTTGGCCTCGTTTTGCAAATATCTCGGCTTACAAAATAAAATGCTATTTTTAACACTTTTATTCTAAACAACTAACATGTTTCATTGCATAGGAGTTGCTTTTTTTTTTTTTTTTTTTTTTCCTTGAAAATATATGGTGCAGCCATTAGTGAAAAATAAATTAAAATGGCAAAGATTGTCGTATTAGCTTTCAGTGATCAGCTTCCATGTAACAGGGGAGTATGCAAGCAAGCAGGGTCAAGTTGCGTGATTCGTAGTAGAAGGGGAAGGAGAGGGGAAGGAGGGGAACTGGTATTAGTGTACGATGTTAGAACTGTAACGTGAATAATACCTTAAAAGATAGAAATTACTATGGTGTTACTGAATTAAAACCACTTCTTTATTGACTAACTTGGACATGAAGATTCAAGAGGGACAAACTGTGATGTGTAGACAAAAATAATATTATTTTTTTAAATATATTTTCACTCCCACAATAGGTCTTCTATGTATATTTGGCATGGGTGCATATTACATTCACCAGCAAACTTGTTTCTTTTTGTTTTGTTTATTAGGTGTTATCAAAATTGTAGTCCGGGTTATAATCAAATAAATACAGTACGATATTTTAACTGCCTTGTTGCTTCTGAAATGTCAGTCTTCAGTTCAACTCGTCAGTTCTTTTGTTCTAGATACGAATTTTGTCAACTTCTATGATAAAAATATAGCATAGCATTAGAGGATTTTTAATCTGTAAGGAAGAACCAGGCCTTTGTAATTTCAAAGTGAAGTTGTATTAATTGAAATTTTTCTGCTTGATAATGTTAATGATTGAGATTTCTGTAAGTTTGTTTTATTTTATGCAGTGGTGAATCATTATTGATAACATATTATGAGAGTAGTTTCAAAAGGTACTTACAACTGTACTGCACATGCATGCATAATCAATTCATTGCTCAAATCTCAGGGCATAGCAAGCATATGTTATTCAATAGGTCTTAGTTACACTTGTGTGTTTTGAGGTTATGTAAATTACTTTTCAGAATGCCATTGACTGAAAATGTATCTAATTGGGAGTTTGTGCAGTAATTCAATTTATGAATGCAGTAGAGAAGTCATTTATTGAAAAAAATATCAGAATGCTTCCTCAGTGTGTCAAATTTTGCATATTAATGATAATGCAACTCATTGTTGCTTGGAGAAGGAAGAACTGTTTTATGATGGCACGTGCATTTTACACATTTTGTGACAATTCAGTTCTTTTTATCTTATCGGCAATGGTATTTCTGATTATGCAGTTGAACTTGATTATAGCAACCATGGTTATACCTGTTTTTTTTAAAGATGGGACATGACAGTTAAGCGGCCTAGCTTGGAGCTATAGTGCTATGTTGCCAATATGGACTTCCATGCTGTCAGCTGATGGAAGCTAGCAATTGATGTTAGATGTCTGATGTTAAAACATTGACAATTGACGCAAAGGTAAAAAAAAAAAAAACAATACAAAAATCGACAGAGAATAAAAGACGAAACCTATCAATGCCAACATTGTGTGCACAGTAAATGTCGCCAAGAGAGCTATTAAGCACTTGCCATGTGAGAACTGTAAGTTTGGCAACTCAACTATTGTTACCATGGCAACAGGCCTACCACGCTATGTGACATTCAGTTGTTTTTTCCGATTGCAACACACCTGTTCATGTCCCATCTTTAAAAAAAAACAGGTATAGTGCGACGCAGCTACAGTGACAATCATGAAGTACGGGTTTTATCTGTATTAAACAAATGTAATTTTTTTATTCTATAACGACAAATTTTTAATAAGCAACTCATTTATAGCAACATTTAGCAACAGTGTAAATTCTCTAAGAATTCATGTTCTTTGCACATTGAACCGAGAATGTCATTGAGGGGAATTCAAAGGTAGAACAATGATGTCATTAATGACAAATACCTTTTCAGTTACTGTAACAAAAACATTTTACGGGCCAAGAATTGGAATTCTAAGAAAAGAAAGTGTAGTTTGGAGTAGATCAAACCCTTCTTGTCATGGTAACAACCCTTTAAAAACATTAGCAGGTCAAGTTGTTTATCATACTGTAAAGCTTCAGACATTGTTTTCAAATGCAAACAGGTGTTACGTAAAGGATAATGTAGCAAGGTGCAAAAGAAAAGGTGTAACTGTGGAAGACAAAATTAATGTTATAAAATATAAAAAATTGAGAATTGTAGAAAGAAAGCTGATGTGTGCCATGATTTGGGTTTAGTTAAACAAGAATTGAGAATGGGTATTATGTAAAATTGAAGCAGAAGAAAATTACAGATGTATTTTGTACAACTGAAGCAAAAAAAAAATAACAGATTTCTTCAACCTAGTTCGTAATTGTGAGTAGTGTATCTTAATTACTTTACAGTATAGAATTTACTATAGAGTTCACTATTTTGTACAATTCAGTACAGTATTTTTTTTTTCAAAATAATAATAAACAAAACAGTGTAAAATATTTTAAAAATTTGATAAGTTGTGATGCTATAGGTCTATATAAAATGATAAATTAAATAATAGCGGTGTACAGAATACGGAATATTGAATTTTACTACCAACTGTATTTATTTCTTTTTATAGCGACACTCATTTATTGTGACATAATTTCTTTAATTCCTTCAATGACACTATAACAGAGTTCAACTTTATTTTTTTTAACTGTTATCATTCAAAAACACACAAATGAAATAATTTATTGTGCACCCAAATAAGAATATAAGCTTTTGCTTTCTGGATTGCATACAAAACACCTTGTTTCATAATCCAAAAAATAAGATATCTGGACTTCATTTATAAATTGTACAGTTTAAGTATTCATTCATTCATTCATTCATTCATTCATTCATTCATTCATTCATTCATTCATTCATACATACATAGTTTCTGCCCAAGGGCAGATCTTTCACTGCAAACCCAGCATTCTCCAGCCTTTCCTATTTTCCGCCTTCTTAATCTCTGCATATGATCCATGTGTCTTAATGTTGTCTATCATCTTCTTTTGTCTCGAACTTCATGTAAATGTAGTTAGTATTGCACAAATTTACATGAAATTACTGTTCATATTTTGTAATCACTATCAGCATATTCCGAATCTCACCGGACCGGTGGAAAACAATGACGTCACACTGCAGCGAAATTGGAACAAAACTGCTGGAAGGTTCGATGGCTATCATGGCGACTGTACAAGTTGTCTGTGCTACGCTAGCAAGATTTTGCAAAATTTCCATACTGTCATCTCGTTCAAAGAAAAGAGCGCATAAACAATTTATTTTTTGAACCAGTAGTAATAACTAGTCCATTGACATGTTCGCTCATAAGCCATTAACATATTGTTTTTACATTGTGCACATTACAAATAATACAGCAGAACCAAAGCAGAACACATTGCAATGACACAACATTACACGATGTCATTCATCTGCTAATGCCCGCCCTATACAAGAACCAATCAGATTCACTGATGGTGGCTGATGGAGATCGTCACCACCTCTGCAAGCTGATGGAACCGGTGTGCGACACCGGTGGAACATCAGTGATGTCATCGTTGAAATTCGGAACACCGTGATGCCATCAAATTGCTCAGCGCTGAGATTCGGAATACGCTCTATAGTATATATGATTTACTATTTACAAGAATTACTATTCAAAAGTAATAGAAAAATTTTGTTCAAGCAGTATTGTGAAATTACAACTTTAAAGGGGAAGTTGTAAAACTGTATTCTTTTGTAGACATTTGCTCACGTATAACAAGGTTTTTTAGTGACAGATATTTTTTCTAAGATAGAGTGACCCCAGTGATTCTGCCTTCTTAAATGATTCGTAGGAAGAAATTATTTTATGACTTCATCTACAGAAAAGTAAAGATTTTACAGAAAAATGCTGTCTGTTTACTTCGTTTTGTTTCTGTTATGGTATGATTACATTGATTTTAAAAAAGTAATTCATTTAGATACCTTTTAAGTCTTAAGAGTTTTGTTTCAAGATGTTTTAAATAGCAGGTATAATTCTGTAGATAATTTTCGACATGATAGGCTTTGTTATGCTTCATTTTCATAACGACTAAAGTATATATAAGTACTGTATTATTTTTGAAGTGCTCATAAACCCTAATTTCTTTGTGTGGATATGTTTTCGGTAAGGTGCATAAGGTAAATTAATTTCTCCGACAAAAACATTTTAGAAAACATTTCATGTATCACTTGATTATATAAGAAACAAAATCATGAATAAATCGTTTAAGCCAATTTTGACTAAAGCATCATCTTGTAACGTTAATTTTTTAATAAAAATTATTGTTTCATATGCATCAGTCCCAAATTAAATTAACTCATAGACACTGAATATGAAAAAATCCATTTAATAGTTCGAAGAAATGGATATACATGGAAAGACAGACTCAGCATGCCGAAAACCACTTTTTTTGAGGTCAGGGACATTGAAAACTTGTATTTCAATGAAGATTTCTAAACATATTTTTACACATCGCAACACTTTCTCTTGATATTTCATATAATTAGAAGTAAAAGACGTGAAAATGTGGCGAAAGTCTTGTGAAATGTTACAAGATACCTTCCCGTAATAAAAAAGCGAACATGAACCATAGAAATTGACTTAACCTGTTCGAAAACGAATTTTCACACAGAAGGGTTTTGAAATTTGTCACTCTGAGACAAATTATTGAACATGTTTCGGGATTACATAGAGAAATAAATATAAAGCAAGTTTCATGTTGTGTGTGTTCATCAACTAAGATTTTATTTTAGATGTGCCTTATTTTTTGGATTGTTTCTCTCTTACTTGAACAAAGTTATGAACAGATATGTATTCAGACAATGTGAATTAGTGTTACAAATATTTACAGGTTCTCAAGTTTTATGTAATGATACTGCTGTCAATTAGTATAATGAAATGAATTGTTGAGAAAATGTTTTCTATGTTTGTTTGTGAACTGTTTCAATTTTAACATAACGACTTCATTTATGTAAATAAACAGCGGCACTCAAGATGTGATGGATTTGTGGTATTATTAAGACATTCCAGGGATGTGTTTTTAAAGTTTTATTTACGTATGTATTTTTATGTAAAAATTTATATAGAATAATATATATTATACACTTCATAATGGTTTCCATTGCTAATGCATATCCTTATTTGTGCTTTATGTCGAAAAATAAGTTATTTTACTTTTTTTTTTTTTTCTATAAAAGTGCTGATTAAGGTTACGTATACCTATAAAATCGTATGATTCAATGTTCTCTTGTATTGGAGAAGATCACAATTGTACTGGAAATTTGGTTGTAAGAGAAGAATTCATATTTCTTAGGTTACGGTACTTTTATGTTGTAGTATACCATCGTATGGGGTGAAATCAGACTCTGGGGTGACTTCGGACATTTTTATATGATTTTATTTAAGCAAATATAAAAACTGTATAATATATTTTTTACCCAAATTTTTGTATGGTCTAACAAGAGAGCTTGCCGATTAAATTAAAATATTTGTACGTCAGTAGTTAATGTCTGGTGGCCAGATAGCGTTAATAATTAAAATTGTTACTTCTGTCGGATTTTAACTAGGTAATTTAGTTGCTTCTTTGTCGTGTACATTGTTGACGTAAAATTACATTGAAAAATATCACATCTTTCTTTAACCTATTGTCGTGTTGTGCGATAGTTATTGGTTTTCTATGCAGTCACTTGTCTGTTGTAAGAGCGATAACTTCTGTGACTGTATCAGTGTGGGGTGATATCGGACGATGCCACGTAAATACAAGACACTGCTTGGAGTTACATGTAAGAAGAAAGTGACAGATGTAGGAGTGAAGGATGTAGAACTGAAATTCCTGCGGTCGTACTGCAATAGTCAATCTAGTCTATTTGTTTTTACTGCTGTTGATGATGAAGATAGAGTTTTCCAAAAGAAAACATTGCCAAAATCCTTTTAAAAAAACCGCAGGAAGAAAAGGGAAGGTTTTTATTTTCCAAGAAAATATTTTGTAAAACAAGTTGAAAATACTAGAAAACATAGATTTTCTTTCATACATTGTAATAACGATTTCTGTTAATGTCTTAATAATTGTATTAATATTGCAATAACATGTAAGAAATGTAAGGATAATATTGAGTATTTAAAAAAAAAATCTTTAACTGAAAGTTTAATGATGATAATGTTTTTAAAAGTCATTTTACTGTCCGATTTCACCTCATGAAGGAGCTATTTCAGACGGCATTGAAAAAGTATGAGTATACAAAATCACCCCGCAACATGGGATGACACTGGACACTTTACATTTGTTTTTTTTTTTTTTTAAATTATCTGATTACTATAAATATGAATTTCTTTGAAAACTACATACCTAAAATATTTCCCCCACGATACACCATATTACTAAATCAAAATTTCAGTACACCATGAAGTTAAAAAGTATGCTAAATCCATCCAATTTCACCCCATTTGACGGTACGATAATATTGTATCTGGAAGGGGAAATGATTAATATATTTTAGGTTTCTCTGATATTGGTGGTCACAGCATTTGTATTGGAAATCTAGGAAGACTGTGGTTGAATTACTCATATTTATTGGGTATGATATCTCTTATATTGAAGGAGACGGTAATGATATAGTGTTATAGTAGGATAATTATATCTATAGATTGGTTTTCTCTTATGGTACAAGAATGATTCATACATCATGAAATCGTGATAAAATATTAATTATATATTTGTTCTTCTTGACAGCTTTTAGGTTTTTTTTATTATTATTTTATTTATTTATCTTTTTTACTAATGGTGAGTACTTCACTGTTCGTCATTCATCCACATGAAGCCAGTTGTGTAGACCAATTTACAGACTGTCATTGAACAGGGTGCGCCATAGGAGGCTGGTCTATGCTGCTCACACAATGAAATGAGACAAGACAATGATGGAGATTTGTTGGAATGCCACAGGGGAACCGGAGCTCCCAGAGAAAACACCTGTGTTACGTGTCCATGGACTTGCTCAACATAAGTCATACATAGAGATTATGTTGGGGCTCGAACTCAGGTCCACAGGAATTTGAGTCCGCATTCTAGTCACTGAAGTGCCATGGCAGCACTTTCAGGTGTTGTCAGCTAATTGTAAGACCTTATTGGATTCTGTTAACCTGTGAGTATGAAAAATTCTTGATTTTTATTGGGAGCCCTTCCTTGTATTCAGAGACAGGGTTCTTTTATGTCTTGCTTTGTATGAATGTCAAGGATAACATTATTAGTCTGTTTCAGTATTTACCAGTATGTGTCTAGTGACATTTTTCATTCCATTTCTTTATAATTTCAGGTTCTCTTCAAAAACGTATTATCTCCCTCATAAAATTTGTTGTCCTTCAAGATTCTGTTATGTGCAGCATGTAATTAAACAAGACCTTAGCTTGACTTTGCTTTTGGAGGGCTGGACCCAGAATGGATCCTTGCAGTTGAGCTTGCTTTGGCTCACTATGCGATGATTGTTCTAATCTGACAGGTGGCCTGGATGGCATTCGTGAATCTGATGCTGACAGATGGGCCATGTTGCTTCAGCCTTGTCAGAGCCAGATGAGTAGCCTAATAAACTCAGGGCCTGGAGCCCGCAGCCTATTTTTAATTATTGCAGATGATAATGAAATGAGGGGAAGATGGAGTTTATTGGTGAAAATAATCATGAAGGAAAACTGGAATACCAAAAGAAAAACTCTCTCCAAAGTCTGTTTTGTCCAGCACAGATTTCATCACGATCTGACTGGGAATTGAATCTGGGCCACCTGGATAGAAGACCAGCTCACTAGTGCTCGAGCTATAGATGTGACACGAAATGTGATGACTGATTTTCTTTCTTTCTATCCAAAGAGACTGTACAAAGAAATTTTTATCATTGTTAAAGATTCACCATCTTGATACCGGTAGCAAAAACAGTAACTGTTTGATTTGTTACCTAGATCAAGCAAATGAAGAAATTTCTTAGTAAATCTGACATAACATTCAGTATGGCAATTATGACAGTAATAAATTTGGAATTGACATTAGGTAAAACTTACAAATGTTATAGATTTTTATACCATTCATTTTTCTGAGTGGAGTTCAACTTCTGACAATAGATAGAGAATACTGTATTTAGTACTGTATCATATCGTAGAAAATGAAGATAATGTATACATGTATTATTTAAAACTATATTTGCTACATAGAATTTTTTAAACATTTACAATTTACTTACAGAACGAAGTGCAGTGCACTACAAAAATATTTCTCTTTTCATATTAAACTATCAAAAAATAAATGCAAATTTATGTCGGAGTTCTAGCAATATTTTCATCTGTCTGTGGTTTATTGGGATTGTTCATCAGTAACCAATCAGCCAACCAGACAACAGGATCAACTGGCTTCACTTTACAAAGCTGAGCTAGTCCTTCTAGTAGAACGGGGTTCACACTTTCTGCTAAGTAATCTGTCACAGCTTCACCCGTCACAATAGGCTCTAGTATCACTGCAATGAAATACATAATCATTTCTTAGACACTCCACTTAACAAATAAAATACTGTAATAGAATTATCAAAAACAAATGATAAACTGGTAAATGAGTTTGGTGTAGGGATTTATTAAGTGCTGCTGTAATAAACACAGTTACAAACTTAAATAAGACGTTATCCACATATTAAAATATTATATGAGTACATTACTGTATCAAAATAAACAGTGCATTAAAATATGATAAGATTGAAGTGTGAATTCTTATGAAAACAGATAAATGCTGACAACATGAACATTTAAAATTATGATTGACCTTAATACCGTGAGATAAAATGATCTGTGGAGTTCACAGCCATGCACACAAGATCACGAATGTTGTGGGAAGGTGTATTGCCCACCAGCAATGTAGAACCTATTTCAGGATAGTGAGGATGTATTGGACCTGTGTTGTGTTCATTGTGATTTTATTTGTGGATGAATGTTAGTATTCAGTAAATAAAGAAAGTGAAATGACTTAGAAAATTTTTGTTACGGAACATTTAGTGAGAAAGAAAGATTAGAAGAAGCTGAAGTGATATTTTAGACGTAGAGAATCCAGAAACATGAGTTTCTTCACAATCGTATGATTACAACTTCTTCATTCATAAGTGGAGATTTGCAGGATTTGTGTGCAGTAAAATAAGGACTGTTGTAATTAACCTTACGGACGAAAGGGTTAATTACATTTGTTTGTGCTTCAAATTTAGTCCCAAAAAATCTTCAGGAGCAGAGAATAGCTGCTGTGAGTAATTTTAATACATTTAATTCTGGTAAGTAGGCTTAATGTCACGTTTTATTTATTTATTTATTTATTTATTTATTTATTTATTTATTTATTATTTATTCATTTCATATATTCCTTTATTATTCATTAATTTAATGTATTAGCCATTACTTTATTAATTTAATAGAATAGTCTGTATGTTACATGAAATGACCAGTAACAAAACCAGATAGCTGACGGCTAGTCTATATTTTATATAAAATGAGCAGTGACAAAACTAGATAGCTGACAGCTAGTCTATATGTTATAAATAAGGAAAGGAAGTTCATGCATTTGCGTATTTGTTCTCTATCGTTGTGTGAATATGCTGAAAGATTATCTACATGAACCACAAATTTCTGAATACAATGATATTACTTTTATTGTGCATAAAAGTGCATATTTTGCCTTTATTTATGAGAGCAGCGTATTTTAACATTTATACAGGGAAACTGCATATTATGTATGTTTATTTGTCTTTCCCTCATTTTTAAAAGTGTGTAACCTCGTAAACACGACTAATTTATGTTTATGAATTTTTAACATAACGATGACGCCCTCATAGGGAGCCTCTGAAGTTAGCAATTGGTATTCCTTTACTGCAGTCTTTAGCAGATTTCGATAGAACAATATCCAGTTCCAGGAAATGTAGGAGATAAAGTGAACGAGAAAACAGCAAATATTGTTTCCAAAAACCCTGGCTACTATTAACTTCAAGAAATTCAAGATATTCTCGAAGGAAAAACACCCCAAAAACCAACAGAAATTTTCTATAGAACAGCTCACAGCTTTTGTGCAAGCCCCTCTTACTTCTTGTGACATAGAACGAAGATTTTTGCGCTACAAAGCTATGCTGAGAGACAACAGGCGAAGAATGACAACAGAAAATCTACGTCACTGCTTAGTTGTGTACTGTAACAGCATAAATGGAGCATTCAGCAATGAGGCAAGCACTTCAAAATCCTTAGACTAAACGTAAGTTACTTAAACTTTATTATTCTGTTAAAATAATCTCAGATTGATAATGCATATTTTGTAGCATATTTATCTATTTTTACTGCATAAATGCATACATATTCTTCACGTTTTCAGGGCATGAACTTCCTTCCCCTGGTTATAAATATGAAATGAGCAGTGACAAAACCAGATAGCTGATGGCTAGTCTATACATTACATGGAATGAGCATGATAAAACCAGACATCTGATCATTAACATCATCATCAACATCACCACCACCATTATTATTATTATTATTATTATTATTATTATTATAGTTATAGTAATCTCCCCTTCATTATCTGCGGAATGTATATCTGCAGTTTGGTTATCTGCGATTAACCTCGGTGACATTTTTACGTAATTTAGTGTATAGCATCTTGATCTGAAGTGTTTTGTAGAAAATCTTTACAGCCAGTGAGCATATCCACAAGTGAAGTAATATACAATGTAATTATTATTATTATTATTATTATTATTATTATTATTATTATTATTATCATCATCATTATTTGCTTCTCCTAATGACTTATTGCTTGTAATTTAATTAAACTTTATCATAGATATGTAAGTAAATGAAAGAAAACTTATTTATAGGGTTTGCTACTTGCAGTTTCGTATATCTGCAGAAGGTTTCAGAACATATTCCTTGCAGATACAAGAATTACTGTGTTGTTGTTATTATTATTATTATTATTATTATTATTATTATTATTATTTACTTACTGGCTTTTAAGGAACCCGGAGGTTCATTGCCACCCTCACATAAGCCCGCCATTGGTCCCTATCCTGAGCAAGATTAATCCAGTCTCTACCATCATATCCCACCTCCCTCAAATCCATTTTAATATTATCTTTCCACCTACGTCTCGGCCTCCCCAAAGGTCTTTTTCCCTCTGGCCTCCCAGCTAACACTCTATATGCATTTCTGGATTCGCCCATACGTGCTGCATGTCCTGCACATCTCAAACGTCTGGATTTTATGTTCCTAATTATGTCCGGTGAAGAATACAATGTGTGCAGCTCTGCGTTGTGTAACTTTCTCCATTCTCCTGTAACTTCATCCCTCTTAGCCCCAAATATGTTCCTAAGAACCTTACTCTCAAACACCCTTAATCTCTGTTCCTCTCTCAAAGTGAGAGTCCAAGTTTCACAACCATACAGAACAACCGGTAATATAACTGTTTTATAAATTCTAACTTTCAGATTTTTTGACAGAAGACTAGATGACAAAAGCTTCTCAACCGAATAATAACACGCATTTCCCATATTTATTCTGCGTTTAATTTCCTCCCGAGTGTCATTTATATTTGTTACTGTTGTTCCAAGATATTTGAATTTTTCCACCTCTTCGAAAGATAAATCTCCAATTTTTATAGTTTCATTTCGTACAATATTCTGGTCACGAGACATAATCATATACTTAGTCTTTTCGGGATTTACTTCCAACCCTATCGCTTTACTTGCTTCAACTAGAATTTCCGCGTTTTCCCTAATCGTTTGTGGATTTTCTCCTAGCATATTCACGTCATCCGCATAGACAAGAAGCTGATGTAACCCATTCAACTCCAAACCCTGTCTATTATCCTGAACTTTCCTAATGGCATATTCTAGAGCGAAGTTAAAAAGTAAAGGTGATAGTGCATCTCCCTGCTTTAGCCCACAGTGAATTGGAATAGCATCAGATAGAAACTGGCCTATACGGACTCTGCTGTAAGTTTCATTGAGACACATTTTAATTAATCGAACTAATTTCTTGGGAATACCAAATTCAATAATAATATTATATAAAACTTCTCTCTTAACCGAGTCATACGCCTTTTTGAAATCTATGAATAACTGATGTACTGTACCCTTATACTCCCATTTTTTTCCAATATCTGTCGAATACAAAAAATCTGATCAATAGTCGATCTATTAATCCTAAAACCACACTGATGATCCCCAATAATTTCATCTACATATGGAGTTAATCTTCTCAAAAGGATATTCGACAAAATTTTGTACAACGTCAACAAAAGTGATATTCCTCGAAAGTTGCTACAGTTAGTCTTGTCCCCCTTCTTAAAAATAGGTAGGATTATGGACTCCTTCCATTGTTCTGGTACAATTTCCTTTTCCCAAATTGCAAGTACAAGTTTACAAATTTCGCTAGATAATGCCCTTCCACCCTCTTGTATTAATTCTGCTGGAACTTGATCAATACCTGGAGACTTGTACTTTTTCAGATTTTCTATCGCAATTTCGACTTCAGAAAGTGTGGGTTCCGGTATGAATGGCTCAGCAGTTTGTATTTGAGTTTCGTCCTGATCATTTCTATTTGGCCTATGTATATTTAGTAGTTGCCCAAAATAGTTTTTCCATCTGTTCAGGATTGAATGAGAGTCTGCAAGTAAGTCACCATTCTCATCCTTGATCACGTTTACCCTTGCCTGATATCCGTTTTTAAATTCCTTTATACCCTTATATAAATCCCGAATGTTTTTATTCCTACCTCATTCAGTTTTTCCTTCAAGTAATCTCTCATTTTATTCCTAAGTGTACGACTTGCTTCCCGTCTTTCATTGAAATAATTATTATCTCTATTCTCCACAATTGGATCCTTTAAGAATTTCAATTTTGCCTGTTTCCTTCTATCTACTACAATGGAACAATCTTCATCAAACCATGATTTCTTTTATTATTATTATTATAATTATTTAACCTGGCAGAGTTAACGCCATACAGCCTTCTCTTAACACTCAACCAGGACAGACTCACATACGCGACATTGTTGGCTATTACATCTTTATTTCATCAGGTTTGAATGTGGTAATCCAGTGTTTATAAGTTACCCGTATACGTAGTATAATAGCTATTTGAATCACACAAACGTTTTTTATGCTATAAAAAATAAATGTTTTCTTATACCTCTTTTCGTAAGAAATGACATTAATACTAGTACAGCTACCGTTTTCTTCTCTGTTTTTGTCTCTTTACAAACATGTAATAAAATGAAGGATCGTAAATATATTGTATGATTGACTGTTGCAAAGACGACTCTTTTGTAAACAACTGGAATATAACCGTTCTCAATACATCATGAAGGCATTGATGGACGTACTCCTTTGTATGAGTAAATGCTCTGTTCGGTTAATATACGTTATTTATGAAGTGACTGTAATCAATATCGCATTTGACAGTAGCCACTTCTTGGATTTGTGACTCATGTTCCGTATTGATCTAATAATGTAGAGAGCAGTTTTCAAGGTCGCAAATTCAGTCAATTCCAGGAATAGGTAGTTACCCCTTTTGTTACCTAAGCGATGCCATAAATTCTACGCGGGAATTTGATATTTTTTTCTCAACTGTAATCAAATACCAGTATAACATAAATCAAATCATTTTCTGAATATTACCACTCTTTGAATGTAGTATATTAGCATAACTTCCATAATATGTTAGAACTATTTTTATCTGGTATAAACTCTATGAAATTAAATTAAAATGTTTTTAGTACACTTTTTCAAATTTATCATAAATAATTACGGTACCATGAATATCAACTTTTAAATCACATTTTTAATAAAAGTGTTCTAATCCGAAAAAGTTAATGGAAATGCGTATTTTTATTGAATGCGCAAATATCTATAAATTTGAAACTGGTATATCTTTACTGATCTTTCTTATAGGTCGAAATAAAGTCAGATTCATATGACATGTTCTTTTTATTTTTTTTTTTTTTGCCATAGAATGTATATTTTATTCTATTTTGTATATTTAAGAGCACATATTGAGCATTTTTGTCGTTTCACCAATTTTTACTTTTTGCAAATACTTATTAGCAACAGTTGTTTCTTCCCCCATTATTGGTAACACTTTATAACAACGGAGTATTGTGTGAAAGCTGAAGTATTTAAACTTAAATTTTGAGTGCTGTTAACAACAGTGGCAGGATTTATAATTTTATTAGGGTATGCTTGGATAAAAGCAGGATCTCTATTTCACCTTTAATTGAAACATATTAAAGTGAGGTATTAACAACTATTCGACAAAGATAACTTTACGTGGCTTAGTGTTCCGGTATCGGTTTTTGAAAGTGTTGTTGATTATTTTATTAACTTTCGTATTTTCGCATGTCTTACTTGCAAGTTATATTATCTACTATTGTATTTCATTATTTGAGATATTGCCATTACTACATTATTTATACCGGTATTTTAAAAATATTTTATATTTGGTGACTAGAATAAAAAAGCCACTGAAGGAACACTTCGGCTAAGCAGTAATTTTTAGTGCATATTTCAGCAATTTAAGTGCATAAATATATGCGTATTTTGTGACTTTTTAAATTCATAAACTTCCGCCTTCTAGTAATGACATGTGCTATCTATTTTTCCTCTTAAGAAATGGATAGAAGTTAGACATCTCGAACATACTGATGTTTGTAGAGATTGAAGTGTTCTTACATATTCATTTGGGATGATGACAGTGTTGAAGAGTAAAAGAAATAGAAAAAACCAAGAGTAGAAACCAAAGAAGATGGGAAAGATATTACTGGTATTATTTTATCATCATCATCTCAAGTAATAGGCTCTTATTGGCCTGTTATGGTTTCATTCCGTCTTTTCATGGGTCAACTGATGGATCTTTTCCCTCGACATGTATAGTGGAGGATCTGTCAAGGCAATCTGGAATGATCCATTCTCTGACATGCAGGGACCAATTCTGTCTATAACTGAAGCGTTGGCTGGAACAACGTTATAAATTACATTTGGTAAAATTTACAGGAGCTGCAAAAATGTGTACACGTACAACGTTGTTCTTATAGGGTAGCAAACTTTTGTGTGGACAAATTTCACGTACTGCATTGATGGACAGTTGCAAGCCAAAGAGTATAGCAAGGTAACATGACATACAACATTATTACACGGAAATACGCCGAATGAAAATTTTGTAACTTACAGCGTTGTTCCAGCCAACGCTTCAATTGTTGACATGTTCATGAATAGATGGTGATATTATTATTATTATTGTTTTTGTGTGAAATTGGGGTATAGTTAAAGATTCTAGCCCTACCAAGAAAGCCACAAAAATTATTAGTTTTAAACTTTGAATATACTGAATACAAAGCTGAATTGGGTATTAGCGTTGGATCATCTTATGAAATTTATGTAAAATACTCGAATTTGGCATAATTTTCTTACGAATAAATTATTTCTCATGAGTTTTGAATAGGGCACAGAGTAGAATTAATATATTTTTTTATTTTAGTGCACTTTTTTAAAACACCCACAAATTTTCAGAAAATTAAAAATGTGTAAAAACTTTTTGTAAACTCAGACTGGACAACAGGCTACTTTTTAAAGACTTACTTTCTGGGAAAAAAAAACGTATTTCTCTTTCAGCTGACTCTTCATTGTCACTTCCATGAAGCCCATTGAACGCGTCGTCTCTATCGTCTCCATACTTTGCCCTGAGGCAGTCAGGGAACAGGTCACGGGCATCAGAAACTTTCGGGGGACCAATCAACTTCTTCCAGTCATCAATAGCATTTTTCTTTGACAGACATAACACAATGATTGGTCCACTTGACATATGTGCCACAAGTAGTGGGAATTCAGGACTCCCATACTTTTCGCTGTAGAATTGCGTCACCTGCTCGCCTGTCAGGGTCACTATTCTCTTCTAGAACAGCGAAACATGCAACAAATGATGTATTATCATATCAAACAACTTTTATAATAAACTGAGATTGAAGATAAATTACGTTTTGCACAGTCTTACCATATTATTTTCCTGAAACCAGGATGTTTTTATCCAGTGTTGTAATGAATGGGTACAGAACGTTTTTGAGATTGGGAAAGTTTTGGGTTTTACATAATAAATTCCAACATTTCGGAATTGCTCACAAGGGTAGTATACAGGGTGTTTCCGAGGTGGTGTTACAAATTTTCAGGGATGATGGCGAAGGGCACATGTATCAATTTGAGATAAGGAACCCTGATCTGGAAATGACCGAGTCGAAATTTACAAGCAAAAATAGTTCTGTAGAAATGAAATAATTTTATTCCTCTGTACACCTTACTTATGTGTATTTATCTGTACATCTTACACATACTGTATTCGTCTGACGTTGTTTACGTTGTCTACTTACAGTATTCCATTCAATGCACTGTCTGAGGGACGGGGACAGGAAACTGCACTAAAGCAATGAAGATAGCGTAATGTGTAACGGACATGGTCGGTCCTGATATGCACGTCTGTAGACAGCAGTGTATGTGTACAAGTTGCAGTGTCCAGTTGATCAGTTCTAGTGAAATGGAGTACACGAGAGCGGAATAAGCAGGCCTGATTTTCGAATATGGATGAGCCAATGGAAACAGTAGACAAGCTCACAGATTGTATCGGGCTAAGTACCCACGTAGGAGACATCCGGCCCATACCATTTTTCCACGACTGTTCCAAAAGTTAAGGGAAGGAGGGCACGTGGTGCCAAATTACAATTCCATTTCCACACAACTATTTTTACTTATAACTTTCGACTCGGTCATTTCCGGACCAGAGTTCCTTATCTCAAATTGATACATGTGCCCTTCGCCATAATCCCTGAAAGTTTGTAACACCACCTCGGAAACACCCTGTTTAGCATGGCAACAGGCGTTTTAAAGTGTGCAGCAATCAAGTGCTCATACTGGTCAGACTGGAGTGGGGGGATAAGTCATTTGACTTAAGTCTCATGAAGAATACGGATCTGCTCCTGTAAAACGCAATTTACTCTAGATAGTGTAATATAGCATTGTTCCATCCCTACTGCTTTAGTGTATTTCAAGATAACCTTAAAGTGTAAAATGGGCTACCTCTCTGTCACGCTTCATGTTATCACTATCAGTTAGTGGGCGTGAGAGAATGATATACGCGATGCAAGAATAGAAACTCTATGTTTTGTCTTTTACCATATTGGTATGTATTCTTTCAGCTGGAAAATTTAGACGACATAATGGATGTTTTCGGGGACTGAATTAATGTGTACTCCTTTGATATTCTGATTTCACACTGTGCGAGTTTTATCTTATATCTCTGGGACAGTATAAAAGGGTAAATTGTGCAGAACAAAACCCCCGTACCCTAGATGAACAAAGGGAAAACATTCCCAGCGAAATTAATTAATTTATACGGGAGGAACTTAGGCTTATGACGGAGAATTTCATAAAGAGGTGTCAAAAATATATGGAAGTCAAAGACAGTTTCATCTTCAGTTCTGGTGAGTAGTTAGTAAAATAGACTATCACTATGTAGATTTGTATTTATCTGCAAAGGTGATAGCTGTTTTATCTTCTTTATCTTATATATTATTTTAATGTACCGAAATATATATGATATGCGTAAATCACTTCGTGATTTAAGACGGCGCTTATTCCATCAGATCCCGGCCAACTAGTCACTCATAACGAGTGCACCTCAGCTCATGTGTGGACTTCGGTCCTACGTTCATAGGCATCTATGACGTAGTGCAGAGGGCGGCCACTAGAGGGAACCCAAGAGTTGGAGCTTAATCTGAGACGATTCTGTCCGACGCCGGGGTGGTATCCGGTGTGGCTTAATGGATAAAGCATCAGCACGTAGAGCTGAAAACCTGGGTTCAAATCCCGGCGCCGGAGAGAATTTTTCTCCGTTCCATTACTCTTACATCTTCTTTATGTTACCAATGACAGTAGTATTGCATTCCAACTGTTTACCTTGTATTGGCAGAGTGTACCTGTACATTTGCAGCATTAGCAGATGCAGATAACATGAAAACGCACTGTAGAAGCTGAGCACGCAGTCTAACACACACACACGCACGCGCACACACACACACACACACACACACCCTCCCCCCCCCACACACACACACACACACACACACACACACACACACACACACACACACACACACACACACACTGGTGTCTTAAATCTCACAGACAGTAAAAAACTGAAGACGTTATGAGAAATCAATTATAATAAAGTTGTAGATGCAGCTCTAATCTCAACGAAATCGAAGTGAAGTGTCAGATGTACAAACTAATTAAAAATGAAAGCATGTGAATTTTAAATTGTGTGTTTTCTTTGTAAAGACGTCAAAAGTTAAACCGACTAGGAGAATACATACCCTCAAGCTTAGTGTGATAAACCTACTTTGATACATAATGATTATAATTCAGACATTTAATAATCAACACATAAAATTTTAGAATAGTGGTTGCTCCAACAGTGCAAGACTGATGTAAATGTGCTGTGTTGTGAAAGTGATATGAATAACAAAACGAAACTGTGCATGTTTCGGATAGAATAAAATAATACCAGTGATGTACTCCTCACAAAGATGCCTTGTGTATAACACGGTGTGGTGTAGCCTCTGTGTTTTACAGTTTTGGTTTTATTTCTAGTACAAGTCATTATACATAGTCCAACAATTAGTACTTATTTCTTTGCAGCAGGTGATTAATTCGAAATACTGGTGAGCTACCGTACATCACAACCTGTGTATTCCACAAATGCAGGTTCTCATTGCCTTCCTACTCTTTTTAAGGGTATTATACTTTTCTAGAGGTCCACTTTGATATCTGAAAATATCTCAAATTATACTATTCTCTTTATTTTTGCAACTTTTCACGTATTTTCTAATTGAATGTTTTGTAATTTTTAAATTCCGAATACATTGCACAAAATGTAGTTCAGAGTTAATCATAATCTAATCGAAGTTTGTTTAGGTACTTAGGTATGAATCATTGAGTTAATTTTAACGTTACTTGGTGCATCAATAAGATAAACTCCCGTTTCCGCATATTTTTTTCATTGGTCAAGTGGTATTAGTCTTAAATACGGGGTGTTTACAAATGATTGAAACGCTTTCAAAGAATCAATGTAGGTATATTATTTAAACACATGGTCATAAAACTGTTCCGGTATAGTTACACAGAAAAACCAAGTGTATACTTTTTTTTAACAGGTGCTCGATATAAATGCACGTCTAGCGATTGTAATAAAGTTCGTCCCAAACTCGATGTAGCTTTTTTGCCAATTTCAGCAAAAGCGTTAATCATGCAAACCCGGAATTCAAGCAGATGGTCGGAAAGAGTGGCACAAACACTAAGTCCTTCACATACCCCCACAAAACAAAGGTCACAAGGGGCTAAGATGGGAGAGCGTGGAGGCCATGACAGCAGTTCGTGATCATTCCAGATATAATCAATCCATCGTTTTCACACTCTGTTGTTTAAGAATTCACGAATTAAAAACATCCGCACACGCTCAATTGCTGCTTCACACATACGATGACGATCCGTTGATTTGTCTTTACCTAAGTTAACTAAATGATATAATCTTACTTTTATATTTTACGATCCGTGATTGTAATAACTGCTGAAGTCTCATAGGGCTTGCAGAGACATTGTCCGCAAAGTAGAAACTTTGTGCGAATAAACAGCTGGCAGTTTTTCTCATCAACACTGTTTAACACCGTGCTGGAATATGTGATCCATTGATAGAAATACAATGTTGGAACACAAAATGGCCCAGATTGTAGGGTATGCAGACAATATCAACATAATGGCACGAACCCATGTAAGAGCTAAAGAAACCTTCCAGGAATTAAAAAATGAAGCAGAAGAGATAGGATTGCAAGTAAATACAAATAAAACAAAAGTTAATTCAAAATGTTCTCAGGCTTTCAGCCAGGTAGTAAGTTAGTGATCCACCGACGCTTCGAGGATGTTCATCTTCCTCGTCTTCAGGGTTAACTGGCAATTAAGGGGATTTCTTGCTCATTATTTATAGTGCCGGGGGGAGTAGTCAGCTGAGGAGCTGGTCGCTGATTGGCTGTCCGTGTTCCATGCATTGCGGACTGTGGCGTGAACATGGCCGACATGTTGCCTCGCATTGTGCGGTGCGGCTGATTGACCACGGGTCTCTAGGTATGCCTGACGGACGTGTTTCCATGTGTCTTCCATTGATGACGGGCCGCCATCTGAGTGTTGAGAAATTTTTTAGCCTATGTCCATGCAGCGTTGAGTTGGAGACCAGAGTCCCGATTCAAGTTACCGCTTTCCGCCACTATGGTCAGGGTTTCCTTAACTCTCCTATCCCAAACACTTCGCCAGGACCTCGGTATTATTGAAATTAGCCCTATGGCCTTTTTCAATACAGTGTTCAGCCAATCCGGATTTTTCTGTGCATTAACCTGATGCTTTGTTGGTGTTCAGAAAGACGCGTAGTTATTGTACGTCCAGTCTGGCCAATATAAGCTGCCTCACATTCACAAGGAATGCGGTAGATCCCTGGTATTCTGAGGCCTAGATTGTCTTTTACTGATCTGACTCTGTTCCTAATTTTAGGCGGAGGTTTATGGATTGTTTTTATTCCATGCTTGTAGAGCAGCCTGCTTATCTTTCCCGACAACTTCCCCGTGAATGGTAGACAGGCTATGGCTGGCTTGTCCATTTCTTGTAAGTCTGTGGGCTGCTTCTTCTTCTTCTTGTGTCTTGCTCTTTTCAGAGCGACCGCAGTGTCCTTGGCTGGATATCCATTCTGCTGGAGGGTGAGTTTCAGGTGTTGAAATTCGATGTCCAATTGCTCCGGGTCTGATATAGAGACTGCTCTATGGGCCAGTGTGTTTAGTATGCCCATCTGTTGAGATTTGTGATGGAAACTATTAACATTTAGATACAAGTTGTGTGTGAGTTTACGGTATACTGCATGGCCAAGAGCTCCATTGTGATTTCTGGAGATAAGGATGTCCAGAAAGGGGAGTTTACCATAGTGAATTGGATCTGGCGTCGTAGACTTTATGTGCCTGAGAAAATCTGGTAATGTGTCTTGTCCGTGAGGCCAGATGATGAATGTATCGTTTACGTATCTGAAAAAAGTGTGTAGGTTTCAATGGCGCTGTAGGTAGTAGTTCATGCTCCAGATGCTCCATATACTGGGTGTTCATTTCAAAGTGTGTCATGACGTCACTGTTGATGAGTCAGCGATTTGAAGCCAGTTTCAGCTTTTGTGTCAGAGAAGTTGCCTATTAATCAAGGCGTTCAATCTGAACTTGAGAACGTGTACGGTATAACTTGAACGTCGTAACAACAGATGGTGGTCTGTGTGCTACCATAACCTCTTTCGAACTGTGTTTTGCGCGGCCAAGTCGTACGCAGGGTATTTGTTGTCATCGGTTGCATACGGCAACATTCTACAACACAAATCAAATGCTCCGTGTCCATGTTGACCATCCAAGTTAATGTCAACAAATACGTAAGTAATCGTCTTCACCCTCTCCCCATATCCCGACAGTAAGAAAAAACTCACCTCAGTATATGTTTCGAAACAGTTCACATTCCTGCCACTACCGGCATTACCGTACGTATCGGTAAGTACTCTTCAGAATGAACGCCGTACTTGCTAGGTAACTTCTTTGGCACATAAGTAATACACCTCTGTGGAAGTGTAGGAAGATTGAATTCTCTAGGCTCATCGACTAGCCACATGACGGCATACAGCGAGCCATGACACACTTTGAACTGAACACCCAGTAGTAGTTGGCGATGGCTGGTGAAAGTGGAGAACCCATAGTGACTCCGTCTATCTATTCATAGTATGTGTTGTTCTGCAGAAAATATGTGGAAGTGAGAGTGTGATGGAACAATTCAGTGATATCCAGTGAAAATTGATCGGAAAGCAGTTGTATGGTGAAGAGGGACACTACATCGAAGCTGACTAGAAGCTCACCTTGATGCTGTCGAGAATCTGTACAAATTGTGTGGAGTTCTACACATGATGTATGCACCCACCCACCAGTGGTTGCAGTAGGCTTTAGCAGTACCTCAGGCTTGTGGATATATGGTAGACCTGGGTGGTAAACTGCCCAACAGTGAAACTAACCATTTAACCTCAGCGCGGAGACTGGATCTCTTGATTAGCTGGATAATGCGTCTTTTTACTGAGCTGGTGAGATCTTTCTTGAGGTTTTCATAGGCCGGATCGTCCAGCAGTTTATCTGTCTTCTCTTGGTACTGCGTCGAGGAAAGGAGGACTATAGCGTTCCCCTTATCTGCTGGCAGAACCACCATGTTGTCATTCTTCCTGAGTGTCTGTAAAGCTCTGTTCTCTTTTCGGCTAATGTTGGGTTTAGGAATAGTGGCCTTGGTGAGAACCTTGGCAACTTCTCGGCGTATTTCTTCCACTCTGTGTGGTGGGAGCTGGTGGATGGCACCTTCAATGCTGCTAATAGTATCTGCGACTGGAATTTGCTTCGGAGTGGGAGCAAAGTGGAAACCCTTGGCAAGTACCGAGGTACCAGTAGTGGCCTCATCCAGTTGCTTGTCAGTAAGGTTGATGATGATGCGACTGATCTCCAATGGTGGTACTGACCTTGTGGATTTGACTAGACCTTCAAATTTTTTGGTGTGTCATTTGGTGCATCGCAGAAGAGATGCAAGGCCTTGTGTGAACTTGTTTCGCCGAATCTAGTGTTGGTGAATTGTAGCTAGTTAAATAAATTAAATGAACCAAAAAAAAATCTTCAGGGCTTAGAAGGCATTCTTATGTATACTTCTCCCTTAAAACTCTTCAAGATCTCCACAGAAAATGTTCACATTAATCCTAACCATCGATAACGCAGCAATACCCTCCCAACAATACTTTTAAGATCTAGCATGCTAGGGCTCAGAAACAATGAGGTAACACCATTTTTGGTAACGTCACATTTATGTAAGCATCGTTAAAGCCCAAAATCTGTGTGAAAATTATTCTTTTATGATTCTGCCATGATATAGTAGAAGAAAATTTCATTCTTCCACATTTAAATGGGGTTTCTGTGAAAAAAAAATTGGGTGTCATGGTTTTTTTGGAGGGCAGTTACATATACTTACAAATGGCTTTTAAGTAACCTGGAAGTTCATTGCCGCCCTCATATAAGCCTGCCATCGGTCCCTATCCTGAGCAAGATTAATCCAGTCCCTACCATCATATCCCACCTCCCCCAAAGATCTTTTCTCATCACGTATTCCAAATAACACTCTATATGCATTTCTAGATTCACTCATGTGCTACATGCCCTGCCCATCTCAAACGTCTGGATTTAATGTTCTTAATTATATCAGGTGAAGAATACAATGCGTACAGTTCTGTGTTGTGTAACTTTCTCCATTCTCCTGTAACTTCATCCCTCTTAGCCCCAAATATTTTCCTAAACACCTTATCCTCAAACATCCTTAACCTCTGTTCCTCTCTTAAAGTGAGAGTCCAAGTTTCACAACCATACACAACAACCAGTAATAAAATAAGTTAATACACTGATTACGTTACTTACTTACTGGCTTTTAAGAAACCCGGAGGTTCATTGCCGCCCTCACATAAGCCCACCATTGGTCCCTATCCTGAGCAAGATTAATCCAGTCTCTACCATCATATCCCATCTCCCTCAAATCCATTTTAATATTATCTTCCCACCTACATCTCGGCCTCCCCAAAGCTCTTTTTCCCTCAGGCCTCCCAACGAACACTCTATATGCATTTCTGGATTCGCCCATACGTGCTACATGTCCTGCCCATCTCAAACGTCTGGATTTTATGATTACGTTACCAATGAAATTTTCTTACTAAGAATTCTTATCGCTCTCAATATCTATCAATAGTGGGTGCAATAACTCATAAAGAGAAGTATTAAAAAAAACAGCACACATGTCCTTAGTGAACAGTTAGATATTTCCTCTTTGAACGAATTTGTCTATAAAGAGTAGTGGAAATGCGAAATCTGAAGAAAAACTAGCAATTTCGTTCCTAAGAAAGAACAGGCCATCTTTAAACGATAACAATAGCAATAGTGATAAACTGATGACAGTGCCCGCTTTAAAAATGGTATTAGGATAGGTCTACACCACTGAACTCTTATCTTATGACTTACATTCTATATTCGAAAACTTATTCACATTATCTACAATTGGTTGGGTTTTGTTCTAATCGAGCTGAAGGACTATTCAGTTATTCAGTAATATGTAATGAATTTAAATCCGTAACAATTCACATTTGAGAGCTAAAAGTGGAAGAAACTATCCTAGTTTTATTATTCATTTTATATATGTGTGTAAATGAAAGTTTGCAGTTCATAATTCTTTATTAGTTTTCAGCCTTTTTACGCTAATGATATGAAATACAGTTTATCTGTTAGAATACAATGGCGAATCAGAATAGACAAAGTACTATGCTGCTTGTGCTATAGCTTAGGTTACGGTGTTATGTCCATTACTTGGTATTATCATTTATGATACAGTGTGTGCATATATTTGCACTACAAATTTAACAAAAAACACACATACATAATCACACCTACAATTTAGGAAATCGTTTTCTTTCAAGAACTATACCTGAATAATGGTATAGTCATCTTCTGTAACCTTCTCCTCTATTTCATTAGCATAAGGCAAGGCTTCAGGTTTGATTATTGCCAATGTTCTCTGTACTGGTGCATCTGTATATATAATTTCTCCATCCAAGCCATCGGCTTCCATTGTTTCTTGTTGGTTTGTTCTATTCTTTCCTGTTGGAAGATTCAGGTGTACTGCTAAAGTGTAACTTCTTAACAGTGGTATTTTTGTAAATGTAATTGATGGACATTAATGATTGGAGATATTTTGTACTTCTGTTTCAATAATGTTGTTCACTTAAAAGAAAAAAAAGTTTTGTAATATAAAAGGTTTATGTTGTAATGAATATAAGTGCTATTAGTGTTGCATTAATAAAACACGTCTTTAAGAATTTACTGGTGTTCGAATTTAATATTAAATGTGTTTACGTTGGCAGATATTGCATATTCAAATTTTAATTATGTATATTATTTATTTTCAATAAATTTTTATCGTTTTGGTAGCTACCACATCTTGTCGCAGAATATTCTTTTTTTAAAATTTCATTATGTATTTTTTTAACATTCATTTACATTTTCTTTTTTGTTTATTTGAATTGATTAGGATGCCGATATTTTAAATCCAAGATTTGGATGGCTATCATTTCGATTTGATCGATTGATCAAAACTGACAGGTTATCGTTCAATTTTTTTAAATCTTAGAAATGATTAAACCCACATGACCAAACCTTCCAAAAAATCTGTAGATACGTGTCTTGCATATCCCTTATTAATTTAATTTTTATTGGATGAATGGGCTAGCTATATTTATGAATATTTTTAAACAACTTTTTTTTTCAGTTAACTCAAAACATTTGATTTTTAATGTACCTTCTCTCAAAAACGTACATAGTCAGAAGTTTCAATATTTTTGCACACATGTTAAAATTTGAGGAACAGAGAATCTCCTATCTTCATTACAATGATAAAAATGTTATTTGTAATGTTCAACATTTCCAGTCGAAAAATAATACATTTTCAAAATGTTAACATGCCATGTGAAGGAGTTTTAAAATATATCACAGTATGATTGCTCATTATTTAACGTAATACAGTATAATAAGCATCTATACAAAATTTGAATAATTTTTTGTTTGCTTTTTCTGTTGTGTTTTTATTATTTTATTACATTGCATTTTTTTGTATTTTTCATTGTGTTTTCCTTCTTAACTATTTGTACTGATAGAATAACTTATGTTGTATTCCACGCTATACAGAGTGTTAAAGAAATTGAACTTTAGTTTCTGAGAAAGGGTACAGTGAAGATTGCAAAATGTCGTTTTAAGAAAAACAGCGTTAAAGATAAATTACTGGTGCTTTGTAGTCTAATTTGACTCAAAATATGCCATTTAAAGGACTTTTTAAAATACAGCAGTGATAAACATATATTCTGAATCAGAAAAAAGTAACGAATTTAATTGAATTAAAAGTGAAAAATGTAATCTTCCTTTAAAACTGATATGACTATCTAGAGAAGCCTAAAATAGGTTGATTTGTCTGTGATCTAATGTCTACTGTCATCAGACAGTCCTCTCTTTTACATTAAATTGTTTATAAAATCAAATACAAATATATTCATATTGTGTTCTGAAAGTGTGAATAAAGTGTGATGTCCAATTAAACTGAAGTTTCTTGTCTATTTCAAAATGAGTAAGCTATTATAATATGCCGTAATTATTTATTTAACAGTAGTTCGGCACGAATTTACTTTAACGTTAAAAATTTACGAACATGTGCAACAACTTTTTTCACTTTATGAATAAAGGTCATTTTACATCTCGGTACCGGTATCCTAATATGAAGTTTTGCAGTCTTCCAAAAACCAATTTAATTCTTTTCTGATACTGAAACATGGTTAATGGCATATCATATGTTTGTCTGTCTTATATCTTTTATACATTTTATACTGAATCAGCATGGGCTAGAATCTGTTCACACTTATTTCTGATTTGGTTTACAGGAGAACATGATTGCTATTATTTCAAAACAATTGCATATTTCGTAGTATTTGCCTGTGATAGAACTCTTGTCTATTCCGTGAAGGAGTCAGCTGACAGTGGCATAGGTTTTTCTTCATATGCATATTAGATATTTAGAATTTCATTAATGTTCTGAATTTCTTTCATTACCGGTATCTTTCTAAATAACACTTTATTTTTAAAATCCTTCCTTGTGTTAATTGTTAATGTTATAAAAAATACAAAAAAGTGCAGCATGTCAAAATGTGTTTAATGCTACTGCAAGGCTATAAATTTCATCTGTTAAACGTAAACATTTTTGAAGTTAGGTACAGTACCGTATCGGTTATGTTATGAAATAGTTCAGTATATACTCAGCAATTACCGTACATTGTACCATTTTGCAGTTTTCATAGTTTAATGTTAGTTTCCAAATTAGTACCGTTTTTATGTCAATTAGTTAAATTAAATTCTTATATTATAATATGGATCTGAATGGTCACCTGGTTTGTCAGGCAGATGTCGCCCTGTCTTTGTGAGAAATTATTATTTTTGATGATGATGATGATGATGATGATGATGATGATGATGATGATGATGACAATGTAATGGTGGTGGTTATATGCTAATTATTTTGTGTTGCAATTGTAAACTTAATTGCAGAAAATTCCAGTACATATAGATTTTAATTTAATACAAGAACTTTTACGTTCAAAATAGGCCTAGGCCTGTCAAATTATCTTTTGAGTTAAAAAAAATATTCTTTTCGTTATGCTACATAATGGCAATCAAAACAACAGTTATAATGCAGTACCTAATGATCAATAATATGCTGAATCATTGAACTACATAAATAAAATTAAATACACTTATTCAAATAATTTGGTGTTTATTAGTCTGTTTAAGCACCCTTTGCTTTCACTATAACTAATTCGTGTTATATTATTCTCTCTCGTCGGACACATGACTTATTGTATACCGGTACTAGTGTTGACAATAAATGTTTAAATTAATTACATTAAGGTTTAAGTCTTACTTTTAGTTTTAATCTAAGAATATTATAATGTCAAGTGCACTGGAAATCCTGTAGAATATGGGTCATTATATATCGGAAATATTATAATCTAAGGAAGCAAATTCTGTTATTGGAAGTAAATTATTGTACATACAGTACTTGATTAGATGCAGATACTTTAATATAGTATCATTTTTATAAATTAATACCCTCTATACACTTTTTTAAGTTTAATTTTCTCTAGAAATGATTTAAATAACAGTGAATTCCGGTAAATAGAAGTTAAAAATACTTGTTTATGTTTTTTATTCTAGTTTCTTTAAAATATTTGTCATGCTGCAACCATAAAATCACGTAACACATTTATGTTAAATGTATGTAATTTAGTTTCCAAGCACGTAATTGTTATTTAAAACGTGTAGAATTTCAGAAAAGGAAAGCCTTTTTACGTCAATATTTAATTTATAAATATATGTTAAATTACTTAGCATATAAGGTAAACAAGAGTTTGAAGTGTGCACTCTTCATTCGTCAGTCTGACATGCTGTACCTGTTTGTAAGACACTTCTCTCATGCAAGGTGCATGCACGCTATGAAGTTGTTCTTCACTACAAGAACACAAGACACTTACTGAATGATACGCATTCTGAGCTCAGGTCAACAAGAAAGTAAGGCATATTGAATTTATATAACCTTGCTTCACCTTGCTTGTCAATGGGGACATGCAATGGACAAATGTAGGCAAGCAAAAAGGTTACCATAGCAATAATCAATAAAACCAAGGCTTCTTTGATCCTCCATGTTACTCTGAATTATGCAGTGAAGTAATTTTTTTATGCTTCTCTATAACTCCCTATAATCAAGAAATAAGGTATACTTGATCGACAAAGTCTACAAGCTACAAACTTAATAGGCTGTATTTTACTGTAATATGTACAAATTGCCATGCCATATCTTGAGAAGTAATAGAACTTTAATCTATCTGAGTTCTATATTCTGAACTGTTTTGCATCATGCGAAGTGATCATCAAATTTAATGATAAAATAATAAGGAATTCCATTCAGACAAATTCTGATAAAAATGAAAAGTAATAATATAAATCCATTTATCTTTAAAGTATTAAACTAAAAATTACAAATAAACTATTTAACTCATATATTCGGCAATTGAAAAGAAAGTGCTCAAAACAACAGTAAAGAAAAGAAAAGAAAAGAAATTTAAATCTTATTTTAATCTTATGATTCTTATAAATTTGGAGTGACTCCTTTATGGCCAACAGAGCTATTGTTTTCCAGCTCCTCTTGGTGTCTATTTGTCGGGTACAATTTCTTTTTCCCAAATAGCATGTATAAGCTTAAAAATTTCACTATAGTTGTGTCTCAGTTATTTCTGGCGTGACTCCTCCTCTTTCCTTATGCCTTAGGAAGTCACGGCTCTATAAAGTGTAAGTAGGTAGTATCGTTCGCCATTTTTGTTCTTTCGTTGCCGAGTTACCAGACGAGCGATCTGTTTACTGTACCATTAAACATTATTATGTCGTAGTTCATGTGAAAATAAATCAAACGCACTGTGATTGAGCGACAAATAATGTCCACGTGTGCCTTCTGCGAATGGCAACAAAAGAACAAAATTGGCGGGCGATTATATTAAGTATTTATTGAGCCTTAGGAAGTGCATAACGTCATCAGCAGCGAATGAGAAGACGCACATGTTTAAATGTAGCCGACCTGAAATGTGATTGGCTGCCGGAAATAAGAGTGACAGGACTATAGATAGTGCATTTCACTCTCTTGTATTAATTCTGCTGGAATTTGATCGATACCTGGAGACTTATTATTCTTTATAATCCCAGATGCATGACATAGGCTATGACATTCATTGGCAGATTTAACCTATCAATTTGGATGGAGTGCTTGAATTTGTTTTATATACCGGTATACTTTAAGTAATTTCTCAATATTCTTTTATACTGCTACTATAAGTTGCTATATCTTCCCCATTTATGGTAGTATTATTTCAGAAATAAAGTAACTTAAAATTAACAATATGGTAACAAATAAAATTACTTACATTCTCAGTTGCAACCGCCTTGGATTCTGAGCAATCTGTTGACAGCATAGTCACTTGTGATGGTGTTTTTAAGTAGTCCATTTTCTGTCTGAATCAGGGCCCATTAGTACATCTCTCTTGGATCACTGAAGTTCTAGCCATATCTTGATTCTTCTCGTTGCAGAAAAACTTACGGGAATGGTAGCAGTAGCCCTCAGAACTTCATGCAAATTTGGATGTAGGTTTTTCTTTACTAACTGTGTTCAAATTAAAGACTTAAGCCAGTGCATTTAAATTCAACTGCTCTGTTTCTAATAGTTTTTGTCAATTATCGACAGTTCTGCTTTGAGAAGAGTTTCATTTACTTTCAAACACTCACAGTTCCTAACAAATTGATTTATTTGCTTTCTCAAAATCTAAGTTAAACAGACTATCTACAGTATTTGCCAGAAATGATTCACTGAGCCTGTACCTCATCTTCCAGTCAAAACATCTAGAACTTTGAAATACACATTTGTCTTCCAATAGTCCTGATGACTTTTGACTATTTTGACTCTCTTCATGCTTCCCAACAGTTAAAAGTGCAAAACTGACTCTAAGCAATCACATTTTCTTAGTGTCTTCTTTTCTTAAATGCTTTTGAATTTTCTAAGCAGATGTGTTTAATTGAAATCTCTTTGGTATTTCTCGACATTTTATAAAATTCATCATCAGTTCTTTTCTCTTCCAACGTTTCTATACTACTTCCTCTCAATTCTCTAGCCACAGATCTGCAGCTCCTCAGAGTGACTGCCTTACTACCCCTTCTTACCCCACCCACCTTTTCTACCAGTGTGGTCATGGCATTCTAGTTACATTCGGCTGCATCAACATTCACTCTTGCGATGGTAGGTATACATTACGCTATCAAGAATTACATATGAAGATAATAAAATCCTTAGGAACATACCTTTAGAAAGTACGAGAAAAATGAATGAGGGAAATAAATAAGTTAAAAGATATGAAGAGTCCACTGCAAGAATGATGGACGTCACTTTCTTGTCGAAAATGAACCAAGACTGTCAATGCATAGCTTAAGACATATAGAATGTACATACAAAGTTATATGGCATTAACACTGATAGTCATTGTCCAGTAATGATTGGAAAATCACAGTTAAGCTTTGAGCGCTAAGCATTTCAAACTTTCAATTGCTTCTCCTGCAAAATGTATTCCAAATGACATCCATCATTTTTGCAGTGGGCTCTTCATATGTAAAATAAATTTTAAAATGTATGTGTGCATATAATGTAAGAAGATCTACCTATGTATATATCATCCTATTACTAGTAAAGCAGATAAAGTCCATTTTTTGTTTAAAATAAGTTAAGTATAGTCCCCGTCTTGTCTTTCCATGCTCTGTATTCTACTAAAATGAAATAAGTCCGAAATGTTGCATGCAGGCAACAAACCAATTGAATGGGTTATTTATGAAAGTCATTAATTTGTGAAAATGAGTTTGTTAATGTAGTAACTGTTCTTTTGGTGTAGATACATCGATTTAGATATGAAGAGGACTAAGTTTCAAACTCTAATGCTTAGTAGAATTTATGATACAATTTTTATTTCAGCCTTAACTTCAAAATTTCGGCCTGTAAGCAGTTTTTCTTACATTGTTAACAATTTAGCTATTCAAGACTTAGGCCCTTTCATAATTAACCCATTCAATTACTTTATTTGAAGAATTTATTATGATTTTTCATGCATTAATAAAGTTTTAATTCCTGTTTTTACAAAACTTGCATTACTGGTCTTAACTGGTTTTACTAGTAATAGGACGATAAATAAATTGTACGTTGATAAGGGAATGATAGCTATATGACCGGATGTCAATGCTGTCATTTAACATTGCAACACACTCCAGCCAAATAAATAAATATATAAATAAAAAAATAAATACACAATATGCGTACTGCAGTTTAAAGAGAACTGAAACATGGCAAAATCTAAACCCGTGAAGAAATAATACTTGCAGAGGAAATGGGAATATGATTATTTTGTTGTTGAAGACGAAAGAATTGCTTGTTTACTGTGTCCCATTCAATTTATTTCTACCCGTCATTTCAATATTAAACCACATTTCAACAAAGCCCATATTAAGAATTATGGAATGCACAAACTTTCGGGTAAGTTCATTATTGCGAACTGTACCTATATTGATAATTTATTTATATACTGTTAAATTAAGGACGTCACTCGTGTTAATTTTGAATTGGAATTAATAGTGACTTTCAAGGTTCATTACTTAAATACTATAAATTTTTGTTTCTGTAGGTGATGATAGGAGGAAAGTTTTCGAAAATTTAAAGCAGATTAGATGCAAAGAAATCTCAAAGAAACTACCGACAGGAAATCTATGATTATTTTGTTGTTGAAACGAGATAGTGTATTATAAATACAATGAATTTATTACAATTCTTTTTGAAAATTACATGCCGCCACTGATGGACCTTTGCAATAACTCTATGCGGAAGTCGATCATCTCCAATAGAAGTGGAGTGAGGCTGACGTCATATTTCCCCTACTTACGGTTCTGCAGTCCTGCTCTAGCATCTCCAGTTGTGCTCAACACTTTGTACATGCTTGCTTAACACGCGAGTGTATGAAAGAATTCCATGAAAAACAAAAAGATTGACTATGAAACAAACTGTATATAAAGATTTTAAAATCCAATACCTTCTATGGAGTCTTCATCTTAATTTTTATTAATTTCAAAAGTGCTTCCACTACAGTACCATAGTCTTTAATCAGCAACTCACAGTTCAGATATTTGCAGGTCCTCCCTGTTGTACTCACAAGGAAGGCTCACCAAGTGATAAAGAATTTTCACAACGATTGTTCTTCCATACATTCCATCTCCCTACAAATTGCTACATCCGGAGAAAGCCTAGTTTTCGAGATATCATTTTTTTAAATTCTTCAATCCAGAGCTATAACAGCTAAAGCAAACAGTGCTATGTGCTAGACATATCAGGCAATAAATCTCATCTAGCTGCATACCGTACTGTCAAAATTTTCTTGAATAATATAAGTTATGAAAATAACATACCATATACATAATATTCATGAAATTCACTATAGAATAGTCTATGTAGAAATGATAAGAAAATGTAAGCATACCTGAAATTACTTACTATAAATAAATAAATACTAAATATTGTGATTTTTAATTTAACAATAATGTTACTTTTATTCACAACAATAATGGCCTTCTATTTCTGAATTTAAACACTCCCGTCAACAATGGGTATTCCACTCCACACAGCAACACAGTATTCGTTATTGCATTCCACAGACGACAATGACAATTCACTTGGATTATTGAGAACAACAATGTACTCCTAATCTCAACTAATGTTCACAAAGCACTATTTACAAAACAAAACTGTCAGTTCACAGTTCGTTTGCCTTGGCTAGTTTTTCTAGCTCATTCACTCAAGTTCACAGTATATCGAACCCAAGACTTCCAGAGACAGTCCACTGAACTTCGAACTCAAGACTTTCAGATGAAGTTCACTGCACGCCGAACCCAAGACTCCCGGACGCGTTGCTTCCGCCTGGACGCTGCCACAGTTACTCACGTTCACTCGCGTGTCGAACCCAAGACTCCCGGACGCGTTGCTTCCGCCTGGGCACTGCTGATTCACAAACTGAACTCGCTGTCCAAACTAAACTGACTTTGTGGCTCTTCTTCGCGTCGAACCCCGGTCTCAAAGGCTGGCTTCCTTGCTCACTCACAGCTGCTTCACAAAAACTGACTTCTGTTCTGAACTGCTCGCGCTTTTATGTGTTAATCACACATTCTCGTACCTTCGATTTTCGGAAACAATCTGTTTCTCCAACAATCTGTTCGCGTGGCTTTCGAACTTTCTGGGCCTCCCCACACTCGGAATTCAGACGTTCCCCTTACATCCGTCCCCTCCAATTCGCGCCGGCCGCAGTCTTCTTTTTCCCTTTGCCGCGCTTCACCCCAGTGCCCACCGACTTGTGTCTCCCCTCTCCACCACCTTCCTTCCGCGCGCCCTCCCTTCTGCTGGATGCATGCTCGACTCCCGAGGCAGCGAGAACTTTCCAGCATGGTTGCCACAATATGTTTTGAGGAAGCTGAGAAAAGATCTTTGGAAGAGACTGGAACTGTGACACAACCACAACTGACTTCTTCACCAAGCCAATGCTCTCTTCTCAAACCATTCTAAAAACGCAACCAGCATGCTGGTTGTTTCATACCTTCTGTACTCTCCAGATTTAGCCCCTTGTGTGACTTCTTCCTGTCCCAAAAAGTGAAGCTCAAGGGGTGCTACAAGAGATCGAGAATAAATTGCAGAGGATGCTTGACATGCAGAAGCAAGAAGATTTCCAGAGAGTATTTGAAGCAAGGCAGAACTGCTGGAGTCACTATATTAAGTCGAAGGGAATGGAGGCCAATATATTGTAAATAAGGTAACCCAACATGTTTTATAGAATAAGTCCCGAAAATTTCCGATAGTAGCTCATATGTTGACTATATTTGCTTATCACAGAATTAGACTATCACAAGAGCAACTTGCTTGCCTGCCATATACAAATAATGATTGAATTATACATCTAAAGATATGAACCACAAACAATAAATACCTACATGAAAATTAAATTATTTTAATTATGAAACAGAAGAAAGAAAATTCTTGTAAAATCAAATATGTAAGTCTTTGTTATTCTGTTTCAGGATATAATTTCAGTATGTTCACATTTGAAACTAGAACAGAAATTCGTCCCACTGTAAGAGTGTTCTACAGACAAGACGAAAGTAAGATATTATGAGTTTAATAAATACGAACTTAATATTACATCCACCACTAACAGTTTACATTCAAGTACACATTATGATCTACACTACACATTCATATACACATTATCTCTTTAAATTACTTAAAAATACTGTATCACATGTAAAAATAAGAAAGGTACTTCCCTTTACAAAAAATATACATTATGAAAACACGCATTTATCAGTCTGTAAAATTAATACAAAACCTAATTTACAAACTAACATTATTTCAAATTGAAGTAAAGTGTCTCGCACATTATTATTTTGTTCTTCACACTGTTATGAAAACACCTTTCTTGAAGAGAACAAATGCAATGAACATCCATAATGCTGTCCCCCACAAATTCATCGCCAGGTATTCTCCATGGGTGTGGTAAAATGGCTGCCAGCTCCACGGAAACATCTGTCTGGTAACTTCATGTCCGATGTACAGTACAATTGAGTTCATCCCTGGAATGAAAATTAATATTTAATTAATCACTGAAATTTCTAACAACAAAAAAACAACTTCTAAAGCTTAATACTTTAAAGTTGACGATGATCAAGGTCGTCTTTTGCTGAAAAGCCCCAGGGGACTAAAGGAAAGTTGGTGCTGTCGTTTTGCTCTGGCTAGTCAACACATTGTGTTTTAAATTAAGAATAAACAGCGCAAAAATAACTTATAATATTGTTCATCATAAAAATTCATTATGCTGCTGGTACTCAAGATGTTATCCATATTGACAAAATCAAACACATAACACAAAGAAATAGAAGAAAATGCGAACTCATAGACCAGTTTTTCTTTTTAAATTTAATGTGCAGGTTTTTCCATAATAGAAAAAAAAAGTATCATGAAGGTGAGACATGTCTTATACAGTACATTTTACTACAATTCGAATTGAAAATATTTCCATTTATATACTTCAACTATCATTCAAAAGATATTCTTTATAATACCAAAAAAGTATGACACCTAACTTATTTTATAAATTGTAAGCTATAGTTTAAGTAAAAAGGTTGGTGTTGAATCAAGAAAAATAAACTTACGGAAAAATGGATATTTATGTAAATTAAAATTATATCCTCCACTAGTTGAAGGAGTCAACTTTAGAACAAAAAGTTACTAGGTTTGTAATCAGAAATTTGTAAAAAAAAAAAAAAAAAAAAAAAAAAAAGTGTCATCAATTTTGAACAAATTCACATAAAATAGCTATTTGTATATCATAATCATTTCTAATATTTATATGTATTTACGGAAATATGTTTTAACAGTGATCTGTATGTTATGTAATAATAGAGATTAGTGTTTATAATGAGATTCTAGGCACATTCCTTTCTCGTCAGTACAGTAAAAACAGAGCATTAAAGATGTTATTTCTGTAAACCAGCGTTTTTCAACATGTGGTACATTAAAGGTGTAATTTAAAATCTTGTAGCACACCCATATAATCTAAACCAGTGGTTCCCAAACAGGGGGGAATTTTGAGAGTTTTAGAGGAAACTTGTTTACTGAATGTTGGCTATTGTAGAATGTTTCATGTTCCTCTCTTCACATTAGTCATGATGATGATGTCATCATTTTCCACTAACCATTTAATTTAATTTAAAGCAAATATAAAATATACCATCCATATCAAATATGAATTTCAATACTATCATATGAACATTGTTAAAACGTTTTTAAATTACCGTATTTCCCAGTGTATAAGACGCATCAGCCTATTAGACGCACCCCCATTTTTGTACACATATTTTAGGAAAACCACTTTATCACTTAATAAATTGACTGCAATTCAAGCAAAATTTAAAATCCATGTATTCACTTCTGCTTCACGTTCTGGCCATTTTGCAGTTCCACTTCATAGGTTAATGTTTACTATGAGTCGCTTTTCTTTTTTAAATCCTCTTCTTGTTTCTGTCAAGTTCTTATCATTTTCTCAGTTGGGGGTGGCCCGAAATGCCTTTCTGCAGCCCTGTTACCATGTTCCTTAGCATATGCAATCACACGTAGCTTGCATGCAATAATGTAGCAATACCGACTTTTTCAGCCACAATTTTCAAAGAAGTGAAAAAAGATTAACAGCAGAAATTTATCAGCAATCACAACAATCACGTCAAAAATGGGGAAGTTTAAATGAACAGGATGTGATCATGAATAAGGGCGCATGCGCATCCTCTGAACTCTCTGAAACTGGAATGCTCTCAAGCACTGCAAGGCAGCGAAAAAGGAATACCTGTAGAGTTTAACTTGGAACAGAGAAAATTTTCGGAAATGGCAGCAACAAAAAATTGAACATTGGCATATAAGATACACCGTTTTTGCAGACCAATTTTCGAAGAAAAAAAGTGCGTCTTATATGCTGGCAAATATGGTACACTACGTCAAACCTTTGATATTCATTACCACTCACCTGCATAATGCAAAGGACTGCCAGCCCACCAACGTTTAGCATCTACAACAAGGTATAACACACTCTGGAGCAAGAAAGCCATACTTGCAAGAGCAAGTACATACGAAAGTGACCACAAGTTCTTGTTCACTGGAATCACTCCATCATTCTTTGAGAAATTGCACAGCACTCCAGCAATAATTCCCTGTGACAAAATCGCAAATTAGCAAACATGGAACCAAGACTTATTTTTTTAGATATTTCAAACAAAAAAAGTTTAATACAATTTTGCTGGTTTTTGCTTCTTTTTCGAAATAAAAATTATTTTATATGAAATGTTTCATTTGATAATTGACATTTAATGACATTACTTATGGTTCACCCTGTATATGAACTGTCATGGGCTCAACATTAACATCGCTGTCATCTCCCCATACTATTACTATATTAATTCAGGACTATCCATGTGACTTTTCATTCAGTTTCAAACTTAAGAAAGCAATTATGAAAGTAAATAATCACATTTTTAAATGTAGCTATAACTGAAATGTTAATGTATAACTAATTTATGTCTTTAAATATATGAACATTACCACATACACACATGATTTACCCACTTTACATCTTGTAACAATGAGGATGGTGGTGATAGTGATAAAAATAATAAATGCACATAAACTATATGCTATTCCTTTGTTTGAATAAAATAAAATTAATCTTCTACAAGTCCTATGTAATAAGTAAGTTAGTTATAAATATTAAAGATATTTTATACAAACCACAAATGCAGCCCACACTGTCCATCTGACGAGTCGTGAAAATGTATAATGGTAAAACAAAATAATTCTGCCTGCTTGTACACCTAAATATACCATAAGGATGGACGTGAGTGTACCCAGAAGACCTGTAAAATACAAACAGTAATAATTTCTTAGTACATACAGGTATTGTAACATACTAATGATTTTAAAAATAAATTCATAGACTTCCTAAATATAAAATTTACTAATCTATATCTTGGGCTAATAACCGGACTTGAGAGTTCGAATTTGCGACTCGTATGCTTATATAATAATTGATATTTTCAAAATTGTAAGGAGGAAGAAGACATTGCGAGCTTCAGACTGAGGTTCTCTAGATAGAAGATCCATTCTCCAAGGGAAGTACACAATCCTAACATTGGTATGAAGGTACTGGAACTTGTCAAGGAACAGATATGAGGTAAGAATGTTACTAGTTATTAGTAAATGTATAAATAGCGAGAGACTAATTTAAATCTAATACAAATCATGATCTAATCCAATCCTAAACTAATTTAATCTCTAAAATATAATTACCATGCTATTTTTCTTATTTAATTTGTCAAATATTTCCTACAAAAAGAAGTTTATCACATGCTGTATACAAACTATGAAAATGTTAAATTTAAAAATTAATTATTATTTGAGTAATGTAATTCTACCTCTAGTTGCTTTGTACTAAAATTCATTTTCTGCTGTTTCAACATTTTTGTTTTGGATATGTTTGCTTCCTACAAGGAATGTCCCCAGTTGGCAAAGATGAAATATTCAAAAGATATGTTGTATACATATAAATAAATGTCTGGGAATGAGCACCTGAACACCAAAACCAACATCCACTTCCTCGAGAGTATAAATATTGGGCCACTCTAAACACAAAGGGCAATAAGTGCACTACACCAGATCTTCAGTTAGGTGTTTGCTTAGAATAAGAACAGGCCTAGTCGTGTGTTATGTTAGCCCTGAGTTTTATTGGGTCTATTACACTTCAAAAGGACAGACTTAATTGAAGTGTTGAAATCGTAATTTCAAAAGCTTCAGAATCTCTGTGGGCAGTGTTCTCTGTTCTGATCATACAAAACAATTTTGAGATATTTTTAAGTTTAATGAACAATATCCAAAAAATACTCTGGTTGAGTCTCAGCCCACAAAGCTCATTATACACAAATACAATTACTATTCTTTTGTTCCAATTGTCTCTCTCAATAGATAAAACAAAGTGTGATTTAAAAAATGGAGGGAGGGGGAAGAGAAAAGAAATCCTATGTTCGGAATCAAATGCTTATGTTAGTATTTTCTAACTAGAACTCTTAAGAATTCTTCATACCTTCAGGATCATACGGCATCACAGTCTGATAAATGGATTTGCATGTTGGATTCTTATAAATGTGTTCCTGTCCAAACACCATTCTGTCAATATACCCAGCAGCTCCTCCAGTGCAATTGAAGTTTAAACTATGGTTATGTAAACCACCAGGTCCCAGATAACCTGTGGGGCAATCAGGAACAGGCAGTAGGAAGGTCAACAAAACCTGTAGTGCAGTAAGACAAAGCACTACCAGCCACTGAATCCAGCTGTCCAGTATGTCTTGAATCACCAACCATCGTCCGTACTGGAAAGAAAGAAAACAAAAGGTGATTTCTTCTAGTCATTAAGTCATTATTTAAAGCTATTCTTATAATATTTGATGCTTATAAAGCTTACAAAACAAAAAAAAAAAGGCTGTTAATGTTCATGTCTCAATTTTAAGCATGATTTTAAGTAAAAGGTAAAAAGGTAAAGGTATCCCCGTAACATGCCATGAAGGCACTTGGGGGGCATGGAGGTAGAGCACCATGCTTTCCATGACCTCGGCACTAGAATGAGGTGGTGTGGTCGGCACCACGCTCTGACCGCCTTTTACCCCCGGTACTAAATTTTATAGGAGGCTGAGTGAACCTCCATGATTTTAAGTACTCATTATAATATGTATTTCTTAGTCATGTTTAAGACAACTTTTCTAATATTCCATAGTATGAATGGTATCATAAATGTAACAAAAGTGAAATTAATATAAATGTTGAAATTACTTTAAATAATAATATCTAAAATAGGAACTGAAATAACATTAATCTAGTATTTTTGGTGGCAAAAATTTCACATCTTTTTTTACAGTAAGGACATAACGACTTTTAATGCATTGTAACAATGTGTCCCAAATTTCAACAATACCTGCGTACTATATCGAGACAATTATTTAGAAGGATTTATGATAATGTTTCATCTAATATCAATATTTATGAAGATATGAAATATTTGTTTTTTAATTATGAATTTAATGTTAACAATAACAAAGTTTAACAAGACAAATGAAACTGTTTAACCTGGGAAGATGTTAGATTGGTGAAATTTGGCTCTGTATTTGTTATATTTATATAAAGATTCCGTATTCTTGCTTTGAGATTTACAAGCTCAGAAAACCCAACTAATAGTATGAACTAGAAAAGAACATATGACTTTTAGTTACAGCAAAATTAATTACAGACTAAAACTGCATTAATCCATGATATCACTGTGCCAAAAAGTACTTTGTACTCTCTGAAGAATTTAATGAATCTCTTGTGGTAAACTTACCATGCTTTAGGAAAGATTGCACTATAGGTGAATTTGAAGAACCCTTAAAACCTCTGTTCTAAACTAACGAAAATATACTGCTACCCTTAAGTTACAATTTTACATTTATATGATTTTCTAAGAATTGCGAATTTTATATAGAGCATCAATAAGAACTAGAGCAACAATTTTAACATTACTTTCTATAATATTACCTGGAAGGAACCTTGGGGCTTCATAAACACAGTTTCAATGGATGCAACAACGAAATAAGAAACTCCTATTCTCTGCAGCACTCCAGGAAGTCTCAGAGTTGCAATATTGTGTTTCTTGCGCCCACTGGTGTTAAGAATTACACCAAGTGCGATGAGAATTACAGATCTTTGCAAGACCCGCATGAAGAGGCGTTTTCGTGAGAGAGAACTACGTAGTTGTGAGCGAAGGGAGATGGCTATGCTTGCACCCATAATCCAGAGGAACCTGCAAATCAGTTCACATTATACAATGGTTAGTCCCAGTTTAGCTGTAACGAAAATCGAAATTTGTAACACATCTTCAAGTGGTTAATATGTTCGTCATTCGATCAGAGGTTTACAGATTACAATTCAGCCAAAAATAGTTGGTTTTTAAATGTAATTCATTAATGTGGAAGAAAAAACTAAGCTAGGGGTCCTATGTTACGAATTCATAGCATAAAAGAATCCAGCCCTTAAATTACAAGCTATAAGCAGAATTTACTGGCCATTTCTCACAATAAACAAAATTCAGTCATGTTAGTTATCTCCCTTGCTTATAAGATGCCGTAGCATCGTGGTCTAAGGTATCATGCCTGGACTCGCATTATGGAATGAGAGTTGGTTCGAATCCTGATGGGGAAGGAATTTTCTCATGAAATTTCAGTCAGTGATGAATTTGGGGAACTACACTAGATAGTAAATCCGGTATCCAAAACCAGCTATAACAGCTGGAGGGAACATCATGCTGATCATACATACCCCACACTAATTGGCATTATAACTTTATTTGGTTTAAAATTATGAAATATTTAATTTTAAACTAGGATTAGATATCCTAATACCAGTACTTTATATATAAATTATTTTTAAAATTGATTAATATATTTATTGAAAATTATTGCAATTATTACACGTGCAAGTTACCATTACAGTGGTTATAAGAGACACTGCACTTAAATTTGTTTTATCATAATATTCAATGTTTTCCACACCAAAGCTAAGTATCCAGAAATATCTGATATCACTGATATCAGATGCATATAGGGGCGTGGTTAAATATACTAAGTAACAATACTATTATATAGTGCATATAAATCTGGGCTCCATTAATGTGTTGCTATATATTTTTTACTATCTGTAAATATCTTATCGAACAGTTTCAGCTATCGCTCAGTATGCTAGAGGCTTCTTATCAAAAAGGATATAAGTTCGATTCTGTATATCTCCTGTGAAGTTTGTGATAGGCAGTATATTTGAGACTGGTTTTTTTCCAAGTAATTCAGTTTCCCTTGGTATTTTCATTCTATCATTATTCCCTTATTCTCCTATCATTATCTCTGTAGTTAGAAAGAGATTTAATGAAGCACTGTATCATATAAACAATCTTTAATTCGACATTGTATACTTCGAATCACTATTGAGTAATTTGAACCAGCTGTAACTTCTCTTCATATTCATATTTAAATTATTAATTTAAAATGTAATATTTAATTCGAATTTACAAAGGAAACATTTAGATCAGGCCTGCACAAGGTTTGCGCTCTCCGAGCCGGCTCACAGCTCATGAGCGGAATGCAGATATTAGCTGCGCTCTGTATAAGGGTGGACTGGAAGAAGGGGTGATCTCGTACAAAATAAACACAAAAGGAAGTACTGTTACGAGTGCTTATGAAATGAATTACCGTTCAGTGTTTGCAAAACTATCTTGGACTATTATTAATTAATAAAGGAATATTTATTGTACAGAAGTAATAGAAATTCTATAGCTCCTTAAATGTACAATATCATTTTGTTATATTTTTATTTATCAGTACATCAAAACGAGGTTTTATGCTGTTGGCAGCTGAAAGGAACAGTAGCCTACTGATCATAATGAAACATGAGTTACAGATGTTCGATGTCTGCCTTTATTAAAGTTGATTATAGAAAACAGTTGCTCACAAAATATAAATGTTGAGCCAAACATAGCAATCATTTTCACAGCCAGCCTGTGTAGTCGTAGATATTATTGCTAATGTTTAGTCTTGTAAAACTCAATCAGGCTAGTAGTATTATTCAAACGATCTTTAGTCCTTAGGTCACACTGAAGATCAATAAGTTCGAGTTGTAAATGTTAAATGTTATGTTCCGTCTTTTAGATTCCTCCATACAGTACTGTAGCAGTAGGCAAGCAACGTGAAACAGTTACTGAGAATAGGCCTACACACTGCACTCCACTAGATAACTGAGTGGTCGTTTCCCACTCCTCTACCTATAGCAAGTCTATGTCATTCTGACGTATCTTCCTCTCCATTTTGATGAATAGAAAACACAGCTCTTCCGAGCGCTATTTGTGCAGGCCTGATTTAGATAATTCCAAATTGAATTATAATGGCTGGTAAAGAGAAACAGCAATTTTTCTTGTTTGGCCAAGAATTTAACTGTTACAGAAGGAACTGATCATGTACAGATCTTTTATAGAATTCACATTATATGGAACCATTAAGAATTTCACTTATTCCATGTTTCAGTGATTGACAGGTGCATAAAAGAAAAGAAAAATAGATTGTTCAGTACTCTTGTTTACAGAAATAACTGCAGTATACTTGCTACACCTCTTTCACTTTCAAAACCTTCATCACATGGCACTATGTGGAGAGTCAACGTTTCAAAATCTTAGTAACATTACACTTTGTATGTTAATACAATACAGTAGCATTGTGTTGTTTCCTTGTAATGTCCAAGTATGTTAACTTAGTTAGTTCGATAATTCGACTTTTTTCTTTCCGAGTTCGCATTAAAAATATCTGACTGTATTACCAAATTATATTTTCTAACTTCACATTAATTATTTTATATAATTTACATATCATGTCAATGTTTCTAGAAAAGAAAATAGACTTACCATGGGAAAACCAAATCAGCAACAGTCAAGCCATTCCAGGGAGAGTGTTTGAAAAACCAGTACTGACCACCACCATAGTTCACAAATATCATGACTGAAATTGAAAGTCTGAAAGGAAATATTCCTTGATTAACAAATGAATATATTTCAATTATACCAAATAAATTCCATTTGAGTTTCTGCATGAAAATTGCTGTCCTTTCTTTAAAATAACGATTCATTAAGGAACTACTTATCTTGAAATATTGTAGACCAATGCTTACTATTCTCTATTAACTGCAACTCATTAGCAGATCTGATTTATGACTATGCAAGTGCAGTACAATGCTTTTACTTTGCTTAGTCTATCATTCAAATGTTCACACTCTTACCCTCTAAAAACATCCAAGGACTTGACTCGACCTTTTGATCTCATAACAGTCACAACCTCCGACCTTATTAATGGCGGAGCATCTGTCGGACTAGGACTTCCCAAATCCTGAACACGGAAAACAAATAGACCATATGAGTTAAAACAGTACTATTGTTTGCAGAGTTCTATGGCAGAAGAGGAGTGCCTTTATATGTAATAATGTACGTAGTATACTAAGAGTGTCACAACCATTTATCTAGCAAGGATCAAAATCAATATCGTCATTTAAAATTAATGCTACACAAAAAGGACACTCTAAATTAGAGTTTCTCAAACTTCTGATACTTGCGGACTGGCAAAAGATAGGGAAAAATATTGGATCAAGTTGTTTTTTAGTGTTTATTCTTATCATTCATTATTAAAATTTACTGTATCGTAATACGAAATTTTACGATCACATCAGCAAACAGTTTGTCTATCCTTCTCTCAAACAATAGTATCAGTTGAGGAAAGTAGTAATTTAGGATAGACAATATCAGCAAGTAGTAATTAGGATAGACAATATCAGCATCTCCTTTTGCTGCCAATAAATGAGACATTGACATGGGAAGGCATGGAAGTCACAAAAAATCGAAAATCCGTTTTTTCACAGATAAGATAGTACGAACCTACACCAGTGGCATGGTAAAGCCAGTATGTTGCTAGCAGAAACTGTTCAGCAGCTCATCAAATATGGCGTTAGCGTTAAGTAACGTCCTTTGTAACAGACCCACAAACGTTTTTTGCTTGTCCTGTAAAATTTCGTTTTTTGTAACTTACATGCTTTCCCATGTCAGTGCCTCAATTTATTCTTTTAATTCAGTAAAGAGAGACAAGAAATTCAATGTACAAATGAATGTAACAAAATATCCATACTTACACTCTCCAATTCTGATAATGGAACACTTCGTGCTCTAAGCTGAGTTATCCATTCTGAGTTATATATACATTTCACAAAGTTCCAAAACACTAGGACGGCCAGAAAGACCATAAATGCAACCAGTATTGCTGGAAATTAAAATATTATGCATTAACTGAAAGAAATATATAAGTGACTGAACAAGATAATAATTTGTGATCAGGTTCTTGTTTACACAAATGAAACGATGTTGCCAGAATATAATTATTAATAAAACAATTCAACTTTCATGAACATATTTATAACTTTCTTTCATTGTTCTAGGAAAGCAAGACCTAATACTTGAAAAAAAAGATTATCAGTATCATAATTATTTTGTTTACAAATATAAAACTGAAAAATATAATCATTAATCATTGCTTTTACTCACAAAGGAATTGTTAATGAGCTTATGTAGAAACCTACCCTCAAACTGTGCACATTGTTATATCTGTACAGCACAGAGAAAAATAAAAAATATTAGCTCTTTATTGTAACTGTAAAGTAAAGAAATTAAAGCTTAAATAAAAGATTACCGAAAAGCCCCTGACCTTGAGTAGTCAGTACTCAATTAAATGGCGAAGTACATTGAATGCACGGGCTTATCTCGCATGTCACATGACCGGGTTGGTGTTCACAGGATGATGACTGGGCTACTCTAAGTCTGCACCACTGTTTCTTAGTGTAACATTCAAAGTAAGTTTTTACACTCTTACAGTTAGTATGGACAGCTAATTTTTCATATTTCTCTATCTGCTGTGGAGATCTGTGTGTATATTGTAGTTTTAGGGGTAGTGAAGGTGATGGTAGTATAGGATATAACTGAACAAAATGTGTTGGAATGTACTGTAATATATTACTCTTAATTAAATTCAGAGCGGAAATTTTATGCTGAAAAGTTTATCACTGAAAACAGGAAATTGATATGAGAAACAGTGCAATGACAGGAAACAGATACAGATACTTTGTGTAACAGTTGTATTATAGTAATCCAATAAAAACACCTCTACAGAGAGAATTATCAAATATGTAAACAATGCATTGACCATCACATTTAACTTTAAACTGTTTAGCAATGATACCAATGAATTACGTTTACATATGACTAGACAGTACATCAAATTAGAAGTTCTTTTCTCTACAAAACTCCACGAATTAATTATATTAAAATTAATTGTGTCTAGATGAACCATATTTATTAATTATAAATGTCTTTAAATGTCACAATGAAAGAAAGTAATTTAACATGTGTACTAAAGATATTTTACCATAAAAATTATTACTACAAAATCTGATGGGAACCACATTTTCTGAATTAGATCTATGAGTACAATGATGAGTTGAATAATTGAATAACCAAATTAAAGCATAAAATTGTCATGTTAGATTAATGGTAACAATTATAGGCTTTATACATACATATGTAAGTTTTATCTGGCTCCTGGATGGTATAAATTTTTGAGCAGGTATTCTCTGAGACATTCCAACCATATACTCCATGTTCTTCGAAGCTGTATAATTCACTGAAATAATAAAATTAATTCACATTTCATATTTACATGTATGGAATTACTTAATGAACTGTAATGGTTGTGATAATTCATTAGCAATTATATTTCCAAATACTCTATGAAAACTTGAGTCATTTGGTTCATAAAACAATGAATAACTTAGTGGAAATTATACCATAAGATTTTAGGAATACAGTACAACTTGGTTATAACGACATCCAAGGGACCTTGACAATTATGTTGTTATAAACAAGTGTCGTAGTAACCAAGATTCATATTTTCAGTCTAGTGAGGTGGAAAATGAAAAATAATTAACATAATTAGACTTATTTTAGATTTATGTATTCACTTTTAAGCATACAATGAACACAATAAAATACATGTACAATTATAAATACAGTATTCTGTATTAAAACAGTTTGTTCATTACTCACCAAACTTATTTACTGAGGAGTGAAGTAATCAGTCATTTTACTCTGTTGTCTCCTACTTGCCCAATATACATTTTCTAAATTACATTCTACGTTCATTATTTCAGCTGCAATTTCACTGCTCCTTCTCCTAGCTTCATACGCCCTTCTCTAGCTTCATAGAAATGTTCACAATTCTAATGGCTTCTAAAGTGTCACTCACTTCTTTTAGTGGCCATACTGCGTTAAAATGCGTGCACTTAGTGAAAACTTCCTGTCGAAACTGACCGCATGCAGGTACCATTAATACCGCATGAATTCGGGCAGGTTACAATGGGATGGGGAATCTGCCTGCATTCCAGAGGTCTATGATAGAAGGGGACAGTAAAGGATTTGTCAGATTTCAGCAAAATATTTCTTAAAATACTTTGGTTCTTAGAAAATTGTATTCCAAACTGAGGTTGAAAATGACGTTATATGCAAGGTAGACGCATATACGTTCGTCGCATTAAGCAAGGTAGAGAAGGATATGTGTTATGGGGAATTAGTTGGGACCACAGAATATTTGACGTTATAGGCGAGGTGTCGCACAAAATGAGGTCACTATAACCAAGTTCTACTGTACTTAAAATATGGTCAAATGTCGGTATAACGAAATTCTGGGGACAGTAAAATTATTTTCGTCATATTGAAATTTCGTTAAACTGAGGAAATGCAACATAACATAAAAATAAAAACATTCATACCATGCAATACAATAATGAATGTTGAAAGTATAGATGCAATGATTGAATATTTCTTTGCTACTGCAGACTTCTTCCTAATCTTTGTCTACTTCTTTTAAAATTTAAAGGGATCTGTTTACATTTTCTCTCCATTATTGTGTTGACATATTTTACCTAAGGATACTCTCTGCACACTGAAATTCCGGTTAATCAGAATTTCATGAGACAGTGGGTACAGTACATTTCAAATAACTTCATCTCAAACAGCAGAAATAACTAAAATGCTCTCTCAATTAATAACACTCAATAAAAGAATTGTATTCCAATGGATACCATCCCATCGTGGAATCCTGGGAAACGAGAATGCGGAGGCTTTAGCAAAGAAGGGCAGCACTGCTACTTACAGACCTGTTACTAAATCTACCTATTACTCTGTGAAAAGATTTATTAAATCTACATACTTAGACTTCAACAAACAAAATTTGATAACACAATCTGAAGGAAAAAATGGAACTCTCTGCATCATAATCCACAGTTGATTCCAGATTTACCACGCAAATCGTCTGCAGCTGCATTTAGATTGGCAACAGGCCATGACTGTTTGGCCAAGCACCTGCATAGAATTGGAATATATCAGTCCCCTAACTGTCCATTGTGCAACTCAAATCAAGAAATGGATTAAGAACACCTCAAAATCTGTGCTTCAGTGGCTGACCATGACTATATTTGAAAAATATTGGAGTACAAGAGGTCAAATGACTTTGTCAAACACCTGGCATTAGAAAACAACAACAACAACATTTCAAATAATAAAGCTGATTTAAGTTTGTCTCACAAGATGCTAAATGTCTAGTGCATTAAAAAAACCTGTTTTATCTTTTAACAGCACATTTAGTCTTCTTCAGTACATGGGTAAAATACAAAAGCTTACTATAGATATATTATGTATATTTGTGGTGGATTAGTACAATTCCATTTGTGACTGAAGAGGCCCAATTAGAATAGTGGCCTAGGCAAAGAAGTACTGTTAGGAGGGAAGATGTGAACAACCTGCTCAATGAATTAGGCTACAATATGCATCTGCAGAGTTATGTAAATCAATCTTCTTAATGTATCCAGATGTTTGCTGACAACATAAAGTCCACTATAATTCACTGTAGTCTATTCAGTTGTTTTTCACGAGAGATGAGGGCATTTTGATCAGTGTTCATTATAGAAGCCTGTTGCTAGTAGCCAGAGTTGGGGTGTAGTCAATATATACTGCAGGGCTGTCTCTTCTGCAACTGGTACTGATGATTTTAATTTACTTCTTTTGTGGTTTATGGATGGGCAGTATAAAAGAGTGTGTTCCAGATCTTCATCATGATTATTACACCACAGACAAGTGGGATTTTCAGAAATGTGAAATTGGTATAGGTACAATTGTGTGACAATGTGACCTGTTCTGGCTCTTGTTAAAAATGTTTGAACATGTCTGGGCAAGTTTTTGTACATTTCCAGGTCATTTGGTTTCTTTTGTACAGACTGTAAAAGTTTTCCCTTGTCAGAAGAGAGCCAGTTGTTGTTGCAGAGTTATGTAATGCAGAAATAAATTGATTCATTTGGTCATATTTTGAAGAAAGGACTTTTTTTTTGTTCTAACGAAATTTTCGCAATATTGGCATTCATACACACGAAATTATTTGACATTGCACTTTGTGGAGCTATGGACAGGGATTACAACTCTCCCCCCCTCGCCCCCAGTGAACTGAAAAACTTCGTTAAAGTGGTGTTCATTATATCCAATATTTCACTAACTCCTACTCCTTATAGGTTCAAAGCATCTTTTCAACTTTGATGTAGCCTAAATTAATTTTGAAGACCATATCACTGTGATATACTCATAAAATTAATACTTACGTGCAATATTCTGAATTTTTATGTTCTAAGTAGAAATCTACAGGAAATGCTGTATTTATTAACAGTGATGCAGTATCATTTGCAGCTATACTTATGTTTGCGAAATCACACTGTAACAATAAGAAATACAATACAATATTACTCAAAGAATACTAATACAAAAACTGTTATGGTTGTCTTACTTCAATACAGCTTTACAATTAAACATGCTGATTACAGTGCCATTGTTCTCACTTCTCAAATGTTGGTAACTATATACAACAAACTCTCGATTATCCATGTGCAGATTGTCCAGTTTGAGGGTTATCTGTGCACCATTGAAGTTCACATTATTTTCATTTTTGTCACGAAATTTGGAATGCATGCAAACCAAGCTTGGAATCTGAGTCAGCGAGTCTAAAAGTGACCTCATTATAAAAATGATTGTCCATAATAAGCCACCTCTTTCCTGACACAATCTGATTATAGCATCCTCGTAAGGCTTATACAGTGAAATCTGTCTAAAGAAGGCATTTGAAATTACTGTATAAAATGGAAATTTCATCAGGTGGCTGTTTAATTGACTAAAGTGTTTCATGAATCACCACGAAAATTCTGAATTTTATTGACTTTTTTTTAGTACTGTACAGCGTAATCAATTCTATACAGTTAATATTAACCATGCTTACAAAAAAATTACTAAATTATGGTTTATTTAATGATGCTCACAACTGCAGAGGTTATATCAGTGTCACCGATGTGCCAGAATTTTGTCTCGCAGGAGTTCTTTTACATGCCAGTAATTCTCCTGACATGAGACTGTCGCATTTAAACACACTTAAATGCCATCGACCTGGACCAGGATCGAATCCACAGCCTCGAGCACAGAAAGCCAGTGTATATAAACTACGCTACTGAGGCTGATGCATGCTTACAACTACAGTACAGTATTACATTCAATCATTCTGCATTTCACATTGTGGAGTTCATTAAATGAAATTATGGAATAATTTTTTGACACTTTAGAGAACTGTGCAACGCCTTTCAGTGTTAACAGTTTTAGATTTTTATGTTTTCTTTTCACTGCACAGTTCTCTAAAGTGTCCAAAAAAGTATTCCATACTTTCATTGTATTCATTCTAAAGTTTGATCAGTTATTTTTATGTTTTGAAGAGCATGAATGTCACTTCCATCTTACTCAGATATAGAGATACTTACGAAAGATACCGAGGAATTAATCTTCGATAGAACAAGTCTGTGTTTCAATTCTTTAAAAACGAGTAAGAATTTATAGTTGTGCAGAATCAGAGTGAAATGTGACTACTCTTTGGTTTTCGTTAGCATTTTTTTGACAGCAATGTCACTCCTGCTTAGTGCTAGCCAACTTGGGTAAATAATAAGATGTAGTGGCAACAACTACTTGTCTTTGGAACTGCTCCTACTTTGCTCTGATATTTTGCCCATAGGCTAAAGTGTTGAAATTAAAAATAAATATACGAGTGTATTTATATTGTATGTAAATTTTGTATTTCATAAAACAGTACACAGTATAATTTTAAATTCCTTTATAAAAATTCAGTTACACAATTTACGCATTTCAGTTAAATTGGTTTTTGGCTGACAGAGGTTCGGTTAACAGAAGTTTCATTGTATTAACTTTACAGGTATGTGGATATCTGCGTGAATAAATCCTACTTAACTATCTGTATTGTTTTATTTCTAACAATTTATTATTATTATTATTATTATTATTATTATTATTATTATTATTATTATTATTATTATTATTATTATTCTTTTAGGGTCAAAATTTTGTATTTAGAGGATAGTGGTGTACTACAGCATTATAAAACTGGAACATGTCTCTTCAAGCTTTATTTTTAGCATTTGTATAATTCTTCCACAAAATTAGCACAATTTATTACAGTACATTTGCTTTCAAAGTCTCCCTCTTTTCTGTAAGTCAAGAAGAACACCAAGCAAACTACATTCACATCTACACCCCCACATACTACTCACATATAGGAAATGCCTATACCGATCACATCTTCACAATCACTCACACTTGCACACATGCACGCATCCATATAAATATTTGCAGTTTATAGCTTCTGAAGCTTATAAATATTTGCAGTTTAAAGCTTCGGAAGCTCTTGGCATATGAAATGAAATTTTAATAAATGGAAGTGAGATGTGAAAGGAAACATGGTCGAGTAATCATCTATTAATGATGCTTACCTCATAGCTAAAAACAGTCGCACAATAAACATGTTACATTATCGTACCTTATCACATTCTGCTGACTGGAACCAAACTGTTACCGGATCATGTGCCGATGATATGATTTGTAAACAAGCCTGATCTAATCCCAACTGGGACTTACTTCCATTGCATTGTTCATTCTCATTCACTATGAATGCTTCCTTCATTTTGTCTCTCTTCCTTATGAGAAATTTCTCTTCATGAGCTAAGTATTTTTAACTGAAACACAAGATCAAAACAAAGGATTACTATAGAGTACATACCCCACTTCAAGACCATAACTATGTCAAAAGTGTAGTGGAACCTACACGGTCCAGTCATGCTCTGGTAGATGCTTTTGTTGTCCAGGCTGAAGTCAAGCATGCATACAGAAACACAAACACAAACAATCCTCAGACCCTGTTTACTTACTGCACTACTTATCCCCAAACCTGCCACAAATCTTTTTATGCAAGACAGTATCTATGCTAATAATAAATCTGTAGCCGAAATCTTTCTGGTAATTTTCGATTTTCCAAAAATAATTGGTCCTAACATATATAATTAACCACCCTGAAACCGAAAATTGCTTTTTTGAAATTTTTGTTTGTATGTCTGTCTGTCTGTCTGTATGTTTGTTCCCTTTTCACGCGATAATGGATGAACGGATTTCGATGAAAATTGGAATATAAATTATGTTCGTTGTAACTTAGATTTTAGGCTATATGGCATTCAAAATACATTAATTAAAAGGGGGGTTATAAGGGGGCCTGAATTAAATAAATCGAAATATCTCGCTTATTATTGATTTTTGTGAAAAATGTTACATAACACAAGTTTCTTTAAAAATAATTTGCGATAAGTTTTATTCCTTGAAAAATTTTGATAGGACTGATATTTAATGAGATAAATGAGTTTTAAAATTAAAATAACTGCCCTCTAAGGCCGTATAATGAAATAAAAAACAAATGACTTCGTCTATAAGGGGCCTTGGACAGCAACAATCGAAAGCTATGAAAGATAGCCTACAGAGAATGTTTCTGTGTTTGTATGAAGTAATATCGGAAGCTAAATTAACCGATTTGTATAATTAATTATTATTTCACCATTGGAAAGTGTAGTTTCTCTAGATGGACATAATGCTATAATGTTATTACAGTAACTTCTGATATAATATAATGTAATATAATATAATATAATATAATATAATATAATGTAATATATGTAATTTAATATTATATAATATAATTTAAGTTATTTGAAGGGTTCAGAACCATAGTGGGCCAAACGCCATTTACTGAATACGTAGAAAACAAGGGTTGAAATTAAGTTATTACCATAATTCAATGGAAACCTATAACAAGTAAAATAAAGTATACACGTTAAATCTAAATGATGTCAATGTTCATTAAACTATGGTTGCACGTAATAAAAATTAGAAACATGTTAAAGGAATTGTCATTGCACCAATGAGTGTTCTCTGGACCAAAATGATCGCATTTTAATTATTTGGATGCAATTTAAATTAAGTAACATATTAAACGATTTATCCTTCTATCAAACACGAATGTTCCCTGGATCAAACGTCCTATTTTAATTATGTAATTACTTTATATTTATTTCTGACGGGTGCAGCGGAGCGCACGGGTACGGCTAGTTCATAAATAAACTCTAATCATACCAATATTTGGCACTTCATGATCATTTTCGTCATTGACATGCAAGATTGTCATTTCGACCAGGAATTATCGAAAACATACCAGTATTTCAGACTATTATTATTATTATTATTATTATCATTATTATTATTATTATTATTATTATTATTATTATTATTATTATTATCATCATCATCATCAATATTAGGCCTAGCTGAAATATTAAAAGAGTATTGTGATCAGTAAAGATCAAAACATGAAAAAAAATAAATAAATAAAATAAAATAAAATTCAAGGGTTGTGGAGGAAGGAGTCTTAGGTAAGTATTTTTAGAAAGGGAACAAGTGGTCTGTGGATTCAAACTTGTACGTAATATCGTGAAATATTTTTGGGCCAGTTTGAATTACGAAAAGAAAAAACTACCATAGTGGGACTCGAACGCAGGGTACGAATTAAGATTTCTGATGAGGGGGACAGAATCCTAGGTAGGCAATACCATACATAAAATTATTATTATTATTATTATTATTATTATTATTATTATTATTATTATTATTATTATCCTCATTAGATACGACTCAACGCTTGGTCGCACTGAGTTGCTTGTCTTGCATCTTGATCATAATAATAATAATTATATCCATGAGCAGGCTTAAGATAAGATATGTAATTCTTAAGTTATTGATTGATGTCAGCTTGCCGGTGATAATAATACATCAATATTATTTTCTTAGATTACTTTATAATATATACTCGTATTAAAACAATTATATTTTTTGAGGGGGGATAGAAGTTGTCCCTGGCAAGGATGTTAATATGAATATTTCCAACAGGGGAAATCCCCCCCCCCATCACTCCCGTTAATTCGCACCCTGCTCGAACGTGCTAAATACCCTTTGACTTGAGGTCTCACGCGTTATCCGTTACACCACAGCTTCATGTCGATATCTGAAATAGATACAGTAACGAAAATTAATTAAACAAAAAGGAACGCAGTGGCGTACTGTCTCATAATTTGCCGGCAGTTTTACAGGTTCTGTAAAAACTAAATTTTGAAAACATAGTTGATTAATTCTTAACACTTGGGCTTCATTCAATCTCTAATACCGTCCGAAACCATTCCATAATCCTATTTTAATTTTAATACTGGATTATGAGTATGTAAAGAACTTTAACTGTTAACTCAGATATTTTTCGTCAGAGACACTGGGTTCGCAATCTCAAATTGCTTGTCTACAACCCCTCTATAACCAGATAAATTTCTTCGGTTGAATTCTGAAACATTTTGTTTTTGCAGTACGATACATAGAATATTCAGTACATTGTTAAAAAAAAATACCTTTGTTTTTGTACACGATTTTTATTTTATATAATGCAGTTTTGAATTACGCAGTTTACCTGTGTTAAAGTGTTGGAATTCCATTATTACAGATATTGACAGATACTAGTATATAATAAAATTATGTACGTACTAACTTTCAAGTATACTTCTATAATGAGCAACAGCTGGTCATAAACTCATGACTTCTAGGTCGCTAGGAAGCAAAGCTATCCCAATTTATTATAGGCTCTGAAATGTCCTTCAAGTGGCAGGATGTTAAGGCTCCCACCTTTAGAGACAATTGACACTGAACAGTAGTAGGAACGTCAATCCTACGTTAATTGTTGCGTAATTCACAATATTTTAAAGTATGCAATTGTCCTTAATCATCTGAATTTAAACACGCATTAGGCCTATATGGACTATTATATTCTACCCACAATTTTAGATGACAAATTAGTGAATACCGCAACATCACTATGTTAGTAAGATTTAGCTTTAGATTTATTTAATAATAACATATACATAAAAACGTTAGATTAAAGTACCCCGAAAGGGCAAAGCTCGTGTTCGGGGACAGTTCCGTTACATAAATATACATATTTTGTGGACAAAATACTTAAGAAAAAAAGGTCACATAAAGATGATAATAATAAAGTTAGTAATAATAATACTAGTAATAACTGAGTGAAAAAAGACACGATGTTGAGATTGGTGGAATAAGTTACAGTAGTTTTAAATAACTTTATATAGCCTACTGTATATAAAATAAGTCGAGCTTGCATGTGAGAGATTTGTTTTCATGTATTTTAACGTTAAACAAAGTAACAAAAAAGTCAAATTTTGTTGCGAAATATTAAAGGGGTTTTATATATCACTATTTCTTCAAACATTTTTCAGACTTAAAAACAAAAGAAAAGAATGTTGTCTGCTGTCCACATAAAAAAGAATGTAAGGTTTAGAAACTAAAATAAATGGTAAATACAGAAGTTGTGCCAAAAAACTATGAAATGACGGAACACATTAGGAAATTCCTTTACATTAACTAACTTAGTAGTATGAAGTACACCATTCGGCATAATAGCGACAATGAAAAAACAGCTTGCATCAAGTGAAATAATTAAGAAATACATATTTTCTTCTACACCACACGAAATACTGAATTAGCGTACTTAGGCCTATGGCTCATACGCAACCATGCACGATCCGATGACCGAAAGTCTTGATAATCGAGACAACTAATAAGACAATTGACATACATGTTATTGTATTTCACAATACAGAACTACTGTATTTACTTAAATACAAAACAAATCTTGGTCAGTATCAGTATAACGTCATGCAACTTAAGTAAGCCTACTTGCGTGCTGGACGTGTCTATTTGTGATAAACTAGCGTAATAAAATGGATATTAAGTTCAATAGATACTCGTACTACAAAAACAAGCTCTCTATGTACATTGAACAATTGGGATAAACCGGAAATCCGGATTAACGGTATCCAGGTAAACTGTAATTATATCCTAAAGAAGATTTAGGCCTACTGTATAAAGAGTATGAGATTAGAGCTGGTGAGATTATTAAATAATCAATAATCCGTAGCACGACAGCCCGTGAAGGACCAAAGCCGACTAGCCGGCTGCTGGCCTATGTCTACATGCCAGCAGATGTGAACGATCATCCAATAATTACAGGAATACGTGCGATCAGAACGATGACCTCCCTCCCCAAGCTGTTATAGCAGGTTTTCGAAACCGGATTTCATTATCTAGAATAGCTCCCCAAATTCATCATGATACTGGGTGGGCACCGGTCCCATACATTGGCCGAAATTTCATGAGAAAAGTCTTTCCCCATGAGGATTCGAACCAATGCACACGATGCTAAACAAAAACATTTGAATAGTTCTCGATGACGATAAGAATTCTTAGCATGATTTTCTTCAGAGCGGAAATTAATATTATATTCCTACGGCAAGTAAATTAACTCAATCTCAAAAGGGAGGCGTCCAGGTAAAATCTACGGTGATTCCTCACGCACGTGAAAATTCCACTCTTGTAGTTATACTCGTCAATCATTATGTAATCAATTTAATTAATTCTGTCTGCCTTACAGTGCTCTCTTCAGATAAGGGAATTAGTCTAGTAGGGTGAACAAGGTCTTTAGTTGATTATATGTATATGAAGATAATGGTAACCAACCAACTTAAACCAATCCGCAATAAATAAATTCACTTTCTTTTTTTACAAATATGTGAGTAATCAATCTGCAATTTCTGTTCACATTCATGGTAGCCTATAAAATGATTACATACGTTTTCTTCCATGTTACTTATCATAAAGACAGTATTTCATAATGAAATGTAACTTCATATTAAAACTACAATGAAAATAATATGAATAGGCTATCATTATTATGTGATTAACTGCAATAATGTTTTATCATCTATATATATAATTTGAACTGGTAATGAAAATTACGGGAAAACGGCTGAACGGATTTTAATAAATGACTCCTCATTTTGAAGCTTAGAACCCAAAGTTTTTCAGAAAAAAAAAGTATTTTTCAGTGAAATGTCAATTTTCCTACTTCATTTCCCTATTTTCCAAAATCCATCTGTCGTCAGTTTTGAGAAATAATGGCTTAAGAATGTTTAATGAGATTATTACCATTAAAAATGAAATATTATTATAGTTAATACAATTATGTGAGTATACCTATTTGCCACACATTAATGCTATATTGATATGAAAGTGAAACCTTTTGAGGTTTTATGTAGGCCTAAGTAGACGCAGAGAAAGAATATTTTAAATTAGATCTTCATTTCTATAATTTACTGAATAACAGCTATATATAATGTTACTGAAAACTATAAAACTTACGTAAGATAACACTATTGTTATTAAAAATGAAATATTTTTATAGCTATCAGTGATGTGGGTCTTTCTCATATATTTAATGGCAATGTGATGTACATATTTATATGTGTGATTCTCTAATTTTCCTAGGTAGTAATGATTCATGTTTCCTATTTTATCTGCGTCTTGAAACTAAATCAAAATTAATTTCATATTTCTTTGGTTTAATCGAACCTGAAATTTTCTTAACTCTCACCTATAATCCGCAATGACCTTAAATAGCTACTGCATTACTCCCACATGAAAAATTCTCACAACGTCCTAACATTTTACTTGCGTTTTCGGGTTTTCGCATTGAAATTCAAGAACTGAAGACGCATAAGTTTAAGGAAAAGTATTTGGCATAAATAGCATTCACTATTATGGACGCTAATAACTTCCAAAATGTCTGGTATTCTTCATTGGAAATAAATTTGAAAAATTTTAATTCGAACTTCTAATGAACTTAGTTTGCAGCATTTGCTGCACAAGCCACTAGTAGGCTATAATCATTTATATAGAATGTCTTACACTTTCGCAAAAGAAAGTTCTATAACATTGTTGAAAACAGACGTATTATTCATAAAGCTACCAAATCCACAGCATACTTCACCGTCACTTTTTGTGGATCTCGATTTCTGTCAACCAAAAGACTTGTATTACGGAAGTTAGAGTAACTAGGTCTCGCATTGGATAAAAAAAAAACTATGTGGGGAAAAGGTGTGTGCGCAACAGAAGAAACTTGATCCGATTGGTGCTAAACTAGAAATTTAGGCAAAAAAAATAATCCTCGCTCAATAAAGAGACTGAAAATATAGGCCTATCTATCTAGAGTTCAATAAAGTGGGGCCCATTCCTTATGATCGTAACATAGGCGTTACGTTCAACAGTAGCTTTTATTAAACCGCCACTAGAATAGCTCAGACAGTAGATGAGTTCGACTGCTGATTCGGGACTGCGTTCGAGCGTGAGTTCGATTCCCGCATGTGCCGATTACCTGGTTGGGTACTTTCCGACATTTTTCCCCATCTCTAATAATTAAAGGCAAAGATAATCACATGAAAAATCCTCGGAATTTCGAAACACAGCCTCATTATCACCAATTTCATCGACGTTAAATAACCTGCTAGTTGGTACAACATTATTATTATTATTATTATTATTATTATTATTATTATTATTATTATTAAATAACCGAAATTGCCTCTACCTTGCCATGCTTACTCCAGCAGGTATCACTTTTAAGTTGTCGATAACTTATCGAATTTTGCTAAAATTATTCAAATGTTTCAGTGAATTTAAATGGCTCAACAGTTTCCAATTCTACATTTTCTGTTAATTCCTAGTAAACATAATTATGACTTAAATAAAAGTTGTCACATTACGAAACACAATGGTTTCTGGCTATAAGTTACTGTACATTGGTCGAAATCAAATCTAACATGGATCTTAAGTTTGTACGTAATTGAAGACTTTAGGGGTAAATAATTCAATAACCCACATATACAAATTGCATACATTTTAATTTTTACTGCAAACACAAGAGGATTGCCATATTTTTCAAGCAGCATAATTCAGTAATTTGTTAATATATTTTCATAATGAAGTTATTTAACCATATCAAAGATAATGTGGCTTATAGGCTGTTAACAAAAAAACTGTCAATCTCAATTTTGAGAGTTATCACTATTTACCCCCGAGGTCTTCAATGTTATACATTCCAAAGTAACCCAATATAGTATAATGAAGAAACCAGGATGTTTCACATCGTAATCCAAACAGTTCCAAGGACGTAATGAATTCCCTAACACAATGACTATTCCAAACGTCACTAGGCTGCAGCAAATAGCTTTGTGTATATGCACCTGTGCACAATTGCGGAAGTAACTCACACTACTCAAAAGTGAACAAAACATTAAACCAAGATTTCGATTTCCTCGTATCCTTCCATTCTAAACAGAGTACATGCAATGTTGTAAATGTTTTATGGGGTTTCGTAAATAAAATTAATGTTTCAGACAATACGATCGAAATCGTGTGAAATTAAATGGTTATCGATTATCCAACTGATAAATGTTTTGTCATGTTGATAAAATGTAAGCATTTTGGTAAAGCTGTACGAGCGACGTAATTACTTATTTCTATGCACATACTTACAGTTCTTGTATTGTAGATTCAGTTTTCATTTTGCATCCGCTGACATTACCATATCATAATACTTAATGTCTACTGTTTCGTAATAAATCACAGTGCACCACACCAGTGAAATTGCCGAACTGACCTATCACTTGTTTACTTGTGTGAGATGAGGTACGATGAACTACTACAATCGTTAGGTCCGTCGGAATCGACGGAATAGTGACAAAACAGTATTGCCAAACTAGTGTGAGGAAAAGTTACTAAATAACACTAGAAAATCAGCTCATATGATCTATTGCAGTGGTATTCAATCTTATTTTTTTGCTAGTGTGCCCCCAAAATACTTCTTTTTTTTTTTACCTTCGTACCTCCAAACTGCATTACAATTAAATAAGAAATAGCAAAAGACTATGATTGATGTGTGCAGATTAAATCTACACTAATAATAAATCTGTAAGCGAAATTTTTCTGGTAATTTTCGATTTTCCAAAAATAATTGGTGTTAACATATATAATTAACCACCCTGAAACCGAAAATTGCTTTTTTGAAATTTTTGTTTGTATGTCTGTCTGTCTGTATGTTTGTTCCCTTTTCACGCGATAATGGATGAACGGATTTCGATGAAAATTGGAATATAAATTATGTTCGTTGTAACTTAGATTTTAGGCTATATGGCATTCAAAATACATTAATTAAAAGGGGGATTATAAGGGGGCCTGAATTAAATAAATCGAAATATCTCGCTTATTATTGATTTTTATGAAAAATTTTACATAACAAAAGTTTCTTTAAAAATGATTTCCGATAAGTTTTATTCTGTACAAAATTTTGATAGGGCTGATATTTAAGTCTGTCTGTCTGGATGTTTGTTACCTTTTCAAGCGATAATGGCTGAACGGATTTCGATGAAAATTGGAATATAAATTAAGTTCGTTGTAACTTAGATTTTAGGCTATATGGCATTCAAAATACTTTATTTGAAAGGGGGGTTAGGGGGGTTATAAGCGGGCCTGAATTAAATAAATCGAAATATCTCGCTTAGCCTATTATTGATTTTTGTGATAAATGTTACATAACAAAAGTTTCGTTAAATATTATTTCCGATAAGTTTTATTTCAGGCAAAATTTTGATAGGACTGATATTTAAGGATATACAAGAGTTTTAAAATAACAATACAATACATTTTCAACGCCGCCTCAGATTATAGCGTCGTTGTTCCGCAATTCCTATGTGCAAAATATAAAATTTTTCAGTAGGAAGAAAAAACAGGTTTATTCATTCTATGGCAGTGGTACATAGGAGATCGTGAAGTCTTACATTTTCGAAAGAAAGAAATATAATTACATATAGGAGATTGTATTATTTGCTGTATAACTATTTAAGTTATTTAATAGAGCAAAAATCTGAAAATCGATATGTCACAAAGGAGTTATTGCAGGAACGACATCGATGGCTATAATGAAATTAAAGCAAATGACTCCGTCTATTTAAGGCGGCCTTGACGTTTATCAATATTAATATACAGAGAATATTAAATTTGTCTGTTTATATGAAGTAATCTCAGAAGCTAATTTGGATAATTCCTTTACTATTTGAAATTTGTAGTTTCTCTAGATGGGTGTAATACTACATATAAGGAATGAGGTAAGATGAAAATAGATCTTTACGCACAGAAAAATTTCTTCGTACACAATCCACTCTATTAATTTGGAGTGATTTATTAAAGATGCATTCAAGACTAATTTAGAAAAATGTTAAACGGATTATCGTTGCATCAAAAACGGATGTTCTCTGAATCAAATGATCATATTTTAATTATTTGCATGTAATAACAAATAAGAAATATGTTAAAGGAATTATCATTGCACCAAATGAGTGGTCTCTGGACAAAATGATCGCATTTAATTACTTAAATACAAAATACAATTTAAATTAAGTAACATATTAAACTATTTATCCTTCTATCAAACACGAATGTTCCCTGGGGCAGATGTCCTATTTTAATTATGTAATTACTTTATATATTTTATTTCTAACAAGTGTAGCAGAGCGCACGGGTACAGCTAGTAATAATAATAATAATAATAATAATAATAATATCATCATCATTATCATTATCATTATACAGTGCATACAGTAGTTATTGGTGCAATAATAATAATTAATTATCTAAAATGTTATTGAAGTAAAGAAAAACTAGGGTTGATATTGGAAAAGGAAATAATAATTACGTAAATAGCAATAATTATATATATATATATATATATATATATATATATATATATATATACACCTTTTTTTTTTAATTCTAACACTTTTTTACGTGTGACTAAGTAATTTTATGTTCTTAACAAACAAAGTGTTAACCTGAACTTTAATCAATAAATATAATCCGTAAAATAAATATGTCAGCATTTTACATACAATTGCCTAATCAGTGGGATACGTACTGTAGCCTAATCCTCTTAGATTACTTAACGCTCATGTTGAAAATATGTAGGCCTACAGCCAGTACCGGTACCTACTGTAGGCCTATATTAGGCATAAATGAAAGAAATATTGGTAGCATTATCGCAACTCACTACTAAAATACCTTTTGTGTGTACACATTTACAAAACATATTTCATGTTCACAAAACGTCGTTTCTATGTTATTTTGTTACAACTCTTTGCATTACGAAGTCTCAGAATCGTCAGGAATTTTGTCCAGGTCGTCAGCCACAGTTCCAATTTTTCTCAGGGAAACTTGTGATACCGTACCATACTTTATAATTTCAGACGAAGGTCGAAGGCCTAAACTTACTGTCGGAAGAATGATCACTAATTCCGTGCTCACTTCATTTATAGGGTTTCTGTTCAAGGTGTTCGTAATAGTATGCAGCCGTTCGTCTACCCAATCATTCACAAGAATAGGATTGTAAGCACAATAAGCCTCAGGCTGCAGTGTAAGCCTTCGCGTCCCACCTCCTTACAAGAAAAAAAATGGTGCGATCAGGGGTAATAAGTACGGTACCAAAAGCTCTCTCGATTTCGCATGGGACCAAAAGAGAACTGGCATAGATGTTGAAGTCTCCGCAGTTGTTTCAAAAGGATTTACATTATTATGCCTCTCTGTACCTCATTCCAAAATTTCACCGTGTTTATTGTCACTATACAGCGTTCTCAGTAGTAGGTAGTAAGTTTTACTGTAGAGACGTTTATTTCCACAGTTCTCATACAAATATTACTTTATTATAAATATTTCCCTTGAACTTTCAAAGTAAAATGTGTAAGTGCCTTATTTGTTCCGCCACCAGACAGATAATAATGTCTTCATGTCCCCACTAACAAAGTAATAACAAATGGATCATTGCACGATATCTTGTTCTGAATAGTCTATCTACGTCAAGCTAATTTTATTATGTAGATTACCGGCGTATCCTATAGACTTGTCACGTGGGTAGAGCTACGAAGAGAGATTAGGCCCAAGAGTGCTATAGCCCTCTTGATTAGGCCTACGTAATAATTTCCTATACTAGACAGAAGAATGTAAAGATCAGAAAATGTCATCGTATAAGTAAAGATTAACTTATTGTTCAATAATTATACAAACTTTGCATTGCTAAAATTATATTTAACTACAGTATCTGTTCAAAATCTGTCAGATTTCCGGCTAGCATTAGACTTATGAGAACCTATTTTGTTTTTATTTGAATGAGGAACTGCCTGATACACAACCTCCACTCTGTAGGACCAGGTTTCTTTTCGGAGTTTCTTGTGGTTGTCAACCAATGCCATAAGGGTTCATCTCCTGTCTGAGTTTTCAGTTTCATGACGCCGAATACTGGCCATTCTTCCCATAATCTTCAGTATAAGCAGCTCCATCATGGGCAGGAAGGTAATGGAATTTTATACTCAAGCCTTTGTCACTATGCACTTGAAAGTTGTCATTTGCGTTGGCAAACCTTCTCATAAAAAAAACCGCTGCGTTATAGTTTTTTGAACCAATCAGAACATAATATTTTCTTTCAGCTGTTGCTGCTTCTGGAAGCGCTGCTGTGTTGTCGGTTTTCTATATGCTGTATTAGATGGTGTTACCACAGTCTATTAGACTGTGATGTTGTCCTGTACAGCGCTCTTTGCGGTGCCACCGCGAAACACGGCAGATATGAACTAAGCGCCCACCGTTGTAAAAATTCGTCTGCTTACAATGTTGTGTATAAGGAGCCAGAGCTACGAAAAACAAAGAAAAAACAGGCCTATTGTATATGCTGCATATAACTGCAATGTCAAAAGGAAAAAGACAACTGAGTTATCATATTTCATGTAAATTTTATGAAGTTAAGTCAATAGTTTTGTTAATTAGCTGCATTTCTTTTCATGCATAAATGTATAACAACGCCCGGCATACCATGCGGTATGTACAGTATTTTTCTCTTCTTGCAGATTCCCTTTGGAAAAAAAAAAAAAAAAAAAAAAAAAGGAACTGTTGAAACAGTGGATAATAAATATGAAACGAGACAAATGGTGTCTCTCCGAGCTGTTAATTTCTAGAAGTTCTTTCAGTACTCCATCAAAACATTTGTTTATAATTTATGATGCAGTTTCACACAGCGTATTGTTCAAGTCCCTAAATTATTTACTGTAGTTTTGGTGAACTGCATTTTCTTGAAAAAAAAAAAAAATGAAATTAACACTGTCTTTATTATATCATAAGCTTTACGTTTCGTAAGTGAGGATCTGAAGTTCATGTTGTTCTGTAAATGTGCAAGAAAACCAGCAATTGTTTGTACTGCCTTGTCAACAACTGCCTCCTACTCCTTGTCATGTACATATTTTGTCTTCTGAATGTGGAGAGCATAGGAAGCTGTGTTTAGTGGGATGCCATTTAACCCTTGTTGCGTTTTTTTATCCACTGATGTAACAAATCTTTGTTTTCTAAAGGAAAAGTGTAGGTTTCTCTGTTGTATATACCTAATGCGTAAGTAATTGCAGTGTATTATTTTTATTATTATATTTGTAATTATTGAAAAGTGTTTTTCTTTTACATTTAATATGTAATTAATATATTTTCTGAAGAAAAATCTTTCAGTGTTGAGTGCTTTCTTAATGAACAAAATTATGTAATATGAATATCCTTTATTTCTGTTCCTTGTGTCCGTCCTGCTTATAGAGAAGACGATGAGCTGTAGCTTATAAAAAGTAGGCCTATTTCTAAGACAAACGATAAACTAAATAAATGGTTCACTAGTAATATCCTTAAACTAAATACGGATAAAACCACTACAATTCCGTTTCAGGCCCAGTGAAAAACAAATAGCAATAAAATATTAAAATTGTGTTTCGACACCGGCATCCTTTATTTCTGCTCCTTGTGTCCTTACTGCTTATAGAAGAAGACGATGAGCTGTAGCTTATAAAAAGTAGGCCTGTTTCAAAGACAAACTATTAATCAAATAAATGGTTCACTATTAATAAAGTTAAACTAAGTACGGATAAAAGCGCTACAATTCCGTTTCAAACCCAGTGATAGCAATAAAATATAAAAATTGTATTTCGACACTCCCATCCAAAATAACGCAAAACTCTGTGGTAGGCCGTACTGTTGTTAGTATTTTGATTGGAAGGACATGAAGGACATAATTGAGCACCTACATGCAATAATGGGGTAAGTATGAATATATTTCGTAACTACTTACCACATTATTGCATGTGGGTGCTAAATTAACATTAATAATAATCAGTGATGCCACAGCCCTTGAAAAGCTCAGACAGACCAGACGGCTGTTGGCCTCACGTTCACATTTCGATAATAATCATACTCCACTGTAACAAAAAAATCTCAAAGCGTGTTTGGTCATGTTTTACCACGGTCGACTTTATGATATGATATGAACCAATTGTTAGCCGAGACAGAATCATTTTTCCCTCACTTCACATCAAGTTTGACTTGATGAAACAGTTTGTCAGAGCATTGAATACTGATTATAATTGTTTGCAACATATAGTTTCAGCCTTTTCTGCTTTGTAAAATCAATGGACCTCAAATTCGTGCCCTTGTACGTGACGAGGAATTAATCAAGAAGATGAATAACAAGAGAAGACAGCATGACTGTTTTTCATGACAGTTATAAAAACTTTTTCTGTAGCAGTAACAAAAAGCCGGACAACTATGAGTTGAATCCTCTAGATACAAAACCCCCTAAAGACCATTTTGTTCATAATTGAGTTACGCCCACATATTGCTTGCAGAGAATGAATTATAATTATTTATATAGTTTGAATTAAGAAAGCCACTAAATTTAAAGCAAAAGGTTTGTTAAAAATCACCGTCAGGTTGAAAACTCCCTCAATTTTTCACTACTCATCCTTCAGTTTTATGAAAGTAGATATAGGGGATTTTGAATCTATAGGATTCAGTTGTCCGCCAATGTTATTCATACTGTCGTATATTTCCGCAAATAAGATAGTCTTCAGATAATACGAGGTATAAATTTGAAGCACAATATTATGGTTTTGCTTAGATCTGTCCTTTAAAATACCCTCAAACTATAAACTGTTATGGGAAAAAGTGAAAGTGTAAACAGTAATAAAATCCTTAAACGAAATATGGAATTTCTAACGCGATGGATAGCACAGAGGACGATTTGTTATGGACTGGTGATGGCGAAGTAGAAACCGACTCGTCACATTCAGAATGGGACTTATATGATGGCGCTGTCAACAGTCAAAGTCAGGATCTATTTTACGAGCTCTTTGCCTCAGACAACGAATGTGATCTGTTGTTTTTTTTAATATGGTTTTAATGTAGAATTGTAATATCTCTTTTTCTTTTATCTGCCATACAAGACGACCCTGGTTTTGTGGATTTATTATGCAAACTTACATGCCACGTAGTGGATTAGCAGATTAGGAAGTGGAAGAAAGCTATGACGAGATAGAAGAGGTAGTTGAGAAGGAGAAGAAGGGTGCTGCGTAATCCTAATGGGCGACTGGAACGCAGTAGTAGGAGAAGGACAAGATGGACGAACAGTTGGAAAATGTGGATTGGGAAAAAGAAATGACAGAGGAGAATCTTTGGTGAATATCTGTAAGAGAAATGCAGTGAACGTTGAAAATACACTATTCCAACAACATAAACAAAGAAGATACATCTGGACATGCCCAAGGTACGAAATCAGATATCAGATTATACTACATACTGGTGCAGGAAATATTCCGAAATTGCTTAAAAAATGCAAAGGCTTTACAATATTAACTCAGACCATGTCCTGTTGGTAATCGAAGTAGATTTTTGTCTGAAGAAGATAAGAGGAAAACAGGTGACGAAGAAATTTTCAAGAGAAAGCTGCTACATTAAAATCCACACCTGAGAATAGTAATGAATACTGGACTCGTCTAAAAAGCTGTATAAATATACCAGCAGGAGAACCAATAGAATACAGAGAAGGTGTGGAAATGAAGAAACCTTGAGTCACAGGGAAAATGGACGAAAGGAGAAAATGGAAACAAATACAAAGAAGACTTAACTATGAACCTATTTCATGTGAACTTCGTTGAATATTTCTACTGAAAAAAATAATTTCAAGTCAATGATGTGTGATACAAATTATAACCAATGATGCATTTATATTTAAAAACAAAATAAGTCAATTTGTAATCTCTAACTTACTTTAATGAGTCTCCGATCAACAGCGTCCATGATCTGGCCTTATGTATGTACCACTACTTGTAGTTATCCTGTTTAGCCAAAGAAGGACGCATTAACCTTTCCATTTTACAGTATTTATTGTGTTGGTAGGTAAAGTTTTACTAAGAAATTTTATGTAAGTGACATCTTAGAAATTTGTTATAGGCCTAAACATGAATTAATTAAAATATCGAGTGTCCTAAATAAGGCAAGTCACGGAAAATTGGAAAAATACTTTCAGCCATTAATAAAACTGGCATCATGCATCATTCTTTGTTTCACCCGCTCGCCACGATGAGGCACAGGATATGAGCGGGGCCTGAAACAAAAGAAACAAAATAAAACAAAAAAAATGTATTAGTGAATATACAAAAGTAGTTTGATTTCTATTAATACCATTTGAGCACTACCTCCATTTTTCCTTTACTTACATTTACTCTCCCTTCATAAATCAGGATCCTCAGTCTGGTGACTTCTGAATGCTGCATATAAAGTTGTAAGAATTATAACAAACGGGGAAAATCAAATATTGCATTGTGTTCAAGATGTAAATCGGATAATTCCATAAATGGACACAAAATATTTATATTTCATTTGCAAATAATTTATTATTATATTTAGGAATTGGTTGGATCACTGGCTGAAAAGAAACTGGCTACTGAAGGATGCACTGAAAGGAATGGTGAACGGGAGAAAGTTGGGGGCAGAAGAAGATACCATATTATAGACGACATTAAGATATATGGATCATATGAGGAAATTAAGAGGAAGGCAGAAAAGAGGAAAGATTGGAAAATGCTGGGTTTGCAATGAAATACCTGCCCACCCACACACACAATATTTATACATATTATACAAAACCATCACGATGGTCCAGTGGCTAGAGCGCTGGACTCAATCCTGTGAACCCAGGTTCGATCTCCGGCATAAGCACGCATCCATTAACACAGGTATTCTCCGGAAGCTCCTGTTCCTCTGAGGTATCCTAACAAATCTCCCACAACCTCTTCTCAAAGTGGGTGTAGTGAAGACCAGTCTTCTATGGCGCACCATGGACGACTGTCTGTAAATTGGTCTACACAACTGGCTTCATATGATGAAACATATTGATAAACGCACAACAATTTAACAGAACCCATCTACATAGAGAAGTATTCATTCTATGCTAAAAATATATCAAGAAAATTTTAAACTAATTTATGCTCAGAAGGAAAAGTAAATAAATATAATAAAAACTTATTGAGAAAAAAAGAACACTTATTTTAAATATTCACGTTATTTTTACGTTCACTCTTTAGAGAGGGAATTTCAGTATTTTATAGGGCAACTTTTACTTTTAATTACATCAATTCTACGGGGAATAGAGTCTTCTTCTTCTTTTTCTTTGGTTCTACAGCCGGGTTCCAGCCTTGACCGCCCCAACGATGCTTTTCCATGTCCTTCGATCTAACACCTTTGTTTTCCATCCTCTAACACCTGCTGGTATTATATTCTTCTCCACTTCATCCAGCCATCTTAGCTGAGGTCTCCCTACTTTTCTGGTGCCAAAAGGTATAGTGAGAGTCAATTTGTTGCAAGGATCATTTTCATCCTTCCTACAGATATGGCCCAGCCACCTGACTCTCCTAGCTTTAATTTCTCTGCAAACATTTGGTGCTTTTTGTGGTATAATTCAATTATATCTTTTCCTCCAATTGCCTTCATCATTTACTGGTCCGTATACCGTCCTCAGAACCTTTCTCTCAAATATACTCAGCCTACAATTGTCGGCACTGCCAACTGCCCAGGTTTCAGATCCATACAGCAAGACTGGTCTTATTAATGTTTTATATAATTTGCACTTAGTGTTGAGGCTGATATCATGGGAATAGATTCTACTAATTCTAATTTCTTTGGCAGTCATAGCTCAAAGTAAGATGCTCTTCTTCATTAGACTTAAGTAGAAGAAAAATACATCAGTTCGCTTTACATATAGTTTAAGGTGTAATCGAAAATCATCTTTTGTTGCAGGATTTGCACAGTTTTTAATTTTCTCCTTCATTCGTAAACATGTTGAACAACAATCAGTTGGAGGACTTGCAAAGCTTATGTTGTACTCATTAACAATTATACTTCGAAAGTATTCATAATTGACATGAAGCTCCTAGTCATGAGGTTTCTTGTACTCATCCCACATAGTTGAAATGCTTAAATGGCTGGTTTACATTTTTTGATCTGCAGTAGTGACTCTGAGATGGTTATTTCTCAATTAATATTTTAACCGATTGTCTATTATGGGCAAATTTGTTATTTGGAAAAATGCCACCTCTTGTTTTTTTTGACCAAACACCTTGCTTGAGAAATTTGTTACATAAATTTTGAAGACGAGACCTTCCTATTTGAAGTGCTTCTAGGAACAGAATTATTTCTACAGAGCGGTCTATGACATTCTCTACGGCAAGCGGGCCCAGCGTCAGCGTTTGTCATTCCCGGTGGACGGGGTCCGCCACAGTCGCACGCTACAGTCTTTCTCTCTCTGTCCCTGCTTTCTCTCTCTTTCCCTGCCTTCAAGGACACATTGCAACAGATAGCTGTTCTTCTGTTGTCTATGAGCTCTGTTGACGTTTGAATTGATGTACGTACGTCTTAGATGAAGAATGAAGATTGTGGCTTAGTATGGCATCACAAAAGTTTACAAGCCACAGTTATTAAGCCACAATCTTCATCTAAGACATAGGTACATCAATACAATCGTCAACAGAACTCATAGATAACTGAAAGCAGCTATCTGTTGCAATGTGGCCATGTGCTATGTCCTTGAAGGCAGGCAAAGAGAGAGAAAGCAGGGACAGAGAAAGAAAGACTGTAGCGTGCGACTGTGGCGGACCCCGTTCACCGGGAATGACAAGCGCTGACACCGTGCCGGGCTCACTTGCTGCCGATTGTTGTAGAGGATGTCATAGACCGCTCTGTACATACCTGAGTGAACATTATCCTCTCTTCATATTTACTCGGTAACATTTTTACTGATACAGACTTGCTGAAAGAATTCTTGCGAGATCGTTTGCGTTTTGGTGATAGCACCGTCACATACTTCAGAACCATTTCATTTTGCATTCAGATCTGGCTCCTGGAAGAACTTCTGGTTGATTAATCTCACATCCTGTAATGTAAATTCAAAGCATCTGAATTTTGAATTTGTGGATGCTGACAATTTGGGGGTCTTGGGAAACGTTTGCAGTGTATCTGAAACAATATAAAGTAATATTGTAAAATTACATGCATTATAGAAACGATAATAAACTAAACAAGTTATCATAGAGCATAAAATAAATTATTTATACTAATATTTGAATACAGTAGGCAGTAACTGAACATAACTAACCTCATTCGTTTCGCCTTGTTTCCTTTCAAGGATTGTTCATTTCTCGTCTTTTTTCGAGCTCTGTCGGGAGCAGCAGATGTTACTTTGTTGTTTGAGGTTGCCACTCTATTTTCCTCATTCATGATTATTGTCAATTCACTGTATTAAATGACAACTATTAAAACTCCAATCGTATCTACAAAAGCACTTTTCCTGTTAACAATAATCAGTACATAGCTGTTCTTCAATGCTGAAAACATTACAACATTATTTTTAAAATTCTCTTCAAATCATTAAAATAACATGGTACCACAACAAAGAAGAAATAGCATGAATTATACACAAAGGAATCATTTAATGAACACTAATTATTTTGGTTGCAGATGTAATAGTGATAGCAGAGGATTTATGATTGAACAAAACACATTTTACATTTTATGTAACTCTATAGTAGGAGGACAAAACATTCCTTGCATCTGCACCTTCAATAGTTTTCTACCATGGACAGAACACGTTCAGTCGCTTTATTTGTAGCTTTATTGATAGAGAAGATAATAAGGAACAACATGTCGCAAAAAAAAAATCAACAAAATATTATCAGTGGACATAACACGTTTTGCAAAGAAGAACTAAAAATGTACTAAATACTCCTTCGGAATTTAAATAAGAATTGCCACGTTATTAATAATATAATGCTGCAAACAAAAGTACACGCAAATAATATGCATAAAATAAAATCTTATAATGTAGTACGAATTAAACTTATAATCCCAGGATAGAACTGACTTTTCTTAAGAAACGCTTCGATGATCACTATACCTTAGGTTGCAGATTGAGAATTCATGCTATGTCTATATTTAACGCCAGACTTCATTACAAATCACATTGCAGTGAAGTTTCTACGTTATTGTATCTTACTGGACTCAAAATCAAACCATTGTGAAATAATCACACTGAAAAATGATCTACTAAACGCTCCTTCCGAAATTAAATTTCGCGTAAGTTCTACAAGAATGCCACGTTATTAAAAATACTGCGCTGGAAATAAAAGTACCCGCAAATAATATGCATGGAATAAAACTTTATAATGTAATACGAATTATACTTCGAATTCCAACATAGCACTGGTCTTTTTGATGATACGTTTCGATGACCACTAAACTTATATGTTAGGCTATAGACTGAGGATTCATGACATATCTTTCTTGAATTAACGCGATGTTCCTTTACAAATCATATTGTAACAAGAGATTCTACGTTATTGTTCCTTTCTGTACTGAAAATCAAAGTTTTTTAAAATACATACACTGAAAATAAACTTGTACTTCATACACGTTTCCAATTAAATTATCGCACAAGTTCTGAAGTATTGCTAATATTCATAGGAAAAAAAATCACAATTTAGTTCGAAATCAAATTCCTATCTTAAATATAGAAAACATATTAAAAAACAGAACTTGCCTTTCTGATAACACGTTTCGATGATCACTAAACTTATATATTAGGCTGCAGACTGAGGATTCATGCCATGTCCTTCTTCAAGTAACCGGAGACTTCATTACAAATCATATTGTAAGAAGAGGTTGTATCTTACTGTACTGAAAATCAAAGTATTTTGAAATAATCATACCGAAAAATTATGTGCTAAATGCTTCTTCCGAAATTATATATCGCATAGGTTCTACAAGATTGTCACGTTATTAATCATATTATGCTGGAAAGAAACGTAGGGCCTACACGCAAATAGTATACATGAAATAAAACCTTATAATGTAATATGAATGAAACATCGAGGATGACGAGAAGTGGAATAACGCAAGTAGGAGATAGTTCAGGGAGTAGTGATGAAGGAAGAGAGGAAAAGAAGGTGAAAAAACAGTATGACTTAAGGAAATGGTGTGGAGGGGAAATAAATCGTGAGAAAAGAAAACTAAGACCTAAAAAGTAGCAATGTGGAAAAGTGAGTAGTGAAAAGTGCAAATAATTAGAGATGTTTAGTGAGGGGAAATGTGTCATACAGGAGGGGGTTATAGTATTTTTGGTGTAATAATGGATTAGGAGTAAACTTGTGGAAGAATTGATGACAGACAAGAAAAGACTAGTGAAAGAATACTAATAATGTGAAGTGCCGCCTCACCAAAAAGTATATTCCTTGAAGACAAATATACATTCATTCACATTCAATATGAATGAAACTTCTAATCTTAGATAGGGCTACTTACAATATAAATTAAAAGCGATCCCGATGAAACGTTTTGATGATCACTGCACGTTATACTGTAGATGAGGATTCATATCATATCTGTCTTGAATTAACGTGTTTCTTCTTTACAAATCACATTGTAGTAAGAGATTGTACGTTAGGCCTATTGTTTCTTACTGTTATGGAAATCAAAGCATTTTGAAATATTTACACAGAAAATAATTTAATTATCGCATATGTTTGATAAGAATTGCCACGTTATTAACCATATTTTGCTGAAAACATAAGTAGGTCTACATGGAAATAATGTGCATAGAATAAAACCTTATTAATTTAATGTGAATTAACTGCTAATATTAGACACCGGTATATAAATGTTTCGGTGATCACTATAGGCCTACTGCATATTAGGCTGTAGACTGAGGATTCATGCCATGTCTTGCTTGAAGTAAGCGAAGGCTTGATTACAAACTACATTGTAGGAAAAATTCATATTTTATTGTTCCTTGCTATATTTTTGAAATACACTGAAAGTAAAGTTTCACTAAATACCCCTTCCGAATTTTAGTATCTCACAAGTTATATAATTATTGCCACGTTATTAATCATATTGTGCTGGAAGTAATATACATACATAGCATATAGCCTTTGTTAATTTAATGCCAATTAAACTTCTAACCTTAGATTATTTAATAAAAAGGATGCAACTGATCTTTCTGATGAAAAGTTTCATTGATCACTAAACGTTAGGCTGCAGACTGAGGATCCATGCCATGTCTTGCTTGAATTATCTGAAGATTTGATTACGGATCACATTGTAGGCTATATCTACGTCACAGCGTTACTTTTAGATATTTGTTACAGATGTAGATTGATCCTGCTCACATTTCACGCGCTTTGTTAACCACTAATCAAGTCACACTTAGCACGATATTAATTGCATCGATTGAAATAGATGTAAAGGTAATTGGTAACCATGAAAACGTAACAACAATATCATTTCGTCATACTGTGTTGAGTGTTTCAGCGCTCTACACTTTGGATAAGCCGAGACATAGATGGGAGGGTAATATTAAAATGGATTTGAGAGAGGTGGGATATGATGCTACAGACTGGATTAATTTACCTCAGGATAGGGACCGATGGTGGCTTATGTGAGGGCCGGTTTCTGTGAAAGCCATTTATAAGTAAGTAGGCTAACAATTTAAACAAGGCGAATTTCTTTCTGTGCGATTTAATCAAATGGAATGTATCGAATACGAATTATACAAACGTACGTACCTATATGAATATATCATACGCTTGAAATATGAAATTTTCTTATTTAGGTCTGATATGTGAATACGATTTAATAATTTAATTATACAATTTGTACCATAATTCATGTTGTGTAACTTCGTATCTTGAAATAAAATATGCGGTATTGCAATCCCTTTGTTAATGACAGAATTAATGTTGTCTTACTAAAACAAATGAAAAATATTTTACAATTAATAAAGGAAAATTCTATGAAGTATGAAATAATTCTTATACTATGGAGCTTCGATGTAAAACAATAACGTGATGTACTAAAATTCTTTTCACCCAACCCAGGTATGGGAATATTGTTTGAAACTTGAGGTACGGTACATAACAATTTTGCTTAGGTTATTCCTTCTAGGAATAGCTCAAGTGTTTTGAATTTAGCGTGCATAAGGTCTTTATTTGAGATTAAATTACTAGCACATATTTAACGAAATACTAGGTTTTTCCACTTCAGCTTAACTGATTTATGCAAACGAAATTTTGACAGCTGGCGATTGCAATTTAAGTTATCGCCACGCCCACTTTGTTTTGGACGCTTAAATTAATGGCGGACGGTCGTTCAATTTTCTTCAAATATGGCGGCGCAATGGCCACTCTATATCTCTCTCTTTCTAACTCGTTGGTCGGTTCCCTTGGCGGTAAGGCAACACACGTGGTTGCAGCATGATGGCCACCTAGCACATTTCACACATAATGTTCGTGCGTTCTTAGACAATGACTTTCAAGACAGGCTGATTGGCCATAGTGAATCTGTGGCTTAATCACCAACATCTTCTGACCTCACCAGTCTGGAGTTCTTATGGGATCACATGGGTACCGTATGCTAATGTACACCATTGCTGTAGCCTAAATGATGAGGGCCTAAGAAACAGTATTTTGGTGGCAGCGGACTAGACATGTGCCATCGCGCATCGAGTGTGTCGTGACAGTGAGCTCTGTTCAATGTCTCTCACTTTTACATCTCTAATTGTTCACAGAGTGGGCAGGAAACAGCTCAACCCAGCAGGGTGACATGCTTTTGCTTTATGTGACGCAGAGCTCCTAACTCTTAACTATAACGCCGTCTAAGAGAGCAACGTCGACTTTAGGTTGTCTGACAAAACAATGTTTGTTTTGACTTCTTTTATCATCCATTAAATGTAATGCACGGACTTCTTGCTTCTTGGGCATTTTGTATAGTGAAAAATAGCTGAGGTGGGTGTAGGTACGAGCTCCTAACCTATAAAATGCTTCTCAATAGCTTTCGAAAATAATCGCATCTCTTCACTATGGCGGTTGTGCACTTGACAGCTTTGCGTAATGTTGGTAGCGAGAGATCCGACGTTGTCACAATGATCATTACACAAGTGGGGTAACGGCGCAACGCCGACCCTAAGTTGTCTGGCAAAATTAATTTTGTTCTCTCTTACCATCCGTTAAATTTAATGTACGGACTTCTGGGACATTCTGTATAAAGCAAACATGCCTCACCAGTCTCGCCAGCCTTGAGGGTCCGATCAGTTTCGTGCGGATGTTACAGGACTGCTTTGTCTACGTGATGGTTTACTTTTCGTTTCGATATGTTTATTTGTTCAAAAGTTATAAGCGATTCTAATTTAACACTTATTTTACGACATCCTTACAAAGCAGGAGGCGACAGTGTTGCCAACTGAAGTGTACGGAAAGTCGCCAAATACTCGTTTAAAAGTAGCTAGATTCAATACAGAAAGTTTCATTTTTGCTAGAGGGTGCTGAAAAAGTTGCAGGCAAAAATTGATGGCGACACTGTTTGGAGACCTACAATGCCAAATATAAAGACTTTTTATACGTAAAAAGAAAAAGGTAAAGGTATCCTCTTCATAAGTCATGAAGGTGCTTGGAGGGTGGGGGTGCATTAAGGTAGAGCTCCATGTTTTCATGACTACGACACTAGAATGAGTTGGTGGTGTTAGCATCACGTTGTTTGTCTTTTATTCCTGGGAGAACCTCAAGGCCATTCTGGAATTTGGCAACGAGAAAAATCCTGCAAACACCAGGGATCTCCACTTTATGGCGTACATTATGGGATTACTGTGTACGCTCACCAATATGAGTCACACACAGAGGAACTAGGGTTGCCAGGTCTTACGTTTTTCCCGTAAGCTTTACGTTTTACTTTTGCCCGTAAGACTATTTCTTCCTTTTTTTTTTTCTTTAATCCACGCACATTAAAGGATCTTATTTTGGAAGCCCTGGCATATTGCAATTCCAATCACATTACATATACGGTATATGACACTTTCTTTTTAATAGTTCTGTTAACATTTTTGTGAGTTTTATGCCAATGTGCTGCATTATCTTGAAAAAAATGCTATAATTTTACAGAAACTAATCAATATCGGTACCGGTATTGAAAGTTAGCCTACATAGTTTTTCAAGGAGTCGAGAATTAGACTATTCTATTTTTGAAAATGAGGTTGATATATTGAGACTACAAGAATTTATGTATCTTGATGAACTGTGTGAGGAATTTCGTGAGATTGGGTTGTTTTATTAGAGTGTAATCATTATCAAGGAAGTGATGTTGGTAAGTGATTTAATTTTTTTTTTTAAGTTTATAAAGAAAGTGTTTCAATCATAAAATCATAATTAAGGTTCCTACTAGCATTTCAGCTTCTAATGCCTTGTTAGGAAGGGTTTTATACTAGTGAAGAATAAATGGACAATTGTTATAAACAGGAATCATCCTGAGCTGATCAAAGGAGAATTACAAATTGTAGGCTACTGAATTTATCTTTCATTTGTTAACATTTTCACTAATTTGCAAAACAGGATGAAAAATTGTTAAAAGCAACTAAATCAGTGGCGAAGCTCTTAAGAAATTTTTGAGGCTTACAAAAAATTTGAGATATTATATCTAGTAACAGTATAAGTTCGTAATAACGATGTATCATAACACTTGGTTTCACTCCGATCCTTCCATATATGTTGGCAGTCATTCCACTGCAAGCCGTATAACGAAGCGCTACAGCCTCACTCACAGGCAGGGGCACTCACAAGCTTGAAAGGAGGCCGAGGAGGAGGGATTTTCTTTTTCTGTGAATGTGCTGCATTGTTGACTGTTAGTTTAATAAAAAGTGCATGCATATGTGTGTTACATACTAATTTCGTGTAAAATGGCTTGTATTGAAAGAACATTGAGGCCATTATTTGCAGAATTAAAAGAGAAACCATTTTCAAGTTGGGCATAAGAACCGAAATGAGCTTACAAAGATAGAATATCGACACTATATTTACATATTAAAATAGCAGATGGAGGAAGACAAAATAGAAAATTTCAGTTTTATTGTAGAAGAAATATCTTTGGCTAACAGAGTGCTGTGAGACAAATAAAGTTATCTTGTTATACCTGTATTCTGATTGGGGGTGAAAATGAGTGGTCATCATCTTCTTGTAGGGTCTATGTCACAAAAAATTGTTATAGAAAAGTCAAGAAACGTCTGCTGTATAAAAAGAAGCAAGGTAAGCAAATTTTCTCAGCCTACCCAGTATTTACATCTTAGCTTCGCCACTGAATTAAATGTAGATAATGTAAATAACAGGTTCTATTCAATGTAATAAAATAAACATATCGTTGCAAATTTTTCGTTTTTTTTCCTGGCAAAACTTGGCAAACCTAAGGCGAACTCAATCCTAAACATCATTAATTAATTAATTCATTTGACATTCATCCATTTATTCGTCTGCTACATATTGTATAGAATTTGGTACTACATAAAATAATTCAATTTTTTTTATTAAACTATCAGTCCTTATGACAACTATTTATTAATATCATATACAGCGCAAAAAATAAAATAAAATTTATTAAAATAATATTGCTAGCACAATATTCATATTCTCTCTCAGACATTGTATTGACTACAAATAGAAAATAACGTATGGAGGTGAATCATCAGTGCAATTAATTGACAATATATTCAGTAATGAGTGTAAAATATTTGGTACAATCTGCATGTAGTACTGATAATGCTAATGATTCAACAGTTCTTAAGTATTGGTACTTTATTTAAAGAGTTACTAATAGGTAATATCTCATGATAATACGACATGAATTTGAGTAGGCTAAAATTTAACCGAAGTCGTTATAATTCTTTAAATTTTAAATATGATTGTTCATGTTTGTATGTTATATTCATTTTCATATAATTTTTAGTCTGTAACATGAAGTCACTTCTTGGATTTAAGTTGATTGAAGAATCATGAAGTCAAATTATTGAACCATCTGTAATTTTAGGTATCTCAGATTCGAATGTACATTCAACTCTTGATTAACTTACTTGGGAACAGGTTATCCATGATGTGGCTTAATCAGGATAAAAATTATTGCTAACAACGTTTCAGTGTTTTGTGGCCACAGTTTGACTAACATTTTGATTTCGCTTCCCCCTACCAATGAGCAAGCACGTGAAACATCAATCCTTGGGCGTATCTTTGTGTTCTTGATTTGCATATTTACAGTCTATTAAATTAGCTTAAGGGACAAGGCGATAGTTTATTGGATGACAGAATGGTTTTGTGGGAACTTCATCAATTAAGGATTTTTGTTTCCTTTGCTGGTGCCACGCATATTACTGTGTATAATGTGTATCCATTTGAGTCTCTGCCTACTTTTTGGGGATTATGACGAATGCTGTTCTGCGGTTGGGACACTCATGAGATCGGATTCTGTTAACCGTGTGTAATAGGATGACATGAGTGTGGAAGAAGGCAGGATGAATGAAAACGAAAGTGATAATGATGACGAAATGAGTCTAGGGTAATTTGCTAGGAGAGGTCGTTGCATATAGACCACTTTTACACTAAACCTAACCTTAGTGTATACAACGTGAACGTATACTAAAACATTAACCTAACCTAACCTGTCACAGATTAAGGAAAAGGTTAGGTTAGGTCAGTTTAGGGTTTAAGTATATCTTGCAAAAACAAATTTTAGGTTTAGTGTAAAAGTGGTCTATATGCAACGACGTCTCCTAGCAAATTACCGAGTCCAGAGTCTAATGCCGAAAGTTACTCAGCATTTGCCCTTAATGGGTTGTAGAAAAACACCAGAAAAGCCTCAAACAGACAACTTGTTCCAACCAGGATTCGATTCTGGGCCCACTAGTTTTGCACTCTTACATGCTGACGATTACTCCAAAGCAGTGGACAAGAGTTGTTTCGCTTAAATAAAAAAGTGTGTTACGTACTGATTATTTTGTGAAAATTTGAGTACCGATATTTTTTTTAAGCTGTGAATATAGGTAGTTTGTAGTTAATTATCTATTGGTTTTGTATATTTCTGTGTGTGTTAGTATTGTAACATCAATAGAAGCATTCAGATAGCTCCAGAATATGTTTACTTATTAGATTTAAGATTTACTTATAAAATATCTTGTTGTATTAAGTTCTTGGATTAATTTTGATTTTTTAAACCTTGAGTGTCATTCTTGCGTGTAACCAAGAGTTGACTGTACATAAAAAATAGGATACAGAATTGTACTTTTTGTTATCTGTAATATGATTCACAATAAAAAAACCAAAAGTAGTTCAATAAAAATCCCTTGCAATAGATAGAACTACATTTGTGCACGACCTTTAATGTATACAAAGTTATAATTAGGTACTTCTTATTTAGAATATTTAAACACCATTTTCATAAATCTTGATCACAACAAATGAGCTTACTGATCTGTTTATTAAACTAATGTACACTGCTGTGGTGTAATTTTATTACTCCAAGAAATCAACTTCCTTAAGGAGAGAGGTTATTATTATTTTTTTTAATTGGCACATTATCTAAATTTTTATTATAAGACAACCAATATATGATTACCAGTACTGATGGAATGTGAGTTAATGGTCTTGTATTTTTTCGTATTGTACTGGTACTACTGTAATTGTGTTCTGGCCTACAAGCTTCTGTAAATGTAGGATTACTGACATTATTTCCAACTGCTAATTACAAATTGATCACCATAATATATTGAAACAACTGTCATCATATTTACAAATGACATTAGTTCCAACTGGCAGTCATAAATTGGTTGCCATATACTGACACATCTTGTTCTCTGTCAATGTAAAATGTTCAGGTTTTGAGTCATTGGTAATAAAATATATAAATAGAGGCACATTCGACCCCCATATGTTGAATATTCTTCCAATGGTATGTGAAATAATTGTGACTCACATAATTAAGATTGCTATCATATGCAAAAGTAAAGTTTGAGCTTTGATAATATATGTGTACTGGTCATTCTTGTCATTGTTATGTTATTTTACCAGTTTAACATTGAAATCAGTGCTCTAAACTTATACTATGAATATGAATGATTAATTATGGTGCATCTTATAGAACAACTGTGCCTCTATGAGAGCAATTTTAAGATTAAAGAAATGAGAACTTACACTCTAGTTATATTAAATGTTTCATTTTTATTTTTGATTAATGCAGTTTCACATGACTGTTCACGAAATAAATGCGGTGATCTGTTCATGCATTAGGATCTCGATGCTGAATGACTATTTGAGTGATAATTGCCACATAGACGTATATTGACATATTAAACTTCCATAGTATATGTAGGGATTACTTGTAATTATCACTGTCAGACTGACTCTTGTCAAATATACAAACATGACATTTGCACTAAGTTGAGATAACTTTGCCTGTTTTCAGCCAGAATGTGCTGAAATTGCTTTACCTTGAACAGGGTAGCATTCCATAACTTGGCATATGAAAAATATCATTGATTTATTTTCTTTAACTTAAAAAATATTTTACTTAGATCGCAAATACTGGATAAATAGTTAATTAATTCAGCTATTGTTTTATTAAAATAATTTTATATCTGGGACATAATACTTGCACTAAGATAATGTAAAAATGCAATAATTCATTCAAACAACTTTAAGTAAAATAACGGTTTTTCAGTTACTGCTTAAAGTAGATCTGTGTAAAGAAATATAACATTTTCTGTTGATTTAGAATAAAAGACTTCACCTACAGAACGTATCGGTAATAGATTAATAGGCTCTCTTTTGTTGTAAATTTCATTTGTGAACATGGTAAGAAGTTCCAAAAAAGGTGTGTTCCAGAAATTATGTTAGAGAAGTAGACCAGCAGACATCTACATCATGTGCTTCAGTAACCAAAATGCAGTTAAATGAAATTTTTTATTGGAATTGAAATTATGTAGATAGATTCAATTTTATATTGGTGATAAAAATGTATACACAATATTGAGAATTGGGTCTCATATGTCATTATATTATCTCTGCCATTGAAGGTAAAGCTTTGTTAAATGAATAGCTAGAGCACCAGTTTCTGATGCCAGATTTCCGGGTTCGAATTCTGGCTAGTTCAAATGGAATTTATGGAAGAATTTTTTGGTTTATGTTATATTCCTCAATATAATTCCATCACTTCATCATCGTCGTAGTTATCATCTTTTAAGATGGATAGTAGCGTCGTGGTTGTGGCATTATGCTGCAAGCTGGAAGATAGTGGGTTTGATTCCCGATGGAGTCATGGATTTTTTCCATTGGTCTAATCCTTCCAGCCGCACTATGGGCCTGGGATTCACTCAGCCTCTAACAGAAATGAGTACCAGGCGTATTTCCTTGGTGGGAAAGATGGTCAGCAAGTAGGACTGACATCCTTACTGCTACTCAGTACCGATTGTATTGTATGGTGGGAGCCTTAACAGCCCTCCATCCTAAAGATCTTTCGGGGTCTCTAATGGTATAGAATACAATACTGGTACATTTGTGTGGCTGAAGAGTACATAAAAAAAGATAAAGGAAAAGTTTCCTATTTACATTCTATGAAGAAGCAAGAGAACACATAGGTAGAGTTACCATTCTTCGGGCATTGTTCACTCTCGTGTGTGTCTTAAAGAGATACAGAAGTGAATCTAAGTAACAAACTAATAATAAAGTACGATATTATTTTTTGCCAGTTTCAATTATATTTTATTGGTAATTACCATTAGCGATTGTATTAATTTGCAAGTTACACAGGGGAACTTTGTGTTTCGTTGTGTAATAGATTAATGTTGTTGCAGTACACAGTCACATCCCACATTTTCTTAATTCAGCATCCTGTTTACAGATTCTAGTGACATCAAAGGGGGTTCCAACTATCTGTAACTCAGGTCCTCATTAATATGATAGAGGCATGTGTCTCAGAGCCATTCTGAAGTTATGGTACCGGTAGTAAGCAAAATCTTATGCTTCGAAAAGGAATCGAATCATCATTTTTGCTGGTCATAGCCAGAAACTATGTCAGCGTGTTATCATAGTTGCTAACCATATCAATATAATTTTTTTGTTACTTCGGAGAAAATCCTCAGTACATAGTGATAAAATAAATTGAGTTTGCTTAATGTTCAGCAGTGGGCGTAACAAATTGCTAATAGAGTTGATTTCGGGGAAAAACTGATATGTAAGACACTCTTGGCATCGTTTTGTCCATAACAGGACGAAACTCTTTGCCAATAGTAATTTGTTTCTTGGGCTGTTCAATCGGAGGTTGTGGGGCTGATACTGTTGTCATCTTTTTTCTCTTGTAGTAGAATATTTCTCCAGCGAGTGTAATCATAGCCAAAGCCAGCCCAAACAGAGTTGCAATGAATACTCCTCCTGAAATGAACAATAGCAAATGCATGAAGTTTGTTTTAGTTTAGATGTATTCAAGAATTACCTATGGTAACATATATATATATATATATATATATATATATATATATATATATATATATATATATATATATATATATATGTGTGTTGAACCGTAAGTAATGTCGTTAATTTCAGGGAGTTATTCATTGGGGTATTTCAAACAAACAAGTTTAATACAATTTTGGTCATTTTTGCTTTCTTTTCGAGAAATAAATTGTTTTATATGAAACATTTCATACAATGTTTTGGGAAAGCCATTGATTTAATTCCCAATATGCTCAGTAAGTTTAAGAGAGCAGTGTTTTGTAATAATAAATGATTGACAGAATTTAGTTTGCCCTTTAGATGTGCAGAAATTTGATTCGAACAAATACGAAAAGGAATTTTAAAATATTATATTTGTTCGAAACAAATTTCTGCATATTTAAAGGACAAAAGTAAAATTCTTTGAATCATTTATTAACATAATACACTGCCTCTTAAACTGACTGAGTATATTGGGAATTAAGTCAATGGCTTTCCCAAAACATGCTATGAAATCTTTCATATAAAATAAGTTTTATCTCGAAAAGAAAGCAAAAACGAGGAAAATTGTATTAAACTTTTTTGTTTGAAATATCTGAAGAAATAACCCTCTGAAATTAACGACATTACTTACGGTTCACTGTGTATATATGAGGATGAAACTTAGATTCTCATATTATATAATTATATATTTAAATTCTGCTTCTTTGATATAATTAGAGAATATTTTAAATACGGTACCGGTACCGGTATTTACAGTGCTTGATGAATATCAGTACTGGTACTGTTAATAAATATGAGTATGCATAATATTTTTCGTTTTGTTTTTTATTAGAATATTATTCCTATTACCGGGTACATTTTTATTGGTCCTTTCTTTATCTTAGATCAGAAACCAGGTCCTTTGGTTTGTTTTGTTCTCAATAGAAATCATCTTTCCATTTGTTCTAGGTCTATGAAGCCTTCAAGTCAGTAGTTCAACGTTTTCGCAAATTTGTTTTCGTTCTTAATATATGTTATTTTACCAGTCCTTTCTTTTGGAGAAAAAGTTGGCGGAACTCTGTGTGGAATAATATTATTATGGCTGGGAGATTATTATTATCTAGTGCACGGGAATTTTGTCTTTTTTAACCTCCTTTTTGTCTTTTCAAAGCTTAAGCGGAATTAAAAAAAAATGCATATCAACATATTTCTCGATTTCTTTGTGAAAAATACAATAAAAATGTGCCGGAACACTTGTGCGTTTTGCCAGAAAAAAGAACACTGGTTATTTCTAATCTTCTGTTTTACGGGCGAACATTCGGCACGTGATCTAGGGAGTGACCCAGAGGTTTTGGAAAACACCTTCAGAAACATGCAGCGTTGTGTTCAGTAGTGCATTAACGCTCAGGGAGGACATTTTCAGCACCTACTGTGACAACCTCATTTCATACAGATTATGATAAGTAAACTTTTTTGTACTTGTACTTTCTTTAAACTAAAAGGATTACCTTCGAGTAGGACACACTGTATAATGTCTACTCTTATGTTTAATTTCTTTAAAACTTTAATCAACCAATAAACATATATAACGGCTGAACAAATGAACACTTACCCAAACTTTCTAGTGTTATACCCTCACTGTCGTCATTGTTAGGACAATCTCCTTTTGCTGAAGAATTCCAGTATTTTCCAGATAAAGTCTCAAAATAACGATCCTTCTGAAGATCCAGGATCCTATACAAAGATGAGAATAATAATTTCAGTGATTGTGATAAATCATGACTTATACTGGTACTAATTTATATTTATTTTATTATATTTTAGTTTTTTTTTTAACTTGTTTCTTGAATAGTAAAGTACTTTTTTTTTTTATTGAATTATCGTCTTCTGTTTTTATGTGATTCATATTTGATCCTAACAAGATTAATATGTATTCCACTATGTTTATTTTTATTTTATAATGTAAATTTTTATGTAACTACCTTTTTTGATCTCATTATGTACCTAAATTGTATCAGTATGTAATTACTTAATTCCGATCTAGTTTTATGTTCAACTATGTAAGCAAGTTTTAATCCTGGTTGAGTGTAAGAGAAGGCCTTACGGTCTTAACTCTGCCATTATTATTATTATTATTATTATTATTATTATTATTATTATTATTATTATGTATGCCTATTATTATAATTAGTTATGAAGCTTTTAAGTTGCTTTTGTGAGCTTTCTGCTCTCTTCCTTTAGTGCTTAGATAAGCAAAAAATTTCAGTAGTCTTGTGGCCAGTGGTCTTACAAGCCATAGCTCGCTGATCCTTGAAGCATCGGACTCCCTTCCACAGAGGAGTGATCCCATATGGAAGGGCTGTGGAAGTCACTCTTCTATAGGAGAGTCCAATGCTTCAGGGATCAGCGAGCTATGGCTCGCAAGGCCTCTGGCTACAAGACCACTGAAATATGTATGCCTATTGTTTTATAAAATATAACAAAAGAAAATATTAACTACTCGTAAGCTTGTTTTCTTGAGAACTGCTATTAGCAATGGCTTAACTATGAAATAGTTTGTGAAGATGTAATTAAATAATTTTAACTGATATCTGATGTTACACACAGTATGTCTCTAATTTATGCTAATTCATTTTGTGCAATGATTTAAATCTCTTCAAATTAGACATTTTGCTGTATTTCTCTTGCTTGCATACCTTTGTTTCTGTCGTGTACCAGCAGTTTTAGTTTATGCAAAGGATTTAAGTAAAAAAATACCTGATGAATTATTAGTGTAAAATACATTTGTCACCTGTAGTTGTGCATTTTGTTTCCAAGAAGTGGTTGTTCGCATCTAATGAGCCTCTGTCGCCAAGAACTAATTTACTTTGGCATAAGATTCTGCCATATCTAGGTACTTACTTTCTGCTTATCTCCTCTTGCAAGTGACTGCCCTGTTGAACTGCAATAGCATAGGGCTGTTCAGCAAACATCTCTCCAACTTCAGTAAGATTGCAATTACGTGACACTTCATAACGAATCTGTGCAGCATCATGGATGAATGCAAATTTTCCTTCCTCCTGGTCTATTACCTGAATGAAACATGATTAATGATTGACATTAATTTTAATTAAAGTGTAATACTGGTGTAATTGTTTTGCTCTGGATCACGCGATAAGATGGTGTACCAAAAACAAGTACAGTGTCTGTATTTACAGCGACTCTAAGGCTTCTCTGTGTGCGATTAATTATAAAGACAATACACATCCTCTTGCAAATAAAATTAGGAAATATGTTTCACATAGGTCAAAGGTCATACTGTAAGTTTTTGAAATTAGAGAGCCGATTATGTTGTGAAAGATTCAGCAAAGTCTAATCTGAAATATATTTATGCAGTCTGTTCAAATTCTCACATGAAGAAGACTCTTAGAAAAGAAATGGAGCGATTTCTGGGTAAATTGTACAATGCAAAACTCACTAGAGACATGTTTTTTTTCTTCATTTTATACCAAATTGTATTACAGATAATACAGTTCCTTACAGGACATGGGAAATTCAAAAGCTAGTACAATGTTTTCATCTTGAGTCACCAGATGGTTATGTGTACAAATGTGACAATTCTGAAGAAACAGTGTTTCACCTACTGTTCCCATGTGACAGACAAAATAAAAAAAAAAAAATATGAACTATTAGATCGCCTGTTATATGGTATTGTGGAAGAATTTATTCTCAAATTTTATGCAAAATATTTTTCGAACCTTGTTGTACCTTTGCTTTTGTGATTTAATTTATAACATATTTATGTCTAGTATTTACTGTAATTCTCCCTTTAGTTGAATATAACATATTTCTATATTAATTTATAACCTAACATATCCCTTGGCGTAATAAGATTCTTCTTGTTGGAAAAAAAAAAAAATACTAGTGTTTACTGTAAACATAAGTGTACCCTATACACTAAAATCACATATCTGTAAGATTTTTGGCTTATTTTTGTGATATCCATTTTCAACATACTTGTGAAATGTTTATTATTACGTACTTATTAATTACACGTATGAATTACACATTTAATATAATGATATTGCAATGAAATGTGGAATATTTGAATTCCAAATCCCTTCACTCAGGTCTCAATTAAATTTAAATTGCTAACTGTACCTTCTGAAAACCAATTGATGCATTCTCAACAGGTCCTGTTTGCATTATGGCCTGCAGAATATGACCATATTGCTCCTTGATAGGATAGTCCCACACTCTATATTTGGACTGGTCACTTGAACTGTTCAGAGTGATGTCTTTCCACACACTGTAATGCATGAATATTTTACAATTAAGTGTTACATACCAGTACATAGAACTACACATATAACAAGACTCACATTCAAATAACAGTAAAGGGATATTTATTTTGTGTTCTGCCCACTTATACATATCCTGTAGGTCTACACAGAAACAAAGTCATGCATCATGATCTATAAATATTATTATTATTATTCAACTTCGAGAGGTTTATAAACGTTAACATACAAGATTTTATAAACTTACTTATATAAGACGTCTTCAGCATTTTTCATGTTGTTGAAATACTCATGAGTATCTGAATTATTGACAACTGTATAGTTGATTCGCGATTGTCTTGCCAACTGCTCTAGTGATGCAACAGGAGACTGAAAATTTAAATTTGCATCAGAAAACTATTTTCCTGCTCATTAGTAAACATGTATAATTCCACTGATTTTATCAGTAATGAAATAAGGATTTAAATTCAGTTTCCAACATGATTTACTGAGAAAGAATGGCACTTCGATTCAGGAAGTGTCAAAATTAAGGAAACTTGCTTTTCATTCGTCATCGTAGTATGGTATATTGAAAGATAATTACTTAACGTCCCTTTTAAACTACACATGCTGTTCACAAATAAAATTATGATTTGAATGTAATGGAGTGACAACTGAATAAGAGTGAAAAGGGAAGCTAAAGGACAGGTACTCAGAGTTCTGTGTGTCGCAAATCTTACAGAAACTTCTAGAGGTTGAAGCTCTACTTGCTTTGTGAAATATTGTTGGTTTGATAAGGGTAATCTACGATTTGCTGTTACATGGCTTACAAATGAGGGAATTTACTCCCTATAGCAGTGATGATTTTAGATTGTTTTTCGTAGGGAAGAAAAATTAAACAGCAGAGAGAGGGAAGACTGGATGGAGTGAAGCTATAGGGATTTTTTTTCTACGGTAATGCGTTTCACTACATTTACGAATAATAATAATAATAATAATAATAATAATAATAATTGTATGTATATGCACAGCTGATGATTACATCAATCTTTTTTAAGGTTAGGCCTACTCTATTTCATTAATTTCATTACTATTAGTACTGTTATGGTATAAAATTTGGTATGAGAGAACCCATATTATTGGACCGATTTGTACTGTATAGAACTGAAAACAAAAGATCAATTACCGGTAATTTTTTCCCGACTGGGTTGGTTTCTAGGTTACCAAAATTGGGAGAGAAATATAACATCTCCTTCATAGGAAAAGAAATTTAACGTAGCAATGAAACATGTCAATGACATTTCCTTTGCATCTGTACATATGCACTCAATAAAATAACTCCAGCGAACTTCAACAATAAGAATATTAGAAATAAAATGTGAAAATTTACTCCCGGTCGTGGAAAAAATAGTATATACACCACTGGATCGAAACAGTTTTTCTCTTGGTAGATTTGTAGGTTTCGGGATAAATCCCTCGTGTTGGTACAATCATGTAGCTACCTCGGGAAAATCATGCATTTTTCTCCCTTAATGTATAATATACTATTGTAGTTGAGTTTACTGGAATTAAATTTACCACAAATAGCATACTATTAAATTAAATCATTTATATGTACAGAATTTCCTGGACCTGAGGGAGACATTTTGTCACTGGAGTAGAATTTTCCCCCTGGGCTATCTGCTGAATTTATCACTGCTTTATATTTTTGAAGTTAAGCTATGAAATGGTTTATGTTTTGTTTGTAAAATTTGTAGGCGATTTTCCTCTTCATTGCTTTGTTTTAAATTACCTGGACTCTCTTTTGTTCTTTTCGAAAAATATGTTTACATCTTTGTTTTTTTATTTCACTTTATAATATAATGAGCACGATATGTTAGAATTATAATATGTATTTTAAACACTTACCTTCATTCTCTCCACTGTAAGGAAGGCAGCCAGATTGGCAGTGAAGGTGGCAAGCATCAGTACTACAAATAGCCAGTAAGCTGCTACGAGTGTCCTCCCAGACAGAGCTTTAGGAGCTTCACCACCTCCTTGTGGCGTGAAGGATGTCAGTGCAAACCAGAAACTTTCCTTTAGTGTGAATTCCCTGTAACAAGAAACATTGTTTACGGTATTAGTTTATAAAGTAAATTATGTTCCTTTCAAATGCCTATTGAGAAATAAACGGAAATATTATTTTATACATTTATTTTATAGAATGGACATCGAAGAAAAGTCCTAATGATCTGAAATGCATAAAATAGTTTAATGCACCTGTTTGATCGTAAGCAATTTGATAGGTATTACTTTCATTTTGTTGTAATGTTTTTACTTTGTGAAGCATATACAATAGCAACATATTCTTTAGTTATACAATATGTTATACAAAATGGAACAATGTAGAGGAATGAAGAAATATTGCAAGATATAAGGATGGAATCTGTTTTAATAAAATGTAAGAACACAGGAAAGAACTGAAAATATAACGTTTATACCATGAACAGAGACAGAATTCTAAAACATTCTCTTGTTCATGATCAAGGCCATATGTCTTACCTACTACCTGGAAGATGAATGTTAGTGAATGATAGGCGTGGTATATTTCTGCTGTCAATAATGCTACACTAAATATATTTTTCATATTTCAGTTTTTACTCCATTTATTGTTGCAGTAACCCCTGGAGTCCTGGTAATGACAGTAGGCTAATAATAATAATAATAATAATAATTTTATTATTTATTTACTATTATTTATTGTGCTGTACAACAGCCAGAGGCCAATAACAGTTCAGCACAAAGCATAATTACAATATGACAAAATTGATAATGACAAAATAATAAAAAAGTGCACAAAAATAATTATTATACATAAAGAAAATTACAATGAATGACAATAATGACGATGAATGGACAGAATAATGGATGACTTTAAAATAAATAAATAAATAAATAAATAAATAAATAAATAAATAAATAAATAAATAAATAATAATAATAATAATAATAATAATAATAATTTATTTATTTATTATTTATTTATCATTTATTTATTTATTATTATTTATTGTGCTGTACAATAGCCAGAGGCCAATAACAGTTCAGCACAAAGCATAATTGAGGGGCTGGGTGCAAGAAGGGCATTTTAGAGGATGTGTCCTTTTTGAGTAAAACGCTTTATTGTGTTCTGATCTGTTATGCATATGATTACCAAGTTGTAGTTCAATATTGTGATCATAGAGGTGAGGAGTACCCAAAATGTAAAGGCGTGCATTGGTAACATCATTACGGTTTGAATTTTCAACATCAATTTTCTCAAAACTTGCATTTGAGAGAAATACCTTTCTTGCACCCAACCCCTCAATTACAATATGACAAAATTGATAATGACAAAATAATAAAAAAGTGCACAAAAATAATTATTACACATACAGAAAATTACAATTAATGACAAAAATGACGATGAATGGACAGCATAATGGATGACTTTAAAATACATACATAAATAAATAAATTAATAATAATAATAATAATAATAATAATAATAATAATAATAATGTTAATTTTTGAGAAGGAAGGTGGTCCTATTATTTTAATGTCACTTATATAAATATAATGTACATTAATATCATGAAGCATTTGGTTTAGATTTCTGATTGAAATTATTTATAGTGTTTTTATAAAATATGTAATACACTTGCAGTTCTGACAAGAAGTGGGTAAATGTAGCTATGATCCAGCAATAATAATTGACAGACAAATAGCCAATGGTAGTTCTTTATTTAACATCCCTTTTCAATACTGTAACAATTACTATTTACAGGATGCGAATTAACGGGGTGGATGGGGGATTCCCCCCCCCCCCCCCGTTGGATCGTTATCCCCTTCTCATAAATTCATATTAACATCCCTGCCAGAGATAACTTCTATCCCCCCTCACAAAATATAATTGTTTTAATAAAAGTATATTTTATAAAGTACAGTATAAAGTAAGCAAAGAAAATAATATTGTTGTATTATCATCACCGGCAAGCTGACAACAATCAATAACTTAGGAATTACACATCTTATCTTAAGCCTGCTCATGGATATAATTATTATTATAATCAAAATGCAAGACAAGCACTTCAGTGCAACCAAGCGTTGAGCTGTATCGAATGAGGATAATAATAATTTTATGTATGGTATTCTCTATCTAGGGTTCTATCCCCCCTCATCTGAAATCTTAATTCGCACCCTAATTATTTAGAAGGAAAGATATGGTTACATTGCTAACGAACTAGGAGTGCATTGGCAATGGCAGAGGAAGCCAATTTACTCGAGCATGCTCCACTGTCATTTTGTTGAGAACAAAGTTCACAAGATCTACCAAGGATGGGACTTCGGTTTCCTTTGTTAATAAGTCATCAGTGGACTAATTGAATTAAGGTTACATATATATATATATATATATATATATATATATATATATATGTATGTGTGTGTGTGTACTGTATATTAATAGATAGTCTGAGGACAGGTATCAGTCAAGAAAGAACAATACAGACGAGTTTCGTTGAAGTAAGAGAATACAAAGTAATTTACCTGCAAGGGTACGGATATAGACCCTTGTTGTTCTGAGCACTGTAGGGTGAGTACTTGTCGAGGATCCAGATCATGATGCCTGTCACTGTAAGGGCACCTACGATACTCAGCCATACCTCGAGACGCAACACTGTCATGAACTTGAAGAGTGAAGTCTTGCGAACAGGCTTCCTGATTACTGCCAGAAAAATGTTACACAATAAGCTTTCATACTGCCAATACATTAGTAAAATTTATTGATTTATAGCGTGTTCCAAAATGATTGCTCAAATTTTTAATATGTTTTATTTCGAAAAGTGTGTAAGCTCTAGGAATGGAGTCTCAATAGACAGCTAGTATCTCCTAGTTTAGATATGGTTATATGCATATGCGCTGGATGTTGTAGGAAAGTTGTGTCATAGTTAGAACATGGCAATATTGAAACCTCAGACAGCTTTTTTGTGTATTGAATTTCGCAGTTCATCGTTCTGTTGTGACTACAGGAAGAGCAAGATGGTGCACCACCTCACTTCCATCATGTGCGTGAGTACATCAATGAGCAACTCCCTCAATGCACTTCCAAGGAGCAGAACTTGATGAGGTGGTCTCTTTACTCACCTAACCCAACTTCTTTTGATTTTTTCCTGTGGAGGTAAATGAAGGACAATGTCTACAATCCTCCTTCGGCTAATAACCTGCAAGAACTATGGTATCACATCACAGCTATGGTGCAGACGATAGATGGTGACATCCTGTACAGTGTGTGGGAGTAATTGAATATCGCCTAGATATATGCTGTGTGACCAGAGGTTCATATTTCGAGAACTTGTAAATACTAATATCAAACAAAACTTGGAGAGATTACCTCTCTATTGGAGCTTATTGAGTTGCTGCAGCTTTAATAGTTACAAAGATAAAGCATTATAAAATGGGAGCAATCACTCTGGAATATGGTGAATAATGCCTCCAGGTGCATTTCAACTAAGAACTTTCTGAACTTCTTAGTTTAACAGAAATCTTAGATGAATGCAATGGAAAGTAAAATTCTTTACTGTGGATGATAAGATGGTATTCTAAGATGACAAGAAGCAGAAATGAATGGCCAATGAATGTGATTCTGGTGCCGTAAATTGGGGTTACTTTGAACACAGAGGAAACTTTGAACATTTTTTCAGAAAATCATATTTAGGTTTCTACATGCTGCACTTGTTATAGATGGAGATAAATTTGGTATGAGAATGATTTTTATGATAATTTACCTCCATCTATAACAAATGCAGCATGTAGAAACCTAAATATGATTTTCTGAAAAAATGTTCAAAGTTTCCTCTGTGTTCAAAGTAACCCCAGTTTACCATTGAGGTAAAAGATTTTTTCAATACCGTAAATGTATTTCATGAGAATCATGACTTCATTTTCCTTTCGAAAGAAGTCATGTTAATATTTTATAGTCTTTAAAAGTCTGTCATCATTGGTGAGGTTTGAACCCATAAATCTCAGGCATGATAGTCAGCATGGCTACCATTGAAGTATCGAAGTATCAAGGATGATAGATTTTATTGCAGGGTATTAAATGTTATAAATGCAAGGTACTTTTCAGTCAACAATAGAGAAGCATTGAAGGGCTGAAATGACTTATGACTTTTTATAGGAAGTAAAAGTAATAAAACATTTGTATTTAAATGGAATTTGTTTAAAGCATTTATTTTCCAACAGATATATATAAAATTAAATGTCTCTTAGATTCCGATTCGTGTTTTATATTATATGGAACTTTGTTCTGTATCTATTTTCTTTAGCGTAAAATAAATTTTCGGAGCATAACTGTGGTTCTAGATGTAAAACTAATTCTAGGGCTCCAAAGTTTAATGAAAGCATGAGAATTGTAAGTTATACATATTTTTATTTTGTTGTTCTTAGTTACAGTTTCTACAGGTATAGGTGGAATGAATTCTTGGACTGTGAGTTATGCGGAATGATAAAAGTGTGAGATGGTGGATTGTTCTGGTAGTGGACAGCTACGATGGTCAGGTCGGACATGACAAATTTTCATTCACAGATCCGAACTTCAACAGTCTATATCATCTTGTTTTCATTTGACTGCCAACATATGAGTCACCCAGTATCAACCTGTACTTTCTCAAAATTATGAAATAAGGGATTAAAGTTTGTTCAGTGCAGAATTTTGCAGAGAATGTGATAAACTGATCGTTTGAAATAAAACTGAAATTTATGTGTCTTAACTTTAATAATAAAATTAGTAGTAGATTCTAACTACACTAGTTTTTTTGTCTTTTCTGACAAATGAGGTTTTTGGATAAAGTGCAGTTTGATTCTAGGCGGCTCATATGTGATCTTTTCTGAATCCTTGTACCCTCAGCTACCCCTCTTAGCGCATTTCGCTGGTCGCGATGGTATTTTTCTCTGAATTTCTTGGGTATGTTTGACATTTTCACTACTACTCTCACAAACTGCGTCTGGTAACTCTCGTAATTTAACTGATACAAATTGTATTTTTATCTACTTATAGCATTGTCTTTAAGGTACAGAACTAGGTACTGCTCGCTTCCTTATCAAAAGTCACACTGACGCAATCGGCCGTGAATCATGCTGCTGCACTGTACTGAGTTTGCTAACGACGACAATTTTCGTTGCGTCCCCTCGCCCCTCACGCATCTGGTCCGATTGGTTTACATATTGTTAAGAAGCAACAACTGTCCTCTATCTATCTGTAAATAAATAATTAACGTAGCTGTTATAGTTTCCGTGCAGTAAAGTTTTCAAATTTTGCACTTTTGGGACATCCGAAACTCTGTATGTACACGTTCCCCCACACTCGGGGAAGGACGTAGTTCTACGTTAAAAGTGGGGTACGTATTCATTATCAAGTAATTATCCTGTCATACTGCTTGTCATCCAAGTAATGATAAAGTTTTGTTCCTATGGTACCATTCTCATTAAAATAAATGACTTTGTATATGTGAGACTTTACTCAATAATATACTGTATGCAGTATTTACCGATAGAAATTCCGGACTGGTCGAAATATGGCGCCACGAAGTCAATCACTTCTTCTCTTTCTGATGTCATGGTGAGAGGTGCAATCACCATATCTGTTTCCTGAAATCAGTTTATTTGATGTTAATTTTTTAATTAGGCATTCTGTATAAGAAAATAAGTAAGTTATGAAAACTACATAGATTGCTGCCCTCGAATGTGTTTAATTTCAATTGCCTGTGACATACATACATACATACATACATACATACATACATACATACATACATACATACATACATACATACATACATAGTGTTCTGCCCAAGGGCAGATCTTTCACTGCAAACCCAGCATTATCCAATCTTTCCTATTTTCTGACATCCTCTTAATCTCCGTATATGATCCATGTAGTCTGGATGATGATGATATGTGAATTAATGATGGCGAAATGAGTCCGAGGTCCAACGCAGAAAGTTTCACAGCAATTCTGCTCCAACTGCTTGAAGGAAAACCCCGGAAAAGCTCCGAGAAAATCCCGAACCAGGTAACTTGTCCTAACCAGGATTTGAACCTGGGCCCGCTCTTTTCATGGTCATAAGTTACGTTCTGTTACTCCATAGCGGTAGACTAGTCATGCAGACATTTTACACGGTCAAAGTAGGATATCACCCACGACCCCTGCTCATATGTTAATGGAGATTTTGCAAATTAACTAGTAGGACGGCATGTGGATTCTCGTCGGTCCAGATGTGTTGGTTGTGGAGATTGACAAAGTCATTTTTGTTAAATGCCATCAATTGCTAGTACTTTGCTTAGAAATTATGGATATGCGGCGTAGTAATCCTACGACGACGTTCCAAATTGAGTGATGCGTTCAATTCTTGCACAGGTTGCAAATGGAAGGAGTGTAGTAATTGGTCACGTATTGTTCTCCACACAAAGGACTGCGACTTGTGATGAAGTGTGTCTAATTTATTATATATTGTCATGTTCACGGAGAGCGCTCCACAGAATGCAGAATTTCCTGCTAAGATCCTACGGCTTTGCGGCCTACTATAGCTTTGGCCACCACAAGTGCATAGCGACCGATTTTCCTCGGGAGACAGTCTAGTGCCTCTAGTCCTAGTGCCATAAACGTCTTTAAATTTGGGTGTCATCGGACAGGAAAACGTGCGGCGTACGTACGAGCAGAGGAAGCGGAATTTTATCGGTCAATGGCTTTCCCATGTTGCTCTTGTAGCTCGGCGTAGCGCGCTGATCTTCCATCTAAACAGACCGGGTTCGATCCTCGGCCAGGCAGTGACAGAAATTGTGGTGGACAAAGCAAACATTGGAAAGGGTTTTTCTCTGGGTACTCCTGTTTCCCTCTTTCATTTCATCAACACTCTTTACCTCCCCTTAATTTCATATGTATATTTTCAGTAGGCTAATATTAAAAATAGGCTTTGGTGAGGTCTTGGGAGGCAACGTGGATTTCCGGCACTGATATAAGAAAAGGTTAGGGCTCCAGGTTCTGGGGCATATCAGGTACCGGTACTCGTCTGTGGACAGGACCTGGCTCTGTCATGCTGAGACAGGATGGCCCATCTGTCAGCAATGGATTCACAAATGCCATCCAGGTCATCTGTCGAACATGTAGTCATAGCACAGCGGTCGTCAGCTCAGAGCACGCTCGGGCAAGCGTCTCTACTCGCGGATAAGAGACTGCACTATGGTGCACCGTAGCTGCTGGCGGATATGCTCTATACCTCTCTGCCTGCTGCACAACGGTGCATTTGATGTTGCTCCGAATACCCTTTACCTATTTCAGCGAGTGCTGATAACCACTGTCATAGCATATAAAGAGTGCGCAATGGGCCACTGTAAACCTAAGTTCCAAGGCTTGGCTCCCTCATCATATCGACAATGTTTACACACAGCATGTGAATGAGTATCGCGTACTGTATCTCCAGCACTCCGAATGATGCAGGACTGCCATGAAACACCACTACCCTGCAATGTTACCATATCTCGATAAAGAATGGTTCCGGCGTATGGTATTATAAGACTTTCGTTTATTTTTCAGAGTACGTCACCCACCCCGTTATTGTATACAATTCGGATCACTCTATTGGTAAACCACTAGGTTTTTTTTTACTTTGTTATTAAACGACGCTGTAACAACTACGCGGTTATTTAGCGTCGAAATGTTATGTTTTATTTAACGACGCTCGCAACTGCAGAGGTTATATCAGCGTCGCCGGATGTGCCGGAATTTTGTCCCGCAGGAGTTCTTTTACATGCCAGTAAATCTATTGACATGAGCCTGTCGCATTTAAGCACACTTAAATGCCATCGACCTGGCCCGGGATTGAACCCGCAACCTTGGGCATAGAAGGCCAGTTTAGCGTCGATGGGATCGATGACAGCAAGATGGTATTTGGCGAGAAGAGGAGGATTCGCATAGATTACCTGAAATTTGCCTTACTGCTTAGGAAAACTTAGGAAAAAACTCAACCAGGTAATCAGTACAAGCGGGAATCGAACCCACACCCGAGCGCAACTCCGGATCGGCAGACAAGCAAAACCATTAGGTTAGCTGGCCCTCCGGTAGCAGATATAAAGATAATTCTGGTAGATTTGAACCTCGGGAACATAGTTGTCTACTTCGGGGGAAGGGGGGGGGGAAGGAGGGAGAGCAAGGCATTTCCTGCTCCTTCAACTTATAGAGCCAGCAGCGTCTCTCCCCAAATAATTCGAAGAGAGATTTTGTACTAAAAAATAATTAATTTGTTTGAAAATGAACTAGGACAGAAGCCAAATGTAGTAATTTCAAATCCATAGAGATGGCCAGTTGTCGCAATGAACATGTGTCCCTCCCTTTTTTCCTCCTACATTTGAGATAGGTCAGACATATAATGCGACGATGACTCCACTTCTTTGTTTATGATCCACATTATTTTTTTCAGTTAAGTTCAAATTTTCAACTATTGCGATCGAACAGAAATGGTCGTAAGTATTATTAAGCGTAATAATAATAATAATAATACTAATAATAATAATAATAATAATAATAATAATAATTTTTTGATTAAAGAAAACTTTATTATATAATGATGTACAATACTGTGCTTAAAGGTTTTAAATACTGTGCTATGAAAGCACACAAGAAACATGTATTCGGGTTGCAGTCCTGTGATTGTCCTCTGGCAATAGGTAAAATAAAACGAAAATGTTAAACATCATGTAACATTCATGAATGTCTTTTTGTTTTTTCTTTTTAATCTTCTTATTTGGCGAGGCGGTAAAAGTTGTTCTGGGATGATATGAAGCAGGTCATTTGGATGGTTTCAGTGAGCAATGGAGTCGTATGTAGGAACTGCGCAGGGTGGATTCAACAGTAGGCACGTTCAAGTCTCTGTGTATGTTGCCATTGCTGATGTACACTGACGTTCAAAGATATCTGACCCTACTAATCGATAGTGTTCGATAATTTGTTGGTGTAAGTGTGGGTTATTTAGTTATTACTTCTATGAATAGATGGCGAAGATAATAGACAGTGTTGCCAATTGTGCATAAATATACCCGCATTACGGAATTCAGTTTTTCCATACCGCTCTACTGCTTTTAAAACAGCACTAGGTTTAGCTGAAAACTGCTGATATTGTCAATTATGAGAATAATTTATGCTTAATCTACATAACCATTTTTCCTGACACTTTTTTAACCGTCCCAATAATGGGGTCACCTGTTGAGAACTAGCGGAACTATTTCAAAATTTGTGAATTTATTGTCTCTCTGGCTCTGACTTATCTCGTGGTTAGAAAGTTCGCTTACACATCACAAAATAGGTCAGATTTGAACGTCAGTGTACCAGGGTGCATCCACGATTAGTCGAAGAACCCGGTTCTGTATTGCCTGAATTCGTCAGATTTGGGAATATAATAATAATAATAATAATAATAATAATAATAATAATAATAATAATAATAATAATAATAATACGATATTAATAATTTACATTAATTCGACTGCATTTTTGTCTAATATCAGTTAACAAATTATTATTAATGTTCAACATTTTTCATAATTACATTTGTTTAGAAATTTAAAAGTAATCGTTAGCAATATGCAGTTTCAGTGATCGGTTTTTTTATGATTATCGTAGGGGAAAAGGGGCTTTTTAAGTGATCAGCAATTGCGATGTAATTGTTGTTAATAATGGATAAATTCTTAATAAACAGAACTGTTCAAAATAAAATGAAACAGAATGATAAATTGGGTTGTAGCAGTGGCAGTAAAACTAATAGCTCATGTTCATCATTGCTACAAAGATCAACGAAGAGTGAGCAAAATAATGAAAGTGAAAATGTAATGTAATTTTCAACCATCTTGGGTAAAACAATTTCTATGGGTGCTGTATGAAAAATCGGACGATGTTATTTTCTGAAAAAATACGTAACGACATTTTGGAGAAACAGCAATTAAAGTTTTATCAGGCATTTTTTAAATTGGATTATTTTACAATGCTAACGGCGAATCACAATATGTCAAGTGCCTGAATATTAAAATAATATTTTACAACGCTTTATTCAGGGTCCAGCGCCGAAAATTATCCAGCAATTACTCTTAATGGGTTGAAGGAAAACCCCGAAAAACCTCAACCTCGTGTCCAAACCAGGATTTGAACCCGGGCCACTCATTTCACGGTCAGTCATGGTCCACAGCGGTGTACTCTCAGACTTTAGTGCAGTTTTTCAAAGAAATCGGCGCCTATGGTAGTGAATACAAAATATTTTAATTTTGCGGATAAAATAAAAAAAATTAACTAATTGTTTCCCCTTTTTCTTCATCAATGTGTCATTTATGTTGCAGTTAAGGAAGATCGATCTGCAAACTTTTTGGTTATGAAGTCAATACGCAATCTATTATGTTACAAAGCCGTTGAAGACGATAGAAATACACGTCTTGTATCGTTATTAATATAGCTGGCGTAACTTACCTTGAGCACCATAGATGGCGTTATCAAGCGATTTAATATTAGGGTATATTTTTCATCATAGCAGGCGTAACCACTTCAGTTGAGTGTTTGAGGTGGAGGGAGTGAGTAGTTTAGTAAAATGATGGAAATACAGTGTTTGCATATAATTCTTGTGCTAGTTGCAGTGTGAAAAATGTGGAATTTATCCAAATAGTGCACGATATAAAACAATTAAGACATTATTTAATTAATCGTGCAGTACTTTCAAATAGTTGTGTATGTAATTCATGTGGAAATGTAGATTATACAGACTGCAATAGCAGCCCTTTCAGATATAAAACCATAATGACAAAAAAGTATGTTTTGTGCTCCGCATTTCACAAACTTTCTTTACAAATGCTCGTTCATCGAAGAAATAGTGTATTTATTTGTAACATTTTGGTTGAATAGAGATCAGTGTGGAGTTTTTATTTATGCTGATAACTTACTAGTGAAACGACAGTTGTTGACTAGTTCGTTCTTTAGGAAAGTGTGTATACTCCGTATTCTGGATTTTGGACATTGAAAAAGCTCAGCGCAATTGGGGAAGTAGTTGAAATAGAGGACGCAGAAGTCTATGTATGTAGTTCAACTGTGATGACTGATTAAAGAACAGTGCCTATTTGGAGTCTATGAAGTGTAGCTTTCGATACGGGAGTGCACAACCAAAACATTGAGCGATGCATGGAGAGAGGTCCCTTGCAAGCTGTCGCGTTGTGATCGAAAGAAGGCTCACTGCAGTGACTGACTACAGTACATTTGTATTCAGAAGGCAACGGAGAAATTATATACACCGACACACTAAAGGTGAGTACCCCTGCATGGGCTTTATTATTACCATATACAGTAGTTAACTGGTTGCTTGTTTCCTCATAGTGAAACCATTTTTTTTCCTTGTTAGGACGTAAAAAACTAGCATCGTGCAGTGTTCGGACATGAGAAGAGGAACAAAAATACTAAAAATTTTGCCTTATTTCGTCAGTAGACATCCAATAATACCTGAAAGTGAAACATGTAAACTAAAGTGATTGAACTTTTTAAATATTAGTTTCGAAAGCCATGTACGTAGCGAAATTTGTTGACTGAAGTGAATGAATTTTTCCTTTGATTCAGTTTAGTGTTGATAAGTGACAGGTCATTTTTTGGTGTATACTGGAGCAATGGATGCTGGTGACGATTTATTACGTTGGTAGGAGTATGATCTTGTCCTGCACGTTGTCACAATAATTGTGCATTTCAGTAGCCTACCCATTGCAAGCAGTGTATGAAACTATAGTAAAGCAGATGTTTCAACAAGTTGCAGAACAATGATTTGTTATGAATTCATAATGATTATACATACATACGTATGTTTTTTAGCTATGTATCAAACTATGACCTTAACATACCTTTCAGCCACCGGCGTAGCTCAGACGTTTGCCTGCCAATCCGGAGTTGCGCTCGGGCGCGGGTTCGATTCCCTCTTGGGCTGATTATCTGGTTGTTTTTTCCGAGGTTTTCTCCAACCGTAAGGCGAATGTTAGGCAGTTTATGGCAAATCTTCTGCCTCATCTCGCCAAATATCTCGCTATCACCAATCCCGTCGACGCTACATAACCTCGTAGTTGATACAGCGTCGTTAAATAGCAAATAAAAATAATAATAGTAATAATCTGTCTATTATAGGACTTTCTACAGTACTGTAGTTTTTTCCGTAACCAAAGTATCATGTTGTTCTTTTTTCCTTCATTGTTCCCTATGTAGGTAATGTATCTTGTCTTTTCAGTTGCATATTTCTTCTTACTTCGTTCATTCAAATAATAATAATAATAATAATAATAATAATAATAATAATAATCTTCTTCCGTTCAAGTATTAGGCCAAATGGGTTGCAAAGGATAGTGAAGTGCATTCTATAACCTCTCCTAACCAAATCCCATCCTCAACCTGCCCGTGGTGCAACCTGCTTTTACAGATGAGGCTCTGGGGACCGCGTATTGGCGGTATAACCACAACATCATGGTACAGAGGAAATGCTGTATAGGTGGGAACCCCACCAATTCTACCCCTTCGGGCCGACAACCCTTTGGGCAGTAATTTCATAACTGCTTTCAAATCTCACAATAAGCCTCGGATGAACCGGATTGATGATGATGATGATGATAATAATAATAATAATAATAATAATAATAATAATAATAATAATAATAATAATAATAATAATAATAAATGTATAAGATACCGTGTGATTAATTCCCCAATGGAAAGTAAATAATGTGGAATCATAGTTAATAAAACAAATTAAATACTGTATATTGTAATATTAAGTAGTTTTTACATTAACAGGTTGGATATTTATTTAGAAAGGCGTGTACCATGAAGATGGAAGCATTTATTTTTATGCAATTAATGCATTTATTACACATTCTATTTGTACGTATAATGATATTTTTGGATGAAACTTCAATCCCGCTATGCACCATACACAGCACAGAAAAAAAGTACTTAAATCATTGAAAGTAATCTCAAAATTGTATCACACCACCTCTAAGAGACACGATGTGATCCCTGAACAGATAACAAGTTTGCAATGCTTTTTAATGCTCTGACGCCGACGACCAAGATAATCCGTTTGAAATTTACCGGTCGCTCACCGGCAGTAACACATATGATAAAGGAACTGTACACAGCGGCAAACATAGAATGATGCGAGGTACAGCGATTACGATATTATTGTTGACTATTACACTCTTACTACGTCATATTACTTTTGACCAATAAAACGGTACGAAAGGACGTATTTCAACCAATCATGGCTGCTTATCGCACAATTTTATCGCGTCCCTAGCATTTGTTTAATTTTATCGCGTCCCTAGCATTTGTTTCTTTGTTTGCCAACATTTGAAACTGCGCTGGTCTGGACGTCAAAAAAATAAATATATAAAATTACAAACCACTCCAGTCGATGCACAGTAGTTTCAAATATGACTCGCATTGGCATTCAAGAACAAGAATTAATAAAAATCACTGATTATGCCTATGCATCTTCTGAAATCCGATTTACAAATAAATGAAGACCACCATTCGGAAATCCTGAATAAGTTGAATACACCATGTAGGCCTAAATCAACGAGTTCCACTTCTATTACGCACACGTCCAATATAACATCAATTGAACCACCAACCACATTCAAATTTGAAAATTGTACATTCAATAATTATTCCTTTTAAAATTATTCATTCGGAAATCCTGAATAAGTTCAATACATCATGTAGGCCTAAATCAACGAGTTCACTTCTATTACGCACACGTCCAATATAACATCAATTGAACCGCCAACCACATTCAAATTTGAAAATTGTACATTCAATAATTATTCCTTTTAAAATTATTCATGTTTATTTTTTATGTCATCGTCGTTAATTAAAACTTTTCTAACTCTTGTGTATATTAGTTAGGTTATGTTATAGCTCCTGCTATATGATATTATATTCACGTTTCAGAGATTGTTTAATATTAAGATTTATTGAGAATCATCTGTCAAGTGACGTTGATTACTGGGATTCGGATAATTGAAGTGGAATGTTGCATTTTAATAAAAATGAAACTGAATCAATAAAGCCTTCTTGACTAGTAATATTGCCATCGTGTATAATAGATCGAGAACTTCTCGACCGACGAGAAGGCATTACTCACTACTGCCATCTGACATGCATCTAGCGTAATATTTGTAATGTTGAGATGGTACAATAATACATTTGAAGACAGCTGTATTTTCGTAAGTCAATTAATATTTTATTGTATTGGAGTACTCCGTTACTTCTAATCTTCTAATCGTGTAATAGTCAATTAAATCCCACTCGAGTTTTGATTTTCTCTAGATAAATCAAAACGTCTAGTGAGATTACTGTTGATAAACACGCTGTGGTGCTCGCCCGTTATGGTTCGCTACGTAGTACATATCAGTTAGCTCAATGATGCGGGATACAGAGATTGCGATATTATTATTGATAAACACGCTGTGGTGCTCGCCCGCTATGGTTCGCTACGTAGTACATATCAGTTAGCTCAATGATGCGGGATACAGAGATTGCGATATTATTATTGATAAACACGCTGTGGTGCTCGCCCGTTATGGTTCGCTACGTAGTACATATCAGTTAGCTCAATGATGCGGGATACAGAGATTGCGATATTATTATTGATAAACACGCTGTGGTGCTCGCCCGCTATGGTTCGCTACGTAGTACATATCAACATATCAGTTAGCTCAATATGCGGGATACAGAGATTGCGATATTATTATTGATAAACACGCTGTGGTGCTCGCCCGCTATGGTTCGCTACGTAGTACGTATCAACATATCAGTTAGCTCAATGATGAGGGGTACAGCGATTGCGATATTATTGTTGATAAACACGCTGTGGTGCTCGCCCGTTATGGTTCGCTACGTAGTACGTATCAACATATCAGTTAGCTCAATGATGAGGGGTACAGCGATTGCGATATTATTGTTGATAAACACGCTGTGGTGCTCGCCCGTTATGGTTCGCTACGTAGTACGTATCAACATATCAGTTAGCTCAATGATGAGGGGTACAGCGATTGCGATATTATTATTGATAAACACGCTGTGGTGCTCGCCCGTTGTGGTGCTCGCCCGTTATGGTTCGCTACGTAGTACATATCAACATATCAGTTAGCTCAATGATGCGGGGTACAGCGATTGTGATATTATTATTGATAAACACGTTGTGGTGCTCGCCCGTTATGGTTCGCTACGTAGTACGTATCAACATATCAGTTAGCTCAATGATGCGGGGTACAGCAATTGCGATATTATTGTTGACAAATACGGTGTAGTGCTCGCCCGTTATGGTTCGCTACGTAGTACATATCAACATATCAGTTAGCTCAATGATGCGGGGTACAGCGATTGTGATATTATTGTTGATAAACACGTTGTGGTGCTCGCCCGTTATGGTTCGCTACGTAGTACGTATCAACATATCAGTTAGCTCAATGATGCGGGGTACAGCAATTGCGATATTATTGTTGACAAACACGGTGTAGTGCTCGCCCGTTATGGTTCGCTACGTAGTACATATCAACATATCAGTTAGCTTAATGATGCGGGGTACAGCGATTGTGATATTATTGTTGACAAACACGGTGTAGTGCTCGCCCGTTATGGTTCGCTACGTAGTACATATCAACATATCAGTTAGCTTAATGATGCGGGGTACAGCAATTGCGACATTATTGTTGACAAACACGCTGTGGTGCGCGCCCGTTATGGTTCGCTACGTAGTACATATCAACATATCAGTTAGCTTAATGATGCGGGGTACAGCGATTGTGATATTATTGTTGACAAACACGGTGTAGTGCTCGCCCGTTATGGTTCGCTACGTAGTACATATCAACATATCAGTTAGCTTAATGATGCGGGGTACAGCGATTGTGATATTATTGTTGACAAACACGGTGTAGTGCTCGCCCGTTATGGTTCGCTACGTAGTACATATCAACATATCAGTTAGCTTAATGATGCGGGGTACAGCGATTGTGATATTATTGTTGACAAACACGGTGTAGTGCTCGCCCGTTATGGTTCGCTACGTAGTACATATCAACATATCAGTTAGCTTAATGATGCGGGGTACAGCGATTGTGATATTATTGTTGACAAACACGGTGTAGTGCTCGCCCGTTATGGTTCGCTACGTAGTACATATCAACATATCAGTTAGCTTAATGATGCGGGGTACAGCAATTGCGACATTATTGTTGACAAACACGCTGTGGTGCGCGCCCGTTATGGTTCGCTACGTAGTACATATTAACATATCAGCTCACTCCAGGTGTATCTCTCCATATTAGTAAACAAGCACTGCACTAGGTCAAGACGTGTAACAAAATGTAAAGCCTTACAGAAAAATATCACATTAGAAACAGCTGCTTGTTTAGATGTTTCGTACAACCTCCCTGAGATCTTTGGTTCAATTTTTTTTTTTCGCTGTGTATAGTGGCTGATTTAATAACTATTAATCAGAATGGTTTTACCTTTTGTAAGGATGTGCTTATTTTAAAATTAGAAATGTTAAAATTTATTGTAAATTAACTATGCACTGTATATTAATGACGTAACATAAATCATATTTGTTTGTAATACAGAGTGAATCAAAAGTCTGGAACCATATAAATATCTTCCATATGCTTGATTTTCGATTACTATAGGCGTTACCATTATTTGTAAGATCAAATGCTCTACCAGTGACACATTCGATTCTAGCCCTCAGCTATCTCAAAAGCCGCCATTTTGAATACAACTTTGAAATTTTAAATGGAAAGGGATCGTGGAGGTACTCAAAATCATGTGAAATTTTCTGAGAAAAACAATGGTGCAGTCCATTTTGAGATATCGCTAATCGTTTTCAAGTTATTTAAATATAATTGTCATAATGACACAAACATTAGTTACTGTATCTACAGATATTTTGTAACATGGTACAGTACTAAGGAGGCTTTGGAAAAGGTATTTTTAGGCAATTATGGTAATTAACTTTTCCTGCTTTGCTGTTTGGTTAACCTGTGACAGTTTCAATGCATTGTTCTGTTTATTTGAAGCTATCCTATAACAAATTTCTTGATTTTCGTGATGACATTATCGAAAGGGGAGAGAATTGATATCATTCTTCATTCTGGTACGTTAAGTCACAGAAATGTTGCAGCAGACTGAAGGAACAGTTCCCTGGACATTGGATTGGTCGACGTGGTCCAGTAGAATGGCCTCCAGGTCTCCAGATTTAACACCCCTTGATTTTTTCTTTTGGGGTTATACCCATACAAAGATCTTGGTAGGATGAAGAGAAAATTGAGAATGTGGAACATTTAAAGAACCGTATCATTGAAGCCTGTGCTAAAGTCACCCCAGAAATACTATAACATGTTCTATCCACATTGTCGGACCGTAAAGAAAACAACTATCGCAATGATCATATTTTACATGTTGTACAATATTATAGTAATGTGAAATTTTAATTTTCCTACCAATTTTTTTTCTATTGTTTTATTAAAATTATAGCACATAGCCTATTAACCTGTTGTATCCTATAGGATACTTTGTCAATTTAAGGGTTAATATTTATATTTCAATACCAAATAACTTATTATGAGACTGGAGTTGTATGCACACCACCATGGGAGAAAAGCATAATTTCAAGAAGTATAATTCTTCTAAATTGGTGGTAGTGTAATCAAGTTGGTAGCTGAACTTACCCCCATAGCTAGATCTCCGACCATTCCGTCCCAAGTTCCATTGGGATAGCGTTTACCAAATTCTCCATTTGCTGGTGGAACAATTTCATAATCAAACTTCATGAGCTCGGACAGTCTCTTCAGCAGGTCAATGCAATAGCCTTCCCATACATCATTTCCATCAGCATCCTTTAAAATCTCGTTCGTTTTCGGATCTCTCTTCATGTATGACCATGGAATAGCCTGTAACATTCCAGTTAATTTTAAAGTATACACAGTAATATTTATTATTTATTATTTAATATTGAACTACGATCTGCCTGTGGAGAATATGAATAAAATTTCTTCCAAGTGAATATGTACCATTAAGATGCCATTAAGGTGGAAAGGAACCTATTACTTTAATCCACCATGGTAATAGATCAAGACGATGCGAACAAGTTTTGTTAAATAAACTTTTTTACACGTCCAATAGTTTTGAGAATACGAAATGTAACGTGTTGCAACGCTGCAAAGAGTAAAAGTGCTTCTTGAGATCATTGCTCCGCAGCGAGGGTGATGTAACTGCAATCATCCAATCCGCAAGACTTGCGAAAAGAGAATGTAAACAAAAATGTCTCATCAGGTACGTTTCGATCAAATTAGATGAAAACGTGAAGTATTGAATGACTTAATTACGCAACTTGTTTGGTTTTTAACATTCCTTATTAAGATGTAACCTCTTTAATTCCAAATTTAATAACATGAAACTTATTTAAAATTCACATTATCTGTTGATTTCTTTGCTTTTTACGTAATTACAAAATAGTAAAAAATGTAAATTCTTATAAAAACAAAACTATTTCAATTGAAGATTCCTTTACATTTCATGTAAACTCAAAATGAAATTAAAAATAAATTAATTTAGAAAATAAATTAAGTTTACAGTAATGTTAAGTAATGTGTTAAGTGTAATATACAGTAATTTGATCGAAACGTATCTGATTAGTAGGGAACGAAGTCTGGACATCAGAACATTTCCTATAGGCGGCTACAGGTTTAAGGAACACTGGCTATAAGATGACGTTATTTGCTTACTTTACTTCACTTCTAGTGAAGGAAGGTAGGCTACTCTGAAGATGTATTAAAATGACGCGAATAAAATCTTGCCTGTGTTTGTGAGAGAGTTCGGAGATGATTATTTTTCAGCCAAGGACGAAAATATGTTGTGTGAAGTGTACAAGGTAGATCTTCTTCTACTTCAAGGTTAGGCTATAAACCTGTGCCGACTCAAAGCATATCCCTCCGTCTGGTCATGGGGCGTCCAAGGTAGATATAGAAGTTAATAAGCGTTATGGTTTATAAAAACATTGTGGCTCTAAAAGACACATCAAACATCTGAAATTGTTTATTGATTCGACTTCGGATCAGTCCACTTTTTATTATGAAGTGTCTGATGTTCACATGTGCGAATATTCTGTTCCATAAGCTTGAGAATCAACATTTTAAACACTTCATCTAGAAAATTGCCGACTATAACAACCACGCGTACACAATACTTACCCTCGTGTTATGAAGTATCTTTAAATTCTTTATGATCGTCTGTTGGTAACAATGCAAAGGTTAAACTAAAGCTGAATAATGTTCTTAAAAAAATCCTGTATATTCCAAACTCTGTAAAGTGCAATATGGACTAAATAGTGAACAGGCACAAGATGAACACAGCATTATAATGAATAAAAACTATTTCAGATTAAAATTAAACTTTTGAAACATAATGGCAATGTAATACAGACGTAAGATGTAAGTCCGTTATATTTGATAGTCTCATAGACTTGACAATATTCATTTTAGAAAACATCTGTACGTATGCTATACGTAGATCTGTACAGTTCTAATAAGCTGCCAGCGAAACTATGAACAAAATCCATTATTATAGCGAAAAACATTCGTTTTCGATAACGCACTTCTTTGCCTTATCGTTAGTCTTGATTCTGCTAGTCAGACAATAGTAATATGCGTTACAAGAGCGGTATGTTGAAGTTTTCATGTTCGAGGAAAAGTTTGAAAAAGCGAAACGTAGTTGAGCTTTTTTAATTTTTGAGAATTGAAAGAAAACATACCGCTCGTGTATCGTACATTATTTTGTGCGAAGATCGTTTATTACATACCTGAAAGAGGAATTTCTAATTAGTTGCATTGAAATCTCCATCTTGGTTTCTGTTCAATGACGGCAATTTTGGAAAACAAAAATATCTATCTTCAACATTGTTGTTTTAAAATGTTTTCTGTGTTTATTATACTCCAGCAGGCCGTGATATACGTCTGTCTTTTTTCCCCCCCGTCTATAGATGCGAACTTAAAACAAACGGCTTCCTTAATGTTACATGCATCACGAATGCAGTAACTTTAGTGGAGTTGTAGAGTTTACTTAATTTTTGCAAATATTTAAAAACAATAATTAACAGTGCAATTTAGGTGAAATTGCAGTGGTAAGTTTCCAATTTATAATTATTACTATATTGAACATCTCTAAATATAACATGTTAAAAGCCTAAAGCAGTAAAATCAATATGTCACTTAAGCGGTAAGAAGAGGGAAATTGTTATGTGTGTTCGGTTGGGAATACTGAATGTGGAATTTTAGACTTACCGCTGGTTGGTTTTGTGCGGAAACCAAGCAAATACGCACGATCTCGCACAAAAATAATTGTTTTGGACGATAGACTGATGCTGACGTAGAATTTCTTTTGTAAGTTAATAGATGGAAGAGGGGAAAAGCACGGAATGAAGGGAGAGCTCGTATTGAGGTACTTCTCTCCATATTTGCTATTCTTGCCCATGTTCTTGCCTTCTGCTTTATGCAAGGCTAGTGGAAGTAAACACAACGCTTAGGGGAGAGAGAGAGAGAGAGAGAGAGAGGGGGGGGAAGAGTTAATGGAAGATACAGGTGGAAAAGTAAGGGGAGAGGGAGATTATAGAAATGATCAATATGATTAATTACTGAGTTTCCTTCAAACATTGTATCGTGAAACCTTATGCATTTTAGCGTCAATACCAAAGTAAGTTAGAAGCTATTTTATTTTTTCTTTCCTCGTTTATTTATTCTATTTGCTTGTTTCTTTTTTATTTTTAATCAGGGATGTAGTTCTGGTCTCGCGGACTCCGGCGGCGCCAAGGCACTATTTTTCGAGACCGGACGACGCCAGAGCACTTCTCTGATTTTCATATTGCATTTTGCATTTATAAAAGTCATATTTCATTCATATGTAAATAATTTTTCACAGTGAAGTCTACTCTTCAGACCTGAAAATCTCTTTATCTTTGCTATCAGTAACTTTTTTAGTTAATTATTTAATAACGCTGTATCAATTAGTCTACTATTTAGCGTCGATGAGATTGATGATAGCGAGATGGTATTTGACGAGATGAGGCCGAGGATTCGCCTTTGATTACCTGACATTCGCCGTACTGTTGAGGAAAACACAGGAAAAAACCGAACCAGGTAGTCAACCTAAGCGGGATAAGGAAGTTGCTCTAGTGTTGTTTTCAATATGGCTATATCAACCATCTGTTTCTGTTCAAACAGAATGGCTTATGCTTCGAAATTCCAGAGCCAGGGCACTTTTTATTTTAGAAATACACTACTGCTTTAATAGTATGGTTCTAGCTCTATTGATTAGTCGGATGTGATGCCCAGGCTTCGAGACTTGGGACCCGATACAATAAGTTTACTGTGCATGTACTATAGGTTGTTGACTCGCTTGCAGGTAGTGAAAGGTAGAGATGTGGTGAGGTACCAACGTTGCTATTTAGAATAGAGTACGGTAGTATGGGGGAACACACACATATGTAGACTATATTCTGAAAGTAAATATACATTATACAATGACAATGTCAAAAGAATGTGAAAAGCATTTATTCTTCTGTCTTTTATAAGCATTTGTGTTTAATTATACACAGTGTTAATGGTGGAAATAAACATGTAGCAATTTTAATTTCTTTATTTATCTTATTGGTCGTCTTTAAGAAGTGCAGTTACAGTACCGAATTGCAATGTACTACAAGATACATTTTCAGTGTCTTAAACGTAAAATGTTTTTCGGTTATCTGCCAAACACAGTTTGTACTGTGAAAAGCTGCGCTATACGTCGCATGACGTGATAGGAGCAAAAAAAGAAACCTAACATCATTGCAGTCTCTAAGAGACAGTCCTTTATTCTCGGATGACTCTGTGCACTAATTTGTTGTTTACATTACACAATGTTCCATATCCGTTATTTTTACATAAAATTGATTTCCACTTCTGTTTTACACGTTCAGTAACCGGTGTACTTGGTGTCTGATTAAATCTCTGTGTTATTTCCTCAATTAATTTGAGGGCTTCCGGCATCTCTTGCTCTGACTTTTCTAACCGTGTAATAGTTTCAGAAACAGTTTAAAAATGGGTTTGTATAAAAACCAAATTATTTGTCAGAACCTTCAAATCCGAGCGTTTTCCTTTGCATATTTGTTGGCATCCATTCTACAGTACCACCACCCACTGTACGCTTTACCACTATACTAAGTGCTCCGTTATGCGCATTTCCTAGTTAACTGCTGTATTGGGTCCGAAGTCTCGAAACATGATGCTTCTAACGTGGATCATAAGATATTTATAGAAAGGTGCAATAAAAGGCGGATCCAGGGAGGGGCTAAGAAGAGCTTTAGTCGGTATGACAACAGTTATATTTAAGTTTACGGAGTTGTACTGTATTGTATTGTATTTATTAACATTCCATGGTATTCATACATTGCTTTACAGCTAGAATATGGAACAAGTAAAAAAACTTAATACTATTATAAAGTCTTAATTTATAGTCACAGTCTAGATGAAATATATATACAGACGAGATTTACAATATAGTCCACTAGTACAACACATAGTTTTAGTATCAATTTCATGAAGTGTTATTGAATGTCATGAATTCACCTACAGAATAGAAGGCGTAAGAAATTAGGTATTTCTTTAATTTGGCCCTAAATAACCTTATGTCCCTAAATAACCATATGTTATTTTGCTTAGATGAAATTAAACCCTTTAGTTTTAATTGTGCCTTACATACGTACGCCACTGTACGTCAGCAAAGCGTTCGCTATGGGTGAGCGTACACTCGAATACTAACTAGTGCAGTCATTTCCAACTGGACAACCTGTGACGTCGGAGTGCGTTTACCCTCTCGGACCAGAGCTAGTAGAGCACGTGAGGGAGGGTAATGCTGTTTCTCCGCTGTTTCAACATCTCCTTTCCTTCCACTGCTATTCCCTCTACTTTGCTCTTTTTCTATGCTTCCACTCTCAAGGAACTCGAGAACTGAGACATGTGACGTCACAGAGTCAGCAGTTTGGAAATACCTGAACTAATGGAATCGTCCTAGAAGCTACAGCTACAGGAACTGGCGAGCGACAATAGTAAAAAAAAAAAAAAAAAGATTATCTCCCCTCTTTAGGGAATCCTGGATCCGCCACTGGGTGGAATGGGAATTGACGGAATGGTGACAGAGAAAATGGTAGTGTACCACGAATTGCACCATAGACATGCAGAATTTGAAACTGGAATTTACACTTGTAATATGTATTAAGTAGAGACCGGATTTTAAAGGGAAAATTTTTCATCGGAAAAAAAAAAAAAAAAAAAAAAAAAAAGGACTTGAAAAAGAACTATATTACTCCCCAAAACACACTTCAGCACATCCATGGATATACATGGCACACACAATCTTACATTTATCTCTTCACAACATAAGGAAAGTGTTGCATTTGATAAAGTCAAAAAGGACTATATTACTTCCTCAAAAGGGTGCTATTTTAATTGAAAACACACTTCAGCACATTCATGGATACACATAGCACACACAAGCTTATATTTATCGCTTCACAACATAAGGAAAGTGTTGTATTTGATCACATTCAACATTTTAATATGTTTCAATATGATTCTGCCTCTTTGAATGCAGAATGTCTTTATAAACAGAAAATGACCGCTCAACATCAACTGAAACTAGAGGTGAAAATTTTCTTTTTATTCTGAACTCTAAATCAGCAGACTTTATTAGTTTTTCAATGTCTGGAATCAGAAGAAGAACGATATTTATTTTCGCTTGCTCAGGAAGTTATAGGCCTATCGGAAAAATATAGAAAAATTATCTAAATGTTTGCGATATTCCGTCAAAAAAAGGTCCAAAATAAGAGATGTCTTTAAAAAGGGGGAAAAAGGGAATATGGATTAAAAAGAGGAAAAAAGGGAAGTCAAAACCACATAATTTGGTCGGTGGAAGATAGTTTTGAACATCGTAATTAATTGTTTCATGTTTCGTGTTGAAATAAAAAAAAGGGATTCCCTTTACAATCCGGTCTCTAGTAATAAGTAATAACATATTAGCAGCACTTCTAGGTCTATCAAAACGGAACTGTCCCCAAACACGAGCTTTGCTCTTTCGGGGTACTTTCATGTAGCGTTTTTTATGTATATGTTATTATGAAATAAAAAAATAAAAAAAAAAAAAATAAAAAAAAAATAAAAAAATAAAAAAAACTTGTTAAATTACTAATAATAATTAAAACAGTAAAGAAAAGGAATACCTTTACGTTAAGATAAACATTACAGATGCAAACCATCTGTCTACAAGTTGCACTAGCTAACGTACCTCTGCAGTTCCAACCCTGAAAAATCGTTTCGTTGGCGCAAGAGTAAGATTAGGCTTCAAGGTTAGTCCTTCATCCATTGTCCATTTGGCTAGTCTGTCTTCGTATGAACTATTAGCTATAGATATCTCCATATCGTTGTGATAATACAAAAGCCATCGTGACTGGTTGAACCCAAGGGCATTATGTTGCTCCAACACCTAGAAATAATTGTTTTAATTGCTTATAATAGAAAATAGACAATTTAATTTTTATCCTTATATGAATAAAATTAATTAGTTACTGTGTGATTTGTTTGTTCAATATCAGATAGGGTTCGACTTAACTTGATATTTGAACTCATATTTTTAAAAATTAATAAATCTTTTACTCTGAAATAAATTACTCACTTTAAATAGCAAGGCAAGTTGAATACATCTGATGTTCAACATCTGGTATAGGTAATACAATATTTTCATAGAGTTTGTTAGGTTAATAAAATCTTCCCTAACTAGGCTACATTAAGGCAATGTATTTGATCGACATTACTATATTTGTAAATTTTCTCTTTTTAAAAGTCTATGGAATGGAAAAAGAAGTAAAATTTAACTATTTTTTTTTGTTCTGATTTGTACAAAAATTATACGCGAAATATTACACAGTTATGATTTATCTTTTGTGTGTGATGATTTATAGGTGGGTCATCAATTTATTTTAATATAATTAATTTCCTTATTGATGAAAATAATTTGATTAATCGAGTGGAATAATTTACTGTAGCTCTTTATAGAAATGAAAATACATACATTTAATCGGAATATTTGTCGAATAATTCAAGTTGGAGAAATGAATAATTTTATTGTAACTTTTAAGTATATGTAATATACACGAACGGAATATTTAAAAATTTAGTAATGCTCTTAATGACAGAAACAGAAAATACTTGAAAATAGTGAAATATTTAATATTTGATAATTAATATTGTTATTCTTACAAGCAAACATTCTGATGGGGGCAGATAAAAAAAATATGTTTATTCTTTCACCGTGTCAATAATGTCGAAGGAAGTGCTTTTAAAAAATTTTGGCCACTCGACTGCAATTGCGAGGGCCGTAAAAAATAAGTTCGCCAGGATCCGTTAACAGAAAGAATACACAGTTTCATTGGAAAAAAAATTATTGGAACAGACACAGCAATTGTTGAGCTATTTTTCAACATATTCCCCACCGGAATTGAGACATTTGTCACATCATGGGATCGAGAGAGGTGCAGATGGCTGTCAAACGCTGTTTCCGAACCCAGGCGGATGACTTCTACGACACAAGGATACAAAAATTGATCCCATGGTATGGCAAATGTCTCAATTCCAGTGGGGGATATGTTGACAAATAGCGCAACAATTGCTGTATTTGTTTGAATAAATCTTTCCATGCAATTGTGATCTTTTTTTTCTGTAAACAGCCGCAGGGAAAATCACTTTCTGGACGGCCTCGTAATTGCGGTCGAGTGGCCAAAATTTGTATAAGCACTTCTTTTGACATAATTAACATTTTTATCTGCCCCCATGAGAATGTTTGCTTGTTAGCTTCAGAATACAGATAAGTAGGCCTATAGGCTAAGTATAATATCTAGATGTGTGAAGCTAAGGTTTCATTATACATATTTTATATTATCCTATAGAATACTTGTTATTCGTACGTGGATGTTTATTACATTTTAAAACAAAATATCGCGTTAATATTTTTTTATCTAATATTTGGGTGTTCGGAAATTTAAGTAGTAGTATACGTACGTGAAATCTCTTCAGAATCTTTATACATAAAAATCAGAGTTACAGGTGTGAACAAGTGTTTGTTTTAGTGAAATTTAATCAAGTCTGTTTTTTTTCTAATTATTTTTATTACGTTGCCTTCGATAATATGATCGTTAAGATTTTTTTTTCAGTAGAACCAAAATTCCAATACTTAAACTCGATTGACGGCGACGACTGTTTGAGATTATATAGATGGGAAGGTAAAACCTGAATCAAACTTTGATGTGCGCGGTAGTCTATTATGAGATAATCTCCTCTGTAGCGGCCGGTGAAAGGTGGGAAGTGCCTTTTCTCTGCGCTTGTTTGGCCCAGATCTAATCTTTTCAGTTGTACAAACATTCAGCATTGTTTTCTACAAGTTAGAATTTAATACGAAGGTCCCTTAATCTTAGATTTGTGGTGAGTAAAATAATTCCTAGTTGCTAATCTAGTTGCTCGTTTAAATAAACTCATTTCTGAATTACAGTATTAAAGAAGTTAAAACACTTATTGGTACGAATATTTACTAATTTTACCTGAGACATTGTGTCGTAAAACTTATCCCTTGTGGTGTTATCGGCCGTCTTTGCATCAATATTTTGACAGTCTCCCCAGTCTTTCGTTGGTATTGTCAGATCCGAGCCACCCTTCTTCATTTCCACTAACAGGTCGCTCAGGAACATCATCACTTCTTTCATGTAGGTCGGAAGTATCTGCCAAAAGCACCGTTATTTACATTAAAGTAATGTTAATAACGAACTTACTCTAGAATAACTGGATTGAAATAGAAACATGTTAACAATCTTGAAAAATTACGTACGTAACAGGTATCTTTGTTGAGGTACCGTAAAATGGATTTTAGTACCTTGAGGTGACTTTGATCATTACACTCAAGTTAAATAATCCCGCCATTATGAATAAGTGAATGTATAGTCCCGTCGCTCTTATTTCCGGCAGCCAATCACGTTACAGGTCGGCTACATTTAAACGTGTGCGTCTTGTGATTCGCTGCTGATGACGTTATGCACTTCCTAAGGCTCGATAAATACTTAACATAATCACCCGCCATTTTGGCTCTTTCGTTGACGTTCGCAGAAAGCACACGAGGACGTTATTTGCCACTCAATTATTTGCTCAATTACAGTGCGTTTGATTTATTATCATAGGAGCTACCACATGATCATGTTTAACGGTGCGGCAAATAGATTGCTCGCCTGGTAGCTCGGCAACGAAAGAAAAAAATTGCGAACGATACTATCTACCTAGACTTTATAGAGCCTTTACTTCCTAAGGCGTAGGCAAAGAGGAGGAGTCATGCCGGAAATAACAGCGATTGTAACTCTGAGAAGGATTTCCTGGCTTCATAGTTGATAGTTAAAAGCAGCTAGCGGGAATTATGGATTAGCATGTTCTGTTTCCATTGTTCGTGACGGAATAAATATTGGCATACGTTATTTTCTGCATCATGTTAATTGAGTTGAAAGTTGTGAGTAATTTCATTTTGTTATTTAAATATTGATTCGTGCCTATTATTTTATAAAGTGATATTTGTTCCAGAAGTACTAATAACTGCATTTCTTCAGAAATGTAAACATAACGTGTAATTGCAATTGGTGTGAAATTGATCTCTTTTATATTTCACTCTCTTTTAGCTTGGCGAGATGGGCAGCAAGTATAAAAGAAAAACGTGTAATAGGAAATACAAATATTATTCTTAAGACACTCTTGAGGAAGTTCTTACCAAAATTGCCATCAGAGCACTGTCAATTCAGGCAACCCAAAACAGTCCAAATTAGTTTCGGCACGCTTTATAATAAATTCAAAGGTTTTCATACACAGAAACCAGGTGGCCAAAACCATATTAACAGATGTAGAAGAAAAATGCAAAATACGTGTAATTGTAAAGTGTAATGATTGGGGTTTTCCGATTAGTATGTTGGATCTTCGCATAGGCCTATTTATAAAACCTTATTTAGATGCATAAGGACGAAACTGCCTTTCTTTGAAAGATTAATCAGAAGGAGAAAATGAAGCATTTACACTTGAAGATGGAACATAAATTCAAGCTGGAAAATTTGTATTAATAAGAAGTCCAGAAAAAGTCAGGCGTACAGATATGTTTGTAAATTACTTCAGATTGTGAATACCACAAGTGATGTGAAAATAAATGTTTTCAAATCATTTTGAATTAATTATTCTTTCACAGCAGTTGACGATGATGTGTCCATTGTAAATGTGAGAGATTTTATAAATGTGTTTCCAGATCCTGTTGCTGAAAAAATGGTACCAAACAGAAAAAAATGCATATTTTCAGTAATTTTCACTACAGTGTTATAATTATTGTTAAGTGATAAGGAAATGACATTAGTTACTTATTGTGGACATTAATCTGCGCATACCAATTCTTTACATCTGGTGTTCCCTAGGCATTCTCTCCATATATCGCAACCATTATACAATGGATTTAAGCAGGTATATGTGCTTCTGCAGTCAAAATACGAATTACAGCACGCTGTTCATTTTTGGACACTTCCATCTTGCATAATTCGCGTTTATTTTTCCATTTTTTTTCGGAACAATAATAGTTATGCCTACCAATAGAAAGTCTACAACTCTTGTTGCCAATTTACCTAAAGCGAATTCCGGACGATACTCTTGTTACACATAATAAGACTCGGCCGACTTTCATTTGAACTGACTATAATATATTATATATGTCAACATAACATAAGCTGCTGCCAGGAAGTCAAAAGAAAGATAGCAATGGCAAAGGAAACAATTAATATAAAAAGGAGCATTTTTTGCGGATATTTGGAAAATGAACTAAGGAAGAGACTAGTGAAATGCTTTGTGTGGAGTGTGGTATTGTATGGGTTATAAATATGAACATTACGGCGAAGTGAATAGGAACAACTGGGAGAATTTTAAATGTGGATATGGAGAAGAATGGAGCGTGTGAAATGGAAAGACAGAATAAGAAATGAAGCTGAGCTAGAAAGAGTGGGTGAAGAACGAATGATGGTGAAACTAATCACGAAGAGAAAAATAAATTGGTTGGATCACTATCTAAGAAGAAACTACCTACTGAAGGATATACTGGAAGGAATGGCGAACAGGGAACAATTTCGGGGCAGAAGAAAATTTTAGTTGATAGACAACATGACAACATGTGGATAGTAAGCGGAGACTAAGAGGAATGCTTAAAATAGGGAAGAATAGATAAGACTGGGTTTGCAGTGGAGGATCTGCCCTTGGGCAGAAAACTATGACTTATGATCATCATCATCATCATCATCATCATCATCATGTAATGTTGATATGTAATTAATTAAGATATGTAATTAAGTTGATATATAATTAATTAAGGTGATATGTAATTATTTAAGTTGGTAATAGTTGGGTTTAATAGAAGTACTTATAAGTTAGGTTTACTTTTGCTTATTGTAGACGTTATTATAGCATATTTTTTATTTATAGTCCTAGGTTTTCTGCATCTATTTATTTATAGTTAGAAGTAAATTTTGTGTTTATTTTATTTTTATTGCTGTAATTATTGTAAACTTTATTAATATAATTATTGTAATGTTGTTATTGTATATCACTGCCACCAGGTGTATACCCAATTGTAGTGTTAATATATACATAATACATCATCATCATCATCATCATCATCATCATCATCATCATCATCATCATCATCATCATCATCAAATTTGGGGATTTGCCTATCAGCTCATTCCGTCCTCGACTAGTTCGTGAATTCCTTCTGGAGATGTTATTTGAACAGATGGAAACCGGTTTAGCTTCCTTTATGTGTTCTAGCAAAATCTTTTCTAATTTAAATATTTCCTTCTTTGTCTAAAATTGTACAGCATGCAACGTATCTCGAAAACTTCGTTTCTGTTGCATTCAATTGCGTTTCATCTATTCTTCTAGTGAAACAGGCTCCTCTACCATTCATTAGCCAAGGTAGTGACATAATTTTTATACAGTACAATTTAATTTTGTGTCGTTCCTTGTTTTAGTATTAATTTGCATAAAAAGTATTATTGCGTATACAGTTTAACTAATTCCACGTAGAGCGTTTTGTAATTACTGTGACAGAATTTGTCTCCGTGTTGCGGTAACTAGCGTACACGTAAACATGTTCCTAATTTTATTTGTGCAGACTATAGAGCCATATTTATCAACTGTGGAAGGGCGGAGCACAATATCGATATTCCGCCCGGAATTACTTACTACTTTTACACTTGAACCAGTGTTGTGACTATGGTTTACTGCGTTCCTTAGCAACCACGTTAAAACAACACGGCCTATACGTCACTCAACGGCAACGAATTGACAGCAACACGTTCTCATTGATCGTAGGCAATTGTTAGAGCGAATAATGTCATTAACAGACAAAACACGTATGATGAAAGCTAGTACTTTCTTTGTTCACCAATGAAGGTGTCATGATGCCTATATTTTTCGAGTGTTATCTTGAAAATAAACGTCAAGATAAAATGATGGGGTGCATGCAATCTATCTTATTCTTGTTAACTTAACAAAGAGGTGAAAATTATATAATAACCGTAGTTTAAGTCAAGAGAACTTAATTGAGTTATACGAGTAGATGAAATAAACAGTGTCACGCGAAATTACACGCACTTTTTCATTAAAATTATATAGTAACTAAAAAACCATACTAAGTTTGAATAATTCATTCATTCATAGTGTTCTGCCCAAGGACAGTTCTTTCACTGCAAATCCACTATTCTCCAATCTTCTGTATTTTCCATTTTTCTCTTAGTCTACGCATATGATTCATGTATCTTAACGTTGTTTATCATCTGAAATCTTTTTTTGCCCCGAACTTTTCTTCCGTTCACTATTCCTTCCGTCCATACTTGTGGAGTAACGGTTAGCGCGTCTAGCCATGAAACCAGGTGGCCCGGGTTCGATTCCCAATCGGGAAAAATTACTTGGTTGAGGTTTTTTCCGGGGTTTTCCCTCAACCCAATATGAGCAAATGCTGGGTAACTTTCGGTGCTGGACCCCGGCATTATCACCTTCATCTCATTCAGACGCTAAATAACCAGAGATGTTGATAAAGCGTCGTAAAAAATAACCTACTAAAAAACCATTCCTTCCAGTATATCCTTCATTAGGCAGTTTCTTCTTAGCCAGTGACCCAGTCAATTCCCTTTACTTTTCCTGATCAATTCCAGCGTCATTTTTTATACACTCACTCTTTGTAACACAGCCTCATTTCTTATTTTATTTGTCCATTTCATACACTCCATTCTTCTCCATATCCACATTTCAAATGCTTTTATTATCTGTGCATTTCTAACTGGTGTATCAAGGTCACGTACAAACGTACAAAATACGCACGAGTCACTGAACTGAAAACTGTGGACTGAAGTACTGGTAATTCCGGCAGTCCCAGCTGACTTTAGTTGAGAATGGTTCAGAATTTGGATAAAAACATCTCGAAAAATGCAGTCCATTGCTTGACCTTGAGCCGCCAGTTCGAAATGCACAGATAATAGTCGTTTCTATTCACTTCGTCGTAATGTCCATGTTTCTGTCCTATAAAATGCAACACTCCACACAAAGCATTTCACTAGTCTTTTTCTTAGTTAATTTGCCACAGGCCAGTAGGAGACTCTCCTTTTTCTATTAAAAGCTTCCTTTACCATTGCTATCCTCCTTTTGACTTTCTGGCAGAAGCTCGTGTTACTGCTTATAGCACACCGCAAGTATCAGAAGCTGTCCACTTGCTTTACTGCCTCATTTAAAATTTGCAAGTTAACCTTCTTTGTTTTTCTGCTGATAACCATGATCTTCGTCTTGTTTGCATTAATCTTCATCCCATACTGTTCACAGCTGACAAGCAAACGTTCTGATGGGGGCAGATAAAAAAGTTAAATTTTTTTCTTCCACCATGTTAATAATGTCAAAAGAAGTGCTTATACAAATTTTGGCCACTCGACCGCAATTACGAGGGCCGTAAGAAAATAAGTTCGCCAGGGCCCGCTAACAGAAAAAAAAAACAATTTCATGGAACAAATTTATTAGAACGGACACAGCAATTGTTGAGCTATTTTTCAACATATTTTCCATCGGAATTGAGACATTTCCCAAATCATGAGATCGACAGCGAGAGGTGCAGATGCAGTCAAACGCTGGTTCCGATCTGAGGAGGCTGACTTCAACGCCATAAAAATTGATCCCATGGTATGACAAATGTCTCAATTCCATTGGGAGATATGTTGACAAAAAGCGCAACAATTGCTTTATCTATTTCAATAAATATTTCTATGCAATTGTGCTTTTTCCTATAGACGGCCCCAGGGAAAATCACTTTCTGGACGGCCTCTTAATTGCGGTCGAGTGGCCAAAATTTGTATAAGCACTTCTTTTGAGATTATTAACATGGCGGAAGAAAAAAAATAACTTTTTTTATCTGCCCCATCAGAACGTTTGCTTGTGAGTTATTCCTCGTCAAATCGCACAGCAACAAAACGCGACCTTCTCGTAAATGGTCGATTTTTTTTTCATGAATTCCAGACATCAAATAAGGAGACACGTATTGTTTTATTTACACAATTATTAATTATTTGTGTAGTTATGACTATTTGAAATTACGCAAATTATGCGCGCACTGTTACATAAACTCACTTGGAACTCTGTGTTTACATATAGTTGAGATTTGGGGTTTGGCGCATTTGAAAGACTAAATACAATACTTTTTATTACTTTAGGCCTATCACAAATAAATTTAAAATTTGGCCTAATTTTTAATCATTTCTTTTTCGAAGCAAAACTACTGCATTAAAATAGCCAAGTTAAAAATACTTGTTCCCTGATGCATTATCTGTAAACTACTGCATTTAATTTTGTATTGTCTGTGATCATTAACACTTAATCTCAGGACTCTGTAAAACTCTACTTCTACGTTATTCGGATAAAGGAAATCGTTGGTATAGACCATTCCAAGTGGGCAGCCACGGGGATGTCGCGTGGCAGCCCTGACTTCACATGAGACGTGCCAAGCCCCGGAGAGAGACAGCGTGTGAGTGGGAAAGAGACGGAATACCGATCGCTGAGAGGGAGGCCAGGGGCCTGTTTCACAATGTTTACAATCTTTGTAAATTGTAAACTTTGCTTGTAAATTGTAAACTTCTGTTTCACAATCTTTGTTTGTAATGTTAAACTTTACAAGGGAACTCAAATCTTTACAAATTAAATTTTGCTCACTTTACAAGTATTCTGTTTCACAATGAAGTGTAATTTTACAAACGTGTAAATTTTACTTGTAAAATTAGCACATTTTCTACAATACCTCTGAGATGTGTAAAGTTTGATATTGCAACAAATTATGAATAAATACAATAAAGAAATACTTATTAAATTAATTTTTGAGTAACTGGAAAATATTAAAAATTAAACTAACCCAGTTTTGATGTTATTACGGAGTTCTAATGACTCAGACAAAGCTATTGAATTTAGGCCTAATCAAACGAAGACGTATACGTAAAATTCTCCGGGCGAGAATTAATAACACGTTCGTATCATTGTATAAATTTAATGAAAGGTTTCGAATGAGTCCCGCGCTACACTTCAGAATACCGCGTAAGTATTTATATACGAAGACTGTATTTAATAAATACTCGCACTTAATAAAGAAGTTCCTTGCACCAAAAATAAATAATTCAATAATGCAATAGCGACACTACTTACGCGGTATTCTGAAGTCGTTTCGAGTCCCGTTTCGCTGGAATCTCTCCTAGAAGATATGGGACATCATATCCAACATCCAAAAGAGAAAAGTGATGCCCTAACCTCAAAGCGAGAACTGTATTGTTTTGCATTGGATGCATACTAGCTGTCAGTTCCGTGGGTTAACAGATAAGCATGGAATTTCTAAGATATCAGTGTGCAAAAGTGCCCACAGGGTAGTTGATGTTGTTAAAATAGTTAAATTCGGAGAAGGTTTTTGATCACCAAAATGTTATTTACTATAGCACAGAATTTTTATGCTGCTGATGGGATCACTAATGTTTGAGAGGTTAGTAATGCAAAATTAATAAATACTGATGGATCAACACAAAAAATTAATCTGATTTTGTGGTTAGACATCGTAATTATTTTATCAATTGCATATTTGTACGTGGACTAAATCTGTTATTTACTTATTTGACTGAATTTTGTGCTAACGTTGGTCATTTAAGTAACAGACGTATTTGTATACTCGACCAATCACATCACATGAAACTCCATTGTCGCCAATATATAAAAATCTAAACACTTTTAATTTTTTTAACAATACTTTATGTTTTCTGTTGGTGAAATATGAATCAGCAAGCTTAGAATAATCAATTTTAGTACAAAATATAAACATATGTATCGATAATAGTAAAAATACAGCAACTTCAGCTCTGCTCCTTAGCGATTTTTGTAAACTGTCGTTGGCGATATTGTGTAACCAATTATGCGTATTTGTAAATTTCTTTAGCTGATTTTGTAGAGTTCGTCAGACTTTACAAACTAATAAAATAGCATTGTGAAACACAATTTACAAGCATTTGTAAACTTTTACTTGTTATTTGTAAATTGTTAATTTGTAATTTGTAAGGATTGTGAAACGGGCCCCAGGCCGCCTGGAATATTGTAAGATCTGAGTCGTTCAGAGCAAAAGTGGTGTAAGTCAAAATTTGCTAATGAGGTTTAAAGTAAAAATTCTGTAAAATACAGCGCAAAGTAGCAATTAATATGTCGTTCTTGCTATCCACTGACTTTTAATAGTTTAAATAAAGTGAATATTAATTGCTACTTTGCGCTGTATTTTACAGAATGTTTACTTCAACCCTCATTACCCATTTTTAACTTACACCACTTCTGCTCTGAACGGCTTATATCTATCTTTCAAAATTGTGTGACACTGAGGCCTTATCAGTTTTTTTTGAAATTTGATTGGAGCCTGCTCAACATTTACAGAAAAGGGCGTCATGAAAATGTTCACCAAATTCCTGCACGCAGCGAGAGATTGTGGAGAGAGACTAATTCACTCGAATAACGTCACCAGGGAAGGACACAGTCAGTATCTCTGAAGTTGAAATCATGTACTTCTAAACGAACATTTAATCCGTAAAAGGCCGGCTACTTTTGGCGATATTTAGGGCAACAATATAGCTTGCATGGACAGCTCTTCCGGAACTTGGCTCACTCAATGTGCTGCAAAAGAAAGGGAAAAATGAATTTGTAATGACATTGTGACTACAAAAAATACATACTGTACATAGTTAAACGGACAGAAAATCCTTTAACAGTTTAACAAACGTTTTTATAATAATTCCCTTACATTGTTGACAACTGTTCAAAATAAACTTACTATAACCATTAATTTAATTATATCGCCTTTAGAGTACTTAATTAGTTGAAATGATATTAACCTCGTCGTAAGAAGACTGAATTTGGACATTTCGTTTCGTTATTGATGCCTTCCTCTCTTCGCCGATAATATGGGCGTGGGTATCAGAATGTTTAACTTCAAAGTGACGCTTAATGTTATACGTTTTTGCCCGTACATTGATATGGCATATTAAACATAGAACATTGTTGTCAGATTAGACAAGATACAAGCCCTCTCAAGAGGGGTTAAATCCTGAACCGATTGTCGACGTACTTCTCTTCTTTCGTCCACACCTGTGGAGTAACGGTCAGCGCGTCTGGCCGCGAAACCAGGTGGCCCGGGTTCGAATCCCGGTCGGGGCAAGCTATCTGGTTGACGTTTTTTTCCGGGGTTTTCCCTCAACCCAATACGAGCAAATGCTGGGTAACTTTAGGTGCTGGACCCCGGACTCATTTCACCGGCATTATCACCTTCATATCATTCAGACGCTAAATAACCTAGATGTTGATACAGCGTCGTAAAATAACCCCATAAAATAAAAATCTCTTCTTTCTTAAACAGTTAAGCACAAACGATAGTAAACCGGATGGATGGATGGATGAATGAATGCATGCATGCATGCATGCATACATAGTCCAGGAATGCCTCAAGAATATAATCGAAGTGTCGAGGGGAAGAGTAGATGAGCGTATGCTAAAATTTAATTTTAGTTTTATAATTTTAATTTGTACTCGTTAGCTAACTAGTTAAATAAATTAAATAAATAAATTCGTACACCACCACAGCCTCAGCGACAGAGGGGAGTGGGGATCCATCCTGGGAGGCACAGGGCAGCGTCCGGGCGCGCTAGCCCTTAAACGCTGTGTTGGAATGGTCCGGTATAGAGTAAGAATCGAACCCGCTTTTTTCTGCATAATACGCAGAAGACTTGGCTCCGAGCTATTGAAACGACACGAAAGGTTTCATTTCTGCTTGGAGTTTAGATCTAGTCAAATGTCGATTTAACTACACGATTTATGTATATATTTATCTATTATTTACGTCATTACCATATTTTTTTGCAGTTTTTGAAATGAATTTCGGAACGATGCTAGCAACAAACGAAATAGCCTGTATGTAAGTCACTCAAGTATTCGTTATCTTGTTTATCAGTGCTCTAGTCTCCGATCATGCGCATTGTCTTACATCTGAGACGAAAATGCCATCGTCTTATTCCTCTTTTGGGAAACTGTACATATCAGCCAGAACCTCAGTCAGGGGTACTCCGTTTAGTACAAACACATATTTGTAGCATTTTCTGAAAATGGACATGTCAGGTTTTGAAAGTTTGCTTCTCATATGTAAGTATATATAAATCATAAAAATGGCCAAATTTTGAGATTACACTCTTCAATTACATAAATGAGGCCAGAATGACGATGGAGTAAGTCACTTTTAACAGAAATAGGTGGAATGTTTATATAATGCAGCAGATAAACGTTTCATTTCACCAATCTTTATGTAAGTTTCTTGAAATTTTCCGGTCCCTAAAACTGGCCGTCCTGGGCAAGTGGCCAGTTTACCACACTCTAAATACGGCCTTGCCTTTAAATGTTAAACTCTTTTTATGAACTCAATTTGACATATAGTAGAGCGTTTCGTTTAGGCACAGTGAAAACGTAAACAGAGTGCAGGTAACGTGTAGGGGGGAGGACGAGCCGTACGATAAACACAAGGGATGCACAAGGTTTTAGTTACCAACATTTATGACGGAGCATTAATTGAAATTATATTTTCCAAAAACACACAATACAAAAGAACACAAATTGCATAACTTTATCATATACACATTTTTAACAAAAAGCAATTGTAACTTTGAAATAATTCAATATAACAAATCAAATTTTGCTAGTTATATGATGTTGCTTTCAAGCAGCATTTTTTACGGTCATGAATTTCACTTTCTGTATGACTAACATAATATAACCGTCTTCTGTGGTCGAATTAACAAAACTACAGTATATTGGTCTGAAGTGACAACACTACTTCCTAAAGATAATAATTATCCCTTCTCAAAGTTCAATTTATTCAGGTACAGTACAGAAGACGATGATATGTTAGTCATACAGAGAATGAAATTCATGATCGTAAAAAATGCTGCTTGAAAACAACATCATATAAGTAGCACATTTTGATATGTTATATTGAATTATTTCAAAGCTACAATTTCTTGTTTGTTAAAATGTGTATATGGTAACACTATGCAATTTGTGTACTTTTGTTTCGTGTTTTTGGAAAATACAATTTAAATTAATGCTCCACCATAAATGTTGTAACTAGAACCTTGCGCATCCCTCGTGTTTATCGTACGACTCTTCCTCCCCCACACGTTACCTGCACTTTGTTTACGTTTTCACTGTGCCTAAACGAGACGCTGTACTGTACAACTGGTTGGTATCATGAGGTGAGTTTTTGGCATGAAAGTAAAACTATCTTCGTCGAATTGTTTCTGGAATAACTTCCATTACGCTTATAGTTAATACTGAAGCAATTCTTTTGGATCGGTTTCAATTTTGGCCATGAAACTAGTCCCGTTTCCGTGAATATCCGCCTAATATTACGGAAATTATAGTCGTCAGGAATCATGTTAATTTGTATACCTGGAACTTCGGAGGGCAGGAGCAACCCTTATCGGCACCCAGGAGACGGCAGCAGACATCCTTGGAGAGAGTGAGCATGCTAACCAGAATGCTTCCTATCGAGTTCTTCTGGAAGTCGTCGTACATGAAGTCCGTGAATACCAGATTCCAGCGTTCGTTGCGTGTCACGATCTTGCCCTCCTGTGCCTGCAAAACCAGAAACATTATTAGGGAGACATTAGTGTGTAATATGCTTATGAAAGCGAAGCTATATAGTCCTTTTCTCGATCATTTTGTTCCAACCCAATCAAACATCAAGACAAAGGTTAATTTGAAGATACCAGTATGGCTATCATTTAGCATAGGAGAACATGGAAGAAAACGTTTTGTTCTTTATTGACCTAGACCAGTGCGACACCCTAGCAAACTCTAAAAATTTAGTGTGCCACCTTATCTCTCAAATGAAAGTGTCCCACAAATTAATAGGCTACTTGTACACCCTTCATAACATTAATAAAATTAACACACATATTTCCAGTATTGTTAACATATTATATGAGGGGAAATAAATATTTACACAGAGTTCTAAGATGAGGAAAACAATCACACTTATTTTAACCCTTGGTTTTAGTTTTTCAGTGGCTCACATGTGCTTGGCGAATCTTACAAATGTATTTTATGTTTGGACGAATATGGGATAAATTCACTAGCATTTCTTCATGCAGGATTTTTAAACTGCCACGTTTCACAGTTTTGATATTGGTCATCACAGAAAATCCTGCTTCGCAATCATATGTGGTTGAAAACTGCAACAAAACCACAAGAGCCGTTCAGCAAGATGCGGAAAATCGTAAAGTGAAATCCAGAATCTGTTCAAATCATCTCTTTGGTGTTTTAATTTCAAGTTCCTATCATTTTTAATCTCTGCCAATTCTGCTAAGGAAAGTCCACTAACTTCAGATGACAAAATTGGATTTCTTATCCAGTCATAAGCATTTGTGTTCAGATCTGGGAAGTAACTTTCGAGTTTATTTGTGAGTACTATTAGATAGTTGTAAATTTAATCTTTTATTTCGTTCTTCGAATCATAGTGAGATGTATGTGGGAACATTTCATAGCTGCCCTCTTTCACTTTCCGAGACCAAATTGCTAACTTGTCTCGCAAGGCAGATATTTTGTCTGTTGCAGTTAAGATACTCTCATCCTTACCTTGCAGACTACAACTATATGCACATCTATGAGTCTTTCAAGGACATGTATCTACAAGGCAGCTAGGCAAGCAAGGGGTGATCAGCGATTTTCTTACTTCATTTCAGTTATGAGTTAATTTCTCAAAATAATTAAATATACCAGACAGTTCGCGACACCCCATAAACCAGTGGTCGTCAGCACTCGCTGAAATGTGCAATGGGTAAGCGATGCTGTCCCGTGTGCACCGTCGTGCAGCAGGAAGAGGTAGAGAGCATACTCGCTAGCAGCTACGAGTGCACCATGGTGCACTGTGTTTTCCGCGGGTAAGAGACGCTAGCCCCAGGGTGCTCTGCGCTGAGGACCGCTGACAAACCTTCAAGCGACATCTCAAGAGAGCTTTGTAATCAGAACCACGTTTTGAGCAAGTTTTTTTTCTCCCGGCAAAAAGACCCGGTACTCAATTTGTGTAAGAGAGTAAGTAAACCCACTAACCATTCTGGAAGTCATAGTGGAATGAAATATCCTCTCTGAACTCTTAATTGAACCTGAGCTCTTGCAGTAAATAGTCTGCGACAGGCTAACTTGGATTATATTGAAGCTCGATTAATTTCTTCGTACAGTTACTTTACTGAATTACTTTCATTGAAAACATTACGTATCCATAATCGATTTTTCCATTTAAAATACTTTTTATACTCGATTAATTCTTGAGGTGCTGTTGAAGCTATGGAAACTTTTTCTCTATCGACGAGTAATTAAATTTCTACGGAGGAATGTAATTTGACGATATTTTTTTCCATTGCTCTCCTTGAATCATTTAGTTAACATACCTAGCGAGGAATGACCTTATATGGTTTTTTGTGTGTTAAGGTACATTTAATTGACACTAGCCAGATGGTGTCTCGTGTGGTGAGATTGGATTAAGCTATTTACACTACACAATGCTGTTACTGTTACAGTTCCTGTCGAAATTTCCTGAAATATGGGTAGGACTCGTGTCTTGATGAAGTGATACAGTTTGTTTCCAGTTATTGTTAATGTTTATTTTTCTACTTTAACGGAAACGGAGTTATTTTGTGATGTGTCAAAAGACCCGAAGTTTTCTATTATAAAATTAGTTTCATGTTGTGAATTCATACATTTTAGACTTCTTTTGTTGGAGACATAAATGTTGACATGAAACTGTCTCTCTTGTTATGAATTCAATTTATGATGTGACAGAGTTATTTTTCTTGATGTCGGTTGTTGTCATGGAAGTGAAATATTTTCACGAATTAAATTTGTGAAATAACTTTTACGATGCACGTATAGTTTATACGGGAGCGAGTGTTTTGTAACGAATTTATTTAATTTTGGGCATAAACTAATCTCTATTTTATGAATTCGAGTTTTTGGCATGGAATTTGATGTTTTCCACTAGCCAATTTTTGGGAAATAAATGGCTGTTTTACTGTTGTCATGAGACTAGCTATCTGAACGCCTAGGAATTCTGCAAGTTTGTGGGCCTCTATTTCCAGAGACAACGAATAAAAGTAGACAACAAATGCTTGCGAATTATTTCATGCGAAAAGAAATAAAGAATTCGCTAGAAGTCACCTAAATGTGCACATGCTTGTAGGAGTTTTGGTAGAGCTGCAAGTTAATACCTATATGAAAATGAGTTCCAGCAATTGTGCATTTCCTAACTGCTACTTAGTTTAAAACATAAATATGATGGAATTGCAATATAATTTAAAATTTGCAGGAAGACTAAACTTGCAGATTTTTTTATCCGAAAATCGATTTATTTTTAATGACTTGAAAAAGTACGAAATTTTAACCATTCCATTGACTTAATAGGAAGATCTCATTACTGTTAAATGATTACTCTTGTTTTAATCAAGTACCTAGGTGCATTTGCCTCAATATTAATGAATGAATTGCATTTATTAATACATAATAAATACAAACAAATATACACAAGATCCTTCGCACTAGCCTGAATGGCCATTCATGCTATAACTATGCACAGGTTGAATCTTAAAAGAAAGAAAGAAAGAAAAATACTACTAATAATAAAACAGTAATAATTATTGGTATTGTTATCATCATTTATCATTATCACAATTATAACTAATCCAATTTCATACGAGGTTTCACAAAAAAAATAATAAAATAATTGTAAAATATAAAAAGAAAACAGTGAAAAATACAGGGTGTAAGGGATATAAGCGCCATTATTTTAACTGATGATTGTTCATGTCATAAGGAAGAAAAAATGTCCTCACAATTTTTTTCTAATTGCAATATTTAACTAATTATTAAAGTTTACAATATTAGAAGTTTGGCAACGTTGCTGGATGGGGAGGAGGGAGTTTACAAGTACACGGTACAGCTCAAGCGCATACAGACATACCGGTGCAAAACAGTTGCTCTGTTCTAATGCAGGGGCGGACCGTTGTTTACATGAAACGAACAGCAAATACAAATTTTCAATCTCATTAATAGAACTTTATGGTAAATTTACATTTTATTTAACAATATTGGTAATATTGGTCCATTTTTTATTGTACGTCTAAAAATTAAACAATAATGGTTTACACGAACTTTTTTTAAAATGCAACATTTTAATCTCTCCCGCTTCCATAAAGCAGTACCATTAAAAAAAATTCTGTTTGTGTGATTTTCGAAACGAAGTAAGAGACTCCTAGTTTCTAATAATCGTTGAAAAACTGCTGCAGCAGATTTTGATATAAAACAAATCGGGTTCTGATGCAACATGAATTTCTATCGCTGGAAACTTTTATTATTTTTTTCCAGGAATATTAGTGTTTTTAACAGTTTCAATAAGGAGAGAAATTCTTTCTTTTCTTTAAGGGGAGAGGATGGTATTTTTTTTTGTGAAAAATGAGTAAATTAAAAAGAAATTCTTTAAAATGCTCTGTGATATGTGTGGAATGCATAGCATAATATTTTGTGGGTATTTGTGCCCTTATCAGATGCTGAGACGCCATTTTTGAACTTCCTGCGTTATGGATTTTTAAATCACTCATTGTTGTTTCCGGTAAATGAATCTTCAAAATATTTTTTTCTTTAAAATACTCTTTGATATGTGTGGAATGCATTGCATAACATTTCGTGGGTATTTGTGCCCTTATCGGATGTTGAGACGCTATTTTTAAACTCCCTGCGCTATGGATTTTTAAATAACTCACCCCCTTTTTATCGATTTCCAGTAACTTCATTTTTTTGCTACATTGCCAGACAAAAATGGATATAATTTCTGAACTATTAAAGATACATGCATGAAATTTAGAACACACATTCTTTAGACTATTAGGAAGCTTTTCTCTGTAACAGAATTTTGCTAATTGATTTCATTTTAAAACTACGTCCGTTAGTTTACAAGAAAGGAATTTAGAAAAGCGTTATTAAATTTTAATTGTTTATTTTACAAACGTATGGACTAATATCAAAATACTGTTACAGACAGTTTGTAGAGCATGCTTTTGCAAGTACATTGCAAAAAACGGGATGAATCTACCTTTAAAAATGGTTTAGATATATCGATTTTAATAACATCCTGCATTGGGTATATTTTTTTCAAATCTGGGCCCCCAAAATTTTTTTTTTCAAAATATTTATTTTTGGTTGAGTTTTCACAGGTATGAGCTCTCTACATACAAAAAATTAGTGTTTTACACCAAATAGGAAAAAAGTTTTAAAAAATACCGTCCTCTCTCCTTAAAGAACGTCATTATAGTTGCATAGAGATACTTACCCTCTTGAAGAGCTTAATCACATTTTCTGTGTCTGCAAATATTACGAAATACGATGGTACAGGACGCATTGCAAGGAGCTTGTCTGTCGCGTTGCCTGGCAACCCATCTAGCACTATCACACGGATGATGGAGTTGCCGATCAGGTAATACAGCGCCTGGTCCAACTCTGCAAACAGTTATCGATATGTACATGATACTGCAAAAATAATTCTCGGAGTAATTAATTATTTTGCGGGAAAATACATAAAAGGAGGTAAATTATTGGCATTGTCTTGCGCTTTGTAATACTGTAGATATTTTATTTAATGAAAACGCGTGTCATCTGCAGATGTTACGGAAGAGAAACTGCACAGCTTAATTGACAAGTTTGTGGCATTATTGAATGCAGCAGTCTGTTACTCTCGTTGCTTGTGTGGTTCTGTTCGCTAAAAAATAATTGTTACTTGACTGGCTTTTAAAAGTTTATTATTAGTGTGAAATATGAGTTTAAATCAGCGGTGACCAAAGCGGGTGTCGCGATTACATCGTGTAATCATAGAAATTCAAGCGGGTACGAGGGGTTTCCTGTACATTGCTGTGTGTTTCATTCACGTACTGAAGGCAAGCAGTGGCGGAATCATGTCACTCTGCAAACTCTGTCTCTACAAGCAGTAGAAGGAGAACTTTTTTGTTGTTCTGTCGGACAAAATGTAATATGTTTACTTTGCTCAACGGTTAAATTAGGGATATATATAGAAACAATTGCCACGCTGAATAATTTATTATTATTATTATTATTATTATTATTATTATTATTACTACTACTACTACTACTACTACTACTACTACTACTACTACTACTACTACTACTACTACTCACTACTAAGTATGTGTTTTTTAATTCCTCTGTACGTGCATGAATATTGATATTTTTAGATTTTATTCCCAGAAGGATAAAATTATTAGGTTCTATCTCAGTTTTAATCTTCTTAATCTTTAGATGAGGGTAACTATTTATTAGTTATTCATTTAATAATAATATTGTAGAAAACCTGATTCAATATTATGTGCCAACGAACCGTTAAACGCCAGGAATGGACATATCTTAAATCATAGCCAGGAAGAGAAAGGTGACATAAATAAATGTTCAGGAAGTCAGCTACCTTATAGGGTTTGAAATATCTCGTGCTCTAAAGCCTTTTAATAGAACAGGATTTCTCAAAAGAGTAATGATTAAAGTAGCTTAAATAACTTGTCCATAAGAAGTTTTTAATTTTGAAAAACTACGAATTTCTCGACCAAGTATCGAGAAAAGAATTTAGAAAATTCCTGATTATATTCAAGGGGAAGGTTAAAAAAAAGAAGTAAGAAAAATCGTGTATTATTCACTGGCTCTTGATGACAGCAGTGACATTACTGATACAGCAAAGCTTGAGATTTTTATCCGCGGGATTGATCAAGATGTTAGTACAGGAACCACCACTGGTTGTAGTTGTCATGCCAAGTACCTTTCCTCCGTCTTCTTACTTCATAGGCTATATGTCGCATGTAATCATTGCAGCTCGAGTTTTGGTCACTTCTGGTTTAAATGAAAAATGAATGTCATTTAGATGACAAATACTTCTCTCACTATACGTTTTACGTATTTTATAACAATTTTATTTTATTCAGTTCCATTATGTTGCGAATTAGCAGGCTGACGTACTAGTGATATTCTCCCGTTTCTCTCTGTCATTCCACCAACAGTGACACTCAGCGTCATTATTATTAACCAAGGGACAATAAACCGTTCTAATATTTTGAAACAAAAAAAAAAAAAAAACAAGAGAAAAGGTTAACGTAACAGAAGGAAATTATTGCTAAAATACTAAAGATTAAAACTTCGGCATAAGTCAGAAACGGATTTCGTGAGATAAAACATATGTTTCTGGTTTATTTTTAAACTGTGACTGTGTCCGGCAATCCCTGATGTCACTAGGTAACGAATTCCAGAGGCGAGGCAATGATACATTATAGGAGGATGAGTATAGGGAAGTTTTGTAGGCGGTATAAGTTGTCCATTCACTTTTCCTATCGTGAAAGTACTGGAGGTGCTGGAGTAGGCTGTGTATCTGTTGTTTACTAAAGTGACCTTGAAATTTTCTCTGATAGGTTAAAACTAGCACCGCAATGTACAGTTTTCCTGTCGCTATAAAAGAAGCAGTGAAGTGGAGCGTAGACAAAGCCAACGCTCGTCTGTTGTGACTCGCACGCTTCACTCAAATCGATAACAAGTACCGCCTGAACAGAATGGCTGTGGGTATGCGGGAGTTAATCAGCGAGAACACGTTTCATATCTGTATGGGATGGGTGTAGGGTTTATAGATGGCAATGGATGAGCTGATCAACTTGGCAAACAGCAGCAACCACCAACTTACAAGGGAAGGGTTTCGGCTCGAACAGGAATTTCGTATCCAAAATTTACATACAGGCCCATCTTTACATCTCTATGAAGCTCCCAAAAGGATTCGCTTGTGTAATGTGTGGTTTGTCTGTTAGAGCACTGTACAAGTTGAGGGATGGGGAGAGCACTGCACAAGTTAAGGGGATGGGACACCTTACCCGTAAGCCTAGCCTAGTCTAGAAGCTAGTGCGAGTGGTAAAATGTCTAAAGCCCATTTAAGAATATTTTTCTCCAACGTTCTGTCTGAAAATATTGCACCTAATCAAAAGTGTACATTGTTGTGTGAGTCATTGAATGCGCACAAGGACGCAACCTTAATACAGTAGATGAATCATTCCAAGGCTAGGACATGGAATGTGTGATCATTCCACCTAAAAATCTAAATATATCCAGCCTCTGAATATCTATGTCCTTAGATAATATAAAATATATGCTCGGAGGATAACAGATGACATAAGGACTCTTGCTGAGAACCCAGAACTTAACTTGGGAAATCGAGTGTTTATAATGAAAATGCACTCTGTTATTCATAACCAATTCTCTGCTCCAGTGTACCGCCCTATGCTTCAGTATTCCTGGCAGTCAGCTGGTTACGTGAATCCTGACAAGTCTCGGACTTCAAAAATGTAATTCAGGTGGCATTTGATTTTTCAGCACTGGAGTGTGGTTCAAAATATTGTTCAGGTATTGGTTCTGTGTGTTGTGCTTATTGCTCTGCTCCATGCTGTTTCATGCATTTTGTAGAGAATCCTCATATAGGCTTCATTTTTGAAGAAGTGTATTGACTAATACCAACCAAACGGAGAGTTACACAAATGAATGCTTTTAGGATCTTCATCACCATTGTGAGATAAGCGTCTGTACAAATTTTTAACCAAAAATTCCTGTTCGAGCCGAAACCCTTCCCTTGTTAGAGTACACATAGTACAACTACTAGAAATGTCTATTTCTATACAGAGTGTAAGGAGTATAAGTGTCATTATTTTATCTGATGATTATTCATGTCATAAGGAAAAAAGTCCTTATATTTTTTCTAATTGCAATATTTAACTAACACTGGTCAACAAAATTAAACATATTTTTTTTTTTAAAGATAACGAATGGATTATTGTTACGTAATTTTTTGTGCTGATTTCAAATCTGTTTACAACAATTTTCTATCACTCAAAGTTTTTGAGTAATTATAACATTGTAACATTTAACCTAAAATCATGTTTACTTATCTAAAACGTGTGTGAAATAGATTTTAGGCTATACTTCGCTTGAGGAACAACTCTTTTGAGTATTCAGCAGAATATTTGGGCTCCATTTTTCCTGGTAGCACCTTTCATTTTCAGAAAAATAATGACGAAAACGATCCCCACGTTCGCCGCTCACTACCCGAAGGTTTTGAATAAAGAAAACAGACGAGGATCTAAAAAGTTATTTAGAGTATGTATTATAGGGTGTAGTATATCTCATACTACACTCCATCACGTTATAGTTCTGAATCAGCTCTCTGACAAATTCTCTGTAATTTTCTGATCTGTGATTCCTAGAAAGTAACAGTCTGTTGAATGATCCTTAGGTTCCCGGTATATCACTGGAACTGAAAAAGACATATGACGGGATCCTTTATGCAACCAATTAATAAAATTTCGTTGAGCACAACAGATTTCAGGACACCAGTTCCTGTCCTCATCTATTTTTCAATCAAAATAACACTCGTAAACTCTTTTAACTAGTGTAGTAAAAATTCGCCTGTGTGCTTTCAAAGTTAATTAACCATAAACGTAACAAAAATTGTTTATGTGACTTACACAATATTTCGAGGTATGTTTCAAAACATGAGATACTTAAACCACGCTTAAAATTAGAACAAAGGAAACACGGGTTATGAAACTTGTTTCATGTAAGTTCTAACTCAACTGAGAATTAATTCTAATTTTTACAGTCTAATGAGGAATAAAATTCTTTTTATGAATTCTAACTTCACAAGCAACACTTATGTAGATCAATTGTTAAAGCAATAAAATGGAATATTTTAAATATTTTCTTTCCATTAGAATGTTAAGAACTGTATAAGTCTACCTATAGCAATACAAATAAACCACTTTTTTTAAATTACAAAAAAAAAAAAAAATGGTGGGTGGTAGAAAAATTATGACTTCATTTCTGGAATCAGCAGATGAAATTACATAAGACACGGCAGAAATTTTACATTTAATAAAATCACTGTAATTATTAAAGTTTACAATATTAGACGTTTTGCAACGTTGCTGGATGTGGAGGAGGGGATTACAAGTACACAGTACAGCTCAAGCGGGTACAGACATACCGGTACAAAACAGATGCTCTGTTCTAATGCAGGGGCGGACCAGGACAACTGTTGTTTACATAAAACGAGCAGCAAATACAAACTTTCAATCTCACTAATAGAAAATTATGGTAAATTTTCATTTGATTTAAAAATATTGCTCCATTTTTTAATTGTACGTCTAACAAAGAAAAAATAATGGGTTACTGCATAAAATGACACGAACTTTTTTTCATACTGCAACATTTTAATCTCTCCCGCTTCCATAAAGCAATGTCATTTTTAAAGATATTTCTGGTTGTGTGACTCCCAGTTTCTAATAATCGTTGAGAAACTGCTACAAAAGTTCGCCGATTAGGTAACCTTCTTCGCGGAAAACGTTGACGGTACATCCTTCTTGCCGCACTTGAATTACGACGACTTTCTCCGTAAATTAATAACATATGATATTCCTAAACTGTGAATGACATTGTAAGTTGTTTATCGAATACCTGTACTGGGAACTGCCATCCGCTCGACAGGAGACTTATGGACAGAGAGCTTGAACTCAGCTGAGTTGTACATCAGCTGCATGAATCCTCTGAACATGTTGCCACGTCTCTCACGCCAGAATATTAAAAAATGTAAGCATGCATTATCATTTAATTTCACGAAAACGTAATAGATCATACAAATATTTTTACTTAAACTAATATTAACTCTTTGTTAGATATACTTACTGATGTAACTGTTTTCGTAATTTTACTAACGATATAAGCAGTACAACGCAAATAAAATAATGAAAGAAATATTTTTTTCTGGGAAAACTATTAAGTTTTGACCTTATGTTGTATAAACATTTTTTATCCTGTAGACCGTCGCCAAAGACTGTGAAAAGGGCAGCACTTACGAGTAGGGCCTATATCCCTTACACCTTGTATATATAAAAAAAAAGCAAAATTCTTACTCCGGAATTGTGGAATGAACAAAGGATGAACGGCACAACTGGTGCGTTAACTACGCAGCCCTAGTTTAATACAGTTCCAGATCGACTCAATAGTGCAGAAGTTCCTCGACCAACGTTGTTCTTTAGAACATGGTAAATTCGGCAGCTACTTTGAGAGATTTAATATCAGTGTCACCAGTGGAAATTATACTGTATGGATCTGCCAAGGAAGAGTTTCATCAATGAAACATCTTTTATTTTGACTGCCCGGTTTTTACAGTTAAAAGATTTTATTCGACCTCACATTTCAACATCTGCAACAAGCACTGTACAATCCACTCACAAGGGAACGTTCAACACTGGAAGGTTGCATAGGATCTTGAAATTTCGCACACTGATACGTCTTATTAGCGTAAGATGTTGTGCCAAAAAAAGTTGGAAAAATAATATGCAAGATATTAAAGCGATGTTCCGAATATCGCTGTGAATCTATATGGATCTAGTAGTTGCGGAGACTTTTGAGTGTAGCGTGTGGCAGAGAGGAGGGAGAAACAAGGCTGCAACTCAAAGTATGTAAATGCAGAGTTAAATAATATGGTCCATCATTACGAACAAATTAACTGATTTTATGGAATAGACAAATTCATAGTAGGTACATTAAATTGGTAAATGTTTAATGGTCTCGCAAATTAACCTATAACAGTATATTTTACAATAATTAGGCCTACACAATAGAGATGAATAACGAGCGAGAATGCAAGACCAACAGCGCCCGTAAAGCCGAAAACCCGGACGACAGTATTGCCTGTCATTGACTGCTTGTAAGCAAACGTTCAAAACATCGGGACTTCGGGAATGATCAACTCTCGAACGTCAAGCAGCCTTGAATCGTCACAGTTGTTTATACCAGACTGAAATTTTATCTGTTTTGGGAACTGTTGTATATGTATAAACAATCAAGTAGCATATTTGAATCATCATCTCTACCTTTCAGTGTAATAATCCGTTCCCCAATCTTTATTTAATTACTAGGCCCTTATTAAAAGACTAGGATTTTTTTTTCGTATGTTTGAGATCAAGTATACAATCTCAAAAAAAAAAAAAAAAAAAGAAAAAAAAAAAGAAACGCTTTATTTAACGCTATGTTTTATGTTTCTTAGAAATTCAAATTTATTTGAGAATTTTTATTTACATAACCATAGGTAATATCTGATAGTAGAACCAGAACGTTTTGATAACTGTGATACTATTTTCTTTTGTCTTTTTGTATTAATTAAACATCTCTGAAGTTATTTATTTTAATTACGTATGTTATTCAAAGTTATGAAATTTTTACACGTCGACCAAATGCTATTTCGAGAATGATGAGCGAGACTTGAAGCGCACAAGAGTTACGAGACGAGACGAGACGAGACGAGACTTGAAAGACAAGTGCAATGAACACAGCGAGCGAGAGCGACAGTTAGTTTTGTTCATCTCTAGTACACAAATACAATACAGGTTGTTAAAGAAAGTATCCAATATTTTAGGATGTGATAGTATGCATCAAAACAAGAAAATAATGTCTAATAAACATGGGTCCTACAACACATACTTCCTGAGATTGAGGACTTGTTCATTGGAGGTGCTCATTGTGACGTCCATTCATGGCAATGCATTTCTCTGCCGTACAATATAACGGACTACCAGATAATCATACCGTAGTGACACCCCTGGCATGGAATACTGATACGTCGCAAGGAATACTGAAAACAAAAGTCTGGTTGCGGATATGAGCAGGGTTCAGCAGATGTGGTGTTGTGAATTTTCGTAATCAGCATGTGTAGACTGATGAAAATCCCCATGCAGCTGAAGAAACAAGGCATCAGCACCGATTCTCAATCAACTTATGGGCAGGCGTTCTTGGTGATAGATTAATAGGACCATACGTGCTACCACAGAGATTAATTGGGGATCGTTATCAGGACTTTATTATTAACGTACTAAAACAAATTTCAAAGAGTGCGCGATTCCTTACGCCGAAGGGCAGAAGAATGCATTGCCATGAATGGACGTCACATTGAGCACCTCCTATGAACAAGTGTTCAGATCTCAGAAAGTATGTGTTGTAGGACTCATGTTTATTAGACATTATTTTCTTGTTTTTATGCATACTATCACCTCCTAAAATATTGGATACTTTTTTTTAACACTTCGTATAAAGCCAACTGATACTGATTATTTCTTAGAATCCGTCACTACCCCTTCTTTATTTCTCTTATTCTGACCTTCCACCCTTCTGGTTATCTATACACACTACAGTCTCACTGAACATGAACAGAAGAAAACTGAATTGTTCATGCAGTGATGAAAACACAAATTCTTATTGCACCACGCACAGCAAATAAAACTTGTTGCTGCATCCTATATACAGTAGTATGTTTTTAATCCGTAATATGTTTATGGACTCACTTTTTATGTTCAGAACCGGTTATTTAAACTATTGCCCCGTAAGAACATACGTTATGTCGTACGAAGTTCAGGAGAAATTACCTTATGTTAGATGATAAATTTGTACTAATCAATTAGCCTATACTATAACTCAATAATTACTGTTTGTTATACTTTTCATATATCTCTTGTGCTCAACGTGAAATCGATTGAATAACTGAGACATTGACATGGGAAAGTTGCAAGTCACAAAAACGAAATTTTACAGGACAAGCAAAAAACGTTTGTGAGTCTGTTACAAAGGACGTTACTTAACGCTAACGCCATCTTTGATGAGCTGCTGAAACTAAACGGATTCTGCTAGCGACATACTGGCTTTACCATGCCACTGGCGTGGGTTCCTACTATCTTATCCGGGAAAAAACGGATTTATGATTTTTTGTGACTTAGCCAACATGCTTTCCCATGTCAATGCTTCAATTATATAAATAAAATAAGCACTTTATTTAAAGAATATAATGTAATTTTCAATACATTTAGCTACGTGATGTTATCTTCAAATCTCAAAATTATTTAAGAACTGTACACCGTAAATGTTCTATTCATTTACTAACTAGACAAATTGATAACTTGCCTTTATTTTAGGAATTATACATCAATGTAACTCTCTTTCTTTGAAACACAAGAAGCAATAGCTAATAAGTAAGCAGTATTTCCAATAGTAACTTGAGATTTTTAAAATTAATTAATTTTTTATCTAATTAACATTGATTAATTTAAGTTAGTAATTGCTCGTGTATATGGTTAAAAATTCCATCACACGAACAATTAGACTAGTATGGTATTTAATTTCTCTCAAATTAAACCTATAGCTCTATAGCTACAGTACACTGTTATGTTCGATGTCAGACTGTGTACCCTAGATCATATATGTAACAGATAGTTCATCCCTATGTTAAAATCGGCAGCACTTTGAACAGAACAACCGCAAGGATCGTCACCCGTCCGCCGGAAATGAACACGAGGTGGCAATACAGTCGCTAAAGCAATTCAAATGGGAGTTATGACGTGACTCCTTACAGTATGTAATAACTAGATGGCAGCATAGTAAACTTGACAAAAGTTGTTACCGTCAAAGACTATAAGGCCGAGCAATCTGGGTATATAATGATCTAGGCTGGGTACTTGCTGGTCATTGCTTCACGACACAGGTGCCTTCTTCCTAGCGACAGCATCAAGGTTTAAAAAACAACCAATATTCCAAGTACTATTTAACTGTCTTGTAGATCCATTTCGAATTTTTTTTTTCGCACATAATTTGTTATAAGTGCGACCTTTCAGTGTACAAAATTTGAAGGTCTTATCCAACCTTCCAGAGTTGAACGTTCCCTTGTCAGTGACATTTTAATTCTCGAGTGCTATGCAGGAGAGCTAGTTAGGTTCGTTAACACACTATTCATAAAACTTCAAACTATATACTGACTTCACCATTCTATTTAATATTTTTCATTCATATCTTAAGTCTATACATGTTAAATAATCTGGTACTTGGTTATATTGCAAGAGACAGCTAAGTTTGTATGAATAATTTATATACAGGCTTTCATTTTAAAACTTCCCAGTCTAAATAACTAATAATTTAAATTGAATTAAATTTAAACAAAAAACACGTTAATTTAAATATTGAGGTGTTTGTAGTTTCAGCTCTAGTCAACAATAACAACAATCGAGGTTGCCAAGCAAAGATATGAAACAAAAGATGTGAAATAAATGAATTAGGTGTATAAACAATTGAATGCTCTTTCATATTTAATTATAAAAATATAGGCGTACCATTTGAAATTTCTAAAGAGGGTGGCTGGGGTGTGAGGAGTGAAATCTAAAATGCAATTAAGCCTGGTTTCAGACTTCTCCCTCAGTATCAAAATTGACGTGCTTTTTGTTTAAATTGGATTCAATTTATTTTTTTAAATGTTTATTTCAAATTTCAAATGCATAGGAAGATACTAAAACATGGTAAAGTACAAATTTATATAATAATACAAACAGAACATATAATACAGAATAATACATCAGACTACAGAATATAATTACAACAATAGAAATAGAAATAAAACAATATAATCAATATAAAAAGAGAATACAATAATATTAACACAATCTGAGGACCGAATGAGCAGCGCTCGTGTTCGTTCGCAGTTCAGATATATCTATACTAATAATAAATCTGTAGCCGAAATTTGTCTGGTAATTTTCGATTTTCCAAAAATAATTGGTCCTAACATATATAATTAACCGCCCTGAAACCGAAAATCGCTTTTTTGAAATGTTTGTTTGTATGTCTGTCTGTCTGTCTGTATATTTGTTACCTTTTCACGCGATATAATGGCTGAACGGATTTCGATGAAAATTGGAATATAAATTAAGTTCTTTGTAACTTATATTTTAGGCTATATAGCATTCAAAATACTTTATTTAAAAGCGGGGTTATAAAGGGGCCTGAATTAAATAAACCGAAATATCTCGCTTATTATTGAGTTTTGTGAAAAATGTTACATAACAAAAGTTTCTTTAAAAATGATTGCCGATAAGTTTTATTCAGGAAAAATTTTGATAGGACTGATATTTAAGGATATACAAGAGTTTTAAAATAACAATACAATACATTTCCACCGCCGCCTCAGATTATAGTGTCGTTGTTCCGTAACTTCTATGTGCAAAATATTAAATTTTTTAGTAGGAAGAAAAACAAATTCATTCATTCTATGGCAGTAGTGCATAGGAGATCGTGAATTCTTACATTTTCGAAAGAAAGAAATATAATTAAGTTATATATAGTAGATTGTATTATTTGCTGCATCACTATTTAAGTTATTTAATAGAGCAAAAATCTGAAAATCGATATGTGACATAGGAGTTATTACAGGAACGACGGCGATGGCTACAATGAAATCAAAACAAATGACTTAGTCTATTTAAGGCGGCCTTGACGTTTATCAATATTAATATACAGAGAATATTTTGTGTGTTTGTATGATGTAATCTCAGAAGCTAATTAACCTTCACTATTCGAAATTTGTAGTTTCTCTAGATGGGTGTAATTCTACAAATGAGGACTGAGGTAAGATGAAAAGAAATCTGTACGCACAGAAAACTTGATATTCTGCGAAATATTATATAACTTGATTATTGCAACTTTATTTGATCCACATAAAATACTCTGATTTTATACACTTATTTTACCATAGAGATCACTGGAGCTGAGGTATTTTAAAAAGTGTCATGAAATTGCGTTCTTGCGCTCATAATTTACCCATATTCGTTTCCTGTATTTCTTAAAATAATATTTATGTAGGGTACCTAATTTTTTTATTTGCATAAACAATGATATACAACCGAGCGAGTTGGCTCAGGCGGTAGCATTTGAGACACGCATTCGGGGGTCCCGGGTTCAAACCCCGTGGCCAACCAATCTGACTGAGGTTTTTCATGATTTCCCTTAGTCATAAAGGCAAATGGCGGATTGGAAAGATACATGCCATTATTCATCACCGCCTCAATTACCAATACCAAAAACATTAATCAAAGTCTATAATCGGTTACATGAACACAAGCCATCTATAACACACAATAGAAACAGGAACTCAACAAGAGTAAAAACGGCCTACTGATATAACCACACAATCTAAACATGCAACATGACCACAGATGTTAAGGCGTGAATAAAATAAACTTAACAAAATGATAGCATTTTAATTATTTAAATACAATTTAAATTAAGTAGCGTATTGAACGATTTATTCTTCTATCAAACACGAATGTTCCCTGGACCCAATGTCCTATTTTAATTATGTAATTACTTTATATTTATTTCTAATAAGTGCAGCGGAGCACACGGGTACAGCTAGTTATTAATATAAGAGGAATATAGAAAATAAAATAAAATAGGAACTAAAATTAAAATTACAGCTACAATGAAAGTATATAATATATACTAATACAGTGAAGAATATCATCGTACGTGAATAAAGTAGGACAATTTATGAAAAATATATATTCCGAAATTATAGAATACAAATATAACATAGGCTAATTAATTCATACACATAGGCTCTAAATTTATTTAATCAAACTGTAGAAGCTAACACGTTTATAATTTTCTTGTTATATGTTAGTGGTATACATTTCTTTATAATAAACTTCGTAGACGAAATAGTGAAGGTTCCTGAAAAGACTCTTCAGACAGTTTCATTAACCATTTTAAAATCTTCATAGAACATCATCAATCACCATTTCTATTCATCTTTATAATATTCAGTGTATATTATTTATTTTCAATAAATTTTTATCGTTTTGATAGCTACCACATCTTGTCGCAGAATATTATTATTTTTTAAAATTTCATTATGTATTTTTCTAACATTAATTTACATTTTATTTTTTGTTCATTTTAATTTATTAGGATGCTGATATTTTAAATCCAAGATTTGGACGGCTATCATTTCGATATTCTATGTTCGGAAGTATAAAAATATACTGGTATTGTGAATGCACTTTATAAACAAAACACCATATAATGTATTACCACGAAGCTTTAGTTTATGAGGGTACTAGGGACAATAGACTGTTCTGGTACTATTTCGCTTTGTCTGTAATGAGGCGATAGTAACGATCCTAGTGGTTAGCAACTATCTATGGATGCATATTTACTACGTATTGAACTTTGTGACTGTATATACTAGAATGTGGTATTGTCAACCTCTGTTCCAATTCTGCTAATTATGGATTAGATAACCGTGGAATACACGAACGTCATACAACACGGAGTTTCATTTATTCTGCAGTTAGATAATTTCACGAGTAACTATTCCAAGATTTATTCCGCGATCGTGCAACTGGGCCTAAATCAGTCGAATCACACTAGCTAATGGTATAAAATAGTCATTAAGATGTTTTAATTAGGGGTTTCCTTAATAAATGGAGATTCAGTACTAATTGGTTCGTCCGCCACACCAACCTCAATAGCATATAGAGATTGTGCGGTTATTCATCGTCGATGCAGTTGGTGATAGCGAAATGGTATTTCGGTGAGATGGGAACGAGGGATTATTTGACATTCGCCTTAGAGTCTGGAAATCTCGGAAGAAACCCAATCAGATTATCAGTCCAAACGGGATTTGAAACCATATCTGACCGCAGCACTGAAGCGCAAGTTTCATTCACTACCATTAGATGATGCCAGTGGTAGCGTCGTTTCATCTCAGTGATCGTCAGTGTTTAAATTAGTCGTTATTGGATTAAAGAAAATCTGCATTGAATATTGGACATTCCTCTAGGCATGGTGTGTTATCAATGTCCACAGGATTTTTGAAAATATTTATATTGGCTACTAACCTCAGAAAAAAAAATAGTTTGACTATAGCCAAACAAGCTGTGATATACTGAGATCACATTTCACTACAAAGTTGTCAGTAATTGAATCGATGAGTTGAAAACCAATCATCTTCATCGAAACTAATTTTACAGGAGAGACAAAAAAAAAGCTGAATTTTTCAATACCCATCTGTCATACTGAGCTTTTTTTTCTCTACATTAGAATATGCTTAGTTACTAAAGATTCCATCCCTATTATGTGATAATAATACTTATTATTTTATAAAACAATATTTTTAGAATTTTGAGATGACTTGTTTTTGTACAAAACCTTATAATGTAGATACTTTAAATAGAATAATTTTAAACAAATGGAAATATTAATATTTTTTCATTCATAATATGAAATGAACGTGTTATAAATTTTTAAATTAGCGTCTTCTTCAACTTGTGAGGTTACCATATGAAAAAGAATAATGAAAATACGATTACAATCGAATAAAATATCATAAGAAATAATACATTTTGTAATATAGTGATCAATATAAAATTTAACGTGGTAATAGGGTAAAGGAAGTGGTTCTAGAAAGGTAGCTCAGGGAGTGGAATAAAGATAATGTCTTGGATCACAAAGCAATATTAATAAAGCTTAGCTTATAGCAATTGGCTGTAGAATATTGAAATCAATACTCAGTAGACAATATGAATGTGCTCGTGACATGTATGGATATTTGTTATTGAAACGATATCAATAGTTAATAAATTGGATATGAAATAACTATATGATACTAAAATAAGTCTCTAGATTCAAAAATCCTCTTGTGGAGCATGTTAAAACTCTGGTGTGCCACATAAAAATTTCTTCATAGAAAGGCAAAAATTCATTTGGAATGTATTGCAGAACTTTTTTGATGTCTGCAATTTTCTTTTGGTTTATGAGAACGTTCCCAGAATATGTTGTCTTTACTCGTAGTGGAGCCAATGTCAGGCAACTTTTTTATGCAGTGCTAATATAAATTGACATAATCCGTCAAAGAAAAGAGCTGCTTCAACTTCACCAGGCGCTGAGCTTTTGTAAGAAAAATTTCCATAATTTGATAATTGAATTTGTAGTTTCTCATTTCTTGTTTTCCCATATGAGCATTTTGATAGCACATCTTTCTTATAATACTCCGGCCACTAATTTTTGAAATCATGTATGATATTTGAAGTCATCTCCTTTGCAGTAAACTTCTGTGACTATTGATGATTCTATCAGTGAAGCATACTGCTGAGGAATGTATATAAGACCCTTTTTTAGATTTTCTCTTCTCGACCACAAAATCGTGGTCACATGGGTTAAGCAAATGCCCAGTATTGGGAAAAGTGGTGAATCTCATCGAAGCTACCAATAAGAGGCATTAGAAATCTCACTACAGTGTGGTTTCGATTCTGCCCTGAGCTGCCATCAGAAAAAAATATAAAATATCTTTATGTCTTCTTTAAAACTCTTTATGTAATATAACAAAAAAGAACAAACTTCACTCGGCCTTTTATTGGCTATTCCTTAACGATAGGAATAGAAGACCGATCTATTCAATTTCTCAGTTTAGTTGGAGAACAGGTCAACTCAAAGAAATGACATGTTTTCGAACTAAATAGAGATTTAACTGTTAAATAGTTTCTATATCTAGTAGGAGGAGATGACTTGTTTTCAGCCTAAATAGTCCATCTCAGTAGAATAGGATAGTGAAGGAAAATAGGTTTTGTAAAAAGTAGAGATGACTGGTTTTAGGACTCATTGATTCAATTGAATTATCGATTTTTCGGTCGGAGAATTTTCTGTGTATGTTATCGGTCTATCCCGGACATATATGAAAAGAAATTGTAATCACAACGCAACACAACTGAATTATGTATTGATATTAATATTAATACTGGTATTACTAACTAATTATGTTAAAATTTCACAAGCCTAGTTACTTCCATTTCATCAGATTCTTTCTACTGCAAACCAAAATTATTGCTGCCAACATAAAAATTAGAAAATACCTGCCAATTGTATTTGTCAGTAGGCCTACTCGAAACTGGAAACAAAGTTGGTAAAAGAAAATTCAACCTGACGTCTAGAAAATCACTATAATCCACTAGAATATGTAGTAATAGGGGAAAAATGGTTACCATTAAGGTACTACGTAAGCTGATCCGGACTATATTTTCACTAAACTCTGGATTGTTGAATCGGATGATTATTAATTATTTAACTCCAAATATTCATACAAATAATACAGCACGACACGTCTTGTAAGATTTTTTCGTAATGACATGATATCATAAATCACTGTTCTAATGTAGTGCATTGCCAAGAATTAAATTGAACTGAAAGGAAGTCAGCTGTATACTAATACTCTAAACTTGACGTACCTTCAGCCTGTGTTATCTGTCTTTAATACACATTACAGAAGCTTCTCACTCTCGATTCAATGGAAATGTACACACTATTTCGTCGACATTCGCTTTCGCTCAATAAAGCCGAGTTTACACAGGGCGTGAATCAAGAGCTTGAATATTCTAGCGTGCTCGTCCTCGTCGCTTCCCACGATAGTGTGGAAGCGTGAACTGTTTACATTGGATGGAGGAAATCGATTGAGGTGTGGCCATGGACGACTTAGTTACAGAAGGCTTTGCGGTTGTCAGGTCAATTTTTAGTGTGATTCTAGCCCGTAACATTGTTCGCATTGTTCGGACTTTGAGGAGAGGACGTAGGAAAAGGCGATGGTGGGCAAGGAAGGGGTTATTGCAGCGCCAAGCGTTGATCGAAACAGAACTGAAAATTCGTTATCCTGATGACTTCAGGAATCTACTGCAAATGATAGAAACATAGTTTGTATGTATGTTGGACCATGATCAACAGGCTTCGAGACTTCGGACCCAATAGAGCAGTTCAGTGGGAAATCCGCATAACGGCGTACTGAGTATAGTGGTAAAGCGTACAGTGGTTGGGGGTACTGTAGAATGAATGCTAACAAATACGCAAAGGAAAACGCTTTGGATTTGAAGGTTCTGACGAATAATTTGGTTTTCATACAAACTGTGTCTGAAACTATTACACGGTTAGAAAAGTCAGAGCAAGAGATGCCGGAAGCCCTCAAATTAATTTAGAAAATGATGCAGAGAATTAATGAGACATCAAGTACACCGGTTACTGAAAGTGTAAAACAGAAGTGGAAATCAATTTTAAGTAAAAATAACGGATATGGAACATTGTGTAACATAAACAGCAAATTAGTGGACATAGAGTCATCCGAGATTAAAGGACTGTCTCTTAGAGACTGCAATGATGTTAGGTTTTTTCGTTTTGCTCCTATCACGCCATGCGACGTAGAGCGCAGCTTTCTGCAGTACAAACTTTGGCAGATAACCGAAAAAGATTTACATTTGAGTCACTGAGAATGCATCTTGTAGTAGGCACATTGCAATTTGGTACTGTAACTGCACTTCCTAAAGACGATCAATAGGATAAATGAAAAAAAAAATTAAAATTTCCACCATTAACACTGTGTATAATTAAACACAATTGCTTATAAAAGGCAGGAGAATAAATGATTTTCACATTCTTTTGACATTATCATTGTGTAATGTATATTTACTTTCAGAATGTACAATGTGTGTTTCCCCATACTACTGTACTCTACTCTAAATAGCAACGTTGTTACCTCAACACATCTCTATCTACCTGCAGCGAGTCAACAACCTACTATAGTGCATGCACAGTAAACTTATTGTATCGGGTCCAAGTCTCGAAGCCTGATGATCAGTCTCTTATAACAAGGCGTGACACACATAACTGAGGAAAGCAATTAATGCTGAAAGTTACGATACGTTATTTGGTCACAGGAGAGACTTTCAAAAGCTTGGAATTCTTTTCTGTGTTTCAAAATGCACGAACAAGTGAATTTATTTCATAAACCTGTGATACTACAATACTAAAGCCTACAAAATAAATATTTCTCATATAATGAATGCTGAAATTATATTAACAGTGAATTAGTCAATGCTGTGCGTGATGAGCAGGCAGCGCATTTTCGTTCCCAAACGTACAGCGGATCGAGTAGTTTCTTCTGGTAGCTACATCTATTACGTCACGTGGATTCATAAGCAAGGTCGAATTGCAAGCAGGTACGCATGGGGTCATTAAATAATAATGATGTAATGTATTATAAATATGCCCCTGTAACGTAATATGACATAGAAAGAACATTCTCTTAGTTTAAACAAATTTTATGTGATGTTCGTGAAAGATTTGCATTTCATAAGCTCAGAATATATGAAGGGTACACGGGAATAACGATCAAGGTCCATTTTAGAAAGTTTCGAGAAAAACGAATTTTAAAGTTTAAGCACTTAATACTTTGTTATGTGTGTATTTAATAGAAATTGACGTAGTGGAATGTCAAGAACGATGATTTCTTATTACTAGCTAGACCACATGATAGTACTTCTTTTCCACTATAAGATAGGATCATTAACTCAATTTCGATTTTTGATGGACCTTGATCGATTTTCCCGTGTACCCTATTACGTTTTCGTTCACTGCAACGGGATAGGTTTTGATAAACGAATTATTTGTTTATATTGTGTAAAATATAAATATTGATTTAACTATGTTATTTGATGTATCCATGCTACATACATGTTCTTCAAGTCTTCCTTTCAATGTATTTTTATTTTTTTAATTTTATTGGGTTATTTTACGACGCTGTATCAACATCTAGGTTATTTAGCGTCTGAATGAAATGGTGATAATGCCGGTGAAATGAGTCCTGGGTCCAGCACCGAAAGTTACCCAGCATTTGCTTGTATTGGGTTGAGAGAAAACCCCGGAAAAAACCTCAACCAGGTAACTTGCCCCGACCGGGATTCGAACCCGAGCCACCTGGTTTCGCGGCCAGACGCGCTGACCGTTACTCCACAGGTGTGGACGTTCAATGTATGATTACAGCATTTAATATTTGGATTTTGTATGATTATTAATCACTTACAACTAATATTTGAACTATAAATTTTGCATACTTTCATGTGATTATTAGCCCAATATTTTGTAATGAAAGATGAGTGGAACGGAGAAAAATTCTCTTCGGCACCGGGATTTGAACCCGGGTTTTCAGCTCTACGTGCTGATGTTCTACCCACTAAGCCACACCGAATTCCCATCCCGATGTCGGATCGAATCCTCTCAGTTTGTTCCACCTCTTGGGTTCCCTCATCTTTCATTATATGATGACGCAGAATATCTGCACGGAAATGTCATATGTACTTCGGTACATCATAATAGGCCTAATATATCCAATATTTTGTGTTTGTACGGTTATTTCATGTAACACTGTTTTTAACTCATCATCTTCACATTTGCATTTACTATGCATTTTATCATATCTTATTGTTTTTCCACGCTATTTTTGTCTTTATGTTAATTGTATCACTATGATATGTTTTAGACCTGATGATGCCTCTAGTTGGCGAAAGCGCTTGTCACGCTTTAATTGCATAAATGGCCTAAAGTAATTTATTTGTATTATTCTTTAGGTTGAATAAGACAGTTATTTGAAGGATTTTTACATTTATTTTATTTATTTGCTAACTTGTCGGACCAATATGTGTTTTAAAAATAGCAGAGCCGAATTTACCGTTTGAGTAACATAAGTGGATTCGTAAGTCTACTATTCGAAAATTAAGAAGGTCAGTGGGTTACAACGACGTTGGAGAACTAAATTTGGAATATTATAAATTAGAACAAGATGGCTGATCCGGAGTTGCGCTCGGGAGTGGATTCAATTTCCGCTTGGGCCGATTAGCTGGCTGTTTCTTTTCAAGGCGTTCTCCAACTGTAAGGCTAATATCAGGTAATTTATGGCGAATTCTGACCTCATCTAATCAAAAACAATTTTGCTGAAACTATAATTCCATCGACGCTAAAATATAACCTGGTAATTGATACAGCGTCGTTAAATAAAAGACTAGAATAAAATAAAAAAAAACAAAATACTAGAATGTCAATCATTCAATTAAGGAATAGTGAGATAAAAGTACATTGACATAGGCCTGCTAAGGTGTTAGGCATATGGGACAAGTAGTACAGCTTTGGAAAAACAATAAATAGGCGCTTATTTTATTGCTGTAATAATCCCACTTAAAGAAAATGTACAGTCTACATAAAAATCATAATATTGGTGCACATTTGAGGCGGTCAGAAGCAAAGGGGTGTAAGTACACTTACGTTATTTTAAATAAAATGTGATTAAAAGCATTAGTAAATTCCGTCAAATTTTAATTTTAAATGTTAATATGCGATGTGGTTAAAAATATATCCCTTAACACTGACATTTTAAATGATTTAGTTTACCCCGGATACGCTTAAATCATTTTTTTTAGAAATGGCACTTACACCCTTTTGTTTCTAACTGCCTCAATTGCAAAGACAAAGTGCAAATCTTCATAGTAGGTAATTAGGCAAAGGTGCTCTTCAGTGCACTGTTCAAAAGATCATTAAATGTTTCATTTTAAGTTTTTTATTTAACGACGCTATATCAAGTATTTGGTTATTTAGCGTCAATGAAATTGGTGTTAGAGAGGTGGTTTTTGGAGAGATGAGGCCGAAAATTCGTCATTGATTACCTGACATTCGTCTTATGGTTGGGGAAAATTTCGGAAAAATTCCAACCAGACAATCAGCCGAAACGGGAGTCAAACCCATGCCCGAGGGAACTCCGGATCAGCAGCCAAACTCGCTACCGTCTAAGCTACACCGGTGGCTTTTAATTTTCAGTTATAAGTCACTTTTAATAACACAGAAGTCAGTGCTCTGAAATTCATGTATTATAGTCTGAAAATTCTCTAGAACAATTTATGGGCTGTATTCTGCAAGCAGGCTGAACTTTACTTTGATTTACTCAAAGACATGGAGTCAGGAATAGTAAAAATTCACAGAAATAAATAATAATGCAATAAATAATAACAATGCTGTTTGTTACCTTCTTCGTTCTGGAAAATGAGGGCAGCATCCGTACTCTTTCGTTCAGAGAGATACGCGTCGATGACCTGGACAAATCCTCCGATGGTGGCGTCGGCCCTGATGTAAGGAACGCCCGTGCTCTCCGACAACAACCGACAACGTCCCCAACCGGTCCACGTTAGGTCCAAGATCACTGTCACTCCCTTCTTAATCTGGTCACACACTACATAAAAATGTTACCGTGTGTTAAAATACATTTTAATAGCTCTCACCAAATACTCCAAATATTTGTGGGTCTTGTATTTATTATTATTATTATTATTATACAGCAGCGCAATGGATTGTTGGAGAATGTAGACACGAGTCAACAACACGGTGAGTAAAGAGTGTGTGACCTTGCGTGACTTTACATTCTCTAACATCCATTGCGTCGACTTTACAATTGAAGAATATTATAGATATATTAATTTGTCCTACAGAATTTATCTGTAATATTGACACTTAATATTTTAGGAGAAAAATTCGCTCCGGCGCCGGGAATCAAACCCTGGTCCTTAGTTCTACGTACCAAGCGCTCTGACCACTGAGCTATGCCGAATTCAATCCACAGCACCGGACCGGACCGGACCGAACTCTCCTCCTTCAATGTTTCCCTTTGTGGCCTGACTCCAATTTAGGCATATATGTTGACGTGTATCCAATGTCAACTGCCATTATACTAGGAGCGCACACAGCTGAGTGACTTGTTGGCCGGGAATCCGCAGTTATTATGCACTGCTAGCTAATATATCTATAATATTCTCTTAGCTAGCAGTGCATAATAACTGCGGATTCCCGGCCAACAAGTCACTCAGCTGAGTGCGCTCCTAGTACGAGTATATATATATATATATATATATATATATATATATATATATATATATATATATATATGCCTAACTTGGAGTCAGGCCACAAAGGGAAACATCGAAGGAGGAAAATTTCGGTCCGGTGCTGTGGATTGAATTCGACGTAGCTCAGTGGTCAGAGCGCTTGGTACGTAGAACCAAAGACCCGGGTTCGATCCCCGGCGCCGGAGCGAATTTTTCTCCTAAAATATTAAGTTACAATTGAAGGATTTTTGAAAAAAAAACACACATAATCAAAAACATAAATTTTTCAGGAGAAAGAAAAAACTATCTGGCTTGGATGTTGTTGACACTTCAAGTATGAAATCCATCATGCCATTTCTTAAGGTGTTGTAGAAATTTGGAAAAACTGAAGTAGGTAGGCTATATTTATAACTTAAATTGCCTCATAGAAATACATGTGTAAATGTAGGTAACTGTGGACACTAGAATAGAATGTTTTATTTTCGCTGGCAGAATTAAGACCATATGGCCTTCTCTTCTACTCAACTCGCCTTAATCAATGCAATAAATATATAGATATTTAAATTATGAATATTTACAATACACACAAAATTCTCCAGCAATATTGTTCAGTTAAATTTTAACGACTAGTACATGTATATTTAATTTGAGATAAAGCCTATACGAAAACATAATAATTTATGAGCTAATGTAATTCAATTCAGTTTATATGCATTATGTAAAGAGTTATAATTAAGTTGAGATAGCTACGGTGGTTTTAAGAACAAATACTCAGTTGTGGCTGAAATGTGCCTCTCCTGTAAACTTCTTTTTCTTTATTATATTCTGTTTCTTCTCCTCCCGTTGCTTACACTTCTTCTATGGGGTTACTTATACACCTAAAGATGACTTCATAACTAATACAACAATTCACGTACCAAAGTATTTTTCTCTGACGTGGTTTTTGCTGCGTACCTAAGATGCAGTACTGTCTAACTACTACAGTTTAAAATTGTATGGATAAATGTTTCAAGATGATATGAATGGGATATTTGTAAATACTACTATCGTTCTGGCTGGACAATGACTGTTTTCACAAAAAAAGTCTTTGGACTATGGTTGTTTTATGAAAACCATTGAAAAATTCCACTCCCATAACATAAGCCTATGGTATTTTACAATTTAATTTTAAAGGAGTTTTTTTTCGATAAGTCCTTGAAATATACAATGAATAACTTTAATGTTTTTCCGTCATTGACTTAACATTTCATATATAAGGATAAACCTTTATATTACATATTTATTCGTGAGTATTAACGTTTTTATCACTACGAGTGACATCATATACCATGATTGTGTTCATAATATAATACATAACACCCTAGATTATATATGTAACAGATAACTCATCGCTATGTTAAAATCGGCAGCACTTTGAAGAGAACAACCGCCAGGATCGCCATCCGTCCGCCGTAAACGAACACGAGATGTCAGTACAGTCGCTAATGCAATTCAAATGGGAATTATGACGTGACTCCTTATGTAACAACTAGATGGCATCGTAGTAAACCTGACAAAAGTTGTTAACCTCAAAACCTATAAGGCCGACCTATCTGGGTATATATGATCTAGGATAACACAGTCACCATACAGCCTTTGTCTAGTCAACATGTAACACACAGTCTTGTACATCTTAATAGAACACTGACTTCACAGCATGTAGCATTCTACATCGCTCTTAGATTGAGGGCGTCTTCCTTCATACAAGTATTATTCTGGAAATCTTCTAACCTCATAATCTCATACAACATTCTTCCCAGATTGAAGACCGAGGTTAAATATATTCATAACATTCAATCCCATGTTACCAATTCAATATAGAAGAACACGTCCACAACAGGAAACATTTCGTCTGATGCGACACTTTTTACTATCAACATTAATGGTTTCTAATAAATGAATCAACGCCTAAATAGTAATGTAATACTTGTATATTTGACAGGAACATAATATCAGGTTCAAATGTTATTTCATTATATTCATAGTAAATTTGTATGACAAAATAGTCAACTTTGCATGTAAACAAATCTTCATAGTTAACATATAGTGTGATATTCTCAAATTTTAAATTGTAAATTTGTAGTTTCATATTTATTTATGTATATTAGGTTAAGTTTTTTACTTTTGACATCAAGAGCTTACAGAGGTTATTATATTGTGAATACAATTATGATATCTGATGATGTCACTCATAGTGACGAAACTGTTAATACTCACGAATAAATATGTAATATGAAGTTTTATCCTTATATATGAAATGTTAAGTTGACGACGGTAAAACATTAAAGTTATTCATTGTATAAGCCTATGGTGTTTTTATCCTCACAACTAATTCAGATGGCTGCTACATTACGCTCAACATATGCTTAATGTCTCAAATTTGCATTTTTTGGACTTCAGTTCTTTTTTTTTAAAAACCCTTCAAATGCTTACAAACTATCTACGTAAAAGCTGAAATAGAATTGTAAGGTTTTGGTCAATTTATATGGCAGTAAATAAAGGGGAAATATTTTATGCATAACAAAGTAGGACAATGTAAAATGAAATAAAGTAGACTATTTTCTTTTGTTGTTTCATGATTAGATGAACGAAGTAATTTCATATATGATACAACAAATAGAGTTGACGAATGGCTCACCCCTCTCGAAAGCTTCTTCTTCTTTCTCTCTGTTAATGTATATAGTTTCTTCATTTAGGGTGAGCTCGGAGTTGTCTTTCTGCGCTGTGCTCAAGCCCTCAGCGTACATCGGAGGCACTTTCTTCTGTTGCTCCTCCACCAGCACCACTGCAAAATTTAGTCCACTGCTCACTTTCATTTATTATTAGTTCTTAATCCTTACAAGGATCTAACATTTTGTCCTATTTGGCAATCTCAAATTTTCGTTTAATGCACATTAGGGGCCTGCTTCACAATGTTTGCAGTTCTTTTAAATTGTGAACTTTGTTTGTGAATAATAAAATTGTTAACTTCTATTTTACAATCTGACTTCGTAAAGTTGAACTTTACAAACAACGTAAAGATTAAGTTTTTGGTCCTACACAATTCTCTCACGGTTACCATTAGCTATTAATGGAGAAAAATGTCCACACCTGTGGAATAACGCTTAGCGTGTCTGGCCGCGAAACCAGGTTGCCTGGGTTCGATTGCCGATCTGAACAAGTCACCTGGTTGAGGTTTTTTCTAGGGTTTTCCCTCAACCCAATACGAGCAAATGCTGGGTAACTATCGGTGATGGACCCCGGACTCATTTCACCAGCATTATCACCTTCACCTCATTCAGACGCTAAATAACCTGAGATGTTGATAAAGCGTCGTAAAATAACCCACTAAAAAAAACGAAAAGAGAAGGTTATGAATCGGGAGAATATCATGAATTCAGATATAATAGGGGAGAGGAACATTGAGTGAAGAACGGATGATGTAAAGGACGATCATGAAAGGGGGAAAAAAAAAAGATTACGAAGAGGGGAGAAGATCAGTAGGAGGGAAGAGATCGCGAAAAGAGAGAAAGTCTCTAGGAGTAATGAAGTCGCGAGAGTGGAGATCACGAAGGGGGGAAGATGTTCACGAGAAGAAAGAGATGATCACGATGAGGGAAGAGATCACGAGGCGGTAGGAGGTAAGAAATCGCAAATAGGAGAAGATCATAGAGGAGAAAAGTTCGAAAAGAAGCAGATATGAGTGGAAAATGATCTAGACGATGTATCTAGATCAAGAAGGAAGGGAAAACCAAGAAATTAAGAGATTATTTTGGAGGTGTTCAAATAGAAGACGAATATGAATGAAAACAACAACCAACAGAGTACTGATGACGAGAAGGTCGAGGAAAGATGGATGGCCAAGGAAAAGGAGATCAAGAAATAGCTATAAGAAAAAGGAGTGTATATACATTAAGAATAAAAGAGGGGAAAAAGAGAATAGAGAGTTTTGTTATTTTTATTTCATCGATCCAAATATAGTCTAGAAACAAAATAAAAGAAATATGAGAGTACTTACAAAATTTGACAGACGTTTGTGTAGATGCGAGCGGAAGGAGAACGCATCCGACCAAATAAAATCTCAGTATCATTATGGAGTTGAATTGTATTGTTTTCTACCTAAAAGAGAAGAAAATCATTATTGCACGCTAATACTACAGTCTAGTATATACAGTCACGAAGCTTGAGTTGTGAGGGTGCTAGGAAAAATTGACTGTGCCGGTACTATTTCGCATTGTCTATAATGAGACGATATTAGCGATCCTAGCAACTATCTATGGATGCATATTTACTACGTATTGAGCTTCGTGACTGTATATACTAGACTATGCTAATACAGTAAATCAAATAAGTATATTATATTGAAGAGAAATAACAGCTAAATGTGATTTATTAGACGTAGGTATATTGTGATCTGAAGAGTAATTTGCGGCGAATTTATTTCTGGTAATTCTCGAAGACTATAGTCTAAAAGTCTTACACATATATGTCTACTCAATTATTTCAAGGGAAAAATTGTTCCGGGGGCGGGTTTCGAACGCTTTACCGACTGACCTACATATAAAAAATCTACTAATTTTTCGTAGCATGGAAATACGAGTATATAAAGCAGCACAGTTTCGAGAAATGTTTAAAAATAGACCTTGGCAAATACACATTGTACAAGGCGACACTGATAAATTCTTCACCTAATACGGAAGATGTTACGGTATTTCGAAACTCCCTCAATATATCCATCATATCCACATAAATTTCCTTGCGTGTGTAGTCTACAAAATTGTTGCCTCCCCTGTAGGAATTGGAGTGTTAAGTTCTATAAAAGGAGGAGGTTAAACGAAAAAAATAAATGAATATGTGACCTATTTTAGGTATCTAAATTTCTATTTTATGGAATCCAAACATTAGTGATGAAATATTGAGAAAGAAATGAGATTTGTATGTTAATGAATTGCATGATAAAATATGAGTAAAACAGGCTTCATTGAAACCAGTAGCGTTCCGTAAAGTTATTACTAATTAAGTATTTTGGTTGTGGGAGGAAAGTTAACATAAACTTCTGGCAGACTTTATTAAATGGATTGTGAAGCATGATTATATAGTAGCAAGCTATCGAGTCACGCCTCCCAGAGTGAAGGGGTGGGATGAAGGACAACAGTGTAATCACGGACTCGCTTTTGTTGATTTTCCAGTCTCTTTTATAAGCCGACATCGTGTGTGGTAGTTCCAGATGTTTATTTCCCATGGTTAACATTTTATAGCCACTGGAACAAGCTCGCTGCTGAAGTAATGTTCTTCATGAATAAATTAGTAGCCACGCTAACATAATGGCAAAAGAAAGGCATGAAGCCTATGCTTTTCTGTTAGCCGACCTTCTGCATTTTACGTCTTAAGAAATGTGTCACATGGGAAGATTATAAATTAGTTCAGAGATAGATATAGAAAATCAATAGACATTAAAGAAGACAAACTGATTACAAAATTCTTTTTCTACTTCATTCGCATTACCATCAGTTTTCTCATCTATTTCTTCCTCAAAAACTTCGTCCACTTTTACTTCATAACTATCTGCTGATGAATGATAAATTCGTTATTTTCTACTTCATAAACGTCTATTTAACTTCGGTTCATAATCCTTTCCTAGTATTCCTCACTGTCTTCTTCTTAGAAATATTCATCTTCTGCTAATTTATATTTTCCTTCTACTACTATACAATTTCAGCTTCATAATTTCCTTTTGTTGTTTCATAATTTCCTCCTTCTTCACAATCTCCTCCTGCTGTTTCTCCTCTTCCAGCTTCATAATTTCCTCATGCTTTTCCACAATACCATTTTGCTGTTTCTTCTCTTCCTGCGTCATAATTTTCTTCTGCTGCTTCATAATCTCTTCCTGCATCATGATATCCTCCTGCTGCTTCATAATTTCTACCTGTTGCTTCATAATCCTTTTAATCGGCGCTGTATCGACTAATAGGTAATTCAGCGACGATGGAATTGGTGTTAGTGAGATGGTTTTCAGAGAGCCTATGTCGAAAACTTGACATATCATTACCTGACATTCGGCTTGCAGTTGGGGAAAATCTCTCTAAAAAAAATCCAACCGCATAATCAGCCCAAGCGGGAATCGAACCAATGCCCGAGAGTAGTCCTCGGATCTGTAGGCAAACTCGCTATCTCCTTAGCTACGCGCCGGTGGCAACAATCTTCTGCTGCTTCATAATCTCCTGTTGCTTCATAATCTCCTTTTGGTGCTTTATAACCTCCTTTTGCTGCTTTATAATCTCCTTTTGCTGCCTCGTAACCTCTTTTGCTATTTTATAATCTCCTTTTGCTGCTTAATAATCACTTTTTGCTGTTTTATAATCTTCTTTTGCTGCTTCACAATCTCCTTCAATTACGGTACTTCATAATCTTCCCCAGATGATCCATAATTTTCTTCTGATGGTTCGTAATCTCCTCCTGCCGCTTCACAATGCCCTTGTCTTTCTTCATAATCTCCTGCTGCTGCTTCATATTCTTCTGCTAATTCATGGTTTCTTACTACAACTTCATATTCTTTCTCTACATCATGATTATATATACTGCTGTTTCATATTCTTCTTCTTGAACTACTTCATGACCTCATATTTCATAACTTTCTGTTACTTCATAATTTTTTCTACCCCATTTTATGATAACTTAATATTCTTCTATTGGTTCTTCATAATTTGCTTCATCTGCTACTTTGTAATCTTCTTCTGCTATTATATAATCTTCTTCTGTTACTTTAAAACCTTCCTCAGTTACTTTATAATCTTCTTCTACTATATTGTAATGATATTATGCTACTTTATAGTCACCTTCTGCTACTTTATAACAATCATCCACTATTTTGTAATCATCGTCTGCTACTTTGTAATCATCGTCTGCTACTTTGTAACCCTCTTCTGCTACTTTGTAATCCTCTCATGCTACTTTATAATCCTCTTATGCTACTTTATAATCCTCTTATGCTACTTTATAATCCTCTTATGCTACTTTATAATCCTCTTATGCCACTTTGTAATCCTCTTCTGCTACTTTTTAACCATATTCTACTGCTTTGTAATTATGTTGTGCTACTTCAAAATCATGTTGTGCTACTTCATAATCATGTTGTACTACTTCATAATCATGTTGTGCTACTTCATAATCATGTTGTGCTACTTCATAATCATGTTGTGCTACTTCATAATCATGTTGTGCTACTTCATAATCATCTTCAGCTACTTTACAATCGTCTTCTGCTACTTTGTAATTGTCTTGTTACATTATAATGCTCTTCTGCTACTTTATATTGCTCTTCTGCTACTTTATAATAGTCTTATGCTATTTTACAATCATCTTCTGTACTAACATTCTTCTACTATTTCATTGTCTCTTCTACTTCTTATAACCTTCAGTTACTTACATAATCTCTCTCTTCTTTCTCATTGTTATTTCCCATCTACTTTATAATCTTCTTCTACTACATATTTTTTAAAAATATTTCTTAATTTTTCATAACTTTCTCTTGCTACTTTCTAATTTTGTTATTTTCCATAATACTTCTCTTCTGCTACTGCATCTTAATCACCTTCTTGTATTACTCCATAACTTTTTACAGCAAATAATTTTCTTCTTCCCTTTCCAATTCTTCATAATATTCTTCTTCTGTTACTTCATGATCTTCTACAGTATTACTTCATCATCTTATACTACTCTATTTTTTCTCATTCTTAATCGTATTCTTCAGCTATTTCAGAATATTCTTCTACTACTTAATAATCTTCTGTTTCTACTTAGTAATCTTCTGTACATGATAATATTCTTCTCCTGTCACTTCATTTTCTTCTTCTAGTACTGTCTATTCATTGTTTACTGTTTCATAATTTTTTTTCTACTTGTTATGATCTTTTACTGCTTTATAATTTTATACTACCTTTTAATTCGTATTTTCATAATATTGAAGAGATGGAAGGCATACGGATTGACAGACAGTTGGATATGCGGTTAGATAGACAGTAGGGTAAATAGATAGATGGAAACATAGATGGATAGGCTAATGGGTGGATGGATGAATGAGTGTGCTAACGGGTAGATGGATGGATAGGTTAACAGGTAAAATGGTTGAGTAGGCTAACGGGTAGTAGGATGGATGGATGGATGGATAGGCTAACGCGTGAGTAGATGGATAAACTAACGGTAGGCGGATGGGCTAATGGGTGGATGGATAAGCTAATGAGTAGATGAAAGGATAAATGGGTAGGCTAACGGGTAGATGGATGGATAGGCTAACGGGTGGACGAATGGGCTAATGGGTGGATGGACGAGCTAACGGGTAGATGGATAGATAAACTAATGGGTGGATGGATGAATGGGTGGGCTAACGGATGAATGGATAAGCTAATGGGTGGATGGATGGAAAAATGGGCTAACGGATGGATATGAGCTAACGGGTAGATAGGCTAATGGATGGATGGATGAATCGGTGGGCTAACGGGTGAATGGATAAGGTAATGGGTGGATGGATGAATGGGTGGGCTAACGAATGGATATGTGCAAACGGGTAGATGGATGAATAGGCTAATGGGTGGATGGATGGATGGATGGATATGAGCTAACGTGTAGATGGATGGATAGATCAATGGGTGGATGGATGAAAGTATGGGCTAACGGATGGATGGATATGAGGTAACGGGTAGATGGATGGATAGGGTAACGGGTGGATGAATATGAGCTAAAGGATAGATGGATGGATAGACTAATGGGTGGGATGGATGAATGGGTGGGCTAATGGGTGGGTGGATGGATGGATGGATGGATATGAGCTAACGGGTAGGTGAATGGATAGGCTAATGGGTGGATGGATGGGCTAATGGGTGGATGGATGGGCTAATGGGTGGATGGATGAATGGGCGGGCTAACGGATGGATGGATATGAGCTAACGGATAGATGAACGAATAGGCTAATGGGTAGATGGATGGATATGAGCTAACGGGTAGATAGATGGATAGACTAATGAGTGGATGGATGAGCTAATGGGTAGATGGATAAATGGATGGGCTAACGGGTAGATGGACGAATGAATGGATGGATGGATGGATGAATGGGTAGGCTAATGGGTGGATGGATGGACTAACGGGTAGATGGCATTTTGCTGCTAAAATAGCAGTGTACTTCGTATATTTGTTATACATCATTAGTAAGTGTAATTACAATATCATGAAGAGGAGTTATGCTACAACGGAGTAAAAGTAAAGGACAACTAGATTGAATTTTTCAATAAAATAGTCAAGCAACACAACAACGTAAACGAAGACATAACTTTGAACGTCGTATGAATGGGTTTAAAATGTCTAGTCGTCGGGAAACCCTCAGTTCCATTGAGAATATTACTGTTGATGAAAACTTTGCTTGCGAAGCAAATATCCAAAAATATGAGGCGGTGGCATCATAAAGGGAGGCTAATGCATAATGCATATTTAACTAGCAACTTGGCTTGCGAATCATGTAGCTGCCTTGAACCCTCTTCTTCTTCCCCTATTAGTGGCTATAAATCACGAGTTCCCTTGCGTTCTGGGACTTACAAGTCGCACACGCTTGCTACCAGGTCATAATTATTGGAGATGGTGGGAAATAATTATCTTTACTTCGACGACAATGAGGGCGACCAAGGTCGTCAACGAGTCACCGTTGTCGCTGTTAATCTTTAAATTTGATCCATTTGATCCGTTCCATCTTTACTCATATCAGGAATTTCTAAAAGAAAAAAAATAAAAACAACACTTCTATTAGTAGCGGAATCCTTTGGTCACTTGATCAGTAGATTGTAGTGCCATTACTTAAGACAATGCAGCTCAAGCACATACAAGAAACACCATACATTCGGTCCAGAAGAAAAATAATAAACCACCCTTTCTCTGGCAAGATACGAATCCAGGTCCGTTGGAATTCTAGCTGAAAATGCTACTACTGATAAGCTGAGGGCACGCTTTTGGAATGACTGGATCCTCGCTCGGTTCCATTTCCTGGTTTAAAAACTCAAATCGGTCCCGCTTACAAAGAGAGGGACAACCCTTGTCGGTCCCGACTTCTTATATGTACGTATGTATGTGTATGTATTTTTGTGCAAGATCGTGCGTATTTGCTTTGTTTCCGCACAAAACCAATCCGCGGAAAGTCTAAAATTCCACATTCAGTATTCCCAACCTAACACACATAACAATTTCCCTCTTCTTACAGCGTAAGTGACATATTGATTTTACTGCTTTAGGCTTTTAACATATTATTTTTAGAGACATTCAATATAGTAATAATTATAAATTGGAAACTTACCACTGAAATTTCACCTAAATTGCACTGTTAATTATTGTTTTTAAATATTTGCAAAAATTAAGTAAACTCTACAACTCACTAAAGTTACTGCATTCGTGATGCAAGTAACATTAAGGAAGCCGTGAAAAAATCAACAAGATTCCATACACGCACTGGGGGGAAAAAAGACAGACGTATATCACGGCCTGCTGGAGTATAGTAAACACAGAAAACATTTTAAAGCAACAATGTTGAAGATAGATATTTTTGTTTTGCAAATTTGCCGTCATTGAACAGAAACCAAGATGGAGATTTCATTGCAACTAATTAGAAATTCCTCTTTCAGGTATGTAATAAACGATCTTCACACAAAATAATGTACGATACACGAGTTCAACTACGTTTCGCTTTTTCAAACTTTTCCTCGAACATGAAAACTTCAACATGCCGCTCTTGTAACGCATATTACTATTATTTACACTGCAAGGGGGCAAGCTCCCGGTGGCAGTGGTACACACAATATAAACACACAATAAAATTACAATACGATTATACAATACACAATACAATTAGAATACATAATAATTACAATTAATAATGATACATAAAATAACCTAATTAATAAGCGAACCCAATTTTACATTGCAATCTACATATGTATAGGCCCTACACAAGTTTCACATTGGTACTGATAATAATCTTTCACTTTACTCTCATCTCACTCACTGTACTAGCACTACGGTACATTTCACTGACACTATATAACACATTTCACTGACTACTATAGAACATATTTCATTGACACTATAAATTATCACTGATCGAAACTATTCACTGCACTGTAAAACCATAACTTCACTGACTCACCACGCTTCACTGATACAACACTTCAAATAAGACAAACAATTGCACCCTTATTCATAAAACACCCTTATTAACACTTGAAAACTTTGAACCAGTTCTTCCCAAACTTTATGAAAGCGCGACCCTCTTTTGGACGATCCTTTTGTTTGCGACCTCCCGCTACCATATCGGTACTTCATTCCATTCGAATAATAAAAATTCTAGTAAAATAAAAAAATAACGATAATTTTACTCAAAATCACGGAATACCATCCAACTCCTAATATAGTGGTACCTATATGAGAAGAAATCGGAATAGTACGTAAATCTATTTTCCAATTTTTTTTTTGGCTTCTTAGACTGGCCTTTCCTATTAATATATTTCTTCGAATACTTAAATAAATACTGTAAATAGTAGTTAATAAAGCCACGATGTTAACATAATAACAGATAGATATAAATAAAAGCGAGGATTTTTATAAGGAAACTTGATTTCTGATCGAAATCACTTGACAAAAATAAATTTTATTCATTCCAGTGTATCAAAGAACTCGTGGCAAATTTAGCCTACTTTCTTTCGCAGAGTGTAGACCAGTTTTGGCTCAAAAGATCGCAAGAATGCCTAAGCGTGCAAAAGCTCTTATTATTATTATTATTATTATTATTATTATTATTATTATTATTATTATTATTATTTATAAAATTTGCAACATCGTATTTATGCAAAACAAGTTTATTGTCTACGATTGTCATAAAAACAAGAGCGGGAAATCGCCTTGAACTTGAAAATAAAATAATATCACTGTGCTTAGTCCAGATTTAAGAACCTACATTCTGAAAAACAGACGCATTTTCGCATTAATTACTTTATTATTTCATAACTGCTGATTCTTTTATTTTCATGTTTCTAAATACAACATAAATGTATGTTAATAAGACGTTTTTGTTTTATTTTATAAATCATCTCGCGACCTCTCTCAGCTCTTTACACGTCTCCTCAGGGGGTCGTGATCCACACTTTGGGAACCACTGCTCTGAATAACCAAACTCGGTCCCGTTGTTGATAGAGCAAATATACTCCAGTGCATGAATTTCCTTCCTATTTTAAAAGACTTAGGACTTTCAATACATATAAATATACAGGTAATTATGGTTAAAATTTGTGCATCGTGGACCTTTATGCAAAAGATAAAATATTAATAGTTTTTATAATTAGAAATCACATTAGATGATTCCAAAACTGGCTAAATGTTGGTAATAGGAAGACATTTGAAATTAACAGCCATTTGGAAATTAAGCCATTGTTATGTTTTGTCATAAGTTCCCTAAAAAAATTCTCTTTATCAATCATTTCTCTCTCCCTCTTCTCCATGCGAGTGCGACATTTCACGTAAGTATTGAACTGAATATCTTGGAACTCCCTGACTGCTACAAATAAGTTGGGAATGTGGGGAATAAAACATAGGCCTAATATTTAGTTTCGAATAGAATGATTCGATACTGTTTGTTGTTCTATAATATGACGAAGAAGTGTATTCAGCCCAAATTGTAGGAGGGAAAGCAGTAATGTAATTGTCGAGAAGAAAATCATAGACATCAGCAGTAAAGCTAGCGCCAACGTTTTTGGCGTGTATTCTAGATATATACTGCCCAGTTTGTGAGCATGTTGCTAGTACAGCTGAGAATGGTACTTTATCTTACACAAAAGTGTCACACATTTTCCCACTTTTTAGGTCGAATATAACTTAGAGTTTTCATGTAAAAAAATTTCGAAAATTGGAAGCAGTACAAATGGGATTCTTTGAACAGCTTTTTAGAACTCGTATGTTTAGACTATCAAATGAATATTGATACGAGTAAAAAGTTTAATAGACAATACAATATATACAGAAATATCATTAACACGATGTTTATTTAAATATATAGAATTGTCTTAATTGTAGATCTTACTGTGAAATCGTTGAATACGTATGGGAAGTGGAAGAAACAGAAACATTATATGTTTACAGTACAGAATTAAATAGTCATAAAATCCTTCATAATGCTGGGTAACTTTCGGTGCTGGTCCCAGGACTCATTTCACTGGCATTATCACCTTCATCTCATTCAGACGCTAAATAACTTAAGCTGTTGATAAAGCGTCGTAAAATAATCTCCTGAAAAAAAAATCCTTCACTCTTGTTGCTGTTGCAGTTTTTGTTGGTGATTATGATAATGATAATGATCATTGTGATGACGACGATAAATATCCAATATCTTCGGTAACCAGATTTAGAGTGCAGTATTTATATCTTATTATAATACGAAAGTAAACGATGTAATTGTCTATTATTTTAATGGCGTGTAGTTTCTCAATGTAAATACTGTACACGTATTTCCTTTTACTAAACACTTAATGGAATGACAATTACTTAGCGTACCCTGATTGACTGCGATTAATGTCATGTCATGTGTGTAGTGTATAATGCTGTCTATTGTCAATACCAATGTTGACTGTCTTAATGGCACTACACTATAATATTACCAGGATCACAATACAGCTCAATCGACCGGTGGTTTGTTAGATCACAGACCTCTGACGCGTGCAACAATAATGCACTAATCTTTTCATTTAATGAAAGATAATATTTTTGACGTCGAAAGGAAATTTATCGTGTATATATATATATATATATATATATATATATATATATATATATATATATATATATATACAGGGACATCATTTTATTTTTACTAACATTTTTAATATTAACCTGGCTATATCTTTAGAGAACCGGAAACACAGTTTAATACCCCCTTCCACGACTGGAGTTCGATGATACTGGCGTAAAACACAAACAAACCACTTTACTAGGTATAGGAGGGAAGAAAAGTAGTTAATCCATTTACGTAAAGTAGGGAATATCGCGATTTTGAGTTGGATAATTTTCATTAGGTTTCTGTTTAATCAAAATACAGTACTGTATTAAGAATAAGTGTTTTTACACACGAACTGAGTTATCCATGCGAACGTATTCATTATGCAGTGTATATTGTATTGTCTACAGCACATTAGCATATAATATAGAGAATGAAGTTAAATTGAAAAATAATCATAATGTGGATATTTAAACACATTTTTGAAAATGGTGGCCGTTCATTTCGATACAGGCTTCAGTTCTTTTGTGCATATTATCGCACTATAGACTATTGCATCTAATTCCAATTGCTAGTTTCGTCCTTCTCCTACTAGTAACTCACGATGAAATAATCTGTACCTGCTCTATAAAAGAGTACCTTACGTACTGTAAATTCAATCTTACTTCTGCCCGACCCGCACAGATAAAATTACTACTGTCCGTCCAAGTGGTTATGCCGCAGGATAGTAGAAGGGGGGGGGAAATCACGTGACAGTTAATTACTTAACGAGGGCCTTTTATTTAAGTTATTTTAAACTGTTGTATAATATTACGTAAACGTCCAATTCCTAACAGAAATTAATGTTTTCAGAAAAGAGCTAAGACAGCACAGCTTTTACAGAGGAGCGAGCAGAAGCGGGTGGGGAAAATCGGGATGCGACGTAGGCAAACGGACAGTACCTGTGCGAAAATATGATTCAATATTGAAAGCTCTTTCATCACTGGAAAACACGAACATATTTTTGGAACGTACTATACTCACTAACTCAGTGCTGTTTACTATATGCGGCCTTGGTTCTGTGTGAAGGACAGTTGGAACTTCATTAGTAGAAGGGGTGGGAGTGAAGTACATTAAAAATTCAGGTACAATAAAAATTGAAGTAAAAATAAAATGATGTCCCTGTACACATATATATATGTGTATGTGTATATGTATGTATGTATGTATGTGTGTGTGTGTGTGTGTGTGTGTGTGTGTTTTCCCCGTACTAACTGTTGAACCGATTATTAACCTGAATTTTATTGAACTTTACTGATATTGGTGAAAATATCTTGCTAACGGCGAAAGTTTCAACATATTTAACAAATCTATTAAGATTAATAACAGACAAAGGTGTTGCTATAAGCAGATGGTGAACCCACCTGTCTTACTACTATTACTAGGTCTACTTCTAATTACCACCACCACCACCACCACCACCACCACCACCACTACTACTACTAATATTACCACTACTAATATAATAGGCCAACTTCGTAAATCTCTGAATTTACTTACTTTTATAGCACATAATTCAACAAAACTTAAGAAATGAACAATTTTATTATTTCCGATAAATAAACAAGGAAGGCGGACAGTAAAATGTTAAAATAGAATAATTAAAAATGTTGAATGAGACTGATTGGTTAATCGAAACAGAGGTTTTATGATTGCGGTTCAGGTGAATGTGTCTGCCAAAATTGATCTAAAATACTAGCTACAGTATATTGAAAAAACCGGCCATGTAGTAACTTATTTTGCATAAAATGTGAAGCACTTGAAAAAATCCAACGTATAACTTTAAACGGACTTTTTCTGACGAATACATTGAAATGCATTATGCATTTGGCAGAGAATGTGTAATTTTACAATTCATTTTGAAGAAATTTTATCCGATAAGTCTTTGAAATACAATGAATAATTTGATATTTTCCGTCAATGACTTACCATCGCATATATAAGGTGTGGCGCTTTATATTACATATTTATTCTGGGTATATTGATCTTATTTCTTATAGCATAACTTACTTAAATTCATTTGTTATATTGAAAATTATTTCAATTACCCAATATAACAAATTCAAAACCGTTTATAATACACAATAAGTAATATTGAAGTTCGTACCTTATCTCTTGATATCACAACACATATTTAATTGGCTATCACCAGCAATTTATTAATTTTAATTACTTTCTCTTATTTATTTCAGCCAAAAACATAACTTCGCAGCTTTGCTTACAGTAATATTCAACATCGCTCATAGATTGTAGACGTCTTCCTTAATACAAGTTATGCAAGTTTTCTGCATGCGTAACATTATGTCACATATAAATAAATATAATTCCTAAATTCCTAATATTTCCTATTATATTGGATTTTGACATTAATTTTTTAACTTAGTATCATATCTACTTTGATAATTTCCTTTTACTCTATATTTTCAAGGTATAACATCATAATATTTTAACATATTAATTAAATTTTTTGCAATTAGACAATTTGAATTCAAACAAACTTTCGTAAATATTTACATGCTAGCTTGGAAATCTTCTAACCTCATAATTTCATTATAGAAGATCACGTTTCATAACAGGAAATATTGCGTTCGATGTGACATCGTGACGATCAACATGAATGGTTTTTAGCAAAAGCTTCAACTCTTGAACAACTCAACACTTGTATTTTTAGCATGGACACATCAATATATTATCAGGTCAAATGATATTTCATTATATTCACTATTAAAGGTATAAGATCAAACAGTCAAATCCGTGTGTAAGCAAGTTGTATGAATAAACAGTCAAATTTGTATGTAAGCAAGTCTTCATACTCAACATATTCTATAATATTTCTCAAATTTTAAAATTTTAAACTATGATGACTTGTACTTTTATACTTATTTATGCACATTAGGTTAAGGTTTTAATTTTTGACAATATATAAGAGATTATTATATTGTAATTCAAACATGTATCTGATGATGTCGTTTGGTACGACGAAAACATTATATACCCAGAATAAATATGTAATACAAAGGTTCACACCTTATATATGAGGTGGTAAGTCATTGACGGAAAATATCAAATGAGCGCTGCTCATTCGGTCTCAAATTTTGTTAATACTACTGTATCTCCTTTTTTTATATTGATTGTATTATTTTATTTATATTCCTCTTGTTCGTAATTATATTCTTTATTCTGTATATTTAAATTTAAATAAATAAATAAATAAGTAAATAAATAAATAAATGAATACTTGAATAAATAAATAAATAAATAAATAAATAAATAAATAAATAAATAAATAAATAAATAAATAAATAAATAAATAAATAAATAAATAAATAAATAAATAAATAAATAAATAAATAAATAAATAAATAAATAAATAAATAAATAAATAAATAAATAAAAAATTCAATTTTCCGCCAATGAAAAAAAAATCATTGTAAAGAATGTTTAGCTTACAAGTGTAAATGTGTAGTAATATTTTGAAATGTTATGTGCAATGAGAAACGATACTTTAGAATTAAATTCAACATATTTTCTATACTCAATACTTTTCAGAATAATTAAAAAATGAACGAATTTATCTGTGATAGCTAAAATAAGATATTCAAGATAGAAAATAATTTATTAACACCTTGGGAAACCTTAACATTTCTAAGGGAATTTGTCTCAATGTTAAAAGCAGCCTCGAAAAGAAGTTTTTATGATTGAAGAACAAACAAGAATTTTATATTATCTCTAATTTCCCTTTCAGAATCGAACTTAGATACACTGGATGTGTCTAGAAGCATTGTATCAATACACTTTATATTTAGGAAGCTACAGGTTTTTATTGGGCGGTTGTTCAACGACGTAGTATCAATTATTGTGCTATTATGTTATATCATGTCGATGAGATTAGTAATAAGGAGATGGTATTTTGACTAGATGAGGCCCGAGATTCGCTATTGTGAAGATTTGTTCGGAAAACCTAGGAATATACAACTAAGTAATCAACGCAATCGCTGATCGTACCTACGCCCGAAAAGCCCAGATTTTAATCTTGGTCATAGTTGGAAACTTTTTTTCTGGCCATTACTTCCAGAATGTTTTTGCTATCCATTCAGATTTCTAAATAATAGAGAATACTTTTCCGGGAGGTGAAAAGCCGCTGGAGTGGTGGTGATCTCATATCCTAATACCGAGAATCAGAAAACCCTCTGATAGGTCGTAATGCCATTTTTATGGATTTTTATCTCCGTAAAATTTATTGTGATTAATTTATTTTCACAAAAAACGAATGAATTTTATAACTGAAAATCTTATACATAACACCAGAAGAAATGTCCCAACTCTTTTGGCAGAACCTAAATGCCACACTACAGCTGGATTAAGACACAGTAGAAATTATGGACCAAGACTATACAATTCAGTATTGACAAATAATCCAGACCTAAGCAATTTACACATTCTTAAGTTTAAAAATAAAGTGAAAATATTTGTATGATATTTGATATATATTTTTTTAATGTTAGTAGCATTATATGGTACTAATTTTTATTGTATTTATCTGATGCATGTAACCTATAAGATAAAACATTGTAATAAATATAAATAGATCACTTTCTTAATTAATAACAGTGTATATCTCCAATAAATGATTTCTTAGCATCGCCACAGATACACTTGATTGTACTTGTCACTGTCTCTTGTCACTAGAGAGTTCTTGAAATTTATATTTTCCCCGCCATTCATAAAATATTTTGATATGATACCTCTTGCACAAAAGGGGAGATCTATAACTGAAACTTGATTAATATATTTCAGTATTATTTATATTTATCCTGGTAATAATGAACAGTTTGACTCGTAGACATTTTGTTTTTGCAGCATTGACTTCCCTTGATTGTATGAGAAGATTCGAAGAGAACGGCAGTTACGTAGACTTTCGGCTCCCCCCTACTACCATTAATGCATAACACAATGTCAATACGGCGGTTGCAGTCGTCTGCGATATAACGAACTTTTCTGTTGATTTTCCAGTTCGTAATTTTTTTCCGGTTATTATATGCTTATTTAAGTTGTGTTAATTCTCGCTAGTGGTTTTATATTTTATTTTATCCATCTTAGTATTTATTTTATTATTGTAAATATTTTTGTTTTATCACTATTATCATTATTATTATTATTATTATTATTATTATTAATGAATTATTTCGTATTGCTATCTTTATATCATCTCCGTTACGATTATATTATTATTATTATTATTATTACTATTATTATTATTATTATTATTATTATTATTATTATTATTTCTATCATCAGCATTATTATTTGATCTCTGTAAAATTTATGTAGACTACTGGACTGTACCCGAGCAAGAGCATATGCTCTTTTCGGTTATCTATTCATTTTATTAAAAACTACTTACCTGAGTGGAAGAGAAAGCGTCAAAGACTTAACTTTGTCAATTGAAATAAAATATATTATTATTATTATTATTATTATTATTATTATTATTATTATGTGATGAAAATATTATCAATGCAGATAATATGACCATATTACTGTTCTATAGCTAATTGATATGGTATCCAAAAGTTAGTGCCAGTATGTTGAACCACGTGTAAGTAAGTGTACATAATAATCAACGACATTAGTGGATAATAGCAAAACTGCTTCCACAGGCCTTCATTTGCTTTGTGGCAACGGATTAAGACAGTGTTGTTATATTGTTGTTGGTAAGTTTGTCTTGTATTTCCTTTTAAGCAATTGGTAATCAAATTATACTTTTTATATAACATTTTATAACTTTTTTAATGCTCGTTACAGACAACCAATGCTTATTTAAAATGAATTCATACTGAACTGAAAAATAACTCATTTTTCGAGAGGTTCTGGATGCAGGCAATAGGACCACATGGATATGCGACTCTTGTGCAATTTGAGGTGTGTACTTACTTGAGGAATGTGTTGGACCAACAAAAGACGTATTTATTTGTCACACATATCCATTGATATATTTTCATTTTTGTGTTTGTTAACTTCGTATTTTTTTAAATTTCAATGTTTTATTGACCTAGTCACAAATTATTTATGGGAATATTTTTTTGAAGCTAAGAACTATTATTTTAAATCCAAACTTAATTAGTCACCAATAAATGTATTTATTTTCAAAACAATGAATTTTCTTTCTTTTGGCCATATTACCTTCATATAAGCATATTATCTGAACAATCTAAGATTTTTGAAAATGTAAAAGCAAAGCACTCTGGTTTAAAGAAAAGTCTTTGATTCTTTATGCATACATATACAAATAATCCAAGTTCATATAAACACACCAACTTTTTATTTAAGGAATACCACAGTCCTGAAAAAACTAGTTCAAATTAAGGTGGCGATATTACCTTCAGGTACCATATATTTATTGGATTATATCGAAGTATTGGTTTTTATTCTAGGTTAAAAGTGATGTTAATTTAACGACATGGCACTATATTAGCAATCATAATCAGTATAAGGGACATAAACCATTTAATCTGAAATATTACATAAACATGATTTGGAACGTCAACCATGTCCAACAGAGTGTGAATTTTTTTTAGGGTTCGGCCCTGGATGTTATTCATTTTATTTAGTATTCTGCCCAAGGGCAGGTCTTTCACTTCAAACCCAACTTTCTCCAGTCTTTTCTATTTTCTGTCTTCCTCTTTGTTTCCTCATATGATCCAGATATCTTAATGTTGTTTATTATCTGATACAGAAATATTAAAAATATCGGAGCCATGTTCAAGCAACGTCATTCGAAAAGGTAAAGAAAGGCGAACCTGTCTGTTGCTTTCCCTGATAATGGAAATGATACATAATTCCGAAACATTGGATATTCATGACCTGATGAAAAAACAATGAAGAGAATCTCACACCAGAATATTAAATTTTTCTTTGTTACAAAATTCACAACAGAAACTACAGTATATCTGAATACGTCTGGGACATTATCGTGCGTGAGGAGAAGCGTTTTGTTTCGAAACCCGAACTAAATCTAACAAATTTTGGAACTTTGCGACAATATAAAAAAACTGACAATATAGAAGAGATGTATTGGTTCAAGAAACAAAGTACGTTTAACGAATTCTGGGACCTAATTGCGCAACAATTTGAAAAACCGACGATGTAGAAGGTGCGTATTTAATATTAACACAAACTATGTCTAACAATTCTGTGATTCTATAATGCAATACTATTAACAAAATCACAATGCAATAGAGGCAGGATGCGAATTAAGGGGGAATGGAGGGATTTCCCCCTGTTGGAAAGTTATCCCCCTCTCATAGATTCATATTAACATATCTGCCAGGGATAACTTCTATCCCTCCCTCGCAAAATATAATTGTATTAATATGAATATATGCACTTTATGGAGTACAAAGTAAGCAAAGAAAATAATATTTCTGTATCATCATCAGCAAGCTGACAGCAATCAATAACTTAGGAATTACACATCTTATCTTAAGCCTGTTCATGGATATAATTATTATTATGATCAAGATGCAAGACAAGCAACTCAGTGCGACCAAGCGTTGAGCCGTATCGAATGAGGATAATAATAATTTTATGTATGGTATTTTCTACCTAGGATTCTATCTCCCCCCTTATCAGAAATCTTAATCTGAATAGAGGTGTATTAACTGTATACGTAAGCTACATTTAACAAATTCTGACTTACAATACCACAATACGAAAAGCTGACATTGCAGAATAGACGTATTAATTCAAAACACAATCTACATCTAACGATTGTTGTGATCTTACTGCGCGACGAAATGAAAAATTGACAATTTAGAAAAAGCTTTCAAAACACAAATTACATCTAATGAATTCCGTATACCTATCATGAAAAATTATGAAAAACATACGATGAAGACCAGGTATTTTGATCCAGATATGTATATTTCCAAAATATGTATTTATACAGTGAATATTTAGCGTTTATTTAAAAAATATATATATCAACTGACAAATATAATCAAAATTCATTTTCATAATCGTCGTCTCTGTCACTACCATCAAGTTCGCCCGTTCTGACTCATTCTTGTATTTGGAACCAATAACACTGAACATTCATAAGCAGCAGCTATCTATAGGCATGGAGTCATTACGCTTATTTGAAACAACACATAAGAAACTATGGAAAGGGGAATACATTCCAATCCTTAGGGCAAAACGAAGTCTATTTTTTTTTTGTAGAATTCACTGGGTCCGCTGATACGCTCCTGTAGTATTGTAGTTATACTAGTACATCGTTTCTTCTTAATACGAGTAGTAATCCAAATTGACTGCGATTAATTGTTTCTGATTCAACATAGTTCCGATATTCAATACTTTCTGAAGTAAAATTTCCCTTAAACGTCTTCAAAAGTAACGAAAATTATGTATCTAATAACATTATATCTAGAAGGCTAGAAGAGTGAAAGTATATATCGCTGACCATTGCAGATTTTTTCTGACAGTGAAATTTTTATGCTTAACAACAAATAAAATAGTTAAATACATAAATAAAAATCTGTATAAATGTACTTAAAGAAAGGTATGCCATTTATTTTTCAAATAACGATTCTTTTAAGAGGAATGAAATATTACTCTTGTAGAAAATAAAATAAACATCTAAATCCCCTATTGATTGTCCATGTTCTGAGGATGCTAGTTCAAAGATATACAGAGGTGGATAAATTATTAGACTAAAACGTTATCTTGGAAACATAGTATAATTCGTCATATCAACTATCAGTATAATTCACAGCCTCTATTCTTGTAAATATGATTGCTTACGTCTTCTGGTATATTTTTCCAATGGTTAAGTATATATTTTTCTGACTATGTTGATACTACTGGTGTTTTAATTATATACTGCAGAAGATATTCTCCCATGGCCTGCAAGAAGACCGGACATAAACAAAATTGAAAATCTGTGATCTGTACTGAAGAAGAAAGTGAACAAAAAGAGGCTTACAACAAAACATAAATAAGGGAAAGTTCACGAAATATTAGTAGCCTCATGACTCAATTTTATGTTCATTATATCTGTGCAAAATACATTTTTGTTCATTATTTCTACCGATAAATACAGTTTCGTTGCACATATCATTAATTTAGTCTAATAATTAATTTGTCCACGTCTGTACTAGCAAATTATAGAATACACGACAGTCAAAACGACAGTTACACGTTTCACGATGAATACTGTGTTCAATGAATTTGGGGAATGAAAAGACCAAACTCGTAAATGTCGTAGATTCAGTAGTGGCAGTGGTGACGTAAAGCGATGTCATGACAATAGCGATAATGATGAAAATATAGTCCCTATTGATATTATTTTCAGTTTCCATCGCCAGATATTTTTATTAAGAAAAATAATAACAGTGTATTTTTGACATGTTTAAATTGTTTTATAACGACTGTGAAATTTAACTCCATTCTTAACTAAATTTAAATTAATTATCACCATTATCTTTGGCCAAGTATTGAGCCCTTTGGCTCGTTCTATCAACGTTATTGTAATGCTTTCAAAAGTAGAATTTCCTGGCCATGTGGCTAAAGTAAACCAAGGATGAGGAAGTACCTATTTCTTATCAGAAGGATAAAAATCTTCACTTTACTGCTAGGAATCTAAGCCTGATTTGCTAGGGATCTTGCCAGACAAAAAGCACGTTTCAAGGTAATCTTTTCTTGTGCCTAAGGATTTGACGTTGAATTTACTAGTAGCTATACACAATACTTAAAATTTAATGATTAACAGACTTAAAATTCTTTAATCTGCATGTGCTCCTACTACAGTAGGTGTGTGTTAGCTGGCCTAAATGTGCGGTAAGGAGACTGTCTGTCCATACTCACTTCGTGTCGTCTTTATACTGATTACTTCCTTCCCCGGCCTCACAGTTGTTTAATCCACTTATGTAACTCAAGTTGTAATGCATCTAACTCATTATACTTGCTTATGTCACATTGTCAGACCTTTCCGATGCTTCTCATGACGCCCCACCGGCGCGATTGAATATCTCTCAACCTTCTTGCGTGTCTGTTATGAGTGATGCAGACTCGCAGGGACAAGTGCGCAGGCCAATGTGGACTAAGAGTGCCTCAGCAGGGAAAGGGAATAACATTCCGTGTTGCTTGTTTACAAATATGAAACTACAGCAGATGTAATAATGCAAGTTCCCATTAACTTGATAGATAACATGATTTATAAATAAGTTTGCATGGGAAGAAAGTTGTACCATGTTATTGTAATACATCAAATGGAAATTCAATGATAATGATTGCTACTTTGTATTGCATTGCTCGATACATTTAGAATTGACTAGTAGAAGTCGATCTCGCTGGTATAGTACTTAGAACCGAAGTGTGTGGGTTTAAACTCGACTGGGAGTGATGTGTTTCTGAATATTATATTATCATTGTTTGTCATTTTCATTCACTACCACCACCTTTCTTCCCACCACAATCTGAACACACGCTCTCGCCATGAAATAATACTAACAATACCATCTCATCGCACCTCCTCATACTCATCCTCTTTCATAATAGCCCTGCCAAGACTCTGGAATTCGTTACCTGCTAGCATCAGGGACTGTCGAAATAAAATTGAATTCAAACGCAAACTTACTAGGCACTTGGTCAGTAATCGAGACTCGTTCAGACATGGTTTCTTATAAATAGTTCTCTTAATCTATCACAAAACATTTCAATATCCGGTAATTTCATCACTATAGAATTTTGTTATTGTAGGTTTAATTTATAATTCAGTAAATACAAAAATATTCTTTGTTCTTAACTTCTATGATGAAATGTCTAGCTTTCATTAATCAGGTATTCTTGTCGTACTTTAATTTTTATTGTAATTGTAATTGTAAATTTAATATTAATTGTAATTTTATTGTTCATGTTATAGTTGTAATCCCCTGGTAGAGGGGCAGAGAAGGCCTGACGGCCTTATCTCTACAAGGTTAAATAAATAAATACTAATACTAATACCATTATCATAGTCATCGTCATCGTCATCACCTGCTAAAGCTTTGTTCTGAATGCTCCAATCCCAAGCAAACATTTAGAATTATTCACACCATCGTTCAAATGGTCTTCATCTTGATCTTATGATTGCAGGTTTATTTACAGTAATCTCAAGAGAGGTTTTGATTACCTAGACAAAATCAAAACTCGAGTGAGATTTAATTGACTATTACACGATTAAAAGAAAGTATATAAAGATTAGAAGCAATAAAGTACTCTTATATAATAAAATATTAATTAGCTTACTAGAATACTAAACTGTTTTGAAAATGTGTTATTGTACCACATGGTATCCAAACGCCCATAGAACCAGGAGATATTGCACGTCAAGCATGCTCTGCTAAGATCAATAACTTTCCATATAATATAGGAAGAATATGCGCTGCGGGTTGCTTACGCCAGGGGTTACACCGTACGAGTTACAATTGGACATCTATGTTGTACCATCTCATCATTATAAATATTCCGCTAGATGGCAGTAGTGTGTTATGATGAGCTGTTCACTTTTTATCAGTTGTGCCAACTATACAATCTTCATTGAACTCTGTGGACGATTGCCAGTCAAGAAGGCTTTGTCGATTCAGTTTAATTTTTATTAAAACAGTTGCATTCCACTTCAATTATCAATATATATTAAACACGTGACTATCCACAATCTCATGCAGCAGAAGCTATAACATAGGCTAAATAATATAAAAAAATAGAAAAAGTTTTAATTAAAGACGATGAAATAAACATCATTTTAAAAGGAGCAATTACTGGAAGTACAATGTTGGCAAACAAAGAAACAAATGCTAGGGAGATGATAAAAACAAACAAATGCTAGGAAGGTGATGAAAACAAATGCTAGGGAGGTGGTAAAATTCCAGGATAAGCAACAATGATTGGTTGAAACACGTCGTTCCGTACAGTTTCATTGGTAAAAAGTAGTATGATGTAGTAAAAGTGTAATAGTCAAAGGTAATACCATGAGAGGATCAGAGATTACTGGTAAATTCTCGACCTACGTAGTAGTGATATTTGTCTACGATGCTCAGATCCTCGATTGGCATTTATTAAGACTGCTACTTGAATGAGACTGGAACACTAGATTCTAAGTAACATTAATAAAATACGCTTAATAAAAATTACTTACATTATTTTATATGCAATTAAAATTCAAATCGCGCAAGACGTTTTACTGCATACTGCATAATAACGAAATGATGATACTTGTTTTACGAACAATTACGGAAACTTCTGAAAGCTAAAACATTTAACGTTTGGATAAAGTAGGAACAGAAGAGGTAAAACTATATCTGTAAATCCGCAAGAGTGTTCTTTTGAAACAACTCAATCATTAACTGATATTCACCAACTAAACCGCTGGCCTCTTTTTCTCTAGTGTGTTTTGTATTATTTATTTTGACGTTTCTTGTATCTCTATCACGTTTAAATTCTTGGTCTACAAAAGGGTTGAAATTTCGTTGGTATTCCGTAAAATATTCCTCATGCATCACTTTTGTCTTCACATTCCGCATGGTTTTCACAGTATATTCTTTTTATTCATTACAATCATTATCACTTGATTTTCTCAATCTTTTAAATTCTTTGTAATCTGTTGAATATATATATATATATATATATATATATATATATATATATATATTTCCTGTTTTTTGTGTTTATCTGAATTATTTGAATCAATTTTATCATTTGACACTTGGCGAAAACGATTTGTACAGGGTAATTCCCGCCATTGTCGTCATGGATACTGAATATTAGTTATGCTTGTTCAACGAACAAGGAAAGTTGGAACTGATGAAGCCGAATATGAGGTTGCAATAGGCCCTATCTGAGAAATTATTTACCTTCATTGGTAGAAAGTAGGATCATGTAACGTAAGTGAAATAGTCCTCGTAACATACTATTCGAAACTCATCACCATCACAAACAGAACTCAGCTCGGACTCCTCGCGGCGCGCATACTATACCCCTCTTACTCCCCTGTAGTAGGTTTGTGAGCATGCTGGAAACGGGAGCATATGTCATCTGCGCGAGATAGTCACGCCCGCTGGTTTCTGCGCACCGAGTTTTCCTTGTTGGATACCTATAGTCATCTCTTTCATTTAATAATTAAAAAAATGTTTAACGTGGTTCTTTTCCCTTAAGAAATCAGTCTTACGGATTTATTCTTCAAACGAGTTACTTTTGTCACTGTTATTCGATTTTAAATCCATGGCGCTACAACCCTTTGCAGGGCCAAGACCGACCAGCTGGCTGCTGGCCTCACGTCCACATGCCGAAGCAGAGGTGGACGATCATCCAACCAAAATGGAGGTATCGTGTGGTTAGCAACATAATCCCTCAGCCGTTATAGTTGGTTTGCGAAACCGGATTTTCGCTACCTATCGTAGGTCCCCAAGTGCATCACGATGCTGGGTGGGCACCGGTCCCATACACTTGCCGAAATTTCATGAGAAGATTTCTTCCTCCTTGAAAACTCGAACCAGCGCTCATTCCGTAACGCGAGTCCAGGTTGGATGCCTTAGACCGCGACGCCACGGCGCGGGACGTTATTCGATTTTATTTTTGTGAAAGTCAGACGTTTTCATTTAGGAACTGAGTTTTAAAAGAAACAATACACTACTTTGGATAACTCACTTGAGAATTTAATTGTGGTGGTGGCAGTAGTGATAGTAGGCCTAATGGTAGTAGTAGTAATATAGTCAATTTAAAGGTCGCTTTTAACTGCCAGAATTACTCGTTACTGAAATTAAATGTGGGCGAGAAACTCTGATACTGGAAGTCTGTCAGGTTTTAGGATTATTTTCTGTGCAGTATATCTACGACATGGACATCACTCTCTCAGTTTACTCTCCTGGAGAAAGCTATGCTAAGTGGTAACCGCTAGACCTCAGAGGTCGTCTTCGGAAATGGATATTTCATGTTTTAAATTTGGGTTACGTAAAATTGTCGTGTCTCTTGAGAGGATTTTTAAGGAATGTTTACATATCATCCGTCATACATTGTTTCTCATTTCTTTACGGATGAATGTACAATGAGTCCCAGAGATGTTCCTGGTGTTTCTGTTGATCGACCAGAGGCAGATTGCGCCTGTTTCCACTTCTACCAGCACTTGCGAAATCAGGACGCTTCGCCGGATTAAAACTTAAGTATTATGTTATATTAATAGCATTCAGTACTCACTCTTCACACATTAGCTGCTGGACTTGTTGGCCATCTTGTATGATACTTAATTCACATCACATAGTTCACAGAATCTGTTTCATTAAACTTGTTCACTAAATTTAGTATTTTTCTATACGAACTGGGGGGGCCAGGAAATTTACGTTTAAAGTTGTTCCTTGTTCTGCCACACAGTTTGTTATTCCATTTGTACGTTTTCAAAATATGTACACGTTCACACAAAAATAATAATAGTAATAATAGTAATAATAATAATAATAATAATAATAATAGTAATAATAAGAATAATAATACTTACTTACGTACAAGTGGCTTTTAAGAAACCCAAGCCCGCCATCGGTCCCTATCCTTTGCAAGATTAATCCAGTCTCTATCATCATATCCCACCTCCCTCAAATCCATTTTAATATTATCCCCCATCTACGTCTCGGCCTCCACAAAGATCTTTTTCCCTCCGGCCTCCCAACTAATAGGGATATTCTGAACTAGCACCAACAGATAGCGCACGTGTACTTTGAGGGATGCGCTTTGCTTGTGCATTTGTTTTTCGGTATATAAACATTGAGGATATACGTAATGTATTAGTATATTAAATACTCTTAAAAACAACTTAAAATGGCAAATTTTTGTTGTGTTCCTATTTGTAAAAACCAGGAAAAGCTTTTTGTCTTCAATCAGGTCCCGAAATATTCTGAATATATGCTTTAAACATTAAAAATATAAGTAATTAAATTGCGCCTCGAAAGTGCTGACTATTAAATAATTTAGTAACTACTTTAAGTAAGGAATTGTTGACTACAGTTTCATTTTGGAAGAGGAAAAAGAAAACTTAATAAAAATATATGCAACCTCGACAGCGAGCTATGTCAGCTTAGATTGTATGCAGTAATTATAAGAGTCCCCGAAGTTTATGCCTGCAGTAAACTCTCGATAAACTGGGATATTAATAATTGTCCAGGACGATTCGTAGTGAAATCCATTTCGTGAATAATGTTTTTAATGTACTGTACGCTAATTATTAAAAGCATGTTTTAACTTCAAATTTTCAAAATCATCATACATAGTATTCAAAATTGCATGTACTTAACCTACAAAACGCAAGACTAATCCTGATAACTACTACGATCATATTATATCATCCTATTAAAAATTTTTGCATTATTATTATTATTATTATTATTATTATTATTATTATTATTATTATTGTTAATGAATTATTTTGTATTAAAATCTTTGTATCATTTCTGTCACGATTATTCTATTATTATTATTATTATTATTATTATTATTATTATTATTATTATTATTATTATTGTTGTTGCTATTATTTATATCATCAGCATTATTATTTGAACCCTGTAAAATTTATGTAGACTACTGGACTGTACCCGAACACGAGCATTATGCTCATTTCGTGTATCTATTCATATGTATTCAATTCAAATGTAAATTGTAAATAAATTTGAAATTTGAAATTTGAATCTGAATTTGAAATATTTCTGCAACTACAGAAAAAAATACCACGAATTCAATCTCGATAGTCCCTTCCTTATAAAAAAAACACATTGGTGGCATATCCTGTTTTTAGCGTACGGTTCTTTAATACTAATGATTAAAAAGTGCACTATTCACCTTCGACATAGTTCCTATTTTTTTATTCGTGCACCTCGTTCTCAAAGTTCTTGTTTAGGTTCATGAACATTCAATTTACTCGTATCTATATTCTGCATACTACAGATTTCCCCACCCATCTCGGGGAATCGCTCAATATTATACAGGTTTACGTTATTATTTATTGTAAGTTAAATTAAATTATGAGGTAAGAAAATATTCAATTATATTAAATTATACTAGGTTATACAAAATAATTGTAAATATAATTTTGACACGCACAGAAAACCAACAAGCGGGAAAACGTAATCAACTGTAGCATATGACATAACATAGTCCTACAACATGTTGGCCCGCATGGAACGCTCCTGCCATCTAGCGGTAAAACTTCACATAAGATATCCCTATACTCTGGAGAGAGTAGTTGTGACAACGTCGCGCTCGCATGTTACTGGCTTTCGCGAAACGTCAGGAGGTTTGAGCGCGACTGTAAGACAGCCCATCCACTAGAGACTGGACTTCACAGAGGGGCCAGCAGAAACAGGTGAGGGAAACCGGGATGCGACGTAGGCAAACGGACGCACAGTATCTGTGCGAAAATATGATTAAATAATGAATGCTCTTGCTTCATTGGAAAACGAGACCATATTTCTGGAACGTACTATACTCACTAACTCAATACTGTTTACTTTGACTACATATGCTGCCTTGGTTCTGTGTGGAGGACGTTGAACTTCATTAGTAGAAGGGGTGGGAGTGAAGTACATTAAAAAACTCAGGTACAATAAATAATGAAGTAAAATAAAATGTTGTCCCTGTATATTACTGCAATATATAGGCCTATCGGACTGGAAACGTATGCGCCTTGCAATAAAAGTAAAATAAGAATTGTAGTTCTCTGGAATTGATTATGCAGCTCACGGGGAAGCACATAACAACGAATCGATTCTGGTCTTCTAATATATATTGGCTGTTATTGTAGCTCCATGGGAGAAATAATATTTGTCTCCAGGGGGCAATCAGAAATCTAGTTAAACCAAAGGTAAAATTTAATCTGTTGCAACAAAACTGGGACTAGTATAGTTTAGCTGATAGTTTATCACCAAAGAGACCGTAGTTAAATTCTTGAAATATTTTGGGGAATTGTTGCTATAATGTAACTGCAGAAAGAGCCCATTTTTAGTTTCTCGTGTTATTTTTATATGCTACTGATTCTGAATAGTTTTATAATATAAAAGTTTTGTTAAATAAAGAACTGCGTATCTCATACCTATGCTGTGATTAAGATGAAGTTTTAACATTGACTGTGAGTGGAAGTCAAAGTTGTGAATTCAAATCATGCCAAGGATATGGACGTTTACTCTTTGTCGATGTCATGTCATGGCATCTTAGTTGAAGATCCGTTGCCGTTCCGATCCTACGTCACTAGGATCCCATCGCGTGTTCATGTCATGTTAGGTCGAGGAGAAGTCCACGTATTTACTGTATTCAGGTTAAGGCTCGTTCAAGTTTGCAAAGGTGACAATCAAATGATAAATACATTAGAAAGAAAACTCTTTCCTAGTGACATACTTAAAAAGTATTTTAAGTAGTTGGATATTATATGTGTATCACAGTCAATATTAAATTTATAGCACCATTTTTAGCGGATTCAGATAATGAAATAGAAATACATATCATTGCTTCAGGAATTGAGAACATCCCTTCTATTATTTGTCCTGTGTTTTATACAGTATATGACTTTGTGCCATGAAACCACTTGATTAGAGTGTTTCACTCTTCGTGTGAATAGTTTAGATTGGAAGATTCATTCATTCATTCATTCATTCATTCATTCATTCATTCTGATGTAGTTAATGTCATCAGGTCTTCTCTTCCACGCCACAAGACATACAAATACAATAACAGAAAAATCGTTCTATAACAAACTTTAATAAATTCGTGTCTACTATATTAATTGTTTTATTATTTTCCATTTTTATTTAGCTAATTTAGTTTATTGATTAGTTTAGTTCAGGCCTGCACAAGGTTTGCGCTCTCCGAGCCGGCTTACAGCTCATGAGCGGAATGCAGATATTAGCTGCGCTCTCTATAAGGGTGGACTGGAAGAAGGGGTGATCTCGTACAAAATATACACAAAAGGAAATACAGTACTAGTAAGAGTGTTTATGAAATGAATTCCCGTTCAGTGTTTGCAAAACTATCTTGGACTATTATTAATTGATAAAGAAATATTTATTTTACAGAAATAATAGAAATTATATAGCTACTTAAATGTACAATATCATTTTGTTATATTTTTATTTATCAGTACATCAAAATGAGATTTTATGCTGTTGGCAGCTGAAAGGAACAGTAGCCTACTGATCGTAATGAAACATCAGTTACAGATGTTCGATGCCTGCCTTTATTAAAGTTGATTATAGAAAACAGTTGCTCACAAATATAAATGTTGAGCCAAACATAGCAATCATTTTCACAGCCAGCCTGTGTAGTCGTAGATGTTATTGCTAATGTTTGGTCTTGTAAAACTCAACCAGGCTAGTAGTATTATTCAAACGAACTTTAGTCCTTAGGTCACATTGAATATCAATAAGTTCGAGCTGTAAAATGTTAAATGTTACGTTCCGTCTTTTAGATTCCTCCATACTGTACTGTAGCAGTAGATAAGCAACGTGAAAGAGTTACTGAGAATAGGCCTACACACTGCACTCCACTAGATAACTGAGTGGTCGTTTCCCTCTCCTCTACCTATAGCAAGTCTATGTCATTCTGACGTATCTTCCTCTCCGTTTCGGCGAGCGGTAAACACAGCTCTCCCGCTCCGAAGGAGGTATGGTTTAGTTTGTTATGGAGGTTGAGGTAGGATCATCTGTTATATACGGGACATAGTTAAAAAGAGCAAACGAATAGGATAATCTGATTTGCTAAGTCACAGAAAAAATACCGTTTACAATGTATGTAACTTTCTTTAAAGATCTTGCGGAAATTGCCACCACTGATTTTAGAAAATCTTAAGATCTGACTGCAAAAATGTGTGGCATTCCTAAACGAACTGAAACAGGGGGAAGCGCTAAAATCTACAGAACCTCTTTTGAAATTTTCTTCTATGAAAACAATCAAATGGCGTCATGTGACAGATCTCAATGACCTCGATAAAGATGTGTTACACCGTACAGTACTTGAATTTTATAACAGGGGTGAATATTCGACTTCATCTAGGCCCTAAATTAAGGAAAGTCATGGCAGAAAAAAATGGTTCCAAGGATCACAATAGTCTATTTTAAGAATATTAAAAGCTGAGATTTACGTACGAACGTACGATGTAACGAAGGAATAAGATTTTCAGTGAAAAGACAAGATATTGCAGTGGCAAGGGTTTTCTTGAGAAAAATGCAAAATATCCGACCATCTGGTGAAACAAGCCCCATATTTTGTTTGGATGAAACACATGTTGAAATACATATGGCAGAACTCAAAATCATCAGGTGGAATGAGGATACCTGTTGGAAAAGGAGGGAGACTTATTGTATGCCCTGCTGTATCGAACAGGACTGGTTTTGTTTCCGAAAGCTATATTGATATTTGAGACTAAAAGCAACACTATCATTTAGAAATTAATTCAGAGCTGTTCAAAGAATGGTTCGTGAATGATTTCTTAAATTATCTGAAAGAATGTTCAATAATAGTAATGGATAATGCAAGTTATCACTTAGTTGAGTGAAATAAGATCCCGTGCAATAATACAAGATTTAAGCAGATATGTATTATTCCTTGGCTCACCGCTGCCGCTTCCGCTATACGTCCGCGAGTGTGGAAAAATAAAATATATGCACTATATATTTAATAACATATATGGTCTAATATTTTCATAATGGGTGTATTTCTTATTTCCTGAAAGAACGGCTATATTTTATTTAGGGCTAATCTATTTTGGGCAGTCACATATTTAACATAATTATATGGACCAATATCTCGAAAACATGCATTTCTGATTTTAAAGAATGTCTGTGTTATACTGGGGGTTAATTTATTTTTTGAAAGCGTATAGATCTATTAAACATGTATGAGTCAACGTTTTCATGATATGCTTAACTTATTTCTAATTAAAAAAACTGCTTTATTACACAGAGGGCTGAACTATTTTGTGCAGGTATATTATATTAAATTTTAGGGGTCGATGTCTTCATAATGGATATATTTCTTCAAGAACGGTTATATTGTACTGAGGATTAATCTATTTCATGCAGGCATAAGTTATAAAGTAAATAATATATAGGTCATTGTTTTCATTCATGGGTGTAGCACGCAGCGCATGAAGTTCGCAAGAATTTATCTTCCCGTAAACAAGTTATGACTGAACCAAAGCGGCAACTATGCACCGATCTTGAAGTGAATATTCAGTTGATGCAGACTATAAGTAACAATAAGTGCACTGTAATGTATTTCAGTATAGTTTTGTTATGAAGAAAGGTTCTCCTAGCAACAAGTTTCTGTGTGGGAATTCTAACTTTCAAGGTCTAACAACAATAACTGGTAATACAACAAAAAACATGATCGTACAAAAATGAACATTGCCCCAACTTATATGAATGTGGCATTTATATTTTTCTCCTCTTTTCAAAATTATTGTTAGACCTTCCTGTTATAAATATTTTCACACAATCGGTTTCACTTTTCACTTGCCATATTTTTATAAGATTGTAGACGTCAGTGTTTTTATATATTGTGTTAGTTTATTACTATAACTACAACTCTATCATACTAGATGCAATAGGTTTATTTGCACATTTTGAGGATTCGATAATATAATATAGGGGAGAGTCGGGTAGTATCGGACATCTGGTAGTATCGGACAGTGCATTTCTTTCATCTACCACCATATGGTAACACCTGAATGACATGGTTACGTTTCTCTATGGGACATCACAAAAACGTAACCATGTCAATCAGGTAATATCATCGTGTGGTAGATGAAAGAAACTCACTGTTCGATATTACCCGATGTCCGATACTACCCGATTCTCCTCTAATATTAGGGTTATTGGAGAATTAACTGTTATTCATTGTTTATTACATTCCTACCATTAGATACATATTATAGCAAATTGTATGGGATGGCCGAAAAAAATGGTATCTGAAGTACTTTAGTAACATTTTGTAGGTCTCGCAACGATAGGTCTGTCGTACAATTACTGTGTGTTCTACATGTCTTTGACTATTGTGTACGATATATTCCATACGGTTTATCATTCTAGTCACCATAGCGTGGCACTGTGTAGAACTCTTTCGATGTTTGCACGAAGTTCATCTAGACTACGAGGAATGCGTATTCTTTCAGTATCCCCCACAAAACGCACCACACAACGACAAATTAGGACTTCATGAAGGATATGAGATATCTGAGTGTCTAGAAATCAGTCGACCGGGAAACAGCTGTTGGAATAGGCGCCCATTTTTACAACCAGTTTGGCAGGTCACCCCATCTTGTTGAAACATTTGTGCATATCAAGGTTGTTTAGCGTTGTTGTTGTTGTTTAGAAAGGTTCAGTATATATGAGGAGTGGACTTTCAAAACGTAGTTCTGGTACTTTTTTTCTTTTCGAGAAAAACGCAAAAAACTGCTAAAGTATCAGAGCTAACCTGAAATTGTTTTCACTAAAAATTGGAGAAAAAATCATTCAATGTGTAGCCAAAATGAGGAAAATCCTACTTTGTATATGTGGAAATTGTGGCGGGAAATGTAATGGACAAACTGCGTTTTGATTGGGAAAATAGGACTACAAACAGCATTTTTGAATGTCTATGTGGAAATAAATGTAATATTTTTATTTATTGTTTCCTACTATCAATGTAATATTTATTATTATTTCTACACTCTGAAATATAAGTATAGGAAATTAGTGATGCAGAGACTATAGAAATAAAATTGCCGTGTATAAAAAGCTTCCTTGGGTAAAACCTGTACTTCCTGGAGGTCAAAACAGTAGGATACAGTATCCTCAGGGGAGTCTAACCAATCAGATGCCAGAAGGAGAACCTACGACTTATCACCGAAAGTACTCCCCCCATTGAGACTCCTATATATATATATATATATATATATATATATATATATATATATATATACACGAGCTCGCAGACTATTTCCTTAATCCAACTGCTCTGAAGATGACCACAACACAGCGGTTGAAACGTCAGCCACTAACACCAAGACAACGCGGTAGAAGCCCCGAAATTTATCCACAGACCATGTACACCAGCCGCGGAAGCCTACGCGAACAATTAACAATAAATTTACTTGACAAAGTTATAAACTTGATTACTACCACCTGCTATGTATTGTTGAGCGCGCCAGTGAAAATAAAAGCATTTTGATTGTCAATCACAGTCGGACTAACAGCTTTTTGAATGTCCAGACCAACTTCTCACCTATATAACTCCGGGAATATATGCATTTTAATGCGAAAATCACTTTCAGGGCATAGAGACTTACATATTGAATGATATGCGAGCAAAAACTCATTTTTGAAATTTTTGGACTTAGAGTGATTTGAAAGTCTGCTCCTCATATCTTTCTGTTGATTGACGAAATGGCGTATTTTTTAAGCATCAATTTATGCTATTTTTCAATAATTGTTGTATTGATGTGTTATTTTTTTAAAGAAGATTCAGTGTATGATATTAATTTATTAATTTATGAATTGGCGTGTTTTGTTAAGCATCATTGTACAATAATGTATATTAATTGTTATATTGATGTGTTATTTAGAAGGATTTAGTGTATGGTATCTTTTTATTAATTGATAAATTGGTATTAATGTATGATATGTTTTACTAATAATTGTATTGATGTGTTATGGTTTAGGAAGGTTCAGTGTATCCTATTCTTTGATTAAATTATGAATTGTTCTTTATAAGCGTCAATGTATGATATTTTTAAATAATAGTTGTATTGGTGTGTTATTGTTTAGAATGATTCAGTGTAAGGTAGACTGTATTTTTATTAATTGTTGAATTGGTGTGCTTTGTTGAACATCAATGTATGATATTTTTTTAATAATCGTTATATTGATGTATTACTGTTCAGGAAGTATCAATGTATGATATTTTTCACTAATTATTGAATTGATGGGATTTTATTCTTAAAGTATAAATATGTTTTCCACAGTAGAATTAACATATTATCGAACGTGCACTTCCCATAATGTCGTGCGAAACTATATAAAAAGATACAACGTTGTATTAATAAAATCTACTTGTAGGGATTAACTGTTGGTTCACACCAGATAAGGGTTTCAACATCGAATCATTTGTTATTTGTTGTAATTACGTCAAAGTGCTGGTGTGCACATTTACCTGCTACGACTACACGAGAATGTACAGTTAAACAGGAAATCGATTATCCAATCGATATAATAAACTGACGGTAGAAAACCCTCTGTTGTAGTGTATAGAGCCATGAATAATAGATGAAGGCCGTAATGGTGGGCTGCTATCTCGCTTTGTTAATAAAGTGGAGACAGACCAAGTTTTTACGGGTAACAAGCCTCATGAAAGGTCAAGCGAGTCTCCGGATCTACACTAGAATATGATTAATAATTTGTTTAGATTCGTTGTTTGTTGAAATGTTGTATTCGCAGTCAATTCGAAATTTAAACCATACTTGAAAACAGCTATAAATTTCCAAAGTCTTATGTAGAGCAATTATATAAAATATTTAATTATTTTTATGTCTTCACTGGCGAAGATGAAGTGAGGTAATATGAAATTTAGTTACCGTACTATATGATTTTTATATACGGTAAAATTGCCAAAGACGTAACACCTTCTAAATTTCATCTCATCACTGTATATGAAAAAATCACGCTACTTGTGTTGATTATCTTCTAACCAGGCTTCGCATGTTTGTCATAAGAGCTTTATTGGCTGGAGTAGTTTCTCCTGGTACAGTAATGACGTCAGTCAAAGGCACAAGCAGGTTACAAGACCTCTATGAGTTCCGACTTGTGTTATGTAAGAGTGCACGTTGTTAGTATGCTTTACATGTTTGGCTCGGGATCCGGAATTTCCGCCACCGATTTTTCAGCACCCGATGATTTCGTCACATATTATTTCTTGCCACTGCAACATTTTGTCACCAATTCACTTTCGTCGTCACCATATTTTGTCACCAAATTACTTTTGTCACCAATTTAATTTTCTCATCACTATTCGCCATTAGTTATTTAAGAAATCATTAGGCCTACTCATTTATAACATAGATTCATCATCTTTAATAAATATTTAAATATTTTCCGAGAAACCTGCGATTCGGCCATAAATCTCAATACCATGACTTACCAATATCGCTCTGAAGTTAGGTCTAATCATGTAAAAGAAATCAAACCATGAAGATAGGCCTATAGGATGAAGACAACAATGATGATGATGATGAAGTATTATATTTCAAACGTAAATGAATCTTCGTATATACAATTGAAGAATAATATTTTTTCTTTGCTGCGGAGAGTGCGATCTGAAGGCTAGCATCGCATACACTAATAGGCTTATTGTGTCTTACCGCTATTACCTTTAAGAATGGTTGTTGAAGTTTGGACGACCGCACTTTTTGTAGATATCGTGGCTCATCTATGTGGTGTCAACTGACGATTCAATCGTATAGACTTAAGGTTCCGATGGAGTCCCGATAGTGTATCCTTCCACCTACTCTCGAAAGGATAATATACATTTTCAAACTGATAGCATCTCTACGTCAATCATAATACTTCATTAAGCTAAACCATTTTAGGTGAATACTATTGAAATGATCAATAATGCATATTATTGAAATGAAGAGCGAGTGTAAAAACAATAAAGGGAAACGAAAGAACCCTGAGAAAACTCTGAAGTACTCGTACTTTGGCTCTGAGAGTATTCCGAATCTCAGCGCTGAACAATCTGATGGCATCACGGTGTTACGAATTTCAACAATGACGTCACTGATGCTCCACTGGTTTCGCACCGGTTCCATCAGCTTGCAGGGGTGGTGGCAGTATCCATCAGTAAATCTGATTGGTTCTTGTATAGTGCGGGAATTAGCAGATCAATGACATCGTACACTGTTGTGTCATGGCGGTGTGTTCTGCTGTATTGTTTGTAATGAGCATAACGTAAAAAAAATATGTTAATGGCTTATGAACGAACATGTCAACGGACCAGTTATTACTATTGGTTCAAGAAATACATTTTTTATGCTCTCTTTTTATGAACGAGATGATAGTATGGAAATTTCGCAAAATCTTGCTAGCATAATACATACAACAAACAACTTGTAAAGCCGCCATGATGGTCATTGAACCTTCCAACAGTTTTGTTCCTATTTCGCTGCAGCGTGACGTTATTGATGTCCACTGGTCCAGTGGGATTCGGAATACAGCATCATGGTGGTTAGTAGCTTTCTGTAACGACGCAGATTGTAGAAGAACGGACACGCTAAGAACTAAAAACTTAACGCAGAGCAAGTGTTACAAAGAGCAGTGATTTATCACATTGTTGCATCTAAAACTCTATTTCGGGCTTCAATTATAATGAATATTGTGTCATTCTTAAGAAACTTTCTTTTGAAGTTCCTTCTTTTGACTTCTTTTTCTATACGGATAGAAGATTGATTTACTTATTAGCTCAGCCTATGAATTCTTACATTACAAAATTTTGAACTGATAATTTGTAAACAATTTTCAAAGTAATTTTATACAATACTTACTCAAGTAATACAAACCAAATATTTCACCAGACTTGCCATGCTTCAATGATCCGTTTTTGTTCGCTTAGTAACATTTTTTGGTCTGCAGCTTGATTGCTTTAGAGAATTTGCTTTCTCTTTGTTTCTTTTTGTGTTAAAGGAAAGTTTCTGTGACTTGTTGCAGCGTAATGAATTCCGCATTTCTTGCCGCTTGGAACACATCGAAGTTCATAATGACAACTTTCGCAGTTAGTGCTTATACCGGGTGTAACATTAACTCGGAACACAAAAACAGACATTTTTAAATTCTTTATTTTAAACATATAAGTTACTAATCTATATAGGTCTTGCAGTGGCAATGAGATGATGATTGTACAATGATAGTGGACTAATAGTATAATGAAAATGACAGGAGAAATTGAAACACTTCAAATAAATATATTTTTTTCTACTTTTTCTTCCAGCAGGAATAAAACGAGATTTTTTTTTCTAGGGTGATGCAAAACTATCAGCTGACTGAGCTACATATCAACCAGCACGAGCAATTATACCAATTGTAATACAGAAATTAAATTGGGCCATTTTCTCATTTGGAACGGAATTTCCATACTTAGCCACCAATAGCGTCCTGTCTTCGTCAAATGTTATACTTGCATCAGATATTGACACCGAAGCCCAGAATCCCCTTTGCCATTTAGACATATTCCACACTAAGCTCCCTGATATGGTACTCTTGTTTGTAATGTGCAGAAGTTCTCCTTTGCCTTCAGTAGCATAGATATTGTTTGGAAGAGTAATGGGGAAGTGGTGCCAAATTTTTGGATAGAAATATTCTTCGTTTCGGAGTTGCATACCAGATCTATCATAAGGGAAGTCGAAAAGGGGTGGTTGTTTTTATATAGCCCTGTCATAGCTGCAGGCACATCCAACTTTAGGTATTTACACATTTACGATAAGATCTGAAACTATCACCATGTTAACACTAAAGCTACGATTTGTTTACGGCGATCATCGTCGGACGCACATCGCCAGCGATTATAGTCAGGAAGTGCTTTCTTTATCAGCGTACATCACTGTCAATTCCCATTTGTTTTGCTGCCATAACTCGATTCAATATTTCTACATGGCCTTCTCTAAATATCGATTATTGAACATGTATGCTGCGATGTGCTTCCTGAATTTGCTTCAGAAGCAATCTCCAGCGATCTGTGTCGCGTCCAACGATCTACAGCTACGGTTTGTTTACGGCGATTATAAACGCTAGCGATGATCGTCAGGAAGTGGTTTCTTTATCAGCGTACATCGCTGTCAATTCTCATTTGTTTTGCTGCCATAACTCGATTCAATATTTCTACATGGCCTTCTCTAAATATCTATTATTTAACATGCATGCGGCGATGTGCGACCTGAATTTGCTTCAGAAGCAACCTCCAGCGATCTGCGTCGCGTCCAACGATCTACGTTGGCGATCATCGCTGTAAACAAAACGTGCGCATTCATTTTAACTGCTAGCAACTCCAGGCGACAATCGCCAGCGATGTGCGCCCGTCGGTGATTGCAGTAAACAAACTTCAGCATAAGAGTCTTAAATCATATTTAAATAATTAAAAAAAGTGACGTAACAAGGGAATAGTTGGAACAGAGATAAAAAGATTGGAAGTTGACGATGGGCGAATTATTGCTTATGAGAACTTAAATTTCAGTCTACAGCAGAACGGATTAATCGAATTTCATCATCATAATCACAGGTGTAGTGTAAACCAGCCTCCAATGGCGCAACCCGGGCAACGACTGTCGGTAAATTGGTTTACACAACTGGCTTCAAGTAGCGTCAAGTACCCGCTATTAGTAAAAGAAAAAAAGTTTTTGTGTTTTAGGAAGGGGATTACCATTCACCAGATAGCAGTATGGTGAAAATGAAAAATATTCCGTGCAACACAAGGACTCAACGAGAAACGGCCGTCATTCTGAAACAATGTGGCTTTTTTTATTTTTATACGCCACTTAATTTAATTTCTCTGTTGCAGGCAGGTGACACGGAATGGTGCGGTTGACGAGTTGAGAGGGATCCAACAGGGAGCAGCATTATGTGAGTATTATTAACGATGTTTCCGTTGGTCATTATGAACATTAATCAAGTCCACGTTCCTTGTGTTATGTTTGGTATTTCGTAACGGGCAAGGGATAATTAGCTTGTAGTGTTCGCAAAACGAATCACTTTGCGAGTTATGTGAGCAAAAGCAGTATTATTTCATATCTAGTTCAGCGATCAAATTGACTTCACATGAAATGATATTTATGTTTGCGTGATAATTTGTTTCGTATCTATAGTTACAGTACCGACATTACATGGAAATTAGAGTAGAATTATAATTAGTTCAATATTGTCTTCAGTTAAATTACTTTATTTTTCCTTATTTCATAATATCTTACCATAGCAACAATAACAAATACAATAGCATATTATGCAACAAGCTTATAGTGGTAGTAAAATTAAGATGCGAGTATGTTTTTTGTTCGACCATAATTAAATGTCTAAGTTTTTTGAGTTGTTACTTCAGTGATAATTAAATGGTGAACTTACGTGTATTTTCAGCTTGTTCTCAATAATTGCAACAGATGGCACGAATGTGTGTGTCTTTTCAGCGTGTTCTCGAATAGTGCAACAGATGGCAAGTGTATACGCCGTATTTATCGATTTTTTTCAGGGCTTAGTATGGAGATATTAACCTCAAATCAGCATACATTAAAACACAGGAAATGAACACAAATTGTTAGAATATTAAAATTAATAGGAACAGAATTTATTTTATTTTAGATAACCTACATGTTGTTGATTATGCAGTTTGTGAAATTTATTTGGGGAATGGCTCTCAGTGGAAAGTTTGAAGTTGGGTTAACAATTATTTGAGCGATTCGATCAATGCACTTTCAAAACTAGCGCCTGCCATTTTGGATTGGTGCTCTCAAGGCTTGCGGGGCATTGCACGTACGATAGAAATCAATATCACATATGCTTAGTTGGAAATCGATAGTTGCAATAACATAATGAATAGCAGTACTTTAATGTTCGTGATGAATACACAATTACGTCACATATAATGAGCGTATCAAGACTTTTAAGAAATCCATATATGGTTAGATATAGCCTATGAGAGATGTTATGAGAATGATGTAAAAACTGCTTGAAGCCACAGTAGTGTACGCAACAGTTGCCTCAGTATTGTTGTGTGGAAACCATTGTTACGGGTTTGAGACCGGCGTTGGTTATAGATGTTTTTCTGTTGTCAATTTTAAGGCCTTCATTTTAGGACTTTGCAGGTATTGAAGTCCAGGAAATATTCCTGGACTATAGCTCAAGTAAACACTCATTATTGAGAAAACTGATAGACAGTGGCGTATTTAGTGGCTTGTTCATAAATCACATCCAATGAGGTGTGAAAACATTCACTTATTCTGGAGAAAAAATATTTATCAGTTGTCCCTCCTACAAAATATGTATGCAACAATTCAGTAGTAGATAACTATGATCACACATCAGCTCGGGATTTAAGAGAGGTTCCTTAACTTCATGAAGTAGGAATTGTTACGAAGTGAGGGTTAAATAACAATTTTCTTAATGAATTATTTGTAAACTGATTAACACTTTCGAAACTGGTTTGTGTTATATTTATTTTTATTAAATTTTCTTCACAAAAATATGTACTAAATTAATTTTATTCATCACCATTCCCTAAAACATCATTTTTCTCACAGTCCTTATGCATCAAAAGAGTGCCATTATTGGCAACTGTACTTTTTTCACAGTAATAAGAAAAAACTCGGACAAAAAATTCTTACCTTAATAACCAGTAAAATTTTCAACTATATTTTCTCAATGAAATTTAATTAAAAATTACCGTCTTCTGCAAAGTATCAAAATACGGTGCTTACAATTAGGTTGTTTCACTTTAATTTTTCATAACTACTAACTAAAATTGGTACATTTTAAAAGTTCTATAATTTTCTACAAATATTCGAATGATGACGAAAAAATAATGTAATGACTTGTCATTAAGCGATGCTTTTTTCACTCGTTATTAATTTTAAAAAGTCGTTTATAAAGGCACCTTTTCAGCCACTTGTTACATAAATTGTATGAAGACACTTCCATAGTCGACAATAATCTATGACACCTGTGTCGACGAAACAACTTTGGATTATGTAAAGACAAATCATGTCTTTAAAATTTTAGCGACTTTTTTTTGCCTTTTTGTAATAAACTACAAGACAGTCAAACACTGTGAGGATAATTTTTGAATAATTATCTGTACGGGAAACAGATGGTTGTTTTTCTTAGTGTTATGACGGAAATATAACTCTTTTTGAACATCGACTGATTTTGATATTATTATATTACCTTGAACTTCACTTATACTCTTAAAATATCCTCAATATAAATCGAATACTTCAACATTATAATTACTATTCCTATTTAAAAATTCATTATATTATTTTGTGATCAGTTCAGTCAGAACTTCAACCTTGTTTCTTATATCCCTTTCTTGGGAAAGTTGTTTTAAAGTAAAATGTTGGATATGTAAATTGAGATCTATTATATTATTGTAGTCACAGGAAAAGCGTAGAACTATTCCATTGTCTTCTTGGAGCTCGTGACTTCACCAAATTAAAGCTCTAGTTTCTTGTTATCCAGAAGCTGCAGTAATTTTATCTTTTATATTATATCCTAAAAAAGTACGAAAATTTGATTCGTAGGTTTCACAATTTTATAGTATATTCAGTCAGTTGATAGATTTGCGTTTTACAAATGATCGACGTGACTAAGGAGGGAAAATGGAAAATAGCTGTCTGCTCTGTGGAAACAATCAATTTGAAAACGTGCTATAGGCTTACTCGGAAATGAATTATAGTCTAACAAATTAAGTGTTACACATATTTAACCCAAATTATTTTAAGATTAATTTGTTCCGTGCCAGTTTCCATTTAAATCCCATTTTCTCCCTTTTTTCGAGTATATTTTGTTCGATTGCAGTAGTGTATGTTTGATAGTTGTCAGACCCATATTTGATCCATAATAACTCCACTACTAAATTTATAATATTACCATTACTTAATTCATAATATCCACACTACTTAATTCATAATACGTTTACTTATTATTGAATTCATATTAGCTCTACTATTTATTTCATAATAGTCCCACTGTTTTAACTAATCAGACATAAAATAATATTATTATTATAAATAATTAATATTTTAATATACTATTCTATCAATTTCTTAATATAGGTTTTATAAAATTATATGGTAATAATAGGAGAGATAAGAGTGTGGGAATAGCTATTTTTTGTGAATTTTTACGAAATAAATTACTTAAAAATCTTCTATAATCATACAAGTTGTGAATTGAATAATATTATGAGTTTCTGGTACTACGAAAATGTTTTTGTACACGAAGCGGGAAATGAAAGCTTGTTTTCAATTGGGGATCGGAAATCGGTGTCAATTAGATGTGTCTTATGAATTGAAATTGAAGAAAATTAGTTGCTAATACTATTATTATCGTTGATAACTTGATAAGGTGCTGAATTATTTTATAACATAGGTTTATGTGAAATTGATAACGAAAAAATACTTTTATGACTCCCATTTTTTGACACAATGTGGTGTAGAATATTTCATCGTGTGCCTCATCATAGGGAGCTTCACGTTCTTGACGTTACAAATCTATCAACTGGCTAAATACACTGTAGTCAATGTGTTAGTTAATTCGATTTACTATATGCCGGTTTCAGGTTTAATTATGTAATTTTAATATATAAAATATCTTCAGAATAAAGCCCATCATAATTATTTTACAGATTGTGTCCTAATTTATTATAAATTAATACTGTTAATTAATCTATTGCTTCTTGTGTTGCTGTTGACTTTTGTGACCACCCTTTTTGGCATAACTGCTTTGGTGACTGTGTTCTTTTTCATGACCCTGATGTCCTTTATGCCCTTTGTGATCTGAGGATTTGTGTCCTTTGGCGTATTCTCCTTTCTTTCCGTGCTGGTCTCCTTTAGATCCTTCCTGCACAAACAAAATATGAATCGATAAATTCATGCACGCTTGTACACTGTTGGAGTTGTTTACTTAATCTATATAATTCATTGCTACATGCCATTCCATAAACGACTCAAATAGACGCTTAGCTTATAGTACGACGAATATGAAGGCCAATCTTTTTTCGTTGACAGTCAGGTTTGTCCTTCAGCAGACTATGTTACTATAGTGTGAGATGTATTTATAAGCAGGATGGCTTTTAAGGAACACGGAGGTTCATTGCCGCCCTCGCATAAGCCTGTCATCGGTCCCTATGCTGAGCAAGATTAATCCAGTCCCTAGCATCATATTCAATCTCTCTCAAATCCATTTTAATATTATCCTTCCACTTACGTCTCGGCCTCTCCATAGGTCTTTTTCCCTCAAATCTTCCAACTAACACTCTATATGCATTTCTGGATTCATCCATGCGCGTTGCATGCCCTGTCCATCTCAAACGTCTGGATTTAATGTCCCTAATTATATCAGGTGAAGAATACAATGCGTGCAGCTATGAGTTGTGTAACTATTAACTATGGTAAAGTGTTGGAATAAGATTTGTTTAATAGATTTTATATTGAGGTCGGAGTCGGAGTTCGTAATTTTAAGATGTCATCAACTCTGACTCAAGAGTCCACCACGTATTTCTTTGGAAGCCGACTTGATGACTCCCGTTTCCAACTACACAACCTTCTTATTGACTTAGAACTACTCAGAACTTTAAATCCATTTCTTGATTCACACTCTTACACACTATCTACCAAAAAGTAATTGGGCACTGTTTTTGCCTCTTTAGAAACTCGTGGTATCACCTCTTGTTGCTATAACAGCAGCCACCCTGTCAGGCATGTTCTCCACTAGTTTGTGTAGGATATCCACTGGAATGCGTCGCCATTCCAATTGCAACATGGCACTCAGTTGGACAATGGAAGTTGGCCCATGTTTCAGCGGCTACTATGCAGTGATATGCAGACAATAATGTTCACAGGTTGGACTGGCCTGCACAGTGTCCTGATCTCAATCCCATTGAGCATCTTTGGGACGAAATGGACCGGTGATTGAGGTCTCGGGAGATGCGGCCAACTTCCACTGTCCAACTGAGTGCCATGTTGCAAGAGGAATGGCGACGCATTCCAGTGGATATCCTACACAAACTAGTGGAGAGCATGCCTGACAGGGTGGCTGCTGTTATAGCAACAAGAGGTGGTACCACGAGGTTCTAATGGGGCAAAAACAGTGACCAAATACGTTTTGGTAGATAGTGTAGTAAGTCTTTACAAATTTATGAAGTGATGGGCACAATATTTCTATCGATGGCGAGGACATAATATGTGGACAATATGAGTAGTGCATAGTTATGGAAGAACTTCCTGGCTACCGAATTTGTCGACATACGCCCGATACCAATTAAACTTTCGAGCAAACCGAGCTAATATTTCGAATAGAGAATAGTTTGGGAAAATATGAAGCTGTAAAATAGACGGGCGAACGCAAAAACAAAATTTAGATGTAGTAACTGTAAATGTACTACAGAAGGTTTTCCTCGCACACGTCAATCCATAAAGTAAAATTCAGTTTTTTGTATCAGGGAACACTAATTTCCAGCATATCAATTACGTTAATGGCTGACGATTTTTGTATAATTTATTTGCATTGCAATACTACTGGTTTTCAAGGTTGTCAATTAAATTAATAATGCAAATTTTTTGTATGTTGAAATTTTTAATTATTCACTAGTGTATTTGCTACCCTTTATCACATTACGCTTCTATCTGCGATAAATAATTTTTGTAATGATTAAATTATGTAATATACCCATGAAAATACAACATAATTATATGTATAGATTATCTGCCTTCCATTACGTTAAGTAGCGAAAATAACTAATAATGTTTAATAACTTATCAGCCAATGTTTACAATTGAATCGCTCATTTCCGAAAGGGCTTCAGTCCATTTTTTTGGCAAAACGAGTTTTCCGTTGGAATTGGCAATTTAGGGGTCGACGCATCATTTTACAACAAAAGAGCGTCGATGCAGTTGATATTTATGTGTGAACTGTAGTGTAGAAATGTTGTTCCTTTCCAAATGGAGTCAGTCCTGGACTGTGGCCCGTTTGGAAAAAAAAACTGTTGCCAACCATGGTTTATGTACGAGATTGGATTGATAATAATTATAATCGAAATATATCTAATGATTTGTATTGTAATGTTCTGTTGGTAGTACTTTGACTGTTGTATCGTTGTTGAAGTCATTCCTGATTCATTTTGTAAGTAAAAATGAACCAATATAATGCTTCAAGAAAGACGAAAGTGAATATTGTAAATTACAATAAGAACAGGAACTTTAGCAGGATTGAGAGAGTTTTCAAACATGAAGATCCGAACACGTAAATTTTCGTTTTGCAAACGAATTTTACAACGTTACATTTGTTCGGATAAAATTTCTGCATTACTCTCTTAAATTGAGTGAGCATATTGGGAGTTCAATCAATGGCTCTTCCAAGATAGCAATGAAATGTTTCATATAAAACAATTTTTATTTTGGAAAATGCAAAAACGAGCAAAATTGTATTAAACTCTCTTATTTCAAATAACTCAAAGAACAACACCCTGAAATTAATGATATTACTTACGGTTCACCCTATATATATATATATATATATATATATATATATATATATATATATAAAGATTTTATTGCGGTTGTGTATCGAGTTGTCGTAAACATATACAGAAAAAAATATTTTTTCCAAATGGGCTTAAGTCCACGATTTTGGGAACTTATAACATATGCAGAAAATAATTTTTGATTGTTATTTCTATGTTATATGGATACATTATCACATATATGGCATCACAATGCTAATAAAGTCATTTATTGAATATGAGCAACACAGAACAGTTTTTCACCTTTTCTCAAATTTACCATTTTTGGACTGTGGCCTTTCTGGAAAGGAATAATTCAATCATTAGCATGTGCACTATATAAAACCAACCTTCATTTTACTTTTTATATCGTTAAACACTTATACTGTGTGTAACACAGTTTACTGGATTGAACATAGGAAATCAATAATTTTAAATACTCGTACTATCTTCTCTGTGTATTACTTACTTACTTACTTACAAATGGCTTTTAAGTAACCCGCATAAGCCCGCAATGGGTCCCTATCCTTTGGAAGATTAATCCAGTCTCTATCATCATATCCCACCTCCCTTAAATCCATTGTAATATTATCCTCCCATCTACGTCTCGGCCTCCCCAAAGGTCTTTTTTCCTCTGGCCTCCCAACTAACACTCTATATGCATTTCTGGATTCGCCCATACGTGCTACATGCCCTGCCCATCTCAAACGTCTAGATTTAATGTTCCTAATTATGTCAGGTGAAGAATACAATGCAAGCAGTACTGCGTTGTGTAACTTCATTCTCCTGTAACTTCATCCCTTTTAGCCACAAATATTTTCCTAAAAACCTTATTCTCAAATACACTTAACCTCTGTTCTTGTCTCAAACTAGTAATATAACTGTTTTATAAACTCTAACTTTCAGATTTTTTGACAGCAGACTAGATGACAAAATCTTCTCAACCGAGTAAAAACAGGCATTTCCCATATTTATTCTGCGTTTAATTTCCTCTTGAGTGTCATTTATATCTGTTACTGTTGCTGCAAGATATTTTAATTTTTCCACCTCTTCGAAAGATACATCTCCAATAGAAAGATTTTATAAAGAAAATGTTAAGGGACTAAATTGAAATGCACTAACAACTATTTGTTTTCTTAATAGATTTAGAGGAATTAATGAAATAAAATTCTAAATTGTATGATGGTTTTTGGCTTTTGTAATGTATTTAAGTTTGTATCATTTCTGTTAAGGCCCCATGACATTCGATATTAAATATAACGCTAAAATAATTGACTCTAGAAGAAACAAATATTATTATGTTAAATGAGCAATTGAAAATAAGCTGGCATTTACGGCAATAGAAGACGAAATAAATACTCTAAAACTCCATTCGATTTTTTATATTTGTCAATATTGGTGTAGACTGTAGACTATATAGCTACGTTTTTAGATTGTTAAACAGTTCGTTCGCATGAAATAGTAATTTTCTTAAGTATTATGAAGTGTACTTGCCAAGGGCATAAACTTATGCAGCTTTCTTTCGAATAAGTTTGTAGATTGTACTCACGGAATGGTGGCTTCCCTTGTGGGCTTTGTCCTCTTGGTTGTGGTAATGTTGGCCGTGCTCGCCATACTTGTTGAACTTGCCGCTCTCGTGAAGGTTGCTCCAGTGCTTATCCAGTTTGTGGTATTCGTCCTTGTGGTATTTGTCACGGAATCCCTGTTAACACAAACACTGTCTTGTAGAAATCTATTTCACGAGCAGATGTCGGATTACGTGAACGTGTACAAATTTATCTCATTAAACTAGCAACTAGATTGATGAAACGGACACACAAAAACTCCATCGTGCCACATTTTTTAGTCCCAGGTGTAGCTCAGTCAGTTGATGTCTTCTCACTAAGGAATCATTGTTAGAATATTTGATAGATTGTATGAAATAAAATGTGAGATACTTGATAAATAAAGCGACTTTGGGAGAGATTTTTATCACACAATTTTAATTGTAGGAATATTATAGGAATAAATTTATGGGACGAGGTAATAAAAGAGACAATTTAGGAGTGAAGTGAAGAGAGAAAGTTAAATACTATACGTAAATAAATAGAGGACAGAGTAGTAGGGAAATATTAAATGATGTGTTGTAAAATAGAGAAAAGGGAAATGTAAACAAATAATTTCGGAGAAAATAGCTGGAAAATAATAATTAAGAGCAGGTCGATTTGAGAATAGAGAATAAAATAAATAAATAATATAAATTATTAAGGAAGAGAATATGCAATATTAAATAGAAAAGCGAGAAATGGAAGGGAGACAGCCTAAGTATGAGAGAGAGAATAGAATAGGATAGATAGGGAAGAATAGATAGCAATTCATTTAAAATAGAAGAATAGAAAGTAAACAGAAAATACTTGGCAAATGTTAATATTAAAGGGATGGTGGATCGAAAAGCAGAAATGTGATGGTCCACCATAACTATGAATTGTAAAGTTGACTGACAAATATATAATATCATATATCACATCACACACTTTTCATTTTTATTCCACCGTTATTGCCAGAGCTCGCCCATTTCATTTGGCAATTATTTTTGTATTTTATTTTCCCCAAAGAAAATTTACCAGCATTATATTTGAATCACCACCTGCTCGAAAGCATCCACGCATCTGATAGCTGCTTTTACTGGCTGCTCATTCAGTGGTCAAACATGTAACGTGAATAGGAAAAAATTGCCCTAGATGCCAGCTCCCAACGATCTACTATGTAGTCGCTTGTGGATATAGATCTTATGCTTTATCTTTATATTATGTGATTAAAATATTACTTTGTTTCGCGACTCTAATAGCTTCGCTAATCCAATATTTTCTTTGCTTTTGAAACAGAAGGTAATACAACTGGACATGCATAAACAAAATTTAAAATATGAAAATCAATGAGTTACTCAGTTATAAAAGCCCCTATGTGACAGAATTAAAACAGTTAAAATTGCAAATTAACTACTAGGAGGATATTTTATTGAACTTGTAAGGTTAATTAATTATTTTTGTACTTAAAAAGTTACAGAAGACCATGATCTGGTTATAGGCCTATACTATCAGTTTTTGATGATTTACAAAAAAAAATATATATATGAACTTTTCAGTAGACACTTTTGCAACTAGGCAATTCAATAAAAAGATGAACTATGCCCCAGAAACTTAGAGCTTCAATACTTTTCCAGAAAGGGATTTGTACTAACAAGGAAACAGGAAAACTTTTTCTATATGGAACTTTCTTACATTACTAAGTAGAGGTTTCAGGAATTTATCCACACAAGTTTCTGATGTTTATTATTCGTAGCACACTTCAATATGTCACACTTGCACAAACTAAGTAGAACTACATGTTTTTTTATATTTTGAAGCAGACATATAGATGTGCTGGTTGGTGCTGCACCTATCGTTGGAATTTTGAAATACGCCGTTTCAGTGAAAACACTGTTGAAATAATAGTATAGGGAAGCAGTATAAGCAGCCATCGGATGCGTTCGATGAGACGGTGATTTGAATATAATTGCCTACTATTAATTCTCCATATTTGCATGTAACTCTATTGTACTTGAGGTATGTTATTGTTACACTTCAAAGCACAAGTCATATTCGCATCTCCGCATTGATATGCTGGTGAAATGAATAGAGTTCTCCTGAAGAGTACATCCTTGATCCTACTATTACTCGTATATTCGAGCAAAGCAACGGTCAATCAGAATAGGTAGACAATGAAGAACTGTAAATATATGAGCCTACGATAATAATAATAATAATAATAATAATAATAATAATAATAATAATAATAATAATAACAATAATAATGAATAATTTCGAGGGAAAAATTGTTCCGGGGCCGGGTATCGAACCCGGGACCTTTGGTTAAACGTACCAACGCTCTGCCACTGAGCTACCCGGGAACTCTACCCGACACCGATCGAATTTTTTCTTCTATATCCACAGACCTTAAAGTGGGCTGACAACCGTCAAGCAACCAACATTTGAGTGCACACTAACTCTGTGTGACTTTAAATTGTGGTACGTTTAACCAAAGGTCCCGGGTTCAATACCCTGCCCCGGAACAATTTTTCCCTCGAAATTATTCAAAATAACTTTACAGGGAGTTATTCCTGAAAGCTTAATTTGCATAATACACGTCACTGTACGTAACAGAAAACCACAATTTAAAGTCACACAGAGTTCGTGTGCACTCAAATGTTGGTTGCTTGACGGTTGTCAGCCCACTTTGAGGTCTGTGGATATAGAAGGAAAAATTGGATCGGTGTCGGGTAGAGTTCCCGGGTAGCTCAGTGGGAGAGCGTTGGTACGTTTAACCAAAGGTCCCGGGTTCGATACCCGGCCCCGGAACAATTTTTCCCTCGAAATTATTCAAATTAACTTTACATGGAATTATTCCTGAAAGCTTAATAATAATAATAATAATAATAATAATAATAATAATAATAATAATGATAATAATAATAATAATAATAAGGATAATGATATTAGTAATAATAACAATAATAATAATAATAATAATAATAATAATGGCCACCGTCGTAGCTCAGTCGCTTAAGGCGCTTGCCTGGCGTACCGGAGTTGCGCTGCAGCGCGAGTTCGACCCCCGCTTTGGCGGATTATCTGGTTGGTTTCTTTCCGAGGTTTTCCCCAATCGTGAGGCGAATGTCAGGCAGACTGTAGCGAATCCTCGGCCTCATCTCACCAAATACCGTATCGTTATCGTTATCTTCGGCGCTAAATTTTTTTTAGTTTAGTAGGTTGGTAGGTTATTTTACGACGCTTTATCAACATCTTAGGTTATTTAGCGTCTGAATGAGATGAAGGTGATAATGCCGGTGAAATGAGTCCGGGGTCCAACACCCAAAGTTACCCAGCATTTGCTCATATTGGGTTGAGGGAAAACCCCGGAAAAAACCTCAACCAGGTAACTTGCCCCGACCGGGATTCGAACCCGAGCCACCTGGTTTCGCTGCTAGACGCGCTAACCGTTACTCCACAGGCGTGGACTCGGCGCTAAATAACCTTGTAGTTGATACAGCGTCGTTAAATAACCCAGTAAAAAGTAATAATAATAATAATAATAATAATAATAATAATAATGTAATAATATAATAATAATAATAATAATAATAATAATAATCCAAAGATATTTACATATCTCAAAGATACTATTTCCAAAATTAAGTCCTTTGAATAAAATCCAGCCAAAAAAGGTATACCACATAAAGCAAAATTATAAATACATAAACATGTTGAAGTTGAAAGTATTTGAAAGGAAAATTACCCAGAAAACGAATATCTTAATAATAATAATAATAATAATAATAATAATAAATAATAATTTGTTAGCGGCCCTCTGTTAAATGCTCTCTGACTCTCCAGAGGAGTCGCGGGCCCCCAGTTAAGAATTACTATGTTAGAGTATATAATGTAATTAAATTTGTTTTTCTTTCCTAAAACGTACATGAATACATCTTCCTGTTTTAGAAACACTTCGTATGAACTATTTTTATGCATAGGTGTTTAAATATTTTGACAATTTTTATATTGAAAGCCTAAGATGTGTTAGCAAATTTTATACCACATGTGTGCACAAAAACACCGCCTTTATCTGTACGGGATTAATTGAAAGGCACGTAAGCCATTATTAGTATTATTTTCTCTTTAAACATTTAAGTTCACCATTGAGTACTGAAGTAAACATGTTCTTTCTCTTTCTGCGTAATAAACGTCCATCTGTAGTAAATCGCGAGAGAATTGCGTCACTGGCCTTTGTTGTCATTTGCTGCCATTTAGTGCGCATTCGCTGTACTGTATGTTACTAGATGGAATGTGAACATAGCATACTTCTAACATGGATTAAGTTATGACCTTCCTACAAAGGTACAGACGAGAATGAGTTGCCAACATAGCTCTATCCTCAAATAGACCTGTTAATATCCGCTCCATTACTTCTATGACAGCACCACGAAAGCAAAAACAAGCAATGAGTTTGAATTTGTTTATTGATCACTTTGTAATGCTACGACGGCTGTACAACATGGTTTGAACAGGCCGTTTCAAACTAACACTCGCTCATAGTACGGGAAAACAGCTGTTCAGTGTTGACCAAGTGGCGCTGTACTCGTATAGGTACTGCTAACGTAAAACTATCAAAATAGAATAGATCAGGTACTCTCAGAATCGCTCATTTACTGCAGGAAAGGAAAAAATAAATACGAGAGAATTTGGGTTAAACATTGGCTGTCGAATCGGTCTGAATTGTCTCATAACAATCTTATGACCAGGTGCATCAACACTGTTTAAGCTTTAACAACCATTAGGCTAACTGCCGACTTAATGCCTGTTAAGACACAATCACGGTGCACCAAGAGGTGCAAGCATGTCTGATGCTCATGTTTCCTGTCGGGAGCCAAGGTGAATGTTCTTTATTAAAAGTGAATCAGGCGTAGAGAAAAACATAAGTTATTGGCTGTATTGGACTCAACATTTTAATTGCATGATCACAATCACGCTTGTGAAAATAACCATTACTGTCGAACAGTATTAAAATTGTTAAGCAGTCTGTTCTCTTATAATAATAATAATAATAATAATAATAATAATAATAATAATAATAATAATAATACTTACTTTTAAGAAACCCGGAGGTTCATTGCCGCCCTTACATAAGCCCGCCATTGGTCCCTATCCTGAGCAAGATTAATCCAGTCTCTACCATCATATCCCACCTCCCTCAAATCCATTTTAATATTATCTTCCCACCTACGTCTCGGCCTCCCCAAAGGTCTTTTTCCCTCCGGCCTCCCAATTAACACTCTATATGCATTTCTGGATTCGCCCATACGTGCTACATGTCCTACCCATCTCAAACGTCTGGATTTTATGTTCCTAATTATGTCAGGTGAAGAATACAATGCGTGCAGCTCTGCGTTGTGTAACTTTCTCCATTCTCCTGTACCTTCATCCCTCTTAGCCCCAAATATTTTCCTAAGAACCTTATTCTCAAACACCCTGAATCTCTGTTCCTCTCTCAAAGTGAGAGTAATAATAATAATAATAATAATAATAATAATAATAATAATAATATCACAACGAAGCTCTCACAAATTTTCTCCTGCGTCAGAACAGAAGAAAACTTAAGGGAGAGGTTGGGCTAGCCCTAATTGTTATTATCGGACACAGCGATTTCAGGAAACATCAACAACTGTGGATCTCTTTCAAGGAGATCCCATTTGTAGACTGTGCGAACAGGAAAGAATTAGACAGAATCGTGGGAAGACAGTAGTGTAATTAAGAGATTGTGCGCAGATGGCAATGGCAGAAATGGAGGTTACTCCGACGCTTAAAATGTATAAGGATAAGGATCTTGAAAAAGAAGAAGAAGAGAAATGGAGACTCCAACTCTTTGGAATCCTGTCATTGAGCCATGCTGTATGAATGACCCTAACATGGGAGTGAAGGTTCTGGAACTTATCAAGAATTCATAGCTAGAACTAGGACTCTCCCTCAGAGACAAGATTTCCAACACCAGACTCAAGCAGATGACAAACACCAGAGACATGGCACACCAAGGGGAACGCCTGAAATGGAAATGGGGAGGCCACGTGTCGAGACTCCAAGGCTGCAGATGGGCGCATATTTCCACCATGTGGGACCCACGCATCGGGAGGCGAAACCGAGGAAGACCTGGGACCAGATGGGCGGACTTCTTCAAGAGCCTAGCTGGACCCCTGTGGTCCAGAACAGCCAAGAACCGAGAAGAATGGAGATCGCTACAGTTTGCCAGTATCGAGTGAGAGTGCAAGTGTACACACACAAACGACGAACAAAACTTATATAGAACAGAATCTACCGTCATGCGGATTAGCTCACCGCATGATCTCTAAAGAGCTCCCCTTTAAGGAGGCCATAGCCCTTCACGGGAAATCCAAAGGCTATTTCATTCATTCATTCATTCATTCATAGCTAGAAATCATGTGATGGGTAGCACAAAAACACATAAGGCTTAAGTGCAAGAGTTAAACAATTCTTAAAAATCCCCATTTACTACTACTGGATAATCCAATTATCTTCTGACTAGGGCTGCGGCGAGAACAGCCTCTGCTGTTAAGGCAACGCCTACAGCCGGACGGGGAAGTGGACGGGCGGGATTAACTGGTTTTGACCTGACTCTCACGCGACACAGTTAGTGTTGTTTGAACAGTACAACCAACTAGAGATGGATAAAAAAAAGCTGGAACAGTTTTCTTGAAACTGTTTCGATAACCCTTTAACAGTCACCTACTAAAAATGACTTTCGATGTCATAATACATTGAACAGCTGATTTAAAGACGATTCAAGGGTTTTGAAACATGATCCGGAAGCAGATGAGAAGTTGAAACAGTTGGAACACTCGGAATAGTTAGCACTGATGTTGTAAACATCAGTGGCGTAGCATGAAATTTTGAGAAGGGGAAGCTAACTCAAGTTGTCTTTCATGCAATATGAGAAAACGTATTACAAAAATACAGTCTTAAAATAAATAGTAGTCAATTTCAAGTCAGCAGTCGAAGATTGGTTGGAACATCGTAAGTAACACCAATAAGGCATGACCTCAAATGATACGTAGTAAAATATGATTTCACGGTTTACACATATCTCTTAACAAATAGACACGTATACGTATAACATTAGCTCACTCCCTGTCATACTTAGAGAAATCACAATATTAACGGTCAATAGATACAGGATTAGTATCATTACGTAAGTATGCGTCTGTCTTTTGGTTGTGTCCTTCATTGACAGCAAGGGAGTCGGTCATTTGTTTTTTAAATCACACTTTTGTTCGTAAGTCAGTCTTGATAATACAATTGTCCTAAAAAAATTCAAGTAAATTAGTGTCAGGAACTGTTAGTTCACTCATTATTTATTATATCAGCCACAATGCACACTAACACATCAACTGAACACAACTGACGAAAAGGGATAACTCGGAAACTACTTATTTTAAATGTTAAAGCTAGCTTCTTGGCTTCTTGCGAGCCTTGAGACTAGGGTAGTTTAGTTAGAAAGGGATGGAAAATCTGCGGGGTGGATTACAGAGAAGAAACCAGTCTGCTTGGAAGCTGGTGTGTGCAGGCTTCTTGTTTACTGCTGCATCACAAATCATCCTGGGCTGCCTCATCACAATATTTAACGCGTAAATATAAATTGTATTAAAATTTATAAATAATTTTGTTCATAAACTGCAGGTTTATTATGAAAATATTATTAACTGGGGAAGCTAAGCTTTTTAGCTTACATTGACGCTACGCCACTGGTAAACATATTCTTATGAAACTGTTTCTTTGAAACTGTTATTTTGGAACAGCTTCGTTCATGAAACAGTTATACTCGAAACTGTTTCTTAAAAAGAACAGTTTATGCCATCTCTACAAGCAACTACGCGTGTACAGTCTGCTATGAATAGATGATAAATAATAGGATTATTTCAAGAGAAATTCCCAGGTGATCGAGTTTGAAGTCGTGATACGATTCAAGAATCAGTTAATAAATTTCGGGAAACGGGAAGTGTTGAAGATAAACGAGAAGGTGACGTAGAGTACTCACAGAAGAAACTCTTGATGACATTGAATAACGCCTAGAAAATTCCTCTAAGAAATCTCCTAAGCAGATGCCAGAAATGTTTGAAAAATGAAGGCAGGCAGTTTCAGCATCTCCTTGCGTGACATGGATGAGTACATAATTTTTAAAGTGCATTAGAATTTATTAGGCAGTCACTCTAGCATAACAAGTAACCGCTCAATCACTGTCTCATGTATTGCCCGGCTGGCGGGAAGCGATAGCTTATCGACTGGCACAATTCCTGCCGCAGCTCTGGTCAGACGACAATTGGATGACTCAGTACTACTACTAATAAGGGAAACTCGGCTAATTCCGCAGTACGGGTAATTCCGCAGTACGGGTAATTCCACAGTACGGGTAATTCCGCAGTAATGCATATATGATTTTACTGCGGCGTTACAATAGCTTGAACGTAAGTTTTGAGAGGTTGTCAACAGGAGGTATGTCCTCTGCAATGTTACAGAAAAAAATATCAAGGATATTGGTTGACACCTCTGTCGGCAATGCAGTGAAACATCGAAAGTTGGCTGTTTTTCGTGTTTTGCTACACAGCTGTGAAGAAAGTGAGCATTGTTTCATATAAATTGTTCCTTTTATGTTACTTTCATAATGTATTTCATAGTTATTTACTACTGCGTAATTACCCGAGTCCTATTGCGGATTTATCCGCACTGTTGCGGAATTACCGGAGTTGTTCTTTTTCAACTGTAGGTAATGTATGTACAACTAAATATATTTGCATTTTAATAGGTATCTTTATCTCATTTGGTAATGAAAGGTTTCGTCCATGTCTACATACCTTGATAATATTTTTCAGTAAACATTTTGATAAAAATATGATAGATTTACTTCTTAATATTGCGGAATTAGCCGAGTCTCCCCTGCTACTATTATTATTATTATTATTATTATTATTATTATTATTACAAAGTATATGATTATATCTCGTGACCAGAATATTGTACGAAATGGAAATATAAAAATTGGAGATTTATCCTTCGAAGGGGTGGAAAAATTCAAATATCTTGGAGCAACAGTAACAAATATAAATGACACTCGGGAGGAAATTAAACGCAAAATAAATATGGGAAATGCCTGTTATTATTCGGTTGAGAAGCTTTTATCATCTAGTCTGCTGTCAAAAAATCTGAAAGTTAGAATTTATAAAACAGTTATATTACCGGTTGTTCTGTATGGTTGTGAAACTTGGACTCTCACTCTGAGAGAGAAACATAGGTTAAGGGTGTTTGAGAATAAGGTGCTTAGGAAAATATTTGGGGCTAAGAGGGATGAAGTTACAGGAGAATGGAGAAAGTTACACAACGCAGAACTGCACGCATTGTATTCTTCACCTGACATAATTAGGAACATCAAATCTAGACGTTTGCGATGGGCAGGGCATGTAGCACATATGGGCGAATCCAGAAATGCATATAGAGTGTTAGTTGGGAGACTGGAGGGAAAAAGATCTTTGGGGAGGCCGAGATGTAGATGGGAGGATAATATTAAAATGGATTTGAGGGAGATGGGATATGATGGTAGAGACTGGATTAATCTTGCACAGGATAGGGACTGATGGCGGGTTTATGTGAGGGCGGCAATGAACCTTCGGGTTCCTTAAAAAGCCATTTGTAAGTATTATTATTATTATTATTATTATTATTATTATTATTATTATTATTATTATTATTATTATTATTATTATTAAAATGTTTCGGTTAGTGGACCTGGTTAATTCATTCCCATCGACAATTTGCTCGCCTGCAATCCCCATCAAAATAAATATGGGAAATGCCTGTTATTATTCGGTTGAGAAGCTTTTATCATCTAGTCTGCTGTCAAAAAATCTGAAAGTTAGAATTTATAAAACAGTTATATTACCGGTTGTTCTGTATGGTTGTGAAACATGGACTCACACTCTGAGAGAGAAACATAGGTTAAGGGTGTTTGAGAATAAGGTGCTTAGGAAAATATTTGGGGCTAAGAGGGATGAAGTTACAGGAGAATGGAGAAAGTTACATAACGCAGAACTGCACGCATTGTATTCTTCACCTGACATAATTAGGAACATCAAATCTAGACGTTTGCGATGGGCAGGGCATGTAGCACATATGGGCGAATCCAGAAATGCATATAGAGTGTTAGTTGGGAGACCGGAGGGAAAAAGATCTTTGGGGAGGCCGAGATGTAGATGGGAGGATAATATTAAAATGGATTTGAGGGAGATGGGATATGATGATAGAGACTGGATTAATCTTGCACAGGATAGGGACTGATGGCGGGCTTATGTGAGGGCGGCAATGAACCTTCGGGTTCCTTAAAAGCCATTTGTAAGTATTATTATTATTATTATTATTATTATTATTATTATTATTATTATTATTATTATTATTATTATTATTATTAAAATGTTTCGGTTAGTGGACCTGGTTAATTCATTCCCATCGACAATTTGCTCGCCTGTAATCCCCATCACCAACAAACACTAGCGCTTCACCTACCTTGGTGAATCCTGTTTTCTTGTACTTGTCGTGCTCCTTGTGCTTGCTGCCATGGTGACCTCCTTCTTGCTCGTGATGTGACGCCCCGTGGGAGTCTCCTCCATGGTGCGAGTTGTGTTTGCCCCCCTCCTCTTCAGTCTTTTTGACGTGCTTCTCTTTTCCCTGCTCACCCTTGTGGCCAGAGTGATGGTCATGGACCAGCTTGTGACCGAAGGTGCCTGATTGTCCTTTAGCTTCCTTGTGACCTCCGCTGGCCGCTTGACCTTTGCTTGCCTCATGTCCTTTGGATGACTGATAGCTGTGGTGACCTTGCTTGGAGTCTGTAGCCTTGTCTCCCGCTATTCAAAGCAAAGGACATTATTAATGCAGTGAGTTCAGGTTACTTAAGGAATGTTTAAACAGATAATGCGTTCAGAAATCCTTCAGGCTCTGCGACAGAAATAGATATTATGGGATGTCTGTTTTGGTTAACCTTGGTGTAGGCCTATGCAACAGATAAGATGCACATATTGATCGTTGCATGGGAGACACGGCCGTGGATTCGTAACTTTCTTAGGATTTGGATGTTTCTCAATTGTCAGCGTAGTGTCAACGGGACAGAAGTTCAAGGATTTGTTTTTTTTTTCCAAGACTCACGTCTATTATCAAGCAATATATTATCTCATTTGATAAATGTCGAAGGAAAACTATTTTTTTTGGTTACATTTGTAGTATGATTAGTGTAATATATTACTAGGAAGCGATGTATGCAATGGAGGGGAAAAGAATCTGGCCAGCCTACCCCATTACCTCTTGGCTTAGTTACACCATTACCTCTTGACTTAGTTACCCCATTACCTCTTGGCTTAGTGATGCCTTATTGGGGTCATAAGGTTCAAACCTGTCTTCGGATAGTTGACTAAACAACAACCTAAATCTCTATGCTTATAAAATAGATATTGATATTGTATAGCCCATAGGCTACATGGGCACAATTTTCGGTTACGTGAAGCACTCGATTTGAAATAGTTTGTTTACTAGGAGAGGAGACTGCAGAGTAAGATGGAAAATATAAACTGCTGCGACCTGCGTCACCTTATCGTAATCGCTAAGGCGGTCGGTGGCGAATTATTAGGAAAGCGCTTGGTTAACGTAAGAGAATCGAAAACTTTTATTCAATTTGGCAAATTAATTCGGCAGCATTATCATAAACCTCTTTACTATTTCTCCATGATTGTATTGATTTAAATCACAGGCGAGAAATTGCGTAACTAGCCAATAATATTCCATCACGTTGTCTACGTTTATTTTCTTCAATATTCTGGCGTTTCTCAAGATTACTTAATAGATTTGCACGTTGTCGACCTAAAATAATTTCAGAAAGTCATATTTCGTTTTCTACGCACATTTGATATTTTTTTTATAAATTTATTTTGGAAATAATACGTACAAACAACATTTAATTCCTCGTACTTTTAATGCAGCGTGTTTAAGGTATAATGTCGTATTTAGTATACTATGCAAATTTTAAGATCATAAATTTTCTTCGGAATAGTACAAAAAATAACATTTAATTTGTCTTACCTTCTAATTCAGCATGTTCTTTATGACATAAGGAGTAATGTCGTTGTATATTAAATTTATTAATGCCTAATAGGATTTTCGAGCATAACATACATCGTATGATCTCCCCTTCTAAACAGAAAAAAAAACTCTTCCTCCCATTTCTCATGAAATAATAGTTTTCTAACGCGTACATACTGCTTTGATAATGCCATTATGCCACCACTGTTATTGCTTATGAAACTGATATAGAACCTGCCCACGCCTAGGAGCTACGTGAGGGAGGAACGGGGACTGTGAAGATGATGTCACTCAGAGCGATAAGCTCTGTGAAGGTCAGTGAGGCACAAATTCTCAAGTGAGGCACAATGCCCATGTATGGTATAGCCTATAATTTAAGTTCATTGAACATGGCTTCATGTTGCATGCAACTGTATAGGCCTACTAGTGGAATGATGACGAAATGGAGAAATGTTAGGGGAATAATGTAGATGCCTAATGTGGGGAAACGGGAGAACCCCGAGAAAATCCAACTGCTACCTTGTCCGCCACAAGTATCAGTATGGATTTTTCAATGGAAAAATCCCACGCCTGACTGAAACTCGAATCCGGACAGGCTGAAAGTCTAACCACTCGGCCATCACAGAGGTGGTCACAGAGATTCTATGAAGCCAGTATCCGACACCTGGTGTCACAGTCGGAGAAATGTGTTGCTAACCGTGGTGAATATTAAACAGTAAGTTTCATTGCTTTCTATTAGAGATGATCGGCTTTTATTTGAACGATCTAATATTTTGTCTTTTCTAATGAAACTAATAGTAAGTAGGGGAGAGTTGGGTAGTATCGGACATCGGATAATATCAGACATTGGGTTTCTTTCATCTACCACCAGATGGTAGTACCTGAATAACATGGTTACGTTTCTGTATGCGACATCACAGAAACGTAACCATGTCATTCAGGTACTATCATCTGGTGGTAGATGAAAGAAATCACTGTCCGATGTCCGATACTACTCAACTCTCCCCTAAACTTTTCTTCTGTACATGCATAACCAGTCCTGGACACAACGGGTAATTAGAACGGAACTCTAAAAACCCCTGCCTATGTCCTTTTCGCTTACACTGCCTTAAAAAATAACCCACATTAGTCACTGTGCATCAGTGATGGATTTCAGGCGGCCAGCGAGAGTCGAAAGTTCGTAAAAGCTATGATGCCTGCCTTATACAATCTGTCACTGAGCAATGCTTACCTACTTGTGTATTCATCTCAGCCGGGGAAGGTGGGAACTTAAGTGGAAATCTGCAGTGACTCGATTCAATTATTATTAGCGCCCTGACCTATGTATAACTGTGAATTAGATTCAGCTCTGTGCTTTAAGCTGCTATTACACTATCAAAGTTCTTTGACAAAGATATTTTATAAAATATATGACAGTGTAATGGGCTTTCTTTTATAAAAGTTTCTTTGATAAAAGATATTTTATAAAATGTAAGTGCATCTTGTTATCTTTGATAAAAGATTGCTATACCTTGAAACAAATATGGCGGAACGCAAATATAACTGGACTGTTACTACCACAAAAATTCTGATACCGGAGTGTGAAGGAAATTAAATGTTTTAAATGAATAATTTGTTTAATATAATATTCATATTATACAACAATAATATTTTATAATAATTTGTATAACTTTTCGAGTCCTCGCATTGTAGCTCTTTCAATAAGTTCTGATCACGTTTTGCAATCCACGGTTTAAGCAACAGGCGTTTTTTTGTTTCTTTTTCAGTAAAATGCTTATGTAATAATTGAACTAATTTTATTGTAGGTAAACAAGCATTATACTCTTCTTTATTCATGGTGTATAAACCTAACGCGTAAATATTAATACCAACAAATCATAAACTTAACGCGTAAATATTAGTATTAACAAATTATAAACTTAAGGCGTAAATATTAGTATCAAAAATCCTCGGAACACGTGTTAACTGTTGTGGAACAAGTTTAAGTGAGCTTTTGTTCCCAATTTTAGGTTATCTTTGATAAAATATTTTATAAAAGATTTTATGTAGTGTAATATATCCCAAATCCTATCTTTTATCAAAGATCTTTGATAAAAGATTGTATCATATTCTTTGTCAAGAACTTTGATAATGTAAAAACAGCCTTAAAATAGGAGATACTAATTCGAATGACGTAACGAAAAGGTTTGTCAGGCTTCTTATAAATCCAAAGCTTGACCTTGTACATGAAAAGGCAGACATGCTAACGATTACTTCTGTAGATTATGCTGTATGTATGTAGACCTTCTTATTCTCTTTATCGGAACACCCATGTTTCATACATAAGCCTATCGTATGAATTTTGTAAGCTTCCCCGGTAATTTCTCACAACTTATTCATACGGTTGTTGCGACACTGTTTGAATTTCCTGGATTTAACACGAGCATTCCCTGTCATGCAATGAGAAGCCTGCATGTCCACTTGTATGCAAATACTGAAGTGAACAAAAACTAGAAGGAAAGACTGTCATTCGTTTCATGTTAATACCACAGAGTACAGAAATTAATGCACAATAAAAATGCAACCGAGATGATGTGCATTATAACGCAACGATTATATTTCTACGTTTAGTTTTGTAACTTGAGTTTCAAATGGAATAATCAGGTCATGTTGAGAACAATGAAGATAATGTATTGGTTCTTCTTATTGTAACTCATATGAACTTTTTATGGCATCGTTCAATTTTCTTTAATTTTATTTCAGGGCATATTGTATTACAAAACATTCGTTTGAGTTCTTGATTAAATATTTTCTTTCTTTCTCTGTAGTTATAAGAAATGTTTTTTTTTGTTTGGTTTACAAGACGATATCGACATAATTATCGACGTAGTGTCTTTATTTTTAGCTGCCATCAGTGGTACGATGGTTAGCAAATTTGTTTTTGTAATCGCCTCTCTCAGATTTAACCCCAACGGGGACGACATATTTTGAGGATTATAATAATCCATAGTGTGATTTTGTTTGAAAGAGAAATAAAATTAGGCATCCGTGTAGATTAATGGCACGTAAAATAAGCTTGTCTCAGAATTAAACTTTACGTGCAACATTCGATACTCACCCTCCATACAGTATCTGCTGGAAGTATTGTTCATATTTTGTGATACTTAATTCACGTCATATCATTCACGCAACCTGTTTTATTAAACCTCTTCACTAAATGTAGTATTGTTTTTCTACACGGAACTGGGTGGCCGGGGAATTTATATCTGAATTTTCTTTGTTTTGCCACACGATATCTTTATCAGTATATACATTTTGAAAATATATATAGGCCTACATTCACGCACCATTCTAAAACAACACAACGTAATAAACTGCACTTATTCTTAGCTGAGTCACCGCGTGCTTTTTTATCTTTATGCTCGACCATGCCGAAATGTAGTAATTATACACCTGGTAGCAGTCCTTTAATGCATGTCATTAAAGTACACCTATTCATTAAAGTTCAGATTTTTTATTATTCTCGGATATGCAATCGAAAGACAACTATCGAAAGGTCACGGAGGCTGGAAATCCAATACTGTCGCAGAAGGTTATGTTCTGTTACTATAATAATTAACGTTAATTGTAAATAATATTCAAATAAATTCAATTTGTCATCTCATTTTTCAATGTCGAATTCAATTTCAAGGTTATATCTTACTATTATCAAGGTCGTCGATATTCGTTTCCCGGAAAAATCAATACTTTCGCGTCTGCGCACATTTCACAATTCATGAGGTAGGCTATTGCACTCACTCACATAAAAATAACATGAATACTTGCAAATAATTTCAAGTTATAAATATGGTCGAGCATAAAAAGTCGTATGAAACTTGCCTATAATGGTAATTAAGACGCTCGTATGAAAATTATGAAACTCGCTTGCGCTCGTTTCATAAACTTCCTCGCGTCTTAATTACTATCATTATAGGCTCGTTGCATAATGTACTATTATTTCTTTTTTCCTCATTCCTAAAGGGCAACATAAACACCAATCGGGAATAATAAAAAAGAATGCCTAGAATTAGGGAATTTACCAATCATGGAGATAAGGGAAGACGAACTCGTGAGAATCATCGATTCGGCATCTTTGGTGGTCAGTCATAAAACAGATATGTCCAAACGTACATATTAAAAAAGAAATCATGTGCTAGAACAAAGGAAAATTTTTGACGTAAATTTCCTGACAGGTTCTGTGTATGATGTGATGTAAATTATGCATCACACAAAATGAACAACACTTTCAGCAGCTACTGTGTGGAGAGTACTTAATATTGGGTTATTAATATAACATAGTACGTAAGTTTTAATTCGGCGAAGCTCCATTAGTTCGCGGATGCAATCAGCTGCAGTGTAGAGGTCACCTGCCGCTTGTCGTTCAACAGAAACATCCATTAAAATAGGACAGATGTTTGTATGAACGTTTTCACTCAGAGTATGGCCTAAAATATTCATTATTCCTCCTGAATCGCTCGGTATAAAGTTATAGTGCAACCTATTCAGTTACGTAGACGAGGAAGAAATTGAAATATATGTGGTAGGTCTGTTGTCTATTTCTAAGCAAAATAGTTACATTCAGAAGATTGCTACAACATTATTCTTTTCCAACGAATTTAATGTAGTGATTCGTACCAGAGAAATAAGAACAAGAAAAAGTAGCGAAAGCTTTTATCGAAAGCGAGATAGCTGTGAATGACGACTTACTTGCACTTTGAAGAGGAGAAACCATTCCAATATCTCTCGAATACGTGTAGGACAATTCTTTTACTGAATTATCTACATCGAGGATCGATGTTTTATGCATTACATTATATAGCCCTATTAAATGTACAGGATTTTCCAAAACATTGGCTTCAGTAGAATGATTGTGTAGTTATAGTTTAAGGACACAATATCTAAAAGGATAATTTATTGACTATAAAAATTCCTCTTTCCACCACTATACAAGATTTCGGATGCGCCCTAAAGAGAAATGAGGAATTCTGTGGCATATAAGATCAGACACTTCTTTATGTGAGTACCGGTAACTATATTTTATTGATAATTTATTGTGGATTGTGCATTGTCTGCATTTTAACTTTCATATTTTTCCCCAATCATATCTCAACCAACGAATTCTTTCCAAGAGGATCGAACTTAATACACTGAAAATACTAGAAAAAAATCGATGGAAGAAGTGACAGAAAAGCAGTTTTTGTCGGGTATTCCTTATTACCCACTTATTTTTATCTTTTCGATGATACTGTATAATGGTTAAAAGTGTTCTACAGGATTCTCGCTTCAAATTCAGCCGACAGCGATGAATTCTTAAGGTACCGGTATTAAGGTAGATAACAAATTGTTGACTTAGATCGTTTCAGAAATGAAATAAAATTGAGAGACTTTTAACGTGGAATTACGGCACATGAAGTAGGCCTACCTTTAAACGAGAAGGTTCTAGGTACCTAAGATTTAAGTGTCATTCATTGCCAATGTCAAAATGTAAACTTCAGAGCTAGCATATGGCCTAGTTTATAGGCGTACTGCCTAAAACGCGAGTAGATTTATCCCATGTTTTACCTCTAATTCATCCGTTCGTTATTTTTCCACTCCAACTTTTTTAATTCTACCATTGCTCCATTAATATTACCGTAGCTTCTTCAGTGATACTAAATTGCCTTCGTAAGTCAAAAGGTTGGAAACAAGTTTAGGATTATTTAATGTACCGAAGTACATATGATGTTTCCATGCAGATATTCTGCGTCATCGTACGATGAAAGAGTAGTGGAACGGAGAAAAATTCTCTCCGGCACCAAGATTTGAACCCGGGTTTTCAGCTCTACGTGCTGATGCTTTATCCACTAAGCCACACCGGATTCCCATCCCGGTGTCGGATCGAATCGTCTCAGTTTAAGTTCCACCTCTTGGGTACCCTCTAGTGGCCTGCCCTCTGCACTACGTCATAGATATCTGTGAACGTAGGACAATGTCCACATATGTGCGGAATTGCGCTCGTTAAGAGTGACTGACTGATTGGCCGGTATCCGACTCTTTCATCGTAAGTTTAGGATTGCCAACTCTCCCGCATCTCCTATTTTTGGCTCTAATTTTTAACTGTCTTTCGGCTATCGTATTTTTCTTCACTTCGAATATTTTTCTGCAATAGTATTGTCCACTTTGACTCAAGCAAATTAGGTAATCAAGGAAGGAATTCACTGAAATGCTTTCTTTGGTAATTTTGTTGCAAGCTAGCTCATTCGAAACATGAATGGCTTATTACGACTTGAATAGGAAGTGAAAGTTTCCGAATGTTTTCGCAGAGGATTGGAAACTTACAGCCTAACAAAAAATACATTTGTTGAAGGAATTCAGATCTTCTTGTTCTTCTTGAGAGAATAAAGTTGTATGATTTTACCATGACACTGGGTAATAAAAGGAATTTGCATGCTAAGATCACAATGAAATTGAAATGTTACAGTAGTTAAAGGATTAAAATCGTGCTACGTGCTTGCTTGTTCATTTCCTTGTTACAGAAAGTTTAAATCATGAGTCACCTTATTTACAATGTCTCCAGATTAGTTCTTCTACACAGAAAATAATATACGTTGTATCAATATGTAGACCTACCGGGTGTTTTGATGACTGTAAGACAGATGCAAAGAATAATGATTTTAAAAAGGGCTTGAAAGAAGCAATAGGTATTATAAATCGATATCCGATGATACCACTATTACATAATAATAATAATAATAATAATAATAATAATAATAATAATAATAATAACCCTGATATAACTCATATTTAAGCCTGGCGATGAATTTCTGTGAAGTCCGGAGGCCTAATTAGTCAAATTCACTCTCCTCACCTCCACGTTAGAGCCCCCTGTGATCTTTTTAAGATGCGAAATAGGAGTCTGGTGTGCGGAAAGCAACGGGAAGCTACCGCATTTATCTTTCTTAAGAAAAACTGTACCTATTTTTAAAAAGGGGGACAAAACCAACTGTGGTAACTTTCGAGGAATATCACTTTTGTTGACGTCGTACAAAATTTTGTTCAATATTCTTTTGAGAAGATTAACTCCGTACGTAAATGAAATTATTGGGGATCATCAGTGCGATTTTCGGCGTAATAGATCGACTATTGATCAGATTTTTTGTATTCGACAGATAATGGAGAAAAAATGGGAGTATAAGGGTACAGTACATCAGTTATTCATAGATTTCAAAAAAGCATATGACTCGGTTAAGAGGGAAGTATTATATGATATTATTATTGAAATTTGGTATTCCCAAGAAACTAGTTTGATTAATTAAAATGTGTCTCAGTGAAACATACAGCAGAGCCCGTATAGGTCAATTTCTATCTGATGCTTTTCCAATTCACTGCGGGCTAAAGCAGGGAGATGCACTATCACCTTTACTTTTTAACTTCGCTTTAGAATATGCCATTAGGAAAGTTCAGGATAACAGGCAGGGTTTGGAATTGAACGGGTTACATCAGCTTCTTGTCTATGCGGATGACGTGAATATGTTAGGAGAAAATCCACAAACGATTAGGGAAAACACGGAAATTTTACTTGAAGCAAGTAAAGCGATCGGTTTGGAAGTAAATCCCGAAAAGACTAAGTATATGATTATGTCTCGTGACCAGAATATTGTACGAAATGGAAATATAAAAATTGGAGATTTATGCTTCGGAGAGGTGGAAAAATTCAAATATCTTGGAGCAACAGTAACAAATGACACTCGGGAGGAAATTAAACACAGAATAAATAAGGGAAATGCGTGTTATTATTCGGTTGAGAAGCTCTTATCATCCAGTCTGCTGTCCAAAAATCTGAAAATTAGAATTTATGAAACAGTTATATTACCGGTTCTTCTGTATGGTTGTGAAACTTGGACTCTTACTCTGAAAGAGGAACATAGGTTAAGGGTGTTTGAGAATAAGATGCTTAGGAAAATATTTGGAGCTAAGCGGGATGAAGTTACAGGAGAATGGAGAAAGTTACACAACGCAGAACTGCACGCATTGTATTCTTCACCTGACATAATTAGGAACATTAAATCCAGACGTTTGAGATGGGCAGGGCATGTAGCACGTATGGGCGAATCCAGAAATGCATATAGAGTGTTAGTTGGGAAACCGGAGGGAAAAAGACCTTTAGAGAGGCCGAGACGTAGATGGGAGAATAATATTAAAATGGATTTGAGGGAGATGGGTTATGATGATAGAGACTGGATTAACTTGCACAGGATAGGGACCGATGGCGGGCTTATGTGAGGGCGGCAATGAACCTTCGGGTTCCTTAAAAGCCATTTGCAAAGTAAATAAGTAAGAAAAACTGCAAACATGGCATAATGAGTCTTCCCACGGACGTAAACTATCCCCCCCCCCATTCGGATGTCCGGGAGGAGGATGCTAGAGAAGACACATTACGAAGCAACCCAACAGAGAGAAGAAAAGAAAATTGAGGATTGGAACGTGGAATGTAATAACTCTTCTGCAAGCAGGTAAGTTTGAAAACTTGAAAGAAGAAATGAGAAGGAACAAAGTGGATGTGAGAAAAGTGAGGTGAGGTGAGAAAACAGTGGTGAGTTGTTGAGTGATGAATTTAGGTTGTTTTATTCAAATGGTGAGTGCAAAGGAAGTCATGGTGTTGGTGTATTACTGGGACCACGTGTGGAAGATAAAGTGATATCAGTGCGTTATGTAGATGACCGGATGACAATGGTCAGACTACAAGGGAAGAAAATGGACTTAGTGCTAGTGCAAGTTTATATGCCACATAGTGGATTAGCAGACGAGGAAGTGGAAGAAAGCTATGACAAGATAGAAGAGATAGTTGAGAAGGAGAAGAAGGGAGCATGCGTAATCGTAATGGGCAACTGGAACGCAGTTGTAGGAGAAGGACAAAATGGAAGAACATTTGGAAAATATGGATTGGGAAAAAGAAATGACAGAGGATAATATTTGGTAAATTTCTGTAAAAGAAATGCAGTGATTGTTGGAAATACATTATTCCAACAACATAAACAAAGAAGATACACATGGACAATTGGACATGCCCAAGGGATGAAAGAAGATATCAGGTAGACTATATACTGGTACAGGAAAGATTCCGAAATTGCTTAAAAAATGCACTCTACCAGGAGGGGATATTAACTCAGATCGTGTCCTGCAAAAATCTCTAATCATTAGTCTTATCTTCATTAATATACAAAGAAAGACAACAAAAAAAATTCAAACTGCAGATAGGCCTATTAAAATTTTACACGATGTAGCTGAAGTATTTTATATTATATCAGCAAAGGTATTCAGATATGAGAAGTAAAAGCTAAAGGTGCAAATTCCCAACATTTCCAGATAATTGACATTGGTAATAAAGGAGATGTCGGTACTACGTGTTTTCCGCCTTTACCCCCAACAAGGTAATCTCGGTGGTACTTATTTCTGTTAGAGACTGAGTAAACTACAGGACTATAGTGTAACTGGAAGGATTAGATCGGTAGAAAAAATCCATAACTGTCGAATCAAATCAGCGATCTTGAGTTTTATAGCACGAATTAATCGCGACCCTACCGCGTGTGTCCATATGAGAAAAATAGCCTTGATATTTAATTATTGTGAACATTTGGACACAGTTAAGACCTATTGTTGTTTAGTCAACTGTCCGAAGACTGGTCTGACCCTCACAACTGATATAAAGAAGGCACCACTTATGAGGAAACTAGGTCAGGAGATAATGCATACATCGGCGATTAGCTACATATTACACTAATCAGACATCAGATGCATACAAACATTGTTCTTCCTCTGACACATCGTCAAGTGAGATGTACTGCCTGATAATAGATGTAATGTAGGGTAAAGATGCCTAATTCCGTGATACCCCTAATCCCGTGATACCCCTAATCCCGTGATAAAATTTCAATTGACTGCCATGGAGCTGTAGTCTCTGACTTTTAAATTTTTGAAATACCTAACAGATGCCAGGAGATGTCTTCTTTTCAATTCTATTGACTACCCGCCTTTTGAATAGAAGCAGTCGACTGCAGAAGCCTTTGTTCAGTGAAAGGTGGTTGACCAGTAAGATTTTCTTTCTGTTGTGACCGCTCCTGAAGAAACATTTTATATTTAAGGTAAGAATTAATATAGCATTATAAAAATGATATATTACTGTAGATTATAGTCAGCTGAATCATTGTGTATGATTGTTTAAACATTGTCAGACAATTAAAATGCTACAGGAGCTTTCCCATTTTCGGATTTATTTTCATATTTCTCCTTCCTGGCTCACTAGACCAGTGATGCCAACGCTAAATTGTGAAAATTAATGTCTATGAAAGAAAATAGTTCGTGGAAATAATAATAGAAATATGTTATAGGAAACATCAATTATAATTATAATAAAGTAATAGTGCATATATTTAACTTAATTACTGCAGTTAGGAACGTAAATAATGAGAAATAATTGTGTTATAATTCAATTTATTCAAATTTAATTTTGTATTGAATTTAACTTTCAGTTTATTTTGTTTATAATATATTAATACGTAATATGTATTCCTGTAGTTACACAAGTATTTTCTATGAAATTTGTCACTTTTGGCTCTTTTTCTTTGTTGTAATTTCTTGCTTAATCCATATTAAAACAATATACCATTACTTTAATGTGTTTCTCCAAATACACGTTTGTTTTCTGAGCAGTTAATGAGGATTATTTTATTATCACAGAATTAGGAAACTACTATCACGGAATTTGGATCCCTGTCTAGGATTTAGGAACCACTGTATAACAATGAAGAATCATATATTATATACCAAACTTGTGGAACTGTTGACACTGAATGTCGTAAAAACTGTAGCTAAAGGTCCAAATAACGTTATTTAAGTGTTATTTGAAAATTTTTATTACAATTTTTGCATAACTATAGACTTTATTAAATATGTCACAGAATTAGGCAATCTTACCCTACATATCAGCCAGAACCTCAAGCAGAGGCATTAAGACCTATAAAGATATTAAACCAGGTCCAGTAAAAACCAAAGTAAACAAAGAATTATGGAAAGTCCATGATGAATTTAAATGATCGATAATAAGTCACAGGTCCGCCGCTGAGGAGTAACGGCTAGCATGCATGACCGTGAAACGAGCGGGTCCGGGTTCAAATCCTGGTTTGGAAAAGTTACGTGTTTTTCCGGGGTTTTCCCTCAATCCAATAAGAGCAAATGCTGGGTAACTTTCGTCGTTGGACTATGGACTCATTTCTCATCTTCATCTCATTCAGACACTATATAATAACAGCAGTTCGAAAGCGTTGTAAAATAACCAATTAAAAAATTAGTAACCGCCGACCGTTAAAAGTACAAATTAGTATAAATAGTTTCACAAAAATAACATTATTATCTAACTTACAAGCGACATCATTTTATTTTTACTAACATTTTTAATATCAACCTGGCTATACTTTTCGGTAATCGATTGAGAACCGGAAACACCGTTTGCTATCCCCCTTCCACGACTGGAGTTCGATGATACTGACGTAATGTACAAACAAATCACTTTACTAGGTATAGGAGGGAAGAAAAGTAGTTCATCCATTTAAGTAAATTAGGAAATATCACGCTTTTGAGTTTGATAATTTTCATTAGGTTTTTGTTTAATCAAAATACAGTACAGTATTAACAATGAGTTTTTTTACTCACGAACTGAGCTGTCCATGCGGACGTATTCATTATGCTGTGTATATTATACTGTCTACAGCACATTAGCGTACACAATAGAGAATGAAGTTAAATTGGAAAAATAATCATAATATGGATATTTAAATACATTTTTGAAAACTGTGGCCGTTCATTTCGATACAGGCTTCAGTTCTAATGTGCATATTATCGCACTGTAGACTATTGTATGTAATTCCAATTACCAGGATCGTACCTCGTATCAGTAACTCATGTTGGAATAATTCTGTACCTACTCTATAAAAGAGTACTTTACGTACTGTAAATTCAATCTTCACTTCTGTCCGATCCGAAAAGATAACATTACTCAAACATGCTATCTACTGTCCGTCCAAGTGGTTATGTCGCACGGTCGTAGAAAAGGAGGAAATCACGTGACAGTTAATTACTTAACGAGGCCCTTTCATTCAAGTTATTTTAAACAGTTGTATAATATTACGTAGACGTTCAATTCCTAACAGAAATTAATGTTCTCAGAAAAGAGCTAAGACAGCCCAGCCACTAGTCTTTAAAGAGAGGCGAATAGAAGCAGGTGCGGGAAACCGGGATGCGACGTAGGCAAATGGACGACAGTACCTGTGCGAAAATGATTCAATATTGAAAGCTCTTTCGTCACTGGAAAACGTGAACATATTTTAGGAACGTACTGTTTACTATGACCGTAAGGCTACTATGACTGTATATGCGGTCTTTGATCTGTGTGGAGAACGGTTGAACTTCATTAATAGAAGGGGTGGGAGTGAAGTACATTCAAAAAGTCAGGTACAATAAAAATTGAAGTAAAAATAAAATGATGTCCCTGTATATACGTAATACTTGAAGATTTCGTTTGTATCGTAGGTGCCGTACAAAATATGAGGCGAAGAGATGTAGATCTGACATCGTTACGTTACACCGGACTGTAGTGCTTCTTGTTATGCCCCTCCCATTCCATGTTTTATCTATACTAGCCTATACACTATTGGATACACTACATAGCCCACTGTGTTGTTCACCCACGCTCCGGGGCGACATGCAATGTTTCCTCGGGACACAGTTCGGTTATTGATCAGAGATTCCGGCTCTCTCTGCAAAGCATTCCCTTGTCCTTTGGCTTTACGGAAGAAAACCTTACAGGCGGTCCCAGTCGTGCTCCACTAGCTCGTTCTCGATGACCGAGTTATATTGTTATATTCATGTTCACTTCACAATTAGATCCAAGACTTCATTCATTCATAGTGTCTTACCCAAGGGCAGGTGTTTCACTGCAAACACAGCATTCTCCAATCTTTTCTGGTTTTCACCTTTATCGTAATCTCCGTATATCATCCTTGAATATAAATGTACTCTATCATCTGATATCTTCTTTTGCTCCGAAGTTTTCTTCCGTTTACCATTCCTTCCATTACATCAGCGGTGGCGAAAATGTAATCGTGCGCCGAGCCACTGTGTAACCTGCAACATGCATAGCACCTATGGAGGGAGGCGGACACTCGAAGGGGAAGTAAAGCAACTGTCTGACTTATTAACGGATTTTCATTTTACTTACGTCAAGCACTTATATAATTTTATACAGTACAAGGCTACAAACTAATGTTTAGTACGTGTAACGAAGAAAGAAATGAACAATAAAACATGGGACACATTATCACAATCTAAAATCATCTGTCTTCAGAATGTCTCTGCGATAAAGTTTCAAAATCAGGAATTATGTCACTTACTGCCAGTCGTAGTTGATCACGAAGGTATTTGTCTGTCAGTCGTGATCTAAATTTGGTTTTTACTATTTTAATTGTTGAAAATAATTTTTCACAAACGTAAGTTGTAGCGAACATGGCTTCAACAGAGCAAGCCAAAGAACGAAGCTTCGGATATTTATTTTTTGGCAAAGATTTGAAAGTTCAACAACTGTCAATTCCTTACATCTAGCTTTCATTTGACATCACATAGTAAATCAGAGTTCAAATTGAAGAGCTAACCGTATTATTCGTACATCTGCTGAAAAAGGGTCGACGTACAGAGGTGATGATGATGATGACGATGACGATGACGATAACACTTAACTTTTTAATGTTTCATCAGCAACATGTATAATGCCGTTTTATGTTATGCAACCGTTTTCCTCGTAACACTAGTGAACAAATCATACATTTAATATTCTCATCCTATTGACAGCAAAAAAATGCGTCCTCCCATCCTACTTGGAACTTTCGTACATGGTTTCGAGAGAGACATATGCCACTCGCAGGTCAGAGACAAATACAAATGGAACGGAGTTTGACTCCAGTGAGTGAGAGGGTGGGGGTTGGCGGAGGTTAGGAGCAGCTATCACTGCGAGCCACAATGTCTCGCGAGTCACGTTCTCGCCACGGCTGCATTACATCCTTCAGTAAGCAGTTTATTCTCAGCCAATAGCCCAACCAATTTCGTTTTTTCTCTCTGATCAGTTTCAGCATTATTCTTTCTCCACCCACTCTTTCTGGCACAGCTTCATTTCTTATACTGCCTGTCCATTTCACAAGCTCTGTTCACATTTCAAATACTTCTAGTCTTTTCTGTTCACTTCGTTGTAATATCCATGTTTTTGCAAGATACTTCTTTTCTATTAAAAGCTTCCTTTCCCATTGTTATCCTTCCTTTGACTTCCTGGTAGCAGCTCATGTTACTGCTTACAGTACATCCCAAGTATTTGAAGCCGTCCACTTGTTCTGCTGCCTCATTTCGAATTCGCAAGTTTACCTAATATTTAGTTTTCTTCCGATAACCATGGTCTTCGTCTTGTTTGCATTTATCATCATCCCATACTGCTCACAGCTGTCATTTAGTCCAAGACTTGCGATTCTTTTTAAGGAAGAATAATGTTGGGTCTTTGACATTGTGTTCAAAAGTCTCTCCAGCGAATAGGGATTATAAAGAATGGACACTTCGCGTCGGTACCTTTGATGTAGCCGGACTGATTTCAATGACCTTCAAGCCAGCGTGAGATTCTGCTTCCTCCCTAGAGTTGGCGCTGACATCAAACCAGCTAGCAGTCGACACAATAAAATAAATTGGATTCATAAAATAATAAATCCGTCATTAACTGCAATGTCTAGAGTTCCTTTATGAGAGTTGAGACGTTGACCCCAACAACAATTAAAATATGTAATGATTTGATAGCCCTGAAAATGGAAAAAACAAAACTCTTACGAGAAGTAAAACCATATACCTATATTATATTATTATACAAATATTAAACGAATTCGATACTTAATTTTATAATGTATTATATTATTTTATAATATAATTTATGACATCTGAAATATAAAATATTATTATTACAACTAGTTTGTCACTGAGAAATAAGGAAAAGCTGTTAACTTGAATTTATTTGAAGCAAAGCGTTACTGGATTATGCAATAAGGTAGGCGATGTTTGGATCCTGTGTCTCAACTCTAATCTCAATTATTATCTTAGCGTATGCTCGATTAAACTAACCTCTAGCGCTTGAAAGTGGAACTATCCGCTGGCGCACAGAGAAACAAAACACAAGAAAATTCGCTCAGTGTCCATTCTTTATAATCCCTATTCGCTGGTCTCTCTATGCTGAAGTGCTTAGGGTTGCTCAATGTCCCGCCCGATAAACACCGGTACTGGGTTTCCCCTTCTCCCTTCTTCATCTTCATCATCCTCACTCATTCCCTACACTACACTTACACATACACTCATCCTAGTACACAACGTAACTCTTCACTGATACTACACATGTATAGCGTGGCCCGCCGAAATGGTGTAAAAATTGGGAATGGGTCACAGTCCTGCCATCTATCCGCAATATGCGGAACCCAAATCAAGTGAAGTTGGTAAGCATTAGATACGCACACACATACATATTTGTAATCCCATTCGAGACACAAAGGCTCGCAGAAGTCTTTGTTCTTAGAGACAGTAACTTGTTGGAGCGAGTAACAGGTAGCTGAACAGCCAGCTATTAGGGAAATAAGTGAATGAACATGGAAAGGAATATACTGTATGAATAAGTTCACAAAGAAATGAATGAGTAAATAATGAAATTTATAATGATTAATTATATGAATAAAAATGAATAAATGAGTAAATATTTAGATAAATAGGAATGAATAAATGAGCAAATAATTATTAGTGAATGAATAAAGAAGCAAATGTTGAAATAAATAATGGATAAATGAACAAATCATTAAGTAAATACTAAACGAATACGTAAGTAAATAATTAAATAAATAATGAATGAATGGATAAATGAGTAATGAATGAATAAATGTATAGTTAGGCGCATGAATGCAATCGAAAAATTAAAACATTACATATTCTTTATTTGCCTGAAGGTACAATAGTACAAGATGCCTCGTCAATGTAATGATATAAAATACAATGTGTCGATATTTAAAATATTAAAAGATTAAAAAATAATAAAATTAAACTAAAATATTACATCATTTTCAAAAAATTAATTCATATTATAAAAAGGATTATTTTATAGCCTTCTCTTAATCTGAAATTTAAATTGCGTTTCATTATGTGCCTTTATATTTCTAGTAATTTTATTATATACTTTTATTGCAGTAATTACATAGCTTGATTGTGTTTTTTGCAACCTGACAGATGATACGTTTAATTGATCAATATTTCTTGTTTCATAACGATGCAGATCTTCTATACTCGTATAATTACTAATATTCTTGTTTACAAACAGAGTTCAAATATATATAGATTGTAGACTGTCATAATCTTTTCATTTTTGAAAAGAGATCTACATGATAGTTTGGGTGATGGCATTGTTAAAATACGAACTGCCTTTTTCTGTAATAACAGAATGTTTGGAAGATCAGGACTATTTCCATACAAAAGTAATCCATACCTAATAATACTTTCAAATACTGCATAGTACAGTAAACTTGTTTTAAATAATGAAGGATGGACGGATGAATGAGTGAATGAATGAATGAATGAATGAATGAGTACCTAAATAAATATATGAATAAATAAATAAATGAGTAACTAAGTAACAAAATAAATAAGTGAATAAATATATAAATACGTAAATGAGTGAGTAAATGAATGGAAAAATAAGTAAATAATTAAAATAAATAAATAAATAAATAAATAAATAAATAAATAAATAAATAAATAAATAAATAAATAAATAAATAAATAAATAAATAAATAAATAAATAAATAAATAAATATATATATAAATCTATACTAATAATAAATCTGTAGCCGAAATTTTTGTGGTAATTTTCGATTTTTAAAAAATAATTGCTCCTAACATATATAATTAACCACCCTGAAACCGAAAATCACTTTTTTTGAAATTTTTGTTTGTATGTCTGTCTGTCTGTCTGGATGTTTGTTACCTTTTCACGCGATAATGGCTGAACCAATTTATACGAAAATTGGAATATAATTAAGTTCGTCGTAGCTTAGAATTTAGGCTATATGGCATTCAAAATATTTTATTTAAAAGGGGGCTTATAAGGGGGCTCGAATTAAATAAATCGAAATATCTCCCTTATTATTAATTTTCATGAAAAATATTGCGTAACAAAAGTTTCTTTAAAAATAATTTCCGATAAGTTTTATTCCTTGACAAATTTTGATAGGACTGATATTTAATGAGATAAATGAGTTTTACAATTACAACAACGTCATCTAAGGCGGTGTAATGAAATAAAAAACAAATGACTTCGTCTATAAGGGGCCTTGGACAACAACAATCGAAAGCTATGAAACATAGCCTACAGAGAATGTTTCTGTGTTTGTATGAAGTAATAGCGGAAGCTGAATAAACCGATTTGTATAATTAATTATTAATTCACCATTGGAAAGTGCAGTTTCTCTAGATGGACATAATGCTATAATGTTATTGCAGTAACTTCTGAGTGAATCCAGGACAGGTAAGATTAAAATAGCTTCTTATGCACAGAAAACTTGATAGGCTATTCTGTATATTCATTTCCTGTATTTCCTAAAATACTGTTTATGTTTCTGGATCAAAATGATCGCATTTTAATTTGTTTAAATACAATTTAATTTAAGTAACATACTAAACGATTTATTCTTGTATCAAACACGAATGTTCTCTGGATCAAATGTCCTATTTTATTTATGTAATTACTTTATATTTATTTCTAACGGGTGCAGCGGAGCGCACGGTACGGCTAGTAAATAAATAAATAAATAAATAAATAAATAAATAAATAAATAAATAAATAAATAAATAAATAAATAAATAAATAAATAAATAAGAAGTACATGGGAAAAATAATCGAAGTAACAATTCTCTTAAGAGTGATATCATCATCTAAATCAGTATATTACTACAAATATTTATTGATTCTAATGAGAAGTAGAAAAGGATGACTGTTTCCGTGGTGATAATTCTTATTTATCAGTTTTGATAAGAAGAACACTAAAGTTTTCAGTAATGTACTGAATTAGATTATGACATCAACCTTAAGAGAATTATGACTTAGATTGTTTTTCCCGTATACTCTTTAAATGAATAAATGACTAAATGAATAAATGTATATACAAATAGGTAGGTAAGTAGATAGATGGTGAGTGACTGAGCAAATAAATAAATAAATAAATAAATAAATAAATAAATAAATAAATAAATAAATAAATAAATAAATAAATAAATAAATAAATAAATAAATAAATAAATAAATAAACAAATAAACAAATAAACAAATAAATAAATAAATAAATAAATAAATAAATAAATAAATAAATAAATAAATAAATAAATAAATAAATAAATAAATAAATAAATAAATAAATAATATATGAATGGGTGAATAAGTGAGTGAATAAATTAACAATTATTATGGAAGGCAATGGCATTCCTACTGTCCCAGTGTTGAAGTGCAGTTGTAGATGTCAGAAATGAAAAATTGAATGTATTGAGGTGAAATTACTATATTACGCAACAGGATAATTTATTGCCTTTGAATCACAAGGGCATTGTCGACGGTGGAAAAGAACAGAATACCTTAAAATAATATAAAATTATTGTAAACGAATCTAGAGCGTGCGTCGAGAGCGGACGCACAGACACAACCAACATCTCTTTTAAACTTCAAGCTGAGTGGAAGAGGCTTAATGATAAGATGTGTAGTTTATTATTATTTATTCTTTTTTTTTTAAGTTGGGACGGTTCATAGCTTATCATTTGGAGCTGTGATGATGATGATGAAGATGGTGATGATGATGATGATGATGATGATGATGATTAGACCGCGGATCTTCACGCAATTACATGTTTTTGTTGATTTGGCATGTTTAAAAAGTAAAAGTGAATCTTTGCCGATCATGGTATCTACATTCATATTTCGAGGGTTTTTCCTATTGTGACAGCGACGTGAGATTCGAAGTCATGACCAGCGTCCCGCAAGAGAGCAGGTCGCGCGTGAGTCGACACGGGCTCCACGGAGCACTGGAGGACGGCGCTCGGCGTGGAGAGGAGAGAGGAGGTTGCGACACGCTGTTCCGCGGCAGAGGGGGGAAATTAAAGCAGCTGGTGACTGAGGAGAAAGATCCAGAGAAGTCTGGATATCCGTTATCTTCTAGGCATCTGTCGACCGACCGCGAACTCTCGAGAAACTATGGCTTAGTTATAAATACAACCCGCAAGTGAACGCGATTGATTCAGCCCGTCAGTAAGCCAGTGTTGTGACAGGCAGATTTGGACAGTAAGCGAGTTAGTCTTGTGTAGCAGTGAAGCCAGCTTCGAGACCAGAGCGCGACTTGAGTTGTGTCCGTAACTGTGGAGCCTGAAGCCCGGAGTTCGAGTGCAGTGGACCACAGTTGGGGGACCTGAGTTCGAAGTTCAGCGGATCGTCTCTGAAGGTCTGGGGTTCGAGATTCTGTGAACGCGAGTGACTGAGCTAGAAGAACTAGCCAAGACAAACGAGCTGTGAACTGAGAACTGACCGTTCTGTGTTGTAAATAGTGCTTTGTAAATATTAGTTAAGATTAACAGTTCATTATTGTTCGTAATAGTCCAAGTAAATTGTCATTGTTGTCTGTGGAGTTCACTAACGAATACTGTGTTACTGTGTGGAGAGCAAATCCTATTGTTGAGATAATAAAATTACATTGTTGTTCAGTATAAAAAATTTACACTATTAAATTAAATGCATATATTAACATCTTTTCTTATTTTTCCCGATTTATTATCTAATTTTAAAATTTCTCTCTGATAAAAATAAGAATAATTTCCAAGAAATATAAAAATTGTCAGAAATAAAACCAATAATTATTTAATTACTGTTGATGACATGAAAATGCTTCGACGACAATGCATACTTCTCCCTAGTGTATAAGTTGGGTCGTTTTTCCACTTTAACGTGAGGCTAAATACAGGGTGTTCGGGAAAGACCTGACGAAAAAGAAGTAATTATATATCTGAAACAGTTACAGTTATTACCTCAATGTTTTCACAGTTAGAAAGAGAAACTCAATAAGTTTTGTTACCTAGCAGCATGTTACACGCGTGCGCATACCATTGCGCTAGGAGAAATCGAGAAAAAGCTCGTTCTGCGCAGCGTATATAGATAGCCTTGCTGTCAGAGCTGGAAAACCAAGTTGTGCGTGTACCAAGTGAACAGCCGAACAATGTTTGCCACAGTAGAAAAAGCAGAATGCGTTTTATGACTGGCTGAATTTAAGTCAGTCAAGCGTGTACAACGTCGTTTCCAAATGGACAAGAGCTCACAGTAACAGGTAACACATACCTGGATATGCTGCGAAATTACGTTGTCCCACAACTACCACCAGAAACCGTGTTTCAACAGGATGGAGCCCCCCACACTATGCTAACCATGTGCGTGCTTTCCTCGATGACACGTTTCCTGACCGTTGAATTGGAAGAGACGGACCTACACCATGGCCATCACTGTCGCCGGACATGACCCCACTGGATTTCTTTCTGTGGGGCTTGTGAAGGACGTGAGTTACGTGGCCGAATCTACGAAGCAATAGGCCTAGTCACAGCGGAGATGCTTTCGTGTGTGTGGCAGGAGATTGAGTATCGCCTGGACATAGCCCTGGTCACAAATGGTGCTCATATAAAGATACATTGAAACTTATTGTGTTTCTCTTTGTAAGTGTGAAAATATCACGACAATAAATGCAATAGTTTCAGAGATATAGTTATTTATTTTTCGTCAGGTCTTTCCCGGACACCCTGTATAGCTGCTGCTTTGTATACACTAGCCGTGTTAAGTGTAATTTTTCAGGAGCCATGGCGAAAATACGCGTCGCCTAGATGTCATTCAGACTTTACTCTGATTTCGTACGACCAAAAATGAATGTGTTAGATACCTGCGGCAATAAAGTCACGCATTGTTGAGGTCATGCAACTGCTACAAAGACAACGCTACTAATGCGCTCTGATTTCCTAGAAACAAAACTGAATGTATTTAAACACCTGTGACAATGAAGTCTCGTGGAATGTAAATTTTCATTTCGTGAAGTTTGACTGTACAGTCAAGCTAAGAACCAGTACATGATCGCTCTGCTCAAAAGTTTAACCGCCGACATGCCAAAAGAAAGAAGTAACAAAAAAGATTTGTTGAAGAAATGGGTTTCTGAAATGTTTTTCTACTAATGGGAAAATCGTTTTTTGTGCATATGGCTTCTTAAAAATTTTAACATTTATATCGTATTATTGAACCTCTAAAATGTATTTTTTACTGTATGTATTTCAGTTTTTATCGCATATATATCAATAGTTTTTACTGCATAGTTGCGTGCATATTTCAGGTATTTTTGTGCATAAAGTTCCGTGGTCTAGTGATGATGATGGTAGCGATGATAACGATGATAAATAAGGAGAAAGCACGAAACTTTCTTTGCCACTGTCGTTTTTAGTGCTGTGGGATTTAATCGATTAATCGATCAATTTCTGTTCTAAGATTAATCGATTAAATATTTAATCGAATAAAATTAATCGGTTGTAATTTATATTAATTATTATTTTGTTAATACAAACTCGTTCTAAAAATTCCGACAATATTTCTCTCTCGAAAATTGCTTACTTAAAATCACAATAGTACAGTTATTTTCTAACTGTAAACCAGGTAGCATGGCGAAAATCTTTGCACAAACACCTCAGAAAGAGATTGAGATATGAGAACAGTGACCTAGTTTACATCTATTGAAAGTTGAAACACAATGCGAAACCCTTATTAAGTTTTATGGTTTTCCAAGAAAACTTCCACCTTGTTATCAGCTCATCTTCCTACCATATGTAATACACACTTTTCTGGGATTCGACCCCCTCATCCCTTATAAAATAGCCATTTCTACACTGTCTGAAAGTGAGAGTGTAACTACCTTCCTGTCTTTCTAAAATCTGGTAATTCGATTACAATAGGGGCTAGTCTTCTGTTTCGACCGCTGTAGTTTTGCAGTTGCAGTTTCTGTACTGAGTTTGTATATGGAGCTTATGTGTTTAGTTTGATAAAGAAAAAAATCAGTTTTCTGTGGTTTGTGAAAAGTGTAAACTCCATTATGTCATATGAGAATTTGAGAGGTAAACTCGGTGAAACGTTTGGATTTAAATTGAACAATCGTGGAGAAGTGCTTGACTGAAAAAAGTTTTTTCGTGTTTAGTAATGCAGGGAAACATTGTTACTAAACGTAGAGCGACACTTAATTCGGAGCTTGTGAATGCACTCACAAGTTTAAAATCATGGATGAAGCAGTATTAACTAGGTGAGTCCTCATACTTTTTGTTATTTATGTTTGTCTCAAAAATTCCCAAAGAAATTGACACAATAAAATATAAATCTCATAATAAATATGTTAGTAAGTAATTAAAATAATTGTTTTGTAATATAACGACACAATATATACAGATATACAACATTTAATACTTATGCTTATCACCGAACACAAGTTAAATTTAACAATAATTGTGTATTACAGTATATTGAAACATTTTTAAAACTCGATTAAATCGATTAAATTCAAATAGTTAATCGATTAAATATATTGATCCATCAACAGCACTGGTCGTTTTGTTGTATGGTCTTTACAAGGGACAGATACATCTTTGAAACTCGCTGTATTAGGTGATGGTTGTACTCACCGGTTGCCGCATACTTATGGTCTATGTCGGCGACAGGCACGTGGATATGCGAGGCTGCTAGGACTGGCTGAGGCGCCGCCAGTATCGTCTGCAGAGCTGGCTTCACGGCACTGAGTACAGGGAGTTGTCCGTGTGGTGCGACAGGGTGCAGGAGAGCGTGTCGCTGGTTCACAGGCTGGGGTACAGGTTGCAAAACCAACGGGTGCCGCACACTTGCCACGGCCGGAGCTTGTACGGGAGCCTGTGGTGCTGGTAACAGCACCAGCTGGTGTTGCGCACCAGCCAGAGCTGGACGCAGCTGGTGTTGTGCACCAGCCAGAGTTGGACGTAATACATGCGCTTGGTGTGTTGGTACAAGCAGAGGATGTTGGTTCACTGGTAGTATCTGCGGTAACCCGGGAAGAACTTGAAGTTGAGCGTCTATGGCTAAACTCATTGCCATCAGGGGCTGGAAAAGATGACCACAAAATTACAGACGTGTGCAAATTATTAGACCCAGCACCACTTTTTTTTTACATTTTCATAATTATCATGAATTACTGGCCGCAAAATAATTCTGTAGGACTCTCTGCGTCAGGATAAGTACAAAAAAGTCCCAGAAACCCCAATTTTTCCACAAATGAGGGAGTGGTTCCCTGATGGTGAATGTGTCTTCATGCAGGATGGAGCACCCGTCACAAAGCCAGATCAGTAACTAATTTTCCGGCTGAAAATAATGTAGACGTCCTTCCGTGGCCAGGTAAGAGCCCAGACGCAAATCCAATTGAAAATCTTTGGTATATCGTAAACAGAGAGAGAGAGAGAGAGAGAGAGAGAGAGAGAGAGAGAGAGAGAGAGAGAGAGAGAAAGAGAGAGAGAGAGAAAACGACGATTACCACTAAAATAGACGTCATACAAGCGCTTATCCAAATATGGCACAGGGATGAAGACATAAAAATACAATGTTAAAATCTCAAGAACAGCATGCCAAACCGCATAAAATTGATGATAAAAGCAAAGGGTTTCATACTAAATATTAATTGTTGCAAACAGTGTGTAATAAATGAGTTTTGTAGAATAAATGTTATTTGAATCATATATTATATTATCGTTTGAGTCTGATAATAATTTGCACACGTTAGTATGACGCATTTAGTAAGTGACATCCTTATGTATTTGTTTATTTATTTACTTATGTATATATTTATTTGTTCAGTTGTTTATGTACGTATTTATTGCAGAGATCTAATAGCAAAACATAGTAAAGTAAATCCATGACACTACAGCCCATGAAGGGCTAAGACCGACCAGCCGGCTGCTGGCCTCACGGCCACATGCCGAAGCAGAGGTGGACGATAATCCAACCAGAAAGGCGGTTCGTGTCGTTAGCACGATGATCCCCCAGCCTTTATAGCTGGTTTGCGAAACCGGATTTTCGCTACCTATCGTAGCTCCCCAAGCGCATCACGATTCTGGGTGGGCACCGGTCCCATACACTGGCCGAAATTTCATGAGAAAATTTCTTCCTCCATGATGATTCGAACCAGCGCGCATTCCGTAACGCGAGTCCCAGGCAGGATGCCTTAGACCACGACGCCACGGCGCGGGACTAATAGCAAAACATACTGAATTTAGTTTGGGGATAATTTCTTTAATATGATTTTTCCAATTTGTACATGTCTAGTTTTGTGTAGTGTACGGTCCTCCAATGAAAAGTTGTTTCTGTGAGTGACCTATTGTTAATTACTGCGCTTGAAATTTGCCAGGATTTAAATATGTCAGTTTTGTTACAATTTAATACTAATTTATTGGCTGAGAACCAATCACATATTTTGAGAAGAATTTCTTCGGTTGAAGATTGGAATGTGTTGGAATTACTGGATGTAATTACTATACTTGTCATCTGCAAATAATATGGGATGACCTACATCTTTTATTAGTGGGGCAAGATCATTTATGAACACCAGGAAAAGTAGGGGACCTAATATTGATCCTTGAGGAATTCCATTATTAATAATTTCCCATATCGAGGTTGATTTCATAAAAAGCTTACTTTCGCTGCTTGAAGTACGCGACCATTGCTGCCACCACGCTGAATCAACTAATGGATTATTTAGTGTCGATGGAACTGATGATAGTGAAGTGGTATTTGGCGAGATGAGACGGAGGATTCGCCATAGTTTACCTGACATTCGCCTTATGGTGGGGGAAAATCTAGGCGGAAAAAAACCCAACCGGATCATCAGCCCAAGCGAGAATCGGACCCACGCGCAAACACAACAGCAGGAGGCTTTTTTTTTGCATACCTCGAAGAATATGCTTATAAGGAGAATATAAAAGTATTGCAGCACCGTTGAACCACGTGTGTTAATCTCAGAGAGGATTATGTTGAAAAATAAATTGTTTCAAAATAATTCTAATTTTTTTTTCTATGTCAGGCCAGGAACTTTCTGAACAGTCCTAGTATATTGGAGCTAGTTTCACTTTTAGATTTAGATACTTCTTATTGGTGTTAAAATATCCAATTAATTTGCAAGCCTGTCAAATGTGTAAGGTTAAAATATCCTGAAAAGGGAATAAGACAAACTCTGACAACGGCAAAAAGTTAACAAAAAAAATATTCTACTCTATCTTCCCATTGTTTACAAGTCTACGGTGCGGTGCGGTGCGCTATGGACGCTCAGAGATCACTCACCCAAAGCACGCAGTGTAGCCCTCTCATGTCTCCTGGCAGCAGTTCGCTTCAGCTCGAATCAAGCCGATCTTTAGGTTCCACTACGGTTTTATACATCATCGCACCGCAATCACTTTCCTTTTCTTTATTTACCCGGGATCCGCATCGTTGCCCCCACTGAAGCAAGAACAATGTGTAATAAATCTGAAAGTGGCACAAGTTTAGCGTCTATATTAAGTCGAGTGCTGGTATACCACCTCAACGTTACTTACTTACTGGCTTTTAAGGAACCCGGAGGTTCATTGCCGCCCTCACATAAGCCCGCCGTTGGTCCCTATCCTGAGCAAGATTAATCCAGTCTCTATCATCATATCCCACCTCCCTCAAATCCATTTTAATATTATTTTCCCACCTACGTCTCGGCCTCCCCGAAGGTCTTCTTCCCTCCGGCCTCCCAACTAACACTCTATATGCATTTCGGGATTCACCCATACGTGCTACATGTCCTGCCCATCTCAAACGTCTGGATTTTATGTTCCTAATTATGTCAGGTGAAGAATACAATGCGTGCAGCTCTCTATTGTGTAACTTTCTCCATTCTCCTGTAACTTCATCCCTCTTAGCCCCAAATATTTTCCTAAGAACCTTATTCTCAAACACCCTTAATCTCTGTTCCTCTCTCAAAGTGAGAGTCCAAGTTTCACAACCATACAGAACAACCGGTAATATAACTGTGTTATAAATTCTAACTTTCAGATTTTTTGACAGCAGACTAGATGACAAAAGCTTCTCAACCGAATAATAACACGCATTTCCCATATTTATTCTGCGTTTAATTTCCTCCCGAATGGCATTTATATTTGTTACTGTTACCAGCTTGGGGGTTGGGCGAAGGGTTAACAACCCATCACCGTAAAAAAACAGCTTGTTACGAAACCTAACAGTAAGCCACCTCAACGTTAGATTCCAAAAATGGCCACAATCACCAAACATTATTCACATTATCATCATCTGTAACCTCCAGTAATTAGTGACATCGTCAGTTTGTTATATCAATAGTCATCATAATCGATTATCAGTCACTTCATCATCACTGACGTAATTCTCTTCTCTGTCCTTCATTTTTTCTTGTGTCAGCTTGTTTGTTGCATTCTGTTGATGTCGATAATCCTGAGTTTTTTTATATCATGTTTGTTACACAATTGCCGCTTTGGTAGCTCAGTTGGTAGAACGCTGTATTAAGATAATTGCTTACCCGGGTTCGAATCCCGATAATTTCGGAATCATATTTGTGGTGTGTATATTCAAGGTTTCTGAGGATTTTTGTGGGGGAATTTGTTCCGTTATTCTCCATCATTCCATTGTTACATTACTTGCCATTTCAGCATTTATAATCATTATTTCGATAATATGCACTCTAATAGAACTTCATTGGACCTTGGGCACACATAACTGAATCGACAAATGTCACCACACAGCTGAATAATACAGAAAGCGTTTGTTTGGACTCAACAATAATTCCTAAATAAAAGGAGTGGTAATGCATAATAAGTCCATTGGTGGCTGCTGTGTTATCCTTCGGACCTCTCCGTACTAAAAAATGTATTGAATCTGTTTTCAAATTTTTAAATATGTTTAAATAGGCATCTATATTTAGGGCCGATCTATTTATATGTAACTGGTTGTTATCCGCAGATATACAAAAAAATTTAAAAAAGGGGGAGAGTTCACATGAGTACTGGAAGATAGTCTGTTAAGACTGAACGAAGGTGTCGAGACAAACCGATAATTGAGAACCAGACTGTTCTAAATTCAACTTTTTATAAGACAGAATTCTGTGTTTCATTGTGTTCCAGTTCGTGTCTGCATATATGAATCGAACAAAAATTGTAAATATTCCTCTCCATAAGGTTGCTATGAAGCTATTTCAAATTGTATCATGGAGCTTTGAATGACAGGAGCTTAAAATAACTCTCCTGAAAAATAAATTAGTAAAATGGACTTGAAACAGTCTGGTTCTGGGCCATCGGAACTTTAAACTTCGATGCTGGTAGCGAGTCATAAAGTTGGAATACAGGAATACACAATAATGTGACAATCCAGAACCTACATTCTTCTTATTGGAAGCAAAGCCAGTAACAGTCTAGTTGATACACGAGACCTCAAAACCTCTTCTTGGAATGGAAATGGATTTCAGTTGGCATACTTCCCGTCTGCCAACTTCAATCGGTGAAGTTACAGCTCTCAAAGGTCTCGAGGGAATAGATAATACCATAGCGAGGAAAAATGTACTATTGCGCTGAATCACAGTGATGTAAACCGCAAAGCAGAAGACTAGAGCAGCAGCTAGTCGACGAAACAGAGGAAAAAATTGATTAGTGTGATCAGTGGTGGATTTTTACGTAGCTATATGATTTGCATCTTATCTCACTTGGGGTAGGCCTACACATACTAAGCACGTATGCAAGAAAGTACTTTCAAAGAATTTTCAATCCCCCATTCATTAAAAAGATTGTATAATTATCTTATTGAATTAAAGCAGACGCTTATTCAATCATTGTTCTCTACTCACTGTAAACCCAGCGTTGTCCAATGTTTCCTACTTTTCGCCTTCCTCTTAGTTTCAGCAAACGATAAATAAATAAATAAATAAATAAATAAATAAATAAATAAATAAATAAATAAATAAATAAATAAATAAATAAATAAATAAATAAATAAATAAATAAATAAATAAATAAATAAATAAATAAATAAATAAATAAATAAATAAATAAATAAATAAATAAATAAATAAATAAATAAATAAATAAATAAATAAATAAATAAATAAATAAATAAATAAATAAATAAATAAATAAATAAATAAATAAATAAATAAATAAATAAATAAATAAATAAATAAATAAATAAATAAATAAATAAATAAATCACGAAGATTTAAGCCACTTACGGAGTTTATTTCCGAAGACATTCTGAGCAAAAAAGTCATATAAACGTGTATCCTTATCTCAATATTTTCAGAGTTATACTAATTTGAAGTTGTTAGTAAAATATCTTTTCTCTTTAGTTTTAAGGATAAAAGAATATAAATAGAGAACAATTCAGAAGTATTATTTTTTGGCTAGTGTTCTGAAGTTAAAAATATGTTGTAAATTGCTTTGTATAGATTTCGTTTTTCGATTTGTAATTACAAATTACATCATTCTTACGCACTTACCACAAAAATACGACTTTAGGAACTTGATTCTTTATATTATTGCGATGTACCGAAGTACGTATGATATTTCCGTGCAGGAATTCTGCACTAAGAGGTGGAGCTTAAACTGAGAGGATTCAATCCGGCATCGGAATTGGAATCCGGCGTGGCTTAGTGGATAGAGCGTCAGCACGTAGAGCTGAAAACCTGGGTTCGAATCCCGGAGAGAATTTTTCCTCCGCTCCACCGATCCTTCATAATATGATTCTTTATAGTTTAATTGTGCATCCTAATGTACAATCTTAAAGAATTTATAAGAATGGCGTGATTTGTAACACTTGTTGTGATAAGTGCGTAAGAAAAATGTAATTTTATAGTTAAACATCTAAAAAAAAAAACTCCTGTAAGAAGCAACTATGGAATTGAAAACACATTTTTAGCTTCAGAATATTAGCTAATTAAAGAAATGATACTCCTGAATAGTTCATTCTTTATCTGTAATATTCTTTTACCCTTAAAAGTAAAAATTATACAAACAACTTCAAATTAGTATAACTATGAAAATATTGAGATTAGGACCCATGTTTATATCACATTTTCTGCTCAAAATGTCTTTGGAAATATGCTCTGTAAGTGGCGGTAACTCCTCTTGAATCACCCTGTGTATATACACACAGTGTGTGTGTATATATATATATATATATATATATATATATATATATATATATATATATATGCAGAGAGTGAACTGTAAGTAATGTCATTAATTTCAGGGGGTTATTCTTTGAGATGTTTCAAACAAAAAAAAATGAATAGGCCTACAATTTTGCTCGATAATGCTTCCTTTTCGAGAAAAAAATTGCTTCATTTGGAACATTTCATAGCGTGTTTTGTGAAAGTCATTGATTTAATTCCAATATGCTCAGTCCATTTAAGAGACCAGTGTATTACGATAATAATTGATTGAAAGAATTTTAGTTTTGTCCTTTAAATGTGTAGAAATTTGATCCGAACAAATGTAACATTTTAAAATCCCTTTTTAGGACGAAAAGTTACATTTTTTTCGGCTCAAATTTCTGCACATTTAAAGGACAAAACTAAAATTCTTTCAATCATTTACCATCATAACACACTGCTCTCTTAAATCGACTGAGCATATTTTGAATTAAGTCAATGACTTTCCCAAAACACGCTATGAAATGTTTCATATAAAACAATTTTTATCGCGAAAAGGAAGCGAAAACGAACAAAATTGTATTACATTTTTTGTTCGAAATATCTCAAGGAATAACCCCTTGAAATTAATGACATTAGTTACGGTTCACCTTTATATGTATATATCTTAATGTTGTATATCATCTGATATCTTCTTCTGCCCCGAACTTTTCTGCCATTAACCATTCCTTTCAGTGAATCCTTCAGTAGGCAGTTTCTTCTCAGTTTCACAGCCATTGCTGACAATTGTAATAAATGGGTTCCACACTTGGAAAATTTATAGTAAATTCCATACCATTTATGGTAAAAAAAACTTACTATAATCCGAATACTGACCCAGATAATTAGCTATGTAAACGCTGTCCTACTAACTAGATTTGATCTACTGTCTTATTGAGCACGTGGAGATTGTCTAGTCTAGACTATAGAACGTCTCCCACGAAGGTCTGTAATTTTCTAGCTAGTTCAGAAGTTTCGTCAGCATAAAATTATTTTCTTTTACGTTCAATAACGTTTATCTACGAGCGTGCACTGGGCACAAAATGTAAATTAAGCTATCGCGTAACATTCTTAAAATGCTATCAGCTCAGTATCTATATAAGAGAAACACAAACCTATAATTATGTAAATTAAAGAGTAAATAAGGAGATTTTTGTCTGTGAAACTTATTTTATTCCATAATGAATATTTTAGACATCGTTACACATTTATGAAAACATTAAACGATTTTCGCTCACTCCCATCTTCAAACGCTTGCCATGCCTAAGTACAAACGTTGGGTTTATGCAGATTGCCAGTAAAATACGTTAGTAAACGACTTTTCAAATCTGTATTCACATTTTAGTTAGATTTGTAAAATGCAATTTTGGTGCACCATTAATAATCACCTGTTACTTACATATGGTTAGCTGACACCTCATTTAAACAAAATAAATTGTATAATAGTACATTGTTTCTATTAAGTGACAAAATAAAGCATCTATACTTCTGCAAATATGATAATTAACATCCTAAGAACGATTGTGCTTACTCCGTTCTACATGGAAACGTATCCTATATTTTCGTGCTGCATTTGTTTTATGTTTTCGGTTTGCATTTCTTTGTTTTTCGGAGCTGTTAGGTTAATATATCAGAAAATAGAAAATAAAAAGCGAAAATGATTATATTCCAATGTGAGTCTGAAGTATCGATAGACTTAATCATTCTATACGTAGGTACATTTGAATACGTAATAGGAAAACAGAAAAATATAGCAGGGAATCCTTAGAATCCCTACAATTGCGTGAAATGTTAAAGTAGTTGGTGTTCTGTGGTTTGAAAAAAACGTAGATCACAGCTTGATGAAAATCATCTTCGCATAACATAAAGCAAAGAATTTGAACATTAATGAATATTTATTTATTAACCAGCGCAAGAAAATAAAGTTACTGGTAACATTTTGAACGTAATACATTATACGATGATATTCAAACTACATTTGTTTTATTTTTCCAATAATGGTATGTTGCAGGTTGCTAAGGAGCAAATGCGCGTAGAATGTTACAGAAATGGTAAGGAACATTTTCCTCGATTGGTGCACAATTAAACATTCCATGTTAAAGAAAAGACTGGAATATACATAAAGGAAAACATGGCACCAGCAGATTAAAACGGATGTGTACAGACCCAGACACAAAATTTGGGCCACCAAATTTTCTTTCTGGGTCTGTACAATAGAGGGTCCTAATTATATGAAAAGGAGTATCTTATGCGGACCTCTGGAAAAAGAACTAAGGAAGAGACCGGTGAAGTGCTTTGTGTGGAGTGTGGCATAGCATGGAGCAAAAACATGGACATTACGACGAAGTAAAGAGAAGCGAATGGAAGCATTTGAAATGTGGATATGGAAAAGAATGGAACGTGTGAAATGAAATGAAGCTATGTTTGAAAGAGTGGGTGAAGAAAGAATGATGCGGAAAATGAACAGGAAGATAAAAAGGAATTGTTTGGGTCACTGGCTTGGAAGAAACTGCCTACTGAAGGATGCAATGGAAGGAATGGTGAAAGGGAGAAGAGTTCATTTTTGACGTCTCCGAAGATTGTTCCGAATTGTAGGAATAATCTCTTATTGCAAAATGTTCGAAATTACTTGTCGAATATTTTCTTACACTTTTTACGTAACTTAAAACAACAGAAGAAACTCTCTGCTATATGCTATATTCTATTCTAAAACAATTAGAAACGACACAATAGCTTGGATGACCTATATTACGCACAAATGAGTAATACCTTCAGTGTTTTCAAACAATTAAAAAAAAACAACAGTTTGCACTAAATTACGCACGAATAAGCGCCAGTAATCTCATTATAGCTCATAATAGTTTGAGATGAACTGCATGCGTGCAACGCCCGACAAACGCCCAGGAACTGCAGCGTGTACGACAGGCGCCCCGTGACGTAATTTATGGAGGACTTTGTGATTACCTAAGAGGACATAGCGTTGGAGATTCACCCTTCCCCTGCATGATTATGATGATAATGATTTATTAATATTTGTTATTTATTTAGCTGGTTGTACAATATTTTAACTTCTTTCTGTCCCTACTTTTCCATAACTTATCACCCTCAACCTTCAATCGTTTCTGTCCTCCTAGTCGCCTCTTGTCGATTCTTTTTTTCTTCTAATCAGTATTTCGATCCATTTTCCCAATTTTTTTCAATTTATGTCTGTCTCGTTTCCACCTTCCTGGTGGATATACCGTTATAACTTGTTTAGTATAGTCTTCTCTTTCATTTTCTGAATATGTCCAAACCATTAATTTAATAAATTTGTTTTAATGCAATCTAATAGAAACCTAGCCAGAGTCATTTTTTTTAGTAGTTATTAATTTTTTCGGTCCTAGAAGTCTTCGCTACACGTTGTCAAAAATCCATTTTCATTGAATTTTATTTTGATACAGTTCTTAGTTTCGTTCCCAGAAGTCTTCGCTAAACGTTGTCAAAAATCCATTTCCATTGAATTTTATTTTGATACAGTTCTTAGTTTCGTTCCTAGACGTCTTCGCTAAACGTTGTCAAAAATCCATTTCCATTGAATTTTATTTTAGTACAGTTCTTAGTTTCGTTCCTAGAAGTCTTCGCTAAACGTTGTCAAAAATCCTTTTCCATTGAATTTTATTTTGATACAGTTCTTAGTTTTGTTCCTAGAAGTCTTCGCTAAACGTTGTCAAAAATCCATTTCCATTGAATTTTATTTTGATACAGTTCTTAGTTTCGTTCCTAGGGGTGCTATTCATAGACATTTCGCAGCACGCGCTACGAGCGTACTAAGCTAGCCCCGGCTATCCACTGGTTACTAGTACAGAATTCAAATTATATCCTATCGCTAACATTGATTTATGAATACCAAAAACGCTGATCATCCACCGGAAGCCCACGCTAAAAATGTCTATGAATACGGCCCCGGAAGTTTTCGTTAAACGTTGTCAAAAATCCATTTCCATTGAATTTTATTTTGATACAATTCTTAGTTTCGTTCCTAGAAGTCTTCGCTAAACGTTGTAAAAAATTCATTTCCATTGAATTTTATTTCGATACAGTTCTTAGTTTCGTTCCTAGAAGCCTTCGCTAAACGTTGTCAAAAATCCATTTCCATTGAATTTTATTTCGATACAGTTCTTAGTTTCGTTCCTAGAAGTCTTCGCTAAACGTTGTCAAAATCCATTTCCATTGAATTTTATTTTGATATAGTTCTTAGTTTCGTTCCTAGAAGTCTTCGCTAAACGTTGTCAAAAATCCATTTCCATTGAATTTTATTTTGATACAGTTCTTAGTTTCGTTCCTAGACGTCTTCGCTAAACGTTGTCAAAAATCCATTTCCATTGAATTTTATTTTAGTACAGTTCTTAGTTTCATTCCTAGAAGTCTTCGCTAAACGTTGTCAAAAATCCTTTTCCATTGAATTTTATTTTGATACAGTTCTTAGTTTTGTTCCTAGAAGTCTTCGCTAAACGTTGTCAAAAATCAATTTCCATTGAATTCTATTTTGATACAGTTCTTAGTTTCGTTCCTAGGGGTGCTATTCATAGACATTTCGCAGCACGCGCTACGAGCGTACTAAGCTAGCCCCGGCTATCCACTGGTTACTAGTACGGAATTCAAATTATATCCTATCGCTAACATTGATTTATGAATACCAAAAACGCTGATCATCCACCGGAAGCCCGCGCTAAAAATGTCTATGAATACGGCCCCGGAAGTCTTCGTTAAACGTTGTCAAAAATCCATTTCCATTGAATTTTATTTTGATACAATTCTTAGTTTCGTTCCTAGAAGTCTTCGCTAAACGTTGTCAAAAATCCATTTCCATTGAATTTTATTTCGATACAATTCTTAGTTTCGTTCCTAGAAGTCTTCGCTAAACGTTGTCAAAAATCCATTTCCATTGAATTTTATTTCGATACAGTTCTTAGTTTCGTTCCTAGAAGTCTTCGCTAAACGTTGTCAAAAATCCATTTCCATTGAATTTTATTTTGATACAGTTCTTAGTTTCGTTCCTAGAAGCCTTCGCTAAACGTTGTCAAAAATCCATTTCCATTGAATTTTATTTTGATACAATTCTTAGTTTCGTTCCTAGAAGTCTTCGCTAAACGTTGTCAAAATCCATTTCCATTGAATTTTATTTCGATACAGTTCTTAGTTTCGTTCCTAGTAGTCTTCGCTAAACGTTGTCAAAAATCCATTTCCATTGAATTTTATTTCGATACAGTTCTTAGTTTCGTTCCTAGAAGTCTTCGCTAAACGTTGTCAAAATCCATTTCCATTGAATTTTATTTTGATACAGTTCTTAGTTTTAGATGCTATGTTTCTCTTACATTATATAATTTTGTTGTGGTTCTGACTATTGCGTGGTAAGTCTTTGTTTTAACCTGATAACACGAAACACAGTTTGTGGTATAGCTGCTTGTTATTTATTAAATCTTTCATTAATTTAATAATTTATAGTTTCCATCTTCCGTTACTTTCAGCTCCGAATGGATACATTCGTATACACGACTTGGTGTTCCCTTTCCATCTTCTAGTTGTAAATCTCTCGATGTGTTTCCAATGGCGATGTATTTTTTTCTTGACATTTAATTTTACTTCCCATAACTCATATTAGTCTATTAATTTTCATGTCATATATTATAAATCATTATTTTCTTGTATAACTGATCATCGCGAATAACATTGAAAGTGTAGTTGTTGTTAATTCAACTATCCAAAGACAGGTCTGAATCTCACAAGTGATACAAAGTAGACACCACTTATGAGGCAACTAGGTCAGGAGATAATGGGGTAGGGTGGCCAGTTTCTTTCCTCTTTAATAAAATACATCACCGACTAGCTACATATTATACTAGTCAGACTTCAGATGCATACAAACAATTATTGTTCTTCCTCTAACACATGTCGTTAAGTGAGATATACTGCCTGATAATAGATGTACATATCAGTCAGAACCTCAGTCAGAGAGAGAAAGTGTAGTATTATCTAATAATAATAATAATAATAATAATAATAATAATAATAATAATAATAATAATAATAATAATAAATCTGAAAAATTATAAGTCTCCAGGTATCGATCAAATTCCAGCAGAATTAATACAAAAGGGTGGAAGCGCATTATCTAACGAAATTTATAAGCTTGTACTTGCTATTTGGGAAAAGGAAATTGTACCAGAACAATGGAAGGAGTCCATTGTCGTACCTATCTTTAAGAAGGGGGACAAGCCTAACTGTAGTAACTTTCGAGGAATATCACTTTTGTTGACGTCGTACAACATTTTGTCCAATATTCTTTTGAGAAGATATTAACTCCATATGTAGATGAAATTATTGGGGATCATCAATGTGGTTTTAGGCGTAATAGATCAACTATTGACCAGATATTTTGTATTCGACAGATAATGGAGAAAAAATGGGAGTATAAGGATACAGTGCATCAGTTATTCATAGATTTCAAAAAGGCATATGACTCGGTTAAGAGAGAAGTTTTATATGATATTCTTATTGAATTTTGTATTCCCAAGAAACTAGTTCGATTAATTAAAATGTGTCTCAGTGAAACGTACAGCAGAGTTTGTATAGTTCAGTTTCTGCCAGATGCGTTTCCAATTCACTGTGGGCTAAAGCAAAGAGATGCACTATCACCTTTACTTTTTAACTTTGCTCTAGAATATGCCATTAGGAAAGTTCAGGATAACAGAGAGGGTTTGGAATTGAACGGGTTACATCAGCTGCTTGTCTATGCGGATGACGTGAATATGTTAGGAGAAAATCCACAAACGATTAGGGAAAATACGGGAATTTTACTGGAAGCAAGTAAAGAGATAGGTTTGGAAGTACATCCCGAAAAGACAAAGTATATGATTATGTCTCGTGACGAGAATATTGTACGAAATGGAAATATAAAAATTGGAAATTTATCTTTTGAAGAGGTGGAGAAGTTCAAATATCTGGGAGCAACAGTAACAAATATAAATGATACTCGGGAGGAAATTAAACGCAGAATAAATATGGGAAAAGCCTGTTATTATTCGGTTGAGAAACTTTTATCATCCAGTCTGCTGTCGAAAAATGTGAAAGTTAGAATTTATAAAACAGTTATATTACCGGTTGTTCTGTATGGTTGTGAAACTTGGACTCTCACTTTGAGAGAGGAACATAGGTTAAGGGTGTTTGAGAATAAGATTCTTAGGAAAATATTTGGGGCTAAGAGGGATGAAGTTACAGGAGAATGGAGAAAGTTACACAACACAGAACTGCACGTATTGTATTCTTCACCTGACATAATTAGGAACATTAAATGCAGACGTTTGAGATGGGCGGGGCATGTAGAACCTATGGGCGAATCAAGAAATGCATATAGAATGTTAGTTGGGAGGCCGGAGGGAGAAAGACCTTTAGGGAGGCCGAGACGTAGATGGGAAGATAATATTAAAATGGATTTGAGGGAGGTGGGATATGATGATAGAGAATGGATTAATTTTGCTGAGGATAGGGACCAATGGCGGGCTTATATGATTGCGGCAATGAACCTCCCGGTTCCTTAAAAGCGAGTAAGTAATAATAATAATAATAATAATAATAATAATAATAATAATAATAATAATAATAATAATATAATAATGGTAATGGTAATAATGTTAATGATGATAGCCTAATCCTCAAACTATCTTGGAATTGGGCCGTATGATCCGCTCCGGCTTCAGTAATCTAGAAGTCTCTCTAGAGAACACTCTTGAATTCTTCTGCCTTCTTTTGAGAACTGAGTGAGGAATTCTTTATCTGTTCATTCTCCCTAGATATTGGATCCAGTTAGTTTTGTATTTATTATTTTTTTATGAAAACGAATTCAATTTTTAATTCATTGTGAATGTATTCATTGCGTTTGTGATCCTACCTATAGGGGATTTAGAAATAGACTACTTACAAGCCTCAAATGCATCAGCAGGAAAGTATTTCTATTGACGACTTAAGCAGCGAAATCAAATGTATGACTTGGAATGTTCGAGATATTTGCAATAAAGAGCAACTCGATCATACTGTATATTGGAAGCAAATAATATAAAATTACAGCAATAACAGAAAGTAAAAGGAAAATTACATAGACTCTCGCTAATCCGGCCTTCAATAATCCAGCCCTCACATTATCCGGCCTCCTGCTAATGTAATTTTTTCATTTCTACTGTAATAGTTTTCTGGAAAATTTGCACCGGTATCCACATAACTTTCTAACATCCTGAAAAAAATGCTTGAAATAGGACAAACGGAGATTTTTAAAATAATTTTATTAGATTTGTATTACATAAAATAAGCTGTTATTATTGCCCGTGGATACCGAATATTAAATCGAAGAATTTAAAAATAATTGTTTTAATTTTATTCATTACTTTAACGTAAAATAAGCATATCGTATTTTTATTTTATTCCTTTAGAGTTTTAAATGTCTTAAAATTGTTTTTTTATAACGTGAAATAAACATCTAATTATTGTTTACGTTGTCTAGAATATTCATTTGAAACGGGAGTGTAGAAATATTTCTTAATCTTTTCAATTTACTTTGAAATAGGCTATCTTATTTTCTGTGTCCTCTGAACAGTTAATTAAAATTAATTGTAGAGTTTATTTCAAGCTTTCCAGGATTTCGTTTAACTTTAAATGAGAATTGTCCAATCTCCCTTCTCTAACACAGTTTAAATACAAAAATTAAAAAGTATATCATGTATAATTGTTCTTAAGAGTTCAAAAATTATTTTATTTATTTTATTTATTTAATCTGGCGGAGTTAAGGCTATCATGTCCTCTCTACCACACCACCAGAATAGAAATAGACATATACAAGAACAAATGCAGAGAGAAGAAGGAAATAAGAAAGATGTACATGGCAAGACTTCCCACTTCCCTATTCACAACAAGCCAGGTGAAGGGGTTGTTCAGAGCAACACAAGTTAATGTGCACTCCCTACTGATTTACAGCGTTGCACGGCCTCATAACTCATGCATTTTAAAATTCACGTTTTTCTGGAAAACTATTTAGCAAAACATAGCAAAACATTATGGGTGCTATTCATAGACATTTCGCTAGCCCCCGCTACGAGCGTACTAAACTAGCCCCGCTATCGACTGGTTACTTGTACGAGTTTCATATCATATCATATCGCTAACACTGGTTTGCGAATACGAAAAACGTTAGTTCGCTGATCATCCACCGGAAGCCCGCGCTAAGACTGTCTATGAATACGGCCCTATGTCTTTTTTGTTGCCTTTATTAAAGAAATCATACACCAGAATTAATGACATTACTTACGGTTCATACTGTATATAAAAATCTACACAGGGTGGAAGAGGACCAATGCACCGAAATTTAAGAGGTGATTCTACATGTTAAATGTAACAACATTTTATTGCACTTTTCCTTCGATGAAGTACCGTTAAGCAGGAAAAATAATATAGTCTTTGCCCAATGTTTGCAGCGCTCTATTGCGGTAATGGCCTGAGAGAAATGGCTGATTGCAATACAAGCTGATAGGTAAAAATAATCTGAACAGTTAATGTCTTGAATCTTTTTTTTTGCATATCAAACCGTTTAGCCATGAATTTAAATCGAATAAACGCGAAAATCTTTAGAATAAATCTTGCAACGCAGCGCATTATAGCTCGCCACCGGATGATTACGGCAAAGGAGGAGGGGAAGGTAAGAAGTGCAGGCCGCGCTTGGTATGTTATTGCATCAGCCGAGAAGTTACCAAATGCTTCATAGAAACATAACGATTTCCTCTAAAACGGTGAATGTTAGAGAAAAAACTTACTTAGATTTTTCACATCTCTCTCTTTCATTGTGGTGCAGAGATTACCATCCACACTTAAATATTTACAATGAAACACTAAAGAAATTCCGAATTTGTAGTGAAAAATATATTTATTTTCTTATCAATTATTTTAAATCACTCGCTTTCAAAGTAATAAAGAAAATCTATAGAATATTTATTTCGTTGATTTGCAAAATTTTTTTAGTCTTAATTTCAATATTCGGAACAATGGATATCGTCATGTTCAGTCTGAAAGTGCTACCGTACTGCAGTGAACTGTATGAATCCAACTCTGAACACGTAACAGAGCCAACACGGCGCTCTCAGCTGCCGCTCACTGCTTTACACAAAGTGATTTATAGTGATACCGGTTTGGCAACAGTGCAGCGAATTGTCGGAGCTCTTCTTTTTCTATCCGACCTATAACATGCACAGTACATTAACTGAAATATGAAAGCGTCGAGGCCACAAAGCAAAGAGTATAGACTACAAAACTACGACAAATAAAGTAATGCAAGCACAAGAAAACCAAAACGTAGGACATAGTGGTATAATGGACACGTACGGACGGTATCGGTCATAATATTTCACTTTCTATCCAAATTCTCACGAGATTAACAAATAGCTGTTCGCTTGACCAAATTGTCCTTGTCTCTTGTTGTTCAGAACGTCAACTTTCATTTCATGCTGTGGAAATACTTAACTGAGACTGAACTTCAACGGACTATTATTGTGATGTACCGAAGTACATACGATATTTCAATACAGGAATTATGCATTACCATATGATGAAGGATGGGTGGAGCGGAGAAAAATTATCTCCGGCACCGAGACCCGAACCCGAGCTTTCAGCTCTACGTGTTGACACTTTATCCACTAAGTCACACCGGATTCCAGTTTCGATGAAGGATTGAATCCTCTTAGTTTAAGTTTCACCTCTTAGCCTTTAGTGGTCAACCCTCATGCACTGTGTCACAGATGCGTGACAGTGGCACAATGTCCAACACACTATGTGCAGAGGTGAACTCATTACGAGTAACTAAGTGGCCACTAAAGAGAAACTAAGAGGTGGAACTTAAACTGAGAGGATTCAATACCACATCGGAACTGGAATCCGGTGTGGCTTAGTGGCTAAAGCGTCAGCACATAGATCTGAAAACCCGGGTTCGGGTCCCGGTGCCGGAGAGAATTTTTCTCCGCTCCACCTATCCTTCATTCAAAGGACTAGCCGTGGTGTAGGTGCTAGCTTTAATATTTGGGAAACATGGATATCTATTTTTGAGGCCAGTTATCCTGGTATACAGGGTGTAAACGATATAAACTGCCAAAATTGTACAGACTGTACATCTCTGTCGACTAAACGTGATGTGTAGTAAAATTATGTTTTTTTTTCTTGCATTTTTTTTAATTCCTAAAACATCATGTCCTTAGGATTGGTAGTAGTCTAATATTTACTGTTCGAGTAAATGTGAACGTCATTGTCAATGACCTGAATAACAACAACAATAATAATAATAATAATAATAATAATAATAATAATAATAATATATAACCAATCTTCGAAATATTGTGAATTCATTTTCATCATTTGCAATGGAAAGAAGTCCAACTACACCTGTAATCAATTCACCATTGCTTACTTCCTCATTTAGACCATGAAAATGATCTTTCGTCCAACACACGCTAACACCACCACAATATACAGGGTGTTTAAAAATACGGGGCATAATTTCAGGTATGTATTTCCCACATGTAGACAATCAAAATAGTTCATTACAACATGTGTCCGGAAATGCTTCATTTCCGAGTTATGGCCTTCACAACATTGAAATTCACCGGAACGTTTTTCTTTCCGCAGATCGTTGTCATTACAGAAGATGTTCAAAATGTCCACCTCCTGCATGAATATAGACCTCACATCGATGTCTCATTGACCTGCGAACACGATCCCAAACTCCAGGAGTATTGCGTATGTCCTCAGAACATGTCACAATTCGATTCCGAAAGGATTCCAAATCTGGCACCGGAGACGAATAAACCAGTGATTTTAAATGGCCCCACAAGTAGAAATCGAGAGGGTTCAGATCAGGTGAGCGTGGAGGCCAAGCAATTGGGCCACCTCTACCTATCCATCTATCAGGAAACCTTCGATCCAAGTACCGGCGAGCCGTACGACTGAAGTGTGCAGGAGCGCCATCATGCAAGAAGTGAATGTCTTGAATGCAGGATACAGGTTTTATTGTAACCGCAGTATACTGCTCAGTGTTTACATTAGAGGCATAATCTATCCTTTGCACGCCCCCTTTCTCATACAGTCTATACCGCGTGCGCAGTAAACCTTGCGATTCTCGTGGCAATTCCACGAAGTCTAGTTATCACATATGGGAAAAATAGTAACTGCAGTTATCGTGAAGCTCAAGAGAGGACGGAGTTCCTATACCCGTCATATATCATAGATTAAAGGGACGAAATGTACCAGTGACCAAAATTGGAGTTGGAAGGAGTACAGTTCTTACTTCTAAAACAGAATAAAAAATGTTAAGTGTCTTATAGCCCATGCGAAAATTGGTGTTTACAATTACCCCTCTCAAAGGGGTAAATGTAAACAGGTGGGGTATATGTAAACTAGCAATTAAAAGATGAAGAAAGTCAACCTTATTATTTTAAACTCATTTTCAGGGAAAAGAAATATCTAAAATTAACACAGTGTTTCTTTGTCATGCTTACCGTTACTGAGGGTTGTGTAATGTTGAAATATATTTGAAATCAGTGAAACATGTTACAATTACCCTGGTCTACCCTACAGACTATAAGGTAACTTCTTTTGTACATCCTTACGTTTTTAATTTCGGATTTTTTTTCGATACACCTTGGTGTTAAGAGATGCTCTCTCCTCATTCCTCAACGTATAATTTACCATGAAAGTAGATAATGTATCCGCCAGGAGAAAGTGTAACAATACAGTGTGAAACTGAAAATCGTCTTACATGTGAAACATTTTGATCAAAGAGTTCTAATGATACTTATACGGTGATTCGCGTCGCTGTGATGGATGCCCAATGCTTCTTCCATATTCAGTAATTTACTCCGCATATTGTTCTAGTTTTGCTCATCCATTTTCAGAATCTTCTCCTTTCCGCTTCTAATGATTTACATCCACTTTCAAACTGTTGTTTAAAAAGTTTATAAAATTGGATTACATTTACGTAAGCGCGCGTTATTTATGCAGACTATTCTCACCGCCTGCTATTAATGGGCTCTGTTACAGGAGCGCAACAAATCACAATAAAACGTGTTGTTTCAATTCAATATAAGGAATCAGTTTTAATTATCTGATTTTAATCTAGTTATGACTTATGACTCGGGAAAATAAATATGTTACAAAAAGTGTTACACGCCCAGTTTCACTGTCCATTCGCTCTGGAAACCTCGGGGGGAATTCAGAGACATTATTCCTTCTCTCAGACTCGACGTCAAGCATGTGATTACAGAACAAACGATCATAATTTCGAACGCTGACGACAGTAGAGAAGATTTATTTCGTTTCATAAAATTTTCATTATTTTTGTTCCTTGTGATGCATAATTGTGTATCGTATTAAGTAGTGGCACTTCTCCATTCTGATGGTGGGATTAAGGAGTATACTAATTCTCAATAGGCCTATCAGATGGTGGATAGTATGCACACAGAAAAGGGCGAAACTCTGGCTAGGATAATATATACATAGTGTTCTGCCAAATGGCAGATCTTTTACTGCAAACCCAGCATTCTCCAATCTTTCCTTTTTTCTGCCTTTCTCTTAGTCTCCGCATATGGTCCACATAAGTCATTCTCTGAATTCGCATCAATAGAGAGGATCAGAAATGGAAAATTATAAATTCCCCAGAGTACTTGAAACGATTCAGTTTAAGTGAACTGGGCTATTGCACACACTTTTCATATTTATCAATATACTTCATATTAATATGATTGGTGTTATCCAGTCAAGTAACAATGTTTTACTCTATTATCACCCGCACTTTTCACGTTCCCCATTGTTTCCATTAGTTTTCTCCGAAACCGTTAAGAACAGGACATATGTTTATATGAACTTTTTTGTTCAGAATCACTAATATTATCACCCCTCAAATCATGTAGAGTAGTGGCAAGAAAACCGGACCGAGTCCCCGAAATGAACCACTGCGCATGCCACGCCCGCATTCACAAGATAGCGAGTAATCTATTGAAATTGTTCTAGTTTCAACTGCTGACGTAGCCCATTTCGAAAGTCATTAGAAAATAAGCTGGTAAAATTCATGTTTTGGAAATAATAAGTTAATTAAGTAGTAAAATATCGCTGCAATCGAAAAGCATTGGGAATGAATTTGAATAAGGAACAAGAAAAGTTTCTTTCCCAGGCAGGATTCGAACCAAGAAAGTCTTAGGGCCGTACTCAAAGGCATACTTAGAGCGGGCTAAATACCTACTTCCGGTAGATGATCAACGAACTAACGTTTTTCGTATTCATAAACCAGTGTTAGCGATAGTACGCGTGCTAAGCAGAGTTTGGCCAGTAGGGTAGTTTAAAAGGTGGTCTATTTCTGCAACATGACTCGCTATGAAGTTTATAACCTGGCGTTTCTTCGTCGAATTCGTGAAATGAGACGGAGGAAAATATACCTCACAAGATTAATGTATTTAGAACGTCTCATGATGTTAATTTTATAAACTTACCTGATTCACTATGGAAAATGTGAGATTGATAGTGTTGCTGCGTCCTAATCTATATGAAAACGAAGATGATCGCAGTTACCGATTTCAATTGAGACACAATTTCTAACTACAATCCGTTATTACGCTAGATGTAGTGATACAAATTTAATATCGGAATATTTCCCTCTTATTAAGCATTTTTTAGCGTACTGTTTTCTCTGAGTTCTGTAATTGTCCTGATGTAATTAGGCCTACACATTATGTCGTGATTAAAATTTAATATCGGAAGGTTCTCCTCAATATTTATCTCTTATTAAGCATTTTTTTAGCCTACTGTTTTCTGTGAGTTTTACAATTGTTCTGATATAATTAGGCATGTACATTATTTTGTTGCCTGCGTCATCAATTTCGGGAGCAAGGCATCCTCCACCAGTTGATTTTAGTTATTTCTTCAACTAAAAGTAAATAAATATATACTGAATTAGAATAATTCATTCTTTGAAATGCAATATTTCATAATAGTTACGTCTAGGCCTAACCTAAAAATATTACGTATAATATTACATTTTGGACATTTTTTCTTGTGTAGTCTAATTACCCGCACGCTTCCATGTATATTGTGACAGCTGCAACGGGGTTCGAATACGCGTCCAACGGGGCGCGCGGCAGACGAGACGCTGGTACGGGAAGCATCTGCATGCTGAAGGGCAGAGGGGGTGTATTACGTCAACGCGACGAGGGGAGGTTGCGCGCGCAACTGCTACGTGCGGAGTGAAGAGGGGACGGACCCTCCCGACTCTTCCAGAAGTCCGTCGAAGTGGAGATATCCAGATAATTCGAGAGAGCTATCTCTGCACACCCGTAGAAATTTCTCGCAACTATGGTTTAGCTATAAAAGAAGAAACGCGAGTGAACTTGAGCAGTTTCAGTTTATTCAGCCATTCAGTGAGTAAGCCAGAGCAAGCAAGCCAGTCTTGTGTACCGGAGTTCGACTTGAGTGTGCGTCCGCAGCTGTGTCAGCATCCGAAGGCCGGAGTTCGAGTGCAGTGGACCGCAGTTGGAGGGACCTGAGTTCGAGTGCAGTGGACCGCAGTTGGAGGGACCTGAGTTCGAGTACAGTGGACTGTCTCTGAAGGTCTGTGGTTCGAGATACTGTGAACTCGAGTGACTAAGCTAGAAGAACTGTGAACTAAGAACTGACAGTTCTGATTTGTAAATAGTGCTTTGTAAATATTAGTTAAGATTAACAGTTCATTGTTGTTCGTAATAGTCCAAGTAAATTGTCATTGTCGTCTGTGGAGTGCACTAACGAACGCTGTGTTACTGTGTGGAGAACAAATCCTATTGTTGAGATAATAAAGTTACATTGTTGTTGAGTTGAAATAAATTTACAATATTTATTGCTTTTATTACAACAGACGAAAAACCAAATAGTTTATTGTAGTTTAATGTCGCCAATAACGTTCACAAATGAACAGAAACGATCCAAAATCGCTTGCGTCTGAGCATGACAACTGCCAGTCTGCACATGCACAGTAACATTTCCAGCATCGTGTAACATTTTCCTAAGGTAATACGCAGACTAATGTAGCCACTGAATAATCGGCGTCTATGAATCCCGTAAAAGTAACCTGGCTATAACCGGGGCTAGTTTAGCACGGTTGTAGCGTGGGCTAGCGTAATGTCTATGAATACGGCCCATAGTTACCAGTCTATCGTGCTGTCACTGTGAACAAGGCTCTGAAATCACCTACAAGGGTTGGTTCGGTTTTTTTTGCCACTACTGTACCTTTCTTCCTGACTCACCTGTATTCAGTAAAAAATTTTCAGTAGAAATTCCTTTACCTTCACAATAAAATTAAATGTTCAAGTTAAGTAAAAACATCCGAGTTGGATTTAATCTGTATGTAAAATGTCACTTCTTGTGCGCGCGAAAAAATATTTGGATACCATATTTTTCAACTTCGTCTAGAACGGTCGCTTTAACTGTACTGATGGTTATTTTAAAAATAAGCAAATGCTTAGAATCTTATTATAAATCTTAAATATTGTTTTTTGTAAATAGAAAAATAGTATTAAATACTATTACTACATTCTTGACGCGACAGTCCATGAAGAGCCAGCCAGAGCTAACTAGCCAGTTGCTTGACACACGTCCACATGCCTCAGCAGATTTGAAGGACCCTCCAGCTAGTACGGGTTTATTGTGTGGTTAGGACGATGGTCCCACAATCGTTGTATCTTTTTCGTATGTGGATTTCGCTATAACGTTGCCGACGAAGCTGAGTGGGCACCGATCCTAGACATTGGCCGAAATGTTGTGACTAAATTTCTCCCTTATGAGGACTCGAACAGCGTGAGTCCTAGGAGACTACGACGCAACGACACAGGACCCATTATTATATAGAAGAAGCTATTTGTGTAACTTTATTGCAAAATTAAGTTTGCACACCTACTTAATGATTTTACGATGAAAGAGTAATGGAACGGAGAAAAATTATCTCCTGTACCGGGATTTGAACCCGGGTTTTAGCTCTACGTGCTGATGCTTTATCCACTAAGCCACACCGGATACCCATCCCGGTGTCGGACAGACAGTTTAAGTTCAAACTCTTGGGTTCTCTCTAGTGGCCGCCCTCTGCACTACGTCATAGATGTCTATGAACGTAGGACTGAAGTCCACTCATGTGCTGAGGTGCACTCGTTATGAGTGACTAGTTGGCCGGGATCCGACGGAATAAGCGCCGTCTTAAATCACGAAGTGATTTACGCATAGAGTTTAAGTTCCAACTCTTGGGTTCCCTCTAGTGGCCGCCCTCTGCACTACATCATAGATCTGTCCGACACCGGGATAGGTATCCGGTGTGGCTTAGTGGATAAAGCATCAGCACGTAGAGCTGAAAACCCTGGGTCAAATCCCTGTGCCGGAGAGAATTTTTCTCCGTTCCATTACTCTTTCATCGTATGATGACGCAGAATATCTGCATGGAAATACCATATGTACTTCGGTACATTAAAATAATATTAATGATTTTAGTTTATATATAGTGCCAAGTGATAGAGATTATAAAACAAGATTTTCGTGTAGATTAGAGAAAGTCGAACGTTTGTGTTATAATTAGTTGGAAAATAAATAATTTCATTCCAGTATATCATTTGAATAATAATTTAGCCAAATGAAATACAATTTATTAGGAATATCGTTGGTGACATTACATTAATAGCAAGCGCGCCAAACATATAATGAGGAATTAGTGAATTTTTTGATATCGATATTTCGTTTGTAAAAGAATTGTAAACACTTCTCATACGCTTTGATTATCTGCACATAATAGAAGAAATGTAGGCTCCAATTTTATTTGAATAGAGAACGAAACGGAAGCTGGGTAAAGCTGTCTCTTTTCATTCTTTGATCTTTTGGATAACGTAATGTTTCATATTTCTTCGGATAGGCTATATTTTGTGTGTAAATAAACATTCTGATGGATTTAACCAACTGAAGGTATTTCGTTAAAAAAAAAGACCTATGTAACATGTATTCATGTGTGACAGTGGAAGCTGCAATTAGGTATATTTCAGTTATTTCAAACAGAATTCGGAACATGAAGCAATGTACTACATAATGAAGTACAGATTCTCGTTTCTTGTTTTGAATAATACATCAAAGTCTACGGGCTACTACGTACTAAAAATATTTGACATTGAGATACAAATTGCTTAACTATGTTTTTTTTTTGTATGTAAAGGGCGACCATTACATGTAATTAGATTGATGACAATAATTATCGTATTATAACTAAGTTTATATTCCGGTAATAAAACTGATTCTTATAAATTATTGACTGAGGAAATTTGTGACTCACTCAAACCTAGAAAATAAGGAGACCGCTTTTGAACATGTCTTTTTCTCATGGAATTTCTATTGCAGTCATAATATGTAGCCTTGTTATTTATGATCATTTATACAGGTTTGACTATATTCTCTAAATTAGAGCTCTAATTATACTTACGGTACTATGAAAGAGATGGTAACAAGAGATAAGAAAGCACCATAATTAGATACTACGACAGGATAAGGTTGTGAAATTTAGAGAGAGAGAGAGAGGGGGGGCGAGTGCGAAAGCAGGGAGAGGGTGAGGGAGAGGGAGAGAGAGAGATATTACTACATTACTTAAAAAGTGATTCCTTATGTCGAAAGACGAAAAATTCTTGTGTAACATCATTCCATGTCGCATCATGCCATACTAAGCCAATATCATAATTAATGATGAAACCTGTCCTTCCATTGACACGAGGTTACCTACGCTTCAACCATACCGTGTGGGTGTCTCTGAACTCTGCACAGCGGTCAGATGTAAACAAGTACAGGTTTCAGACATAGAGACAAAGTATACATCGGTGGAACATAAATGTTGCGCACTACCTGTTCCGAACATTTGGAGTGAAATATAACCAATGTAAAGTTGTACTCTTGGTAGTCCTCTTTGGAGTGTACAATTCAACTAGAGTCTACATATATTAGAATGACTTAATATAGGCCTATAAATTAATGACAATAACACTGCACTACAGGTTAGAAATCGACTCGCTCACTTACTACCTCACTGGACACGTAGCACCAAAGTTCAGTACTGTTGCTTTAACCAGACGGTACAGAAAACAATCTAACCCCATTTCCTCTGACGTCATGAACAATACTCGAGTCGCATATACGCTGCTATCGTGTTTACGGGGAAATTGTTTCATCTGTAATCATAATACATCGTACCATAATTATTATACTACCTATATCGTAACGTACTATACAATACCATGGCATACTGTAGCATTGACATTATTAAGTGAAAATAAAACTCAGTTCTTTGTTGGAATTAAACAGTTCAGTACAAAACGATGTTTCTGTTATTAAGTTACTAGGATTTTATTTAGATTAAAAACATACATGGAGAAACCATATTTGTAAAATATGTCTCTAATTGTCTAGAACAATTTTTGTGTTCCGAAAATTAAGATCATTTGCCTTATTAGAAATCTTTAAGAATGTATATTTTCCTTTATTCCAAACATATATCCGTTGCGTAGTATACATCAGAATGAATCGTAAGTTATGTAATTAATTTCAGGGGGTTAATCTTTGAGATATTTTAAACAGAAAAGTTAAATATAGAATAATGTTACTCATTTTTTCTTATATTTCAAGCAATAAATGAATGAATTAATTAATGAATCAAGGAATTAATAAAAATGAATAATGGAATAGATAAATAGATAAGAAATAAATTGATAGGTAAGTAGGTAGATAGGTAGATATAGGAGTTAAGTAGATAGGTAGATTGGTAGATAGGTTGTTAGATGGGTATGTAGATAGGGAGGTAGGCAAGTAAGTACGTAGGTAGGTAGATAGATAGATGGATGGATGGATGGATAAAATATGTAAACGAATGAATGAATGCATGAATAAATGAATTAACAAATGAGTAGCTGTGTAGATAAATAATTAAATAAGTGAGTAATTGAGTAATTAAAAATTGGGTAAATAAGTAAATTAATAGTTGAATAAATAAATATATAGTTAGGGCAGTAAATATATAAGTAGGTCTACATAAATAACTTAAAAATAAATTAATAAGCTCATATGTAAGTAACTCAGTAAATAATAATTAAACAAGTAGTACTCTGTTATGTAGTCTATATATGAAGTGATGATATGACACATTACTTTAATCCTAAAACGTGAACAGATTTATAAGAACCCAATATTTTTAGTTGTTGTTTATTTACAGTATGAAATAAACAAATTCAATGACAACAAATGGGAAAGCCATTTGTATCACTTCAATCAAATGTAGCAATCTAACATGCAATCTGAATGGAACGGCAGTAAAATAAATGTAAAATAAATAATAGCAGTAATTTATTTTATCTTCCATAACGATGTATTGAATGCAGTATTGAGAAACTCTTCTAATGTCGCTTCGGTTCACTGCTGATTGGATTCTAAGAAAATGATTTAACCGCAGACAGGAAGTTACATTTGAATGAGAGATCTTTGCCTCTGAACGAAATAGTGAACGGAGCCGGAGAGTATTCAGTTTCATAGATGTTACACGGGCTGCGGTTAAGTGTCCGCGTGTTGGTTCCACACTAACCTATATTTTATTTCTGATGCTCCGCACGGAACGTCTCGCTCTATTTGCAGCGAAGAAGACAAGGAAACGAGAAATGAGGTGGAACAGCAGACTTCCCAATAGAAATGTAAGTTTCCAGTAGATTACTTGTATTACTCCGCGTAATTTATTGGATGTAGAATAATCATCATCTACAGAGACATCATTTTATTTTTACTTCAATTTTTATTGTACTTGAGTTTTTGAATGTACTTCACTCCCACCCCCTCTACTAGTAAACTTACAACCGTTCTCCACACAGAACCCAGACCGCGTATTCAGTACTGTGTTAGTGAGTATAGTACGTTCCAGAAATATGTTCGCGTTTTCCAGTGACGAAAGAGCTTTCAATATTGAATCATATTTTCGCACAGGTACTGTTGTCCGTTTGCTTACGTCGCATCCCGGTTTCCCCCACCTGCTTCTGTTCGTCCTTCTGTAAAGTCTAGTAGCTGGGCTGTCTTAGCTATTTTCTGAAAACATTAATTTCCGTTAGGAATTGGACGTCTACGTAATATTATACAACTGTTTAAAATACTTAAATAAAAGGGCCTCGTTAAGTAATTAACTGTTACGTGATTTCCCCCCTTTTCTACGACCCTGCGACAAAACCACTTGAACGGACAGTAGATAGCATTTCCGAGTATTTTATCTTTTCTGATCGGGCAGAAGTGAAGATTAAATTTACAGTACGTAAGGTACTCTTTTATAGAGTAGGTATAGAATTATTTCAACATGAGTTACTTGTACGAAGGACGAAACTGGTAATTGGAATTAGGTACAATAGTCTATAGTGCGATAATATGAACAAAAGAACTGAAGCCTGTATCGAAATGAACGGCCACCATTTTCAAAAATGTGTTTAAATATCCATGTTATGAATATTTTACAATTTAACTTCATTCTCTATATTGTACGCTAATGTGCTGTAACAGTACAATATACACTGCATAATGAATAAGTCCGAATGAATAGCTCAATTTATGAGTAAAAACACTAAGTGTTAATGCAGTACTGTATTTTGATTAAACAAAAACCTAATGAAAATTATCAAACTCAAAATTGCGACATTTCCTAGTTTATATAATTGGATGAATTACTTTTCTTCCCTCCTATACCTAGTAAAGTGATTTGTATTTTACGCCAGAATCATCGAACTCCAGTCTTGGAAGGGGGAGCAAGCTGTGTTTCCGGTTCTAGACCTTTAATCCAAAGATATAGCCAGGTTAATATTAAAAATGGTAGTAAAAATAAAATGATATCCCTTTATAACTCCGAAGTGTATAGGCATTTTATGCTGATTCCAGATACTTTGAGATTAAAATGTGTTAATATCTGTTTCGAGGTTAATTAGAAAAGTACACTTTCACCGTTTGTGACACGGAAAGAATTTCTTTTTATTTTTTGCATGTCATTTGCCTTTCTTATTTTCTTTAATCTAGTGTATGTATTGTTCATACTCAATATCTACTAGTGACATAGACGGAGAGAGAACTGTTTCCTTGGGGGGTTAAAGCAAAACAATATTTTTTATTTTATTGGGTTATTTTACGACGCTGTATCAACATCTAGGTTATTTAGCGTCTGAATGAAATGAAGGTGATAATGCCGGTGAAATGAGTCCGGGGTCCAGCACCGAAAGTTATCTAGCATTTGCTCGTATTGGGTTGAGGGAAAAACCTGAAAAAAACTTCAACCAGGTAATTTGTCCCGACCGGGATTCGAACCCGGGCCACCTTGTTTCGCGGCCAGACGCGCTGACCGTTACTCCACAGGTGTGGACGCAAAACCATAGAATCCCCATATAACTTGGTTATGGGGACATAATTTACCTCCTCTCCTCGTTATAGCTTCGCCGTGATACATTATATCGGAATGTGATCATGTAATAAAGGTATTTTCGTGGGGCATGTTTCTTACATCCATATCCGCGATGTTTCGGACCGAATTGTATAGGGCTTGAACTGTAGTTTACTACAAATTATAATAGGGCATAACTTAAAACAATCTTCCTCTTTTTCTCTTCCGTACAAAAACACATGCATATATCAATAAAACATTTTTATATGAAGCTTACTTTCCTGAAGATATCATATGAAATGTAAACTCTAATTATTTTATTTTATTTCGTCTTTATGTTTACACATTATACCGGGATCACTTTTATTTTTTCTGTATTTATGTGCAGTAAGTTGTTTATATTTCTCCATGTAGCGGCCTGAACACCTGCAGACTTCAGACTTCTATCACACGAGTACAGGCTGTTCAGAAAGAGGCATTACAGTGCTTCCATTCCTCAAATGAGGTATAGAAATCCTTATAGGCCTACATTTAGAAATTTAAAATAAATATCATAGTCCAGATACATGACCTGAAGACATTATTTCATCAATTTAAGTACAGAAACTTAATCATAAAAAAAGCGAAGAAGATTTTTTTGATTCAATATTTTCTAATGCCAATAGACAAGTTTGGGGGGCAGTGTCCCCCATGTCCCCCATAACTCCGCCTATGACTAGTGAATACATTCATCTAGTATCAATGCAATAAAGTATAAAGCTTTTTACTGCATTAACGAGTGAGATTATGATATCGGTTCTATATTGCAGCACCAATTCTAGGAACATAAAGAAACTACAAAGAAGAGAGTTTTGAACACAGACGTGAAAATGAGAGAGATTTCGTCTGTGATAGCTGTAATCCCACTCCAGCAGCCCTAAATTGGCGTCTTTCTTAAATATCTGAAAATAATGCTGAAACTATAAAGAAAGTCTGTTGAATGGAAATGGAAATGCGCCATTATAATAACCAGACAGCGAATTTTCAGTCCCTACCAGAGTGCTGCAGAACAGCGCTTACAACCGGTTTATATTCGATCGGTTGCAGATCAACCGGGGGGGGGGGGGTTGGACATTTGTTCGAATATCCGGCCTCGAAGCGGTTGCTTCTGCCTAGACAGAACTACAGATATAGAGGACAGTATACCTAGCGCATTTCACCATACAGGAACTCTGATGACATTTTGTAACTACACAAATGCAGTAATTGAAGGAAATTTACTTTTCCTAATTAAAAAAAGGATTAGCTTGAAATTCTTAGGAAAATATTTGGGGCTAAGAGGGATGAAGTTACAGGAGAATGGAGAAAGTTACACAACGCAGAACTGCACGCATTGTATTCTTCACGTGACATAATCAGGAACATTAAATCCAGACGTTTGAGATGGACAGGGCATGTAGCACGTATGGGCGAATCCAGAAATGCATATAGTGTGTTAGTTGGGAGGCCGGAGGGGAAAAGACCTTTGAGGAGGCCGAGACGTATATGGGAAGATAATATTAAAATGCTTTTGAGGGAAATGGGATATGATGATAGAGACTGGATTAATCTTGCATAGGATAATGACCAATGGCGGGCTTATGTGAGGGCAGCATTAAACCCGCGAGTTCCTTAAAAGCCATAAGTAAATAATTTAGCTTGAAATAGGATTATAATTTATTGAACACTTTGGTACATTTATTTTCATAACTAATATATATAAGTGAACTAATTGACACCGGTAACAACGAAGGAAATAAGGGTAATGCATAGATGAAATCTGACATGTAAACAAATACAAGAATAAAATAAATTACAATTACTTACAAAATAGAAGATCAAATATGTACACACTTACTATTGTAACGTTCATACTTTAAACTCAAAATACATAGATTACCTCTGAAAGAGTAGTTGTTAATATAGTCAATGTCTTTTAATTATTCTAAATGGGTGTATTATTATTTCTCTAATAAATCGTTTTTAGAGAGATAACAAGTTATTAACAAAAATAAAAACACTCTCAAGTTTAATGATGGTAGTTTCATGATGCGTGCTTCAATCAATGAGAGAGGAGGAAATATCATTTGAAAGGTACACGATGATAATCGCGTCCTTGCAACGATTCTCGGAACTCCTGGATGGCTCAATATTATCTGTCTTTCATGATCCAGAGCCGTCCAACCGAGTGAGACGCGTACATTCGTTAAAGCGAACATTGGACTACTCTGCGAGACGGAAAAGTTTCGCATACTGTCTATAGCGCCAGGCGTTCAGTAGCAATCTGTCTTTTCTATCTTTCGTAACCGGTTATTCAGGACTCTAGTCCCTACACAATAATAAGACTCCATATTCCTTGGAGTACAGAGGGAGCCTCGCAATTTGTTCAATTAGCTCCTTGCAACTGACGTATACCTAACGTATTAAACATTTTTGTTTGAAATATCTGAAAGAATAACTCCCTGAAATTAATGGCATTACTTACGCCTTACGGCCACTCTGTATATTCCTAGGAAAGAGATGGAAGCTGATAGACAACTCCAGAAGTGGAAACGTAGTGAGTCTCTAAATCAATATGGTGTATTAGAATGTCATCATGGTTAACTTGACAAATCTTTATTCAATAATGTCCCTATTTTACTTGCCATATAGATATGTATAATGAGAAAGTACATATGTTTGTGTAATCCAATTGCCCTTATTTATCTTGGACGGTTTTATGTTACAAACGTTTTAGTTTACTTGCGCTATATTTCTATCCTTGGCTATATGTGGATTCGTTTGCTAGTCCTATATAGGGCATATGAACCTAAATGCAGGAACCGTTTAAACCAGTCAGCCAAGGGAGAGCTTTGTATAAAGGAATGGGAAATGTTACTGCCACTAAACCACTTTTATGTTTGGTAGTAAGTCTTGGGTCAGTTAGTCTTCATAAAGGTGAAGGATTGGCGGTAAGACATGGGAATACGAGTAAAATAATTTAAAAGCGGCGAGACGGGGGAAATGGAAAAAATGACGCTTCCTTGGACAGAGAAAAATAAAGATAAATGGAAGAAGTATTAAAATGAACTCCAGAAGAAGGGAGCTAACTCCAGCGAATGGAAAAACAACGGCACGAGGCTTGAAAGGTCAAGACATCTATCCATAAAGAGAGACGGATAGTAGAGAGGAAGAAATAAGAATATAAAGAAAAATTAACAAAAACAGTAAGAGAGCAAAATAAAGAGGAAGGGTGGAAAAAGAATCAAGAAATGCAAAATAAATATAAATGTGAGAGGATATAGAAAAATATAGAAGGAAAGACTGAGGGCGAACAAGGAAAGTAACAGAGGAAAATGAATGACAACACCGAAGAGAAATAGAAAAGAGTGCAAGGGAAAAATAAGGAATACAGAGTGTAAACAATATAAACTGCCAAAATTATATAGAAGTACGTACATTTCTACTGAAAATAATGTCTAGAAAAATTTAATTATTTCTTATAAATTTATTTTTAACTAGCCGTACCCGTGCGCTCAGCTGCACCCGTTAGAAATAAATATAAAGTAATTACATAATTAAAATAGGACATTTGATCCAGGGAACATTAGAAGGATAAATCGTTTAATATGTTACTTAATTTAAATTGTATTTAAAAATTTAAATGCGATCATTTTGATCCAGAGACCACTTATTTGGTGCAATGACAATTCCTTTAACATGTTTCTTAATTGTTATTACATGCAACCATAGCTTCATGAAGACTGACATATCTTTTATTTTTAATGTGTATGGTTTATAATATTTGCTATATGTTTCCACTGAATTATGGTAATAACTTAATTTTAACCCTTGTTTTCTACGTCTTCAGTAAATGGCGCTTGGCCCGCTATGGTTCTGAACCCTTCAAATAACTTAAATAGTGATACAGCATATATAGTGATATGTAATTATATTTCTTTCTTTCGAAAATGTAAGAATTCACTATCTCTTAAATGTACCATTGACATGGAATGAATAAAATGTGTTTTTTCTTCCTACTCAAAAATTTTATATTTTGCACATAGGAGTTACTGTAGGAACAACAACGCTATAATCTGAGGCGGTGGTGAAAATGTATTGCACTGTTATTTTAAAAGTCTTGTATATCCTTAGATATCAGTCCTATCAAAATTTTGCATAGAATAAAACTTATCGGAAATTATTTTAAAGAAGCTTTTGTTATGTAATATTTTTCACAAATAGCAATAATAAGCGAGATATTTCGATTTATTTAATTCAGGCCCCCTTATGACCCCCCTTTTAAATAACGTATTTTGAATGCCATATAGCCTAAAATCTAAGTTACAACGAACTTAACTTATATTCCAATTTTCATCGAAATCCGTTCAGCCATTATCGCGTGAAAAGGTAACAAACATCCAGACAGACAGACAGACAGACAGACAGACAGACATAAACAAAAATTTCAAAAATGCGATTTTCGGTTTCGGGATCGTTAATTATACATGTTAACACCAATTATTTTTGGAAAATTGAAAATTACCAGAAAAATTTTGGTTACAGATTTATTATTAGTATAGATTTGTGAAATACCATGTTTTTAAGATTGATAGTAACCTAATTATTTTTTTACATTTCGACTGAATGTAAATGCTATTACCAATGACCTTGCGCCTAACACATACCAATACAAGTAACAAGTGATTGCTTCAGCGTTCGTATTGGGTAGTAGAATGACCAGACGTCCTCTTTTGTCCGGACATGTCCTCCTTTTTAGGCCTTTGTCCGGGGTCTGGACGAATTTAAAAAAAAATCAAGAACTGTCCTCCTTTTCGTAAATTGTATGATATTTTGAAATTATCTGCTTTGACGCCTTTTCAAGTAATTTTCCTGTAGGTGGCAGCAGCATCGACGAAATACACTCTTTGGCAACGATCATAACTCATTTTGCTCCTCCTTGTTATGCTCGTTGCTCAGAGGTAGCTAGTAAATCGAGGTGCGAATGTAAATCTAAATAGATATTTTCTGTTCTCTTTAATAATTTTATTATAGTTTCCTTGACATTCATATATAGCTAACTGTAAAATCATTATTATTAAGTTTTTCATAATTATTTTGTAATAAAATAGATATTAACATACTTTTAAATATAATATAAGTCTAAATCTGTACTGTAAATATTTTGTAATAAAATAGATATTGACGTAATTTAAAGTATAATATAGGCCTAAGCCTAAATCTAAGTATATATTTTCTATCCTCTTTTTTCGAACAATGTCCTCGTTTTTTAAGCTTTGTATCCTCTTTTTTTTATCGATGTCAATCTGGTCACCCTAGTATTGGGCAAAGTAAAATTGACTGTCTATAATGGTTACATAGATTAAGTTATAATAATGACATAGGCTGAAAATATGTTATGCAAGGTGTTATACAATGCCTAACAAAAAGCTACATATATAATATTTTATTGAATACCTATCTCTACTAGACATTTTTAGCGGCAAATACTTATCGACTGCTAGAGCATAGGCTTCTTATGTTGGAGGCCTGTTTCAAATCTCGGCAATTCCACGTGGAAATTGTGGTGGACAAAAGCAGTGCCAGTAACAAGTTTTCGTGTAATGTTCTTCGTTTTCACTGACAGAAATTTAGAATTTCTCATCGTCATCGTCATCGTTAGAGACGAGAATTTCATGCACTATAAAATCCCAAAGTATGCATGCATTCATGCACTATCGAACTATGAAACATGCACGATCAATTGAAAAAATACATTAAAATATGCACTTTCATTTTTGTTCCAAATTTCTTATTTCACTTCATTTTTCTTCTTCCACACTTAACACGTTTCTAAATTGGTTTCTGTGAGGTTCCTGCTCTTGTCAGTCAACATGCTTTTGTAGGCAGAGAATGACCTCTCTACATCGCAAGAAGTTATGGGTGCAAATTTGAATTAATTTCTTTTCTCTTTATTTTTTTTTCTTTTCCTTCTTCAATCCTGATTTCTGAAGCTAAAATATGGGACAAAAAGGTCGAAAAACTGAAATGTCCACTCAAAACCATTAAAACACGCATTTAAACTGAATATAATGTATATTATCTCGGGAGGAAATTAAACACAGAATAAATAAAGGATATGCCTGTTATTATTCGGTTGAGAAGCTTTTATCATCAAGTCTGCTGTCAAAAAATCTGAAACTTAGAATTTATAAAACAGTTATATTACTGGTTGTTCTATATGGTTGTGAAATTTGGACTCTCACTTTGAGAGACGAACATAGGTTAAGGGTGTTTGAGAATAAGGTGCTTAGGAAAATATTTGGGGCTAAGAGGGATGAAGTTAAAGGAGAATGGAGAAAGTTACACAACGTAGAACTGCACGCATTGTATTCTTCACCTGACATAATTAGAAACATTAAATCCAGACGTTTGAGATGGGCAGGGCATGTAGCACGTATGAGCGAATCCAAAAAATGCACATAGAGTGTTAGTTGGGAGGACGGAGGAAAAAGACTTTTGGGGAGGCCGAGACGTAGATGGGAACCTCCGGGTTCCTTAGAAGCCAGTAAGTAAGTAAGTATGTCTATTATATGCATGGCTAAGCTAGAAATTGCTTAAATATGCATTATACATGTTTTATCCCCCAAAAGGCTAAAACATGCAAATATGCACGGAAAAAGGAGGCCTACACATATTTGGAACCGAAAAGTAATGAAATGGATAAGTACTAAGTTTGAGCTATGTCCTATATTCCTATAAAAACATGTATTTGCATGAAATTCTCGTCTCTAGTCATCGTCATCGTCATCGTCATCATCATCTGTCTTGTGCCAGAATCCACATGTAATGGTGCACCACAGGTAATGTATAAGACAAAGTGACCTACAGTTTCGACAGGTAATAAAATATTAATGAAGTAGAACGATTGTGCTAAAATGCGAGGGAATTTTATATATTGCATTAAAGAAAGGATGGAAAGAGTAGCGTGAATTTTTCTGGGAAGTTGATTTTCATGTTCATTATTTTAGAGCTGCGACTATCGTAGAATAAAGAGCATGATTGGTTTCAGACTACATAAGAAACGCAGTTTTGTGGTAACAGCGAATAATTTCATCATCCTTATGCAACCATGCACGTAAACCAGTGGGGATATCCGTGCATATATAGACATTTCCCTCCCTCCTTATTGCTGAGACTTCAACAAGTTAATTAGTGTTGAAATGTAAAAGTTTTGAGAAAGTTATCTAGTTCTGTAAAAGCGATCTAAGGATAAATGGTAAATTTATTAGTTAATGCATATTTTGAGGGATGAAATTAATAACATTTCATCATTTTATTTTATTTTCTTCCAACATATAAAATTGACGATCAGTTTCAAAGAATTACAGAACAATAAGCAAAACGGCAAATTGTATATGGGTATTGTTTTAAAATACTTAAATTCACCTTAATATTTTACACTATGATATGCATGAAATTAATTCATTCATTTATACTATTCTGTCCAAGGGCAGGTCTTTCACTGTAAACCCAGCATTCTCCAGTCTTTTCTATTTTCTGTCTTCCTCTTTGTCTCATATGATCCATATATCTTAATGTCGTCTATCATCTGATATCTTCTTCTCCTCCGAGCTCTTCTCCCGTTCACCATTCCTTCCAATGCATCCTTCAGAAGGCAGTTTATTCTCAACCAGTGGCCCAGCCATTTCCTTTTACTCTTTCTGATCAGTTTCAGCATCATTATTTCTTCATCCACTCTTTCCAATACAGTTCCTTTCTTATTCTGTCTGTCCGATTCACACGCTCCATCATGCATGAAATTGAAGACGAAAAAACTGTGAAATATGAAATGGAGGACTATTTATTATAGTAGAAACAAAAGAAACACCGTTGAAGTTTTGTACAATTTTATTATATTATGTATTTTAACGTGAATATAAAAATAAGGTTAAAATGGAAAAAAAAAAAAAAACATACTAGGCCGTAAACAGAATATGTAGAGTAAAAAAGTGAAGTTTATAGGAAGGATGCAATTTAAAAACTAGGAATACTAAATGTGAATATTAGAAGCCAATTAAAATTATTTTCCATAAAGGTAAACAATAGAAGGCAGCAAAAAGAAAATGGATACGCGCAAACAAATCATTCCACAGAATACATTCTGTTACAAAGCTATGGCATTCAGGAGTAGGAGCAGACATGGAAGAAAATAAATTCAGTTTTGAAGTTGAATTTACTAACGATTGGTTTTAAAGAGCCGCAATATTTTGACCGTGCAAAGGCAGCATAATCACGTCCTTTGTGGACTGGAATGAATGGTTGGGCGAGAAATAAACGTTTCTTACGGTACAATGAATAGAGGATATTTTAGACACTGAATTAATTTCTAAAATATTTCAGGTAATATGTTATTAACACAAAGTTTTCAAGTTATTTGATTTAGCTTATGCTCACTTCTTTAACATTATATGCAAACCAATTTAATAAATTGGAATCCCTCCTAGGAAAGGGAAATTTCTCCTTTGCCAGTGTGGTATCCATTGCTATTTTAGATGGAGTGCCACCATACTTGTGTTGTTCCATTGTTAGTTGAAAATACTAAAAAAAAAATGAACCGAAGGTAATACACATACATACATACATACATACATACACATACATACATATATACATATATACATATATACATACATACATACTGTACACACATACACACATACATACATACATACATACATACATACATACATAAATACATACATACATACATACATACATACATACATACTAGAGATGAATAAAACTAACTGCCGCTCCCGCTCGCTGTGTTCGCTGCGTTTGGTCGGTGTGGAAAGATTTCGTAACTTGAATAACATACATCGTTGAATTAAATAACATAAATGTTTAAATGAGACAAAAAGAACAAAACAGAACAGTATCTTAGTTATCAAAATGTTCTGGTTCTATTATACGATATTACCTATTGTTACATAAAAAAATAATTCTCAAATAAGTTTGTATTTCTAAGAAATATAAAACATGACAATATCTTTTTAGTTGAGAATGCACACTTGATCTTAAACATATGAAAAAGAAAATTCCTAGCCTTTTAATAAGCGCCTAGCAATTAAATAAAGACTGGGGAACGGATTATTATACACTGAAAGGTAGAGATTATGTTTCAGATAAGCTACTTGATTGTTTATACATATATAGGCCCTAACAGTTGCCAAAGTAGATAAAAGTTGAGTCAGGTATAAACAGCTGCTGACTTCGGGACTTCGGGAGATGATCAATATCGAGTCTCGGAAGACTCACAACCAGTCTTTACGTCAAGGACGCGACGTAATACAACATCATCGTGCGGGTTTTCGGCTTTGGGGATGGTGTTAGTCTCATTTTCTCGATCGTTGTTCATCTCGCATACATACATACATACATACATACATACATACATACATACATACCACACTATACAGGGATGCACGCATACATAAAACTTTTACAGGCATAATGAATTTACGAACAAGCATACATGGGTTCGAATTAAGCCTACGATATTATATGGATGTTCTTCCTTGGGCACGCAGGCGCTTCCATTTTACTTGCCCAGCATGCCTCCAATGTGACTGCAGCCTAAGGTTGTGAAAGGTTCGGATCTGGACATAGATTTAAATATTGATAGTAAATGGAAAACTAAGCGACAGTTTACTATAGATTTCATGTGTATATTGTTACGCTGTCTAGTATTTCTGTCTCCCTGATTGAATGTTTTGTGGTAAGTAAAAGGTAGGCCTATTACATAATTCTCATTCGTAACGAGGCAGACAGCAGTCATAAAGATATGGTAAGCTCTGATATGATGTTAAAAAGTAGTGTGTTATGATTCAACATATGTAAAGGAGAAAGTTGACAGTTTCTTGCTCTGAAGGACTTATTTTGCAGACAATAAAAATTTAAAGACATACGATAGAGAAAGAGATGGGAATGGTGTTTCATTTATTTTAAATCTCAAAGTACATGATGTAATTAACAGGTTCTGAAGGGCAGCCACAAGAGGGATCCCGCGTGGGACGTGCAATGTATGTTCTTTGCGTAGATGTATTAGCTTGGCGTTGTACTGGTTCCGTATCTCTCTTATCTCTACCCCCCTTAAGGGGAGCGGCACGATCTGGAGACTGCCCTCGCACGTAGAGCGCTTAAGTGGGCCCAAAATGGAATGACGTACATGCTCTAAGAACCCCCGTGCTACAGATTCCACTGCATACCTCCTCCAAACTCCCCAACAGCCTACAGAATTCTTTACACCTTTCCGCGAAGGCTTCACCGCAATCCCACGAGCTTATCATGAGCCCAGGCGAGATTCTACGGTAAATATACTGTCACCAGCAACTAATGACCACACACCACGGGGTCCAAGTTCGGTGGCGGCCTGCAGCCGACTGTACATCAGAGAAAACCCGAAATATGGGAAAGAACAGAGATGATGGTGAAAGAGGGGAAGTGTAATAATGATGGCGAAATGAGTCCGAGGTCCAACGCCGAAAGTTACCCAGCAATTCTGCTTCAGTTATCGATAGTTTAACGAAACAACCTCAAACAGAAAACTTATTCCAACCAGGATTTGAACCCGGATCCACTCGTTTCACGTTCAGGCATGCTAACCGTTATTCTTTAGCGGTGGACATTGGTCCCGTATCACAGACTCCTAGCGTACGTCGGGCTAGTGGTAGATTAATAAAAAAGTCTAGTCTAGTCCAGGCTATATAGAGAGGAAAAAATATGTAAAGAAGGTTTCAGATATTTTGCGTCAGAAGACAAAAGGAAGTAAGCGCCCGGGTTCGATCCCCGGTCGGGACGAGTTGCCTGGGTGAGGTTTTTTTCGGGGTTTTTCCCTCACTTCTATGGATGAATATCGTGTAACTTTATCAGGCGATTGGAACCCCACTCATCTTCGCCACTTCCTTTCCTCCCCTATCATCCTTTCATTCATCATCCCGTTACTTCTTCTGGTTTTCAGATCGTTCTACAGACAGCCCTCCTTAGCTGCTGGCTCTCTCGACCGACCTCCGTGGATTGTATTCATGCGATGATGGATAGCTTCTACAACGGAACCCGGAGCAGACCTTCTCGGGGGAGGACTTCCGCCTCGGACCGTTAAGGGAACCTTGGTGGGGGGATTGTCGAAGCAGGAGTGGTACATGGACTCTGTTGGCTGTAAGGGGATCAAGTGGTTAGGTCGGTGCGTGTACAGGATCGGTGGACACGCAACTCATCCCATATCAGGGGGTGTACAATAGACCTCAGGTCGTAGTGCGTGGGATGTTCCCTCCCTCCTCCTAAGAAGAAAAAAAAGCGCCAAAACACGTATTTTCAGGTTATGGTTGATTTATTTATGCTTATTTTGATAGTGGTAATCCCGAATTCCAGGGATGAGTAGTTGCGTATATATTTTGATATTGAAAGAAAGTACCTACTGTAAGTCATAAAGCTGTATGCGAAGTGGAACATTCATCTCCCTATATCATAAAATGGAGATTTTGAACTTAATTCTTTCTGGCTTTTGAGTAAGATGTGTTGTAAGAACAACGCCCACCTTGGACTGTAGTATATAAAAAATATAATAGGGCAGAAAAACTCCGGATATTTTCAGACCAACGCTCATATCTGATTATATGAGCGTAGAGAATAGTTGTAGAAAAAAATTAGATTATTTTCATATTGTTAGACCAAGGCTTACCTCGGGTTTCAATGACGGCTTCCTGGCCGAAGGTTTTGCGAAGCGCGGGTGTCAAATCTTCTGCATTTTATGGTACTCTAGTTAATTATTTTTGTTGGTTAAATTATAGTTACGGCACATTTGAATCTCATGAAAAAAATGGTGCTCAAGCTCACGATTAACATAAAAGTAATTAGTACAGTAAGCCTAACTCTTTATTTCCGCAATATGCTGCACTAACGCATGTGACGTATAAAAATATTTACTGAAATGTAATGTTGCATCAAATCAGCTGCCTCCTCATCAATACCATGTTTTCAACCTGAACAAAAACACACACAAATCACAAATAATAACTAGGGACTGGATTTTTATGTACTATCAAGGTGTGAAATATGTACATATTTATGTAAGAAAAATAAGCTGAATATGTACCAAAATATGTAAAATCATGAAAAAAATTTAATATCAATATCTGGCAGGTATAGAATAGATAAGACTGTCCAGTTGTGGTTTCGTAGAGTACCCGGATTTTTTACCGCACACATTACTATTTTTCTATCTGTAGTGAAAGATTCGTCCATCGCAATCCATGATTTTATTTTTGTCGTTAGAGTTGAAGAGACAGGGGCCATTTTAGTTAGTTAACAGCAGTAGATAAACTCACTTGCACTTTATACTGTAAGTACTAAAACTAGAGAACTGAGTGAAATGAATGACACAACAGTACTGCAAGCATTGTTTCGCTTTACTGGATTAGGAGAAAATAAGAAAAGATGTGGAACACATGCATTTTAGCTGCTCTCTGTAAGAAACAAGTACCTACTAAAACCCCAGACTCTAGGTATTTACAAACCGTTGTTTGAAAAGTGACATTTCTGTCTCATTCAGAAGGGTAGGATTATTCCAACCGAGAACCATATTTTCTAATTGCTCTGAAAATCCCATTTCCGTATAGGTCTACTAAATTTAAAGTAAAGAGATCAAGCAATAATCTGAAAAGCCATTTATTTTAATCTTTCAACATCTTTCCAATTTGTTCCTTTACTCCAGCTTCTTTTCAAAAGTTGGCTACTTTATTGCGGCTCATGTCAGACTTGACACGGGTTTTCCGAGTGTGGGTAAGGTTGCAAATTGCATGGGAATGGATTGTTAAGACGTGTGCAGAACAATTATAGTTCGAGACAAATAATGTCTCCTCGTCCCACTCCACCGCATGAAGGCAACGCTACTTTCTGAGTGATTTTTACAATACAAAGTAGTTGTATGAGAAAGGTTACCTTTTGTTCACTCATGTTTACAGTGGGCGGTATGGGGTGAGTGCCTCTATTACTTCCTGGAATTAAGGACGTTATGTTTCGTCCCGAAATATATCCTTTCTTGGGTAGGTAAAAATACTTCTTAAATCTGTGTATTTTAAATTGTAGACTTCCCCAGCAGAATTTTTTTCCCCTTTTAGAAATGTAAAAATGAATAAAACCTCTAAATATGTAGATTTATGTAATACCAAGCCATCAAATGTAATGTGGGGTAAATATGTAAAAATATGTAGTATCAAATTTTAATATATTAATGGTAATTACAAGATTCGCAAAGATTTGTTATTTATATACGGTTAGGTTGAAAGGAATATAATGTGTAATTACATTAAAATCCGGTCCCTAGTAATAACGTATGAGATTCAGATTCCAATTCTGACCCCATATACGGGGTTTGCCAATTAACACAAAATAGTCCACAATGAATTTTGCAATTAACAATGAAGACAAATTACAATATGTTTATGATATAAACGGAAAATAACTCGTTCTGTATACTTTTGTTACCATATAAGTGATTTCGAAATATCATTACTGAGTATTTAATTATAGTTACAATTATGATATATTAAAGCTTTTTATGAAGTTCATACTTTTTCCTTCATTGCTAAACGAATTCACGCTCTAAAAAGGAGGCTTATCACTTCAATATTATGAATTTTGTAAGAATTTAAAAAATATGGGATGGTGGATTCATAAATTTTCTTCTTTTCGAAGTACACCTCATCTGGCTGATGTGTTGAAATCTCGAACCTCACAGTAAGATCTATAATTTTCTCTGTGTTTCTCTTCATCTTGATCGCAATAATATCTATTCTGCGGTTACTGCCATTCTCGACCACGCAGTGGACCTCCTCATGGGTCTCTAGGCCTGTGGTTCGAAAGGCTTGGCAATCATGGTTCTTGCAACATTGTGGCGTTTGATCCTCAGTGACTCCTCCTGGGTGCAACTCACAAGCACATGTTAATTGTTATACCAAATAAAGATTAGGCCTAGTCCACGTATAATACATACATAACTTACAAAGTCCACTCGACTACTCTCATCTCTGCTGACATTCCTCTCTGCAAACTGATTCAAGACGGCTGATCCCACACCTGTGGAGTAACTGTTAGAGCGTCTGGCCGCGAAACCAGGTTGCCCGGGTTCGATTCCCGGTCGGGACAAGTTACCTGGTTGAAGTTTTTCCGGGTTTTTTCCTCAACCCAATATGAGCAAATGCTGGGTAACTTTCGGTGCTGGACCCCAGACTCATTTCACCGGCATTATCACCTTCATCTCATTCAGACGCTAAATAACCTAAGCTGTTGATAAAACGTCGTAAAACAACCTACTAAAATAATAAAAAAAGACAGCTGAGCCCGCACCTGTGGAGTAACGGTTAGCGCGTCTGGCCGCGAAACCAGGTGGCCCGGGTTCGATACCCGGTCGGGACAAGTTACCTGGTTGAGATTTTTTTCCGAGGTTTTTCCTCAACCCAATATGAGCAAATGCTGGATAATTTTCGGTGCTGGACCTCGGACTCATTTCACCGGCATTATCACCTTCACCTCATTCAGACGCTAAATAACCTAAGATGTTGATAAAGCGTCGTAAAATAACCCACTAAAAAAAAAGACGACTGAAAAATCTAGAAAATTTGTAAAGTTCAAGCTTAGAACGTGAGTGTAGGAAAACTTCAGTTACGTTCTGAAATGTTTCATTTAATGTCCATAGTGACACTTGTGGCAGACAAGATAGCAGTTGGGATTTTTCTCGGGGTTCTCGCGTTTTTTTCCATATTAGGCATCTACATCACTCCGCCACCATTTCTCCATTTCGTCATCATTCCATAGCATTCCCCGAGAGCCGGCTGACGATGCACGGTGAGATCTGGCCTAGGCACGAGGAGGGTTGCCTGCTCGAAACTTCGGTACGCAGTGAACCTTAGTGTAATCAGCCGGTGTGGGTTTGGGAATGCACCTAGCTTGAGAGTTAGCGCAATAGATCGTAACAGGTCGTAGTGCTGAGCCATAGTGCCCCCTTCCCTAAATTCTAATCTATTCCATTTCATTTCTACGTTCACCTGACGTCTAGAATCTAGAAAATAGATTGTAAACATTCAAAATGTTTTTCTAGGTTAATACTTTGGACTGTAGAGCCTGGAATACAGGCGTAGAAATATTTGAGATTTGTTCTTAAATTACTGCTCTTCATGTCTTTTTGGAAGGTAGAAAATAGGTTTTAAAAATCTCAGATAATTTTTTAACTCGCCTCGGGATTTAGAGCCTAGAAAATGCCCACATTTGACTCTAGAACTGGGTGTAGAGAAACTCTATAAGTGTTCTTAAACTAAAGCCTACGATACATCGGACTTTAGACAGATGTAAACAAGTTTCTTAGACTAATGCATGAAACGTAAAAAGTTTGTGTAAGAAAATTGGAAAGAGGCTACATTTTCAGAACTGAGAAAGTAATATGTAACATATTATTACATAATTTGAGGCGTGCAAGCGATAGATACATTCCCTCATCGCGCTACAGATGCTATGCAGGATAGACTATTGATGGAGCTGCCGCCTTAAAACTTTAAATCTGGACTTTATGTATTAATCCCGTCAAGAGGGTTGCCACCACCTCCAACATGCTTGAAACTTGTTGCCGTTGTGGATTAGTCTTCTAACAAACACGCCGTATCAAAGTCTTCCGCCGGTTTCTTTTTTATGAAGCCAACCATTTTGAGTTCCACCTCTGTTATTGTAGGTTACTAAGAAACACAATCCAGTTTTATAAAACCACAGCAGTACCCACAATAAATTACGTTACTGAAGCTTGAGTTATTATCACCAAAGACAAATATTAAAGATACGAGCCAGTGAAATGAAATATTTAAGATCCATTAAAGGATGTACTAGTCTGACCCAAATGAGGAATCATGATATAACAGATGATTTAGAATAAAATTTAGCCTCTTGCACAGGCGGAGTTATGGGGGGCATGGAGGGGCACTGCCCCCTCAAACTTGTCTCAATTGTTTTTTTACTTTTAACGTTAGGAAATATTGAATTCAAAAGATCTTTTTTGTTCATTTTGAATCTTGCGTACACTACTTTTAACACTTGAATATAGTTAAGTAATTGATTAACTAGCGGACTTACTCGTGTTAATTATGCAAGTCTGTGCGGCTTACAGCTGTTTCGGTGCTTCATCACACCATCCCCAGAGTAGGCTCCGCTAGTTAATCAATTACTGATCTTTTTGCTTTTGTTTCTGTTCTTAAATTGAAGAACTGATGTCTTCAGATCATATGTCTGGATTATAACATTTATTTTGAATTTCTGAATGTATAAGAATTGCTATGCTTCATTTGAGGAATGGAAGAACTGTAATGTTTCTTTTGTAACAGCCTGTACTCATGTGTTAGGAGTCTGCAGATGTTGGAGAAATACGAATAACATACTGCACAATAATGCAGAAAAAAGAAAAGTGATCCCGGTATAATGTGTAAACTTAAAGACGAGATTAAATGAGATAATTAGATTTTACATTTTATATATCTTCAGGAAGGTAAACTTCATATAGGTATATACGTTTCTGTTAGCACTGTTACGTAATTTTATTGATGTATGCATGTGTTTCTCTACGAGAGAGAAAAAGAGGGAAATTGTTTTAAGTTATACCCTATCATAATTTATTTGCAGTAGACCTACAGTTCAAGCCCTGTACAACTCGGTCCGAAACATAGCGGATATGGATGTAACACTGTAAGAAACACGCTCCTGAAAATACCTTTATCAAATGATCATATTCTATATACTGTACCACGATCAAGCTATAATGAGGGGAGGAGGAAAATGACCCATAATCCCGTTATATTGGGGTTCTATGGTCTTGATTTGCCCCTCCAAGAAAACGGTTCTCTCTCCGCCTATGGCTTCTTGCTAAAAAAATATATGATAATAAGACAAAAATACAAGAACATACATTCATACATTGACTGAACAAATCTTACATTACAAACCTAAAGGAAGATGATATGAGGTCTGATCTTGGAAAAGTTTAAACGAATGAAACTGAAACAGGCTTCTTATAGCCTAATCCAGTAAGTGAAAAAGAAAAAGAAGAACATTATGTAATTCATTATTTCATTTTGAAAATAGAGCCTATATCTTTACAGCAATGAAGATTATATTCTTTTAATAAAGTACATACACAAATTTTTTTGTAACACACTGTCTTTCACCTTTTCGTGTCACAGTTATAAGATTTCAATAAATTGTAACTTAACATGTATATATGATATGCACATGGAACCATTTTGTAAACATAGATCTGTGTCATTTATCATTTTTATGCCTATAATGGTCCTAATATTGACTCCTCAACCTTTTCATTTACAGCAAGAACGTAGTTTCTAGATTGCCATGCCCCCTATTAGCGGGTATAACGCAGTCGATTGATCTTTTGTTACTGGAATAACCACGATAGTGATCAGAACGCTTGTGGAGGATGACAGAAAGGCACGCGAGCGCACATTGCTACCAACCTAATTACGAAGTGTGCAGTGCAAGGAAGAACTGAATTGCTAAATATAATTTATGCTCGATCATGCCGAAATGTAGTAATTATACACCTGGTAGCAGTACTTTAATGCATGTCATTAAAGTACACCTATTCATTAAAGTTCAGGTTTTCGATTATTCTCGGATATGCAATCGAAAGATAACGAGGGAAACGTCACGGAGGCTGGAATTCCAATATGTCGCAGAAGGTTATGTTCTGTTACTATAATAATTAGCGTTAATTGTAAATAATATTCAAATAAATTCAATTTGTCATCTCGTTTTTCAATTCTAAATCAATTTCCAGGTTATACCAAAATTAGTTCATGTTATTCTCTACATCAAGGTCAATGACATTATTGTTCCTCGGAAAAAATCAATACTTTCGCGTCTGCGCACATCTCACACGAGCTATACACAAGGTCACTTCCGATCTTGAGTCAGATACAAATAAAATGATACTTATGAATAATTTCAAGTTAGAAATACGGTCGAGCATAAAAAGTCGTATGACGTGGTAATTAAGACGCTCGTATGAAAATTATGAAACTCGCTTGCGCTCGTTTCATAAACAAACATACTTGCGTCTTAATTACTATCATTATAGGCTCGTATTTTTAGACCAACTATTGGAAAAGAGAGCCTACACGCAATTAGTAGTGACAATGGAGTTAGATTAGTCAACTTTGCCACATCGAAAAATTTAATTGTCAAAAGTACAACATTCCCCCATAAGGATATACATAAATATACTTGGACTTCTCCAGATGGATTGACACACAACCAAATAGATCACATCTTGATAGATAAACGGAGACATACTAGTATAGTAGATATTCGAACTTTCAGGGGTGCAGACTGTAATTCTGACCATTATTTGGTGATTGGAGAATTAAGAGAAAGATTATCAGTAGCCAAGCGAGTAGAGCAACAAGTTAATATTACTAAATTCAATATTTTGAAATTAAAGGACGAGGAAGCTAAGCAAAATTATCAGGTCGAAATTTCGAATAGGTTTGCCACTTTAGAAAGTTCCGACGAAGTTGAGAAAGAATTAGATGTTAATAGCGTGTGGGAAAATATCAGAGATAGTATCAAAATTGCAGCTGAGCAGAGCATAGGTTATTATGAAACTAAGAAAAAGAAACCGTGGTTTGATGAAGATTGTTGCATGGTAGTAGAAAGAAGGAAACAGGCAAAATTGAAATTCTTACAGGATCCAGTTGAGGAGAAGAGAGATAATTATTTCAATGAAAGACGGGAAGCAAGTCGTACACTTAGGAATAAAAAGAGAGGTTACTTGAAGGAAAAACTGAATGAGGTAGAAACAAATAGTAAGAATAAAAACATTCGAGATTTATATAAGGGTATAAAGGAATTTAAGAACGGATATCAGCCAAGGGTAAACGTGATCAAGGATGAGAATGGTGAGTTGCTTGCAGACTCTCCATCAATCCTAAACAGATGGAAAAACTATTTTGCGCAACTACTAAATGTACATAGGCCAAATAGAAATGATCGGGACGAAATTGAAATACAAACTGCTGAGCCATTTATACCCGAACCCACGCTTTCAGAAGTCGAAATTGCGATAGAAAATCTGAAAAAGTACAAGTCTCCAGGTATCGATCAAATTCCAGCAGAATTAATACAAGAGGGTGGGAGTGCATTATATAGCGAAATTTATAAACTTGTACTTGCTATTTGGGAAAAGGAAATTGTACCAGAACAATGGAAGGAGTCCATAATTGTACCTATTTTTAAAAAGGGGGACAAAACCAACTGTGGTAACTTTCGAGGAATATCACTTTTGTTGACGTCGTACAAAATTTTGTCCAATATTCTTTTGAGAAGATTAACTCCGTACGTAGATGAAATTATTGGGGATCGTCAGTGCGGTTTTCGGCGTAATAGATCGACTATTGATCAGATTTTTTGTATTCGACAGATAATGGAGAAAAAATGGGAGTATAAGGGTACAGTACATCAGTTATTCATAGATTTCAAAAAGGCTTATGACTCGGTTAAGAGGGAAGTATTATATGATATTCTTATTGAATTTGGTATTCCCAAGAAACTAGTTCGATTAATTAAAATGTGTCTCAGTGAAACATACAGCAGAGTCCGTATAGGTCAGTTTCTATCTGATGCTTTTCCAATTCACTGCGGGCTAAAGCAGGGAGATGCACTATCACCTTTACTTTTTAACTTTGCTCTAGAATATGCCATTAGGAAAGTTCAGGATAACAGGCAGGGTTTGGAATTGAACGGGTTACATCAGGTTCTTGTCTATGCGGATGACGTGAATATGTTAGGAGAAAATACACAAACGATTAGGGAAAACACGGAAATTTTACTTGAAGCAAGTAGAGCGATCGGTTTGGAAGTAAATCCCGAAAAGACAAAGTATATGATTATGTCTCGTGACCAGAATATTGTACGAAATGGAAATATAAAAATTGGAGATTTATCCTTCGAAGAGGTGGAAAAATTAAAATATCTTGGAGCAACAGTAACAAATATAAATGACACTCGGGAGGAAATTAAACGCAGAATAAATATGGGAAATGCGTGTTATTATTCGGTTGAGAAGCTCTTATCATCCAGTCTGCTGTCCAAAAATCTGAAAGTTAGAATTTATAAAACAGTTATATTACCGGTTCTTCTGTATGGTTGTGAAACTTGGACTCTCACTCTGAGAGAGGAACATAGGTTCAGGGTGTTTGAGAATAAGGTGCTAAGGAAAATATTTGGGGCTAAGCGGGATGAAGTTACAGGAGAATGGAGAAAGTTACACAACACAGAACTGCACGCATTGTATTCTTCATCTGACATAATTAGGAACATTAAATCCAGACGTTTGAGATGGGCAGGGCATGTAGCACGTATGGGCGAATCCAGAAATGCATATAGAGTGTTAGTTGGGAGACCGGAGGGAAAAAGACCTTTAGGGAGGCCGAGACGTAGATGGGAGGATAATATTAAAATGGATTTGAGGGAGGTGGGGTATGATGATAGAGACTGGATTAATCTTGCACAGGATAGGGACCGCTGGCGGGCTTATGTGAGGGCGGCAATGAACCTTCGGGTTCCTTAAAAGCCATTTGTAAGTAAGTAAGTATAGGCTCGTTGCATAATGTACTATTATCATACATTTCAGTTGTCCTCAATGGCATAATGGTTATCATTTTTGCCATCGTAGCTGTTGTTCGCCGGTTCAAACCTAACAGAGAAATTTAATTAAAAAAAAAAAAGTAAAATTCTTGTCATTGCTTTCTTGGAAAGCGAAGTGAAATCAGAGATTTCCAACCATGAACATATATTTTAAGGCCCGTTACACTCTTGAAGAGAGCTCGCTAGCGATAAATGTGTTGCAAGAAAATTGAAAGACTGATAACATGGATTCAAATGGATGTCCACACACTGGAAGAGTTTCTCGTTCGAGGGAAATCCCCGAGCGAGTTTCTCACTGAAATCGGTAGCTCAGCGAAGTTTCTTGAAACATTTATCAAAGATGTTTGACATTTATACTCTTTATGAAGACTGAATGTAGAAAAAGGTGAAGAAGAAATATCACAGGTGGCGATGAATTGTATTGTTTTTATTGACAATGATGAAAGATTGCTGATAAATTGCAGTAAGAAACTTATCGAACTTGTACGATGTCACCAATAGGTCTATTTAATCGGTCGGAGCTAAAAGGAACAAAGTCAAAATATGCAATTTTGGGTTATGCAACAATTTGAACAACAGATGTCATGTGCATCGAACAGTGGAAGAAGGAACTAAGACTTTTAAATATTATTTTGTCTTCTATAATATAAAAATATAATATTTGTGTTCTTAGTGGTATGTTTTTTGCTTCTGAAAAGTTCTGAAAAGTGACTTAGTTCCTTTTAACTCCGACTGATTCTTATATGATACACGGGATGAAAACTATAAAAACACGAACCTTAAAGAAGAAATCTGGAGACAAATATCATATGATCTGAAAATAAGTAGGGCTATATTTTATTTTTGAGATTTAATAGTAGGCCTATTAATTATAACATTTGAAATAATGTATCTATATGTATTATCAGTTTACATAATTTTAATCAGAACATAGCAAAGAATCCTCTATCATATCATGAATGGCAGAAACCTGAGGTCTATTCAATCTGAAATAACGCCTAAACGTACCATCATTCAAATCGAAATCAGTGACCGAAACTCCCCCTTAACTTCGTGAGATACAATGTGATTTCCAGATATTTCTGGCTTTAATTTTAGGCCTACTTTTTCTTTTCATTAACAAAATATGTCCATATAACTCAATTTACTCATCTTCTGAAGATTCAGATTCAACATAGTAGCGTTCGTACATAATTTGTGGAGTGCAACAATATACCTACAGGTTAGTCTCTATATTTAAGTACATAACCTGTAATATTTTCCGCAACGAGTGATTACTATAATAATCAGAAAAATGCTCTCTGCATGAAGGCAGTAAATAGATGATCATAGCGAGGTGTGGTCTGTGATAGTGAGGACTCGCCATGTGTGTGGAGGAGGGCTCTTCGCCTCTTTCTCGCAACACATTTCTCGCTAGCGAGATCTCTTCAAGTGTGTAACGGGCCTAAGGCGCGAAAAGAACTCCGGACGAGGCATAATTATGAACATATTATCGATTATCAATCTTGCGACTACAGTACTCTGCCTTGCGGACAGAGCTGACCGAAATCTGGATTGAAACGGCAGATGAGTGTGCAGCACAACTCTTAGTTAATTTAATGTAACAGGATTAAGACCATAGGACCTTCTCTTCCATCCTACCAGATAGCACATACAAATAGGCTACAACGAATACAATCAGTGACAAAAAATAATACAAATTAAAGTCCAATAGAGGATCAACAGGACCAAAGAACATTAGGTCTGTAAAGCACTTATTAAGCTAATACAAAAAAGAGGTAGTTGAAATAACAGTGATAGCAATGATAACAGAGTTAATAATAATAATAATAATAATAATAATAATAATAATAATAATAATAATAATACTAATAATAATAATAATAATGATAATAACATTAATAATAAATACATGACATATTAACGGTAAAACTGACAATATGACTCATTGCCATAGTTATAATATTATGTGTTATGGATTAAGCCGAAGTTGTGCAACCTGACAGGTGTTTAACGAGCAATTCCATGAACTAGAATGTGATTCCTTAATTTAGATTTTAATTTTGTTATTGCCGATAGTCTCCGACATAGAGTAGACTTATAAGAATTTTTTTTTTGTATTTCATCCAAGGAATAATCTGTTAAAATCTGCATAGATATATTACTTTCACGTTGTATAAGGACATTGAGGCCTGCAAACGAAATATTATAAGAACAACACTCGTCGAAATTTTAGAATTAAGCTTATCAAAATATGTTCTACATACCGTAAATATTCTGTCACAGCAGTGGAATATTCTCAAGACAAAAACATATTAATTTTATTCTAAGATAACACTAATGTAACTATTATAATTACAACACTCATCAAAATATTTACAAGAAGATTTTGGTCAAAATATTTTTAGGACACCAGACATTAAAATTTTATAGCTCGAAACTTCTTAAAATACATAGTTTCAGGTCAATACTAATGAAAATGATGCTTGGTCAACTTTCAACATAATGTTCTTAGATCACTCTCGACAGAATTGTTAATAAAATTGTCACTTATAAAAATGTCATAGGGTCGGAACAATGGGATTAGAAGCATATCATGTAGCTGGTTATATAGTACGCGTTGTTTAAGGAAGAGTTCGCGTCTGCGTTACGTGTTTCATATCATTTCTGACATTGCCCACACAGACTCGTTGACAGTTTCATAGATTCCTCGGTAGATGGAGCATGTCTACAGTGCACGATTTCTCTCTGTTTCGTCATATTTCAATGCTTTCGATATGATTGACGATGAAAATTCTGTATATCTTTCACCTCGGAACCCTGCTTTAACTTCAAATATTACTAATTAAATGCTAATAAAATGGTTGTTTGCTCATGATTAACAAAAAAATAATAATATTTGAAACAACAACGGGGATGAACATGTCATTGCGTTTGGTATAAAAACGATAGAATTGCAAACTCACTGCACGGGATCCAAAAAGCTTTAAGAGGACTGTGAGAAGACGGGCTAACGAGTTGAGAAAATGAAAATACTTCAGCAGCGAATGATCGGGAATAGAGAAAGTACGTCAATAATGAAGGTATAAGTTTACTGTAGAGGAACTTGCCTGAATTTTACTGTCACGCTTAGGCCGCTGAAATGTTGTGTGATTACATACTATGACAAAACAGGTTTTAAATATCTTCCTTTACGATCAAAGTTTAGGCCACATTCCCTTGCTGGAAATGTTTTTTTATCTACTAGATTATTAATATTCTTCCGGCATAATTTAACAAAGCTGCAGAATAGGGTTTACAACCGGTTTTCGTTCGACCGGTCACAGAGCATCCGTCAAGGTAGCGCATCCGACCGAATGTTCAGGCGGGATTCGAGCCACGAAGGTCTTAGTTAACAGTCTATCGTGCTTTGGAGAGAACAAGGCTCTGAAATCAGCTACAAGGGTCGGTCCGGTTTTTTTGCCACTACTGTACACTAATTTGAGGAGGCTTTGGATTAAACAATTGCAGACAAAAGCTAATAGAAACAAGTGAATAAAGCTAATAAATACAATTGAATAACAATATTAATATTATTTAAATTTATAATTTGAAAGAGACACATTGTAGGATATTCACCATTGAAATTTAACTGCAACAGTAATGCAATACATGAGTTTTAAAGCAAGAAAATCCATTAAAACCAAAATTGTCTCATATGTTGATTTTAGTTTAAAAAAGGTGCTCAAAATGGCCCTCTTCTATTACCAAACAATGCATAAATCTGTCTTTGAAATTTTTTAATGTTTAACCTTTGTTATTCAGTTTTTATTAGCTTTATTCACTTGTTTCTATTAGCATTTGTCTGCAATTGTTTTATAAATGACAAAGAAATATGATTTTGTACGTACTGAGATCTGAATACTCCAAAAATGGGGAAATAAGTACACGGCGCTATATAAAAAGTAGACTCATTGGCACATCCTTTATAAATGAAAAGTATAATACTTGAAAACATGTTCAAAATATTTCTTCTTTGATACTCTACAACTTTTGTATAAATAGTTTCTTCATAAAATGAGAAATAAGAAAGTTACAAGCATTGTTCCATACTTTTTATTCACCCCGTATAATCGCCATCTAGCAAAGATAATTATGTATTATAATAGAGCTGAGTGATGTTGCTTAATGAGTTCGTAACTGTATTAATATGTATAGCAGGCTTTATGTAAACCGAGAGGCATCATTTGTAGCATAGTTGACTTCCTTTTCCAATATCCTACGAGGAAAATAACGTTGTTTGTTGTTATGGAATGTATCGTTACTGTTTCAGTATTAATGACATGAGCTTTACATGCAATATGGGGACTGCTGCTATTGTTAATGAAGAACTGGTAGACCTAACATTGAATCTCATACTATGACATCCTCTCCTGTGAATGATGCGAGATTGTCTCATACAGAGATGAATTACCACATCACACTCTTCTGCGATTCTACTAGTTTTACACTAGATACCGATGTGTTAGAGTGTTACATTAACATTATTTATTATTTACGTTATTGTTAGAATGAAATACACATATACAACTGGCTTTGGTAAACGTGTTAACAGATCTCTTAGCGAGGCATGATGTTAAGAAAAGCAACAAATTGGCCTACATTGAGATTTTGTGTTTCATTTTGTGACGTCAGACTCTTCAGAATATGAAAAGAAGAGTAACATATCCTGCGGCAATATCGTAATTGTAACTTAATTACAGTAAGCAATTGGAAGTTTTGTGTGTTACTTCATGAATTCCTCGGTCAGACTCCAAAAAATTAAAAATCTAGAAATTGTAGATGGTCCTTAGTTATAACGAAAAACAAATTTTTATAAGAGCAAAAATATTCCGAAATTAAAAGTGAATAGGATTTTTTAATGTAAGAAATTAATGTTATGAAGATGATACTTGTAATAAAACCAAACACTTCAGCATATTAAAATTCGCCAATGTAAAAAAATGTGTTCAAATTTCAATGAAATATGTAAACCATGGGATCTAGATTTCAGCATTTCTTACAGGAAATATAAAGATTACCTTATTAATATACTGAAGGATTTGATTTTAAATAATATTTCTGTCTACTTGTTATTCTGTAATTTGACATTTATACGTAAATTTTACACCTTTCGTTATAATAATTATCTATATTTGTCAATTTTCTATTTATTTTTATCTTGTATATTTCATTTATATCTATATCTGTGTCTTTATTTAGGTAGTAACTATTTGTCTGTTTATTTTTCATTTGTCATCTGTATTTACACTTGTATCTTGCATTTGTATCTGTTTTATCTCTTTTTACATGTTATCTCCAATTTTACGTTCTAAGCAAATATTTGTACTGTCTATTGTAATTGAAGCTTTGCCCTGCCCTGTTATAGACATGAATGAATGAATGAATGAATGAATGAATGAATGAATGAATGAATGGATAAATAAATATATAGATAGATAAATAATTAAATAAATAAATAATTACTTCTCATAAGTTTTACGCGTTTATTAAGAATTTAATTCTACTATCAAGTCTTCAATAATTATATTACTATTAATTCTTTCGTCGAATGTTGTTCAGAAGACATACGTAAATAAAATAAGTCAATATACTATATCAAAATACGAGGATGATTCCTGTGGATTGCACATGGAAAACATTCTCTATAATTTTAACTGAAACAAATGTACTGAAACTCAGAATTGGTTCCGAATTGGTTACCAGTTATAAAAGACGACCTTAAAGGAAGTATCCGAGTTGATTCCCACACCTTCCATCCTACAGTTACATCTGGAAATTGACAAAATAGACACTGATAATATTTATAGAATCTGGAGTATCGGACACTATAGATAAATGTGGGATATTGACATTTGTAAGGAATAATAAATAATAAAATGTGGTTTTATTTAAATGTATTTATTCACTGTTATTCTTTCAACTGGCATTGTTGTGGCAACACTTAGGTACCTGGAACAAAATAGAAATGGTATTCAGTTGGTGCAAGAAATATTCAGGGTGATTCAGTAAAAGTTTGCAATCTTGAATAGGAAATAGGAGATGCTCTACAGAACATTTTAGATAGCGAAGTCAGAATAACGAAATTTGAGCTTAATCATGTCTACCGCTATCATTTGCTGTTTTCATATTTTATACATTTATTATTTGCATTTCTTTACCATTTTTATTAACGTTTATTTACAATTATTTATGTTTATCAATTATATTTTAAAATTATTTTCATATCATTTACAAATTTATGTTAATTTTATTTTTTTATTGCTGTAATTATTGTAAATTTCATTAATATATTGTAATGTTATTATTGTATATTATATATCACTGCCACTGGGTGTATACCCAATTGCAGTGTTAATAAATACATACATACTGTATGTACTCTGGTAAACTCTTCGGATATTTGTATGAAAGATCTGTCGTTGACTCATGTACTGTTTTGTAATCTGACAATGTAAATACGATAGACAGAACAACCTTGTGGACAGTAGGTCAATAAACAAAACATGATGGATTGCCTAATGCAAATAGTTATTACTTACTTATTTACAAATGGCTTTTAAGGAACCCGCCCTCACACAAGTCCGCCATTGGTCCATATCCTGTGCAAGATTAATCCAGTCTCTATAATCAATTCATCACATTCCATCTCCCTCAATTCCACTTTAATATTATCCTCCCATCTATGTCTCGGCCTCTCCAAAGGCCTTTTTCCTCAGGTCTCCCAGCTAACACTCTATACGCATTTCTGGATTTGCCCATATGTGTCACATGCTCTGTCCATCTCAAACGTCTGGATTTAATTTCCTTGCAAATAGTTATTATAAATATTAAACTCAAATAGTAAATTTAAGCAATTGATATTAAATGTTAGTGGATGTAATCTCTTGCACCTGTTGAGAGGAATAAAATGATACATTGTTAACTTGTTTTATAAATGATATCAAAATAATTTCAAAAACTTAAATGAAAGCAAATAATGAGTGTAAATAAATATAGATAATTATTGCAAATGGGAGAAAAATTAAATAATAAATGTAGATAGGCTAATATGCAAAACAGTAAGTGTTAGGGATAGACATATTTAAGCTCATATCTCTTTAATCTGACTTGTAAGACCCAAGTTCCTTATCTCAAAATGTTCTGTAGAGCATTCCCGATTTCCTGTTCAATTTTTGCACACTTTTACCGAATAACGCTGTATATCAAAGTTCAGCAAATAATATTAAAATACAGGGAATATGAAATATTCAGTTACGTATTATGGTATGAAATGCAAATAGGCTACATTAAACGAAAATACTAATGATTCAGTTAAAAATTTACGTTTTGAGAGGACGCCAGATAGCAAAAAAAGTCGAGAATATGCGTGTTGCCGATCGGAATGATCACATTTAATTTGGATCCACGTGAAATTAGAGGAAATGAACGTATAGCCTATCGTTTTGGTAATATTGAACGCAGGAGAACATTAAGGGAGAAAAATGAAAAGCAGCATAACATGTCGCGAAGGAAGCAGAAAATGATGTCGAACCGGCTTTTCGTGGAAAATGTTCATTGTTACAGTTTAAATCGTTTTTAATACTTGAGATATGATGATAATATGCTATGATATGATATATGATTACGATACGATATAATATGAGACGAGAAAGGCAGAAAATAGGAAGCATTGGAGAAAGCTGGGTTTGCAGTGAAAGACCTGCCCTTGGGTAGAACAATGAATGAATGAATGAATGAATGTGATAAATGATATGATATATATGATATATTTCGTGGCAACAGTTACATACATGTAATGTGGACCTCACAATTTTGTATCCGGTGCCACAAATGTACCGTCTTTACGTCACAACGCCACATGTCCTATGATCGCAGGTGCACTTCGACCCAAAAATCTAGACGTTCACGAGGAAGTTCATTGTATTGCTGATGCTGGGAGAATTGGTAGGATTGATATCATAGCTATAAATAGGAATAACCGAAATAATTGTTTCTTCGATCAAGTTTGAAATCTTAGCACTCATCCATCTGAAGTGAATGAAGAGAAAAAGAAAATCTACGAGCCCACGATTCAGTACCTATCAGCGAAATACAACGCTGAAAAAATCACAGTTACCGGTCTCTTCTTCGGATCGAGAGCCACTATTCCGAAAACCTTTGTAAAGTGGAGGGAAAAATACAAGGTGAAGAGAGATCTTCAAGTTACCATCATCATCACCATAATAAAATGTCCTGTAGTGATATTTTGCCAGCATCTTCATAGTCTACACTTAATTAAAATTGTACTAGGTTCTATTTTTCTTCTAATGTCATAATCTCTTTTGTTTGAAACCTGCTTATATAATTTTACATTTTAAATTTTATTGTGAGCTATTCTGTGTCGCAAGGCAAACCCAAAATATTGGGTCAGACTATTAAATTAAATTAAATTAAATTAGACGCTCTTATAATTTAGATTTATATCTAACATTTACATTCTCTCACCATTATATTCTTCTCTTTCCCTAACACCCATTTACTATTTACTATAGTCTCTCGCTTCTGTTTCCAACTAAATTTTTCCATACTCCTACTTTTAAAGCCTAATTCAGCTCATTCAAAATTGACACATTTACAATCCCTTTCTTGATTTCCAGTTTACTTATGTCGGACATTCACTAATTCTAATAATACTTGTTACTAATCCTGACTACACCATTATCCAGTCGACCTGGTTGGCGAGTTGATATAGTACTGGCCTTCAATGCCCAAGGTTGCGGGTTCGATCCCGGGCCAAGTCGATGGCATTTAAGTATGCTTAAATGCGACAGGGTTATGTCAGTAGATTTACTGGCATGTAAAAGAACTCCTACGAGACAAAATTCCTGCACATTCGGCGACGCTGATATAACCTCTGCAGTTGCGAGCGTCGTTAAATAAAACATAAGATTTAACCATTATCCAATAGGGTCGTTATGTCTGTTTCTTGTGTATATTCCATTTTCTGATTTCACTTAAGCCTATTTTCTCCATACTAAGCTCGCTATCCTAGCTAGCCTCCCCCACTATAGTCCTCGCCTATTTTCATTATCTCTTTCGTTTCACTAAACCTTCTACTAGACCTACACTCCCCTTACTTACAAATGGCTTTTAAGGAACGCTCAGGTTCATTGCCGCCCTTACATAAGCCCGCCATCGGTCCCTATCCTGTGCAAGATTAATCCAGTCTCTATGATCATATCCCACCTTCCTCAAATCCATTTTAATATTATCCTCCCATCTACGTCTCGGCCTCCCCAAAGGTCTTTTAACCTCCGGCCTCCCAATTAACACTCTATATGCATTTCTGGATTCACCCATACGTGCTACATGCCCTACACATCTCAAACGTCTGGGTTTAATGTTCCTAATTATGTCAGGTGAAGAATAAAATGCATGCAGTTCTGTGTTGTGTAACTTTCTCCATTCTCCTGTAACTTCATTCCTTCTAGCTCCAAATATTTTCCCAAGAACATTATTCTCAAAAACCCTTAATATCTGTTCCTCTCTCAAAATGAGAGCTCAAGTTTCACAACTATTCAGAACAACCTGTAATAGAACTGTTTTATAAATTCTAACTTTCAGATTTTTTGACAGCAGACTAGATGACAAAAGCTTCTCAACGGAATAATAACAGGCATTTCCCATATTGATTCTGCGTTTAATTTCCTCCCAAGTGTCATTGTCCACTTTACCCATTCCTGTTATAAAAAAGTCTTCTTTTATCTTTCCATCACTTCTCCTCCTTTCCGCCCTTGCACTCACAGAAACACTTTCATCTCCTTTCTCTCGGCACTGACCTTCCCTCCCTCCTAAGCTATTTAATTCACTTCCCGAATCACTTTAATATATGATATGATATATTTCGTGTCAATAATTACATTTTCGAAACTAGAAACGAAACAAAAAACAGGAAATAAACATCAATGACAGAAGGCTAACAAATCTACACTTCGCAGATGACAGCGCAAGCACTTCAAGAGGTGGTAAACGAACTAAACACCCAGAGTAAGGCCATAGGTTTGACTATGAACAGCGACAAAACGAAAATAATGACCAATGGACAACAAACTTCAGTACAACTGGTCGACAGAGAACTATAATACGTCTGTGAATATAAGTACTGAGGACAACATGTAGCCATCAAGCAGAACACCGACATAGAGATAAAAAGAAGAATAACATCGGCTTGGAAGGCGTTCTGGAATTTAAAATTCATAGTGTTGGATAAAGTTACCGGTTGTTCTGTATGGTTGTGAAACTTGGACTCTCACTTTGAGAGAGGAACAGAGATTAAGTGTTTGAGAATAAGTTCTTAGGAAAATATTTGTGGCTGAAAGGGAGAATGGAGAAAGATACATAACACAGAACTATACGCATTGTATTCTTCACCTGACATAATCAGGAACATTAAATCCAGACATTTTAGATGGGCAGGGCATGTAGCACGTATGGGAGAATCCAGAAATGCATGTAGAGTGTTAGTTGGGAGGCCGGAGGGAAAAATACCTTTGGGGAGGCCGAGACGTAGATGGGAGGATAATATTAAAATGGATTTGTGTGAGATGGGATATGATGAAAGAAACTGGATTAATGTTGCATAGGATAGAGACCGATGTCGGGCGTATGTGAGGGCGGCAATGAACCTGCGGGTTCCTTAAAAGCCATTTGTAAGTATTGTTGGACAAAGAAATCAACCGCAAACTAAGGTTTGTGACTCTAGAGACCTGCATCCTACCAGTAATCCTTTACGGGTGTCAGGCATGGGCTCTGTCTAAGAAGCAATATGCAGCGATCCAAACTTGCCAGAGAAAGATGCAGAGGAAAATATTAGGAGTCACGCTAAAAGACAAGCTCCCTAACGACAGTTTACAAGAACTGGCCAACACATCCGATGCAGCAGAACATGCCACGATGACGAAGTGGAAGTGAGGGGGGGGGCACTTGACGAGAATGGAGCACTCAAGATGGACGCACGCCACCACCATGTGGTTCCCATGCATCGGAAGAAGGAACTAGGGAAGATCATGATTCAGATGGGCGGATATGTTTGTGAAGACGACGGGCAAACAGTGGTCAAGAAAAGCAAGGGACAGATCTCAGTGGAAAGAACTAGGACTAATACGAACTAGAAATAGTTAAGTGTGTTAGTGTATAGTGTTAATAGGTTACAATGACGACTCGTGCTAGATAGTAGGTATACATTAGTTTTAAAGGTATACAGATCGACAAAGTAAAATATCGCCTGGAATGGCTCACTAAGCGAGTAAAAACGAGCCACCCCTTTTATAGAAGGCCTTTGCCCTTCACGGGACATAATGGCTAAATTCATTCATTCATTCATTCATTCATTCATTCATTCATTCATTCATTCATTCATTCATTCATTCATTCACTCACTCACTCACTCACTCACTCACTCACTCACTCACTCACTCACTCACTCACTCACTCACTCACTCACTCACTCACTCACTCACTCACTCACTCACTCACTCACTCATTCGTTCAATTACATTCGTGTAATGTGGACCTGATAATTTTGTATAACGGTGCCGCAATTACATTCATTACAGACACATTTTCATTTATTGCTATTTTTATCTAAGTTCTCTCTTTTTAAAAATTCATCCTTTCCCTCCTTGACTTCTCATAGAATTTTTATGCATAAGCACTGCTTTAGATCAATCATGTGCAGTGCATATTGTGCACTCGCTATTACTTTCTGTCTTGCTGCGATGCTGACACTCTACATCAGGCGTCTCAAGGCCAACGCATAAAAGTTGTTACAAAGAGCAAGTCTAGATAACATAGTCAGCTGAAGAGATAAGCGCAGTACCCGAAGATAGCCGATCGCTGATTAATGTTACACGCATGAGCGAGCTAAGTTGTAACTGTCGTGGGAGAAATGCCACAAAGCTGCACTTTTGAGTTGTACTGTCACAATAGACGGTTGTTTTCGGAAGGAATTTCTTAAGTAGTTTGTAGTAACAATAATAATAATAATAATAATAATAATAATAATAATAATAATAGGCTACATTTATTTTCTAATTATATACTATCAATGAGTAAAAAGAAGACATCTGAAGCATGAAGAACCATACATGTTATGTAATTATTTAAGCACAAGGAACTGGCCACCTTACTCCATTATCTCCTGGCCTAGTTGACTCATAAGTGGTGCCTTGTTGGTATCACTTGTGAGGTTCAGACCTGTCTTCCGACAGTTGACCAAACAATAACAATATTTCATTTCTAGTAAAGGTTTTTGATATCCCTCTTTTTTTGAGTTTATACTATATTTAATAAAATATTTTTATTGGGTTATTTTACGACGCTGTATCAACATCTAGGTTATTTAGCGTCTGAATGATATGAAGGTGATAATGCCGGTGAAATGAGTCCGGGGTCCAGCGCCGAAAGTTACCCAACATTTGCTCGTATTGGGTTGAGGGAAAACCCTGGAAAAAACCTCAACCAGGTAACTTGCCCCAACCGGGATTCGAACCCGGGCCACCTGGTGTCGCGGCCAGACGCGCTGACCGTTACTCCACAGATGTGGACTATTTAATAAAATAAAATTCAATTAAATAATAATAATAAAATTACAATTAAACTTGTTGGTTATTAAAGTAAGTATTCTTACGTTACGCTAATATTAATATATTAATTACAATAATAGTTAAATAATATATTTCGTAATGTTTTCAATAATTAAAAATAACCTAAACATCTTAGAAATTCACAAGCAATTATTTTAAATTAGAACTATTCAAATTTTAAATCTCGTCTTGAATTCTTTTCTCAAGTCCTTCAGTACATCTTTATATTTGTTACACTGGTCTTGATTCAAATCAGGTAACAATTTTAGATTAATAAAGTGGTAACAGTTACCCACTGAAACTTGCGTCTCCCACAATTTCGCTTTCCCTATGAAAGTTTTTATTTCTTCATACATTTGCGATAATAAGAACATTCTTTCCTCGGAGATGCACACAATGACTGACTTACATCGTAGCGGTTGCAGATGTCTATTCAAACGTCGCGGTCAATGACGTCATCCGGAGATACACGAACTGGTCCTGCATCTTGTTCCACTCTTACATTGAAAAAGAGAAAGAGGAGGAAGTGCTCTGAGAAGGCCCTATTGAGACGTCTGCTCTACATCTATCCTCTTTTTTTCTATTCTTTTTTTATAACCTCATAACTATAACACAGTCTAGTATATACAGTCACGAAGCTTGAGTTGTGAGGGTGCTAGGAACAATAGACTGTGCCGATACTATTTTGCATTGTCTGTAATGAGACGATATTAGCGATGCTAGTGGTTAGCAACTATCTATGGATGCATATTTACTACGTATTGAGCTTCGTGACTGTATGTACTAGACTGTGGCTATAGCCTAGCTTATTTATTTTACGATTCTTCGTACTCATTACTCTATTTTCTTCCAGTTAATTTTAACATATAATTGAAATCTAGGTATCCACTGAGCTATTCAGTTTTACTCCCAATAGAATGTAATACTAAAGTTATTATTAAGGAATTTCCAAATATTTGTTATATTCACAATCACAGTTCGCACGAAAGTACTTATTTCTAGTAACAAATCAATAATGAGGCATGGAATATAGACCTACTTTTTGTCCACGAAACGCTCCTAATAACACTAACGAAAACATGGTTCAGGTTCAGAATCTCTCTTATTCTCATCACCACCATCCGGTCTTGCTGCCACCATGACACTCTGCAACAAATAGCAGCGGAATATGGTACTGTTTCTTAATTATATGGATAGAGATTTACACATAATGTAAACAAAGTCTCATGAATATGAATTATCTCTCTCGTTATGCGGTCCACGAATTTAATAAAGGACTAGCCTAGTTCTTAGTTGTGATTAATTGTAGGCCTATTCTTATCTATATTTTGTTTTATTTAGCTGTCACTCAAAGAGTAAAAAAAATGAAGTCATTCAATATTCATCCAAGTAATGAGAGGAAAATTTTGTTTTTTCACAAATGAAAGCATTAGCGAAATGTAAGTTGATTAACTAAGTATAAATATGCAATTAATTAAAAAGTACATAATAAGATAAATATTAAAATATTTCAATTAATCAGTCAAATTGTAATTATATGAAGAGAATTACGGGAAATAGTACATTTAGAGAACATCTTGGGTTGAGCTTTGAAGTATGCTTTGTCGTTATGCTTTCCACGAATTTAACAAAAGTGTAGCCTAGCTCTTAGTTAATTGTAGCCCTATTCTTGTGTACATTTTATTTCATTTAGCTGTCTCTCAAAGAGTAAAAGATGAAGTCACTTAATATGCACCCAAAGAATGAGAGAAAATTTTATTTTTCACATTACAAATGGAGACATTATCAAAATTATAACATTATTGACTATGCACTTACTTAAAAAACGTACTAAGATATTATAATCAATGCAAATATAATTTTAATTACTTACTAGAATTGTAATTAGACGAAGACAATTATGGGAAGTAGTGTATCTAGAGAGCCTCTTAGTTAGGGCTACAATGCTTAGTAGTTATACTTATAACCAAGAATACAACGATGTAAGATCAACCCAGTTGTGTTTGTGAGAAAATAATAATAATAATAATAATAATAATAATAATAATAATAATAATAATAATAATAATAATAATAATAATAACAATGATAATGATTATAATAGACTTACTACTACTACTACTACTACTACTACTACTACTACTACTACTACTACTACTACTACTACTCCTAATTAATTATAATGGTAATAATAGGTATAATAGGCTTACTACTACGACTACTACTACTATAATATAATAATAATTCGTGGCGCTACAGCCCGTGAAGGGACTAGACCGACCAGCCGGCTACTGGCCTCACGCTCACATGCCGAAGCAGAGGTGGACGATCATCCAACCAGAATGGAGGTATCGTGTGGTTAGCATGATGATCCCCCCAACCGTTATAGCTGGCTTTCGCAACCGGATTTCGCTGCCTATCGTACCTCCACAAGTGCATCACAATGTCCAGTACAATGGCCGAAATTTCATGAGAAAATTTCTTTCCCCATGAGGACTCGAACCAGCGCGCATTCCGTAACGCGGGTCCTAGACAGGATGCCTTGGACCACGACGCCACGGCACTGGACACTACTACTACTACTACCACTGATAATATAATAATAATAATAATAATAATAATAATAGGCCTAATAATAATAAATAGTACTAGCAGGCATGATAGGATTACTACTGCTACTGATGATGATGATGATATTAATAATAGTAATAATAATAATAATAATAATAATAATAATAATAATAATAATAAATAATAATAATAATGGTAATGGTATTGGTGATAGTGGGCTAATAGTAATAATAATAATGATATGGAAATTGGCTCGCGTATACAAAGTGTTCTCCAAATATTTACAATCGATTTTGAATATTTGAAGAACAGATAATTTTAATAAATACCAAGAAGGGATTGTCTTGTCTGGCTTTTATAATAGCACTAGTTTAACTGCTTTCCAATGCAAATTCCTAAATTTCACTGATACTGAAACCCGGAACGCCTGCGTGATAGCCGGTACGTCTAAATCAGTCTGTCACAAAGAGTCAGAATTTATAGTTACATGGGAACTGGAACTGGAATATTTGTACAGTAATGCCAGAATTAGCATTAAGGTTTGATATGCTATATCACAACATAAGGCGCCTCTCAGATATTTCAGTTTTATAACTTTCAGAAAGCTTTAGGTGCAGAAAATAAACTATTTCCAAAGTGACAGCGACTTTGATCTTACCTGCATGACGAGGACAGTTGCAGCAAGGGCAAACACCAAGAGTGTACGAATCATTTTGTAGGAGAGCCTAGAATTGAAAGTGATTGTTTAGGGTCACATATTTCTCATATTTTTTCAACCAGGAAAGTAATGATGGTAAATGGATAAATGGATAGTGTTTTACAGAACGGAAAGTGTGGTAATATGCTAGAAATGCAAGCAAAGATAGTAACAATTAAAATTCTACAAAATATAACTTTTAACGGTCAATTTTGACTGCCGAGTATTTTAAGTTGGTGGATCAGCTGATCTCGGACTGGAAGTTTCCGAGCTCAGTTCCATGTGGTGGCGGGAATTTTCTAGTTGACATTCCTTCAGAACAGAACCGAAATCTAAGAAACGTCGTGTCGAATTAAGTACCTTGTGTTTCTTGGGGGTTGAAATGCGGTTGGAGCGCGGTACCTAACACGCTATGTCATTTAATGCTGACGTCATGAAAGCATGGGATTTACCTTCATGTGCTCTACATTTTCACGACCTCTGAAAGAGATACCTTCAACTTGTTACCTTTATATTATCGTATAATGAAATGACCTTACAAACGAAACAACTCCTGTAAAGGAAAGTATTTTTAAATAACATAAGGAATTTAGGGTAATGAGTTCACAGTATAGGCCTATTGTGACCTTTGCGTCACATAATTTGTTTAGAGTGTTACAGAGTTGATTTACAGATTTTTAACACTTTTTAACATTATGCCTAACTTTGCCTTTCAAACTAATCTGTGGTTAATTTAAGAATGAAATTGTGTATGCTAAACTGACGCACATGGCGTAGGATTTAATTTTCACCATTCTGCCTCTACAGTGACGTAATAGTCTGTTATGAATAAATTTCAGACTAGAATTACATGGGATTTAAGAATTGTTATTTATTAAAGAAAATATTGGTCACAGTGACAAGAACAGTTGTTATAGAAATGGGTACTATCGTTTCTTTTCTTGATTTTCTTATACAGAGTGAACCGTAAGTAATGTCATTAATTTCAGGGAGTTATTCTTTGAGATATTTGAAACAAAGCAGTTTAATGCAATTTTGCAGGTTTTACTTCCTGTGGATATAAAACTTGTTTTATAACTTGTTTTATATTAAATATTTAATAACTTGTTTTGGAAAGGTCATCGCTTTATTTCTCAATATTCTCAGTCAATTTAAGAGAGCAGTATATTATGAGAATAAACGATTCAAAGAATTTTAGTTTTGTCCTTCAAATGTGCGGAAATTTGATCCGAACAAATGTAACTTTTCGTTTTCCAAAGGAGTTTTAACATTTGTTTGAGTCAAATTTCTGCATATTTGAAGGACAAAACAAAAATGATTTTTCCGTATGATTTTGCACAGCTGCGAGAGAGGATCACGCATGCAGTCGCTGGTATCGACCGTGAGATGTTGGGACGTGTATGGCAGGAACTGGAGTATAGGATTGATGTTTGCCGCGTCACCAACGGTGGGCATACGGAACTCCTGCAAGGTATGTGCGAAACTTTGGTAGGCTAGATACTCTATCCTCTGATACAAATGTTTCCGTTATATCTGTCATAGTTACTGTTCTATAGGCCCCCGAAACCCCGGAAAGACTTTAGAATCGCCCTGTACTTGTGCGGAAATAGGATGTTTATGAAACAAATATATTTTTATTTTAATTTTTTGTTTATTAATATATACGTAGCTACTAATGGCATATAGTCTACATGTCAAATGGCGAAACCTGCAATTACATACTAAAATCAGTCAGTATTTTTCATAGGGAAATTGCAGGAGTACAACAGTATGTTTTCTGATAGCAATTTATAAGCGCATTATATTTGTCAAATCGGTTTCGGATATTGAGCGGGGTTGTCATAATTCTGTTGTATGTTTTAGCCCAGATCACATATAGATTGCTCATTTCTATCTTAAAATCGGTTCACTTTGAAGAGAACAACCGCCAGGATCGTCATCCGTCCGCCGTAAACGAACACGAGATGTCAGTATAGTCGCTAATGCAATTCAAATGGGAGTTATGACGTGACTCCTTATGTAACAACTAGATGGCAGCATAGTAAACCTAACAAAAGTTGTTACCGTCAAAGCCTATGACGCCGAGCAATCTGGGTATATATGATGTAGGTTTTTAGTGATGTTATTTTGCGCGGAATTTACGTGACTATATTCAGCAACAATGACTTGCACGAAGCACAGAGTTAAATGGCTAATGGAATGATAACTAAGAATAAATTATACATTTCATATCACCTCATAAGACATTCTTGTCAGTTAAACTTTACAAAATAACATTAATCATGTTGAAATTTATTATAAAAATGGAATAGACTCTGTATGCGAGAGGTGATATTGCTTAATCCATTAAGTTAAAAAACTATTATATACATTTATAATTGAGGACATGAAATTTTGCTGAGAAAATTAAGTATTTAAGTTTGATGATGGAAAAGTTCAACAGCTTAAGAATCGCAAAGCAAGTAAAGAATATTCTCTCGAAGACAAAAATAAGTAATATATTTGAAACAAAGAAGAAATTATTGCAAAGGTAGGCTTTTAAGAATAATGGAGAAGAGGAGAATATTCTGAAACTTATTTGAACATGCAAAATAAAGCTAGAAGTTAATGGAGTATGATAGAACACAATAAAATTGAATAGAAGGGTTCTCACCTGAAGTTGCTTTGCTTCTGGTATTGATATGGTTGCACAATGTGACGACGACTTATATACTTGCATGGGCAAAAAACTCCTGTGAACAAGAACGACATATGTGAAACTGAAAGTAGAACGAATGAGTTGCTTTGCTTTTCAGAGTCCATATAAATGACATAATATACAAAGTTTCATTATTTTTCTTTGTTATATCGATGGAATGTTCGTTACTCGTATTTCCAATCTCGGCATGGAAGAGTTAGGAGACGCTTTGTCAACTAACACTTTGTCATGAAATTGGTTCAGAAATAAAGTTAGGCTCTAAGTGCGATTTATATACTAATTTAATTTAAGATTTTGATATCTTCTTCAGTATTGGAACATCATGGCTCTGTTGGGGCTTTATTTTTAATAGTTTTTTAGTAGACTTTGCAGTTTTAAATGAAATACTGGGTATATCTTGTTGAGACCAAGAAGTTTTGTCGTCTGTTAGAAAACTATATTTAGACATACCGTGTTAAGGAACCCACAGACTTTGATGTTTCGTTTCTACAGTACAGAGGTGATGTGTGACAGCTACTCGCCGTCACAGCTCCAAACTGTGACAGCTCTGGAGAAATCGCTGTGATAGTTAAAAGCGATTTTGATAGAGTATGATTTTTGTGTTCGGATGACTTTTGGCGAATGTGGGGCTCTGTTTGCTGTCTTTCCAAGTCGTCTACAACCCAGTATCACTGCCATTTACTTATCTCGGAACAAACTACGAGGAATACTTCTGTTTCTCATCACGAGCTGACATGTTTATGTTTATTGCCATTTTCCAGTAAAGGAAATCATAAACGGAGTGGAAGAAGCCATCTACAAACTCCCTACCGACGCTGCAGAAGAGATTCGCAGGTACATCTGTGTGGTCCTCAAAAGGGCCGATAGAGCCAAACCTATGTCGCAAGGGCAGAACATCAAGCACGATGAAAGTATTGTGGTACTGTCCTTAGCGGGAAGGCCACCTGATAGCTTATGTACTTGCCTAGACATGGTCCCACGGCACTTATTTATGTGGTAGCTATTATATTGCTCCATTTTTTTTGGCATTTATTCTTCAAAATTTTCTACACCCTTAAGTGGAGCAGTGAAACTCGGAGTGAGAAGATAAGTGACCAACGGGCTTAGAGCTCACCTATCCAACCTTTCTAAGTCCCTGAACTATCTTGCAAGGACGTGTTTTCGTGTATCTTTTACGCCTCTCTTCCCACTCACTCACTCACTCACTCACTCACTCACTCACTCACTCACTCACTCACTCACTCACTCACTCACTCACTCACTCTCTCCCCCGCGGCACTTCAGCCCCTGAAGAAAATGGCGGAGCTAGCCGTCGAAAGTTTGGAATTAACAATCCAACTCATCCGGCTGTGACGCGAAAATAATTATTTCATATTGCGCAATCTTTTGGAGAAAGAAGTATTTTCTGTTACTGAATAAACTAGTTGTAAATTTCCTTAAAATCGATCTGAATTTATTGGCGTTCCGGTTAGTTGGTGCTTTTGATAATTGGAGTAGGCCTACTACTGTAAATTAAAAGTGTGAAACAATAAGCAAGCAAAGAAAAGGCGAAGGGCGGGAAAAGTAAGAAATACGAAAAGAGGGAAAAATAAATAATGAAGAATTGAAGAAGATAGAAAAGGAGAGGAAGGTAAACTTCTTTCTTTCTTTCTTTCTTTCCTCTTTCTTTCGTTCTTTCTTTCTTTCTTTCTTTCTTTCTTTATTTCTTTCTTTCTTTCTTTCTTTCTTTCTTTCTTTCTTTCTTTCTCTCTTTCTCATACGGCTGGACTCTTGCTTGTACTATACATACAATACATGTACTGAAGTTTAACGCACAAAGTCAGAAATTTCAACGTATTTTTTGTCAGTGAACTCTAATAGAACTTAGAAAATGTACGTTACGTATAATGTACTGTATGTTAAGATAAGGATTACCGCCGTCTAGTTCGTGGAAATTGGGCAATGGGTAGATCGCAGAGATATTGACTTGAATGTCAACTGAGTATAGACGTAGCCAAACAGGAGGACGTCTGGCCGCGCGTATTTTCATCGAGCCCCCCACTCTTGTCCCAACCCCCCATAAGTATAGTTCGTTCCGTATCGCAAGCGACATCGCTCCTTGACCAGACTCTAGAAGCAGTACTTGCATTCAATCGAAACAAACCCCCCGACCTCCACTCCTATCCCAGCTAGTGCATAACTTACGTACAGTGTAAGGGTTTCCAAACCTTTAAACTTGTAGTTAATCATTTGTTTTATCATCGAAGGTTAAAATTAATAGGCCTAAATACTGTAACTTTTATTCTTATCATTTAATATCCCATATAAATGAAGTGCATTTATACATTAGTTCCAATGCTGTACATTAAATACAAATGGGTTTGTTTGCTCGATTAACTTAATAACAATAATGACAAACATTTCATTAATAGGCCTATGTATTAGATATTAATGTAAACATAATTATTACTCTGTAACAACATTAAAGATAGTATTAATGAAACACATAGGTAGACTATAATGTGTCTTTCCTTGTCACTTGTAAGGCTTGTTATGCATAACATTCAAAGAGCTGTATCTGCACACCCATTGAAAATTGGATATATGTTTATATGAACATTTTTACTCAGAATATTCCATATTACTACTCCCTAAAACCTCTATAGCAACAAATGGCTTTTAAGGAAACCGGAGGTTCATTGCCGCCCTCACATAAGCTCGCCATCGGTCCCTATCCTGTGCAAGATCAATCCAGTCTCCATCATCACATCCCACCTCCCTCAAATCCATTTTAATGTTATCCTCCCATCTACATATCGGCCTCCCCAAAGATCTTTTTTCCTCCGGCCTTCCAACTAACACTCTATATGTATTTCTGGATTCGCCCATACGTGCTATATGCCCTGATCATCTCAAACGTCTGGATTTAATGTTCCTAGTGATGTCAGATGAAGAATACAATGCGTGCTGTTCTGCGTTTCGTAGAGCTCGATTGCAAACTCGTGACACCTGCGCGACAGACGAATTGGCATCCACTTACATGGACTCGCCCAAGAGTCTTGCTAGGGTGAGGGGGGGTGTTTGAACAGTATGCTCTATGAGTAAGCAGTCGACCGAACACACAGAAACTCTCCACTCCTAAGCTTCACAAAGAAGCTCGCGCATGTTGGTGCCACGAGTTTGCGATCGGGCTCTACTTTTCTCCATTCTCCTGTAACTTCATCCTTCTTAGCTCCAAATATTTTCCTAAGAACCTTATTCTCAAACATCCTTAATCTCTGTTCCTCTCTCAAAGTGAGAGTCCAAGTTTCACAACCATACAGAATAACCGGTAGGCCTAATATAACTTTTTTATAAATATTTTATAACTGTAATATTGCCGTAAAACCTTTACAGGAAGGAAATCCTAGAGACCCTGTGAGGAGCTGATAAAACATAATTCTTCCATAAGGAAATGTAGGATCCCCTTCACTAAATGCGTAATATAAATTTTAATCATCCACTGCAGAACAGATACCGCGATGGAATTGCTTGTACACGACACGTGTGACGATGTATTTCGAAAATTCACCAAATTTGATAAATAGCCCTACTTTTTTATTCGGTTTACGTGAATCAGAGCCCATGTCCGCTATTCGAGCAACAATGATTTTCAGTATACAGTAAAACCTGTATTAAACGACCACTGCTGTTTCCATGAAAAATTGGCCTTTCAAAGGGTTGGTTTCTCAATAGGGGGAGTTTTTTTACACAAATGGTTGGTTAAAATGTTTCTATGTTAATCAAATAAAACATGAGGAATATTAGTACAATAAAAGCTTGAGATAAGAACTTTATTAATTATTTTACGTCATTTTTACAATTTTCCTTTGATTCACACATACTCCTCTTCACAAAATCATAAATTGAACTATGCTTAATTTTTTTTTTAGATTTCATTTCTACAACCTAATTTTCAAAACTATCCTTTAACATGTTAAAACAGTTCATTTATATGTTCTCCATTCATACAGTCTTTCAGTGGTGCCGATTGTTGAAATAGCTGAATAATACATGAGGCTTCTTCTAGTGATATTCTTTCAGATTGAAATTCTCTCTTGACTTAACCTCGTTATCGGTGGGTTGATCACCGAATTTTTCTAATAGGTAGGAGGTAGAAAAAAAAATTATTGTACTGTAATTAACAAGTAACGATTTGATTTTTCCTGTACAAAATGATAAGTAAAACTGGCATAAGGAATGAGAAATCTTACCTTTCAAGAAACTATTAAACATCAGTGCAAATAACCTTTTTTGTCATACCTCTGAAGCCGTTTGCAAACGGTCATTGTAATTTTTTCCTAGGGATTAAGGAGAGAAATGGGCATTCAATGTGAATACGGTACCACTTAACAACTTTGTCAAATATTATTTTAACTTCTAGTACTGTAACGAATTTCTTGGAATTTATTTAAGCTACAGTAATTTAATAAAATACTGAATTGTAAATTTTTAAAATAGAGTATGGTTTTTTGAAAGGGGTAAAAATAAGAAAATGGCTATTTAATCACTTTTTGGTGGTCGGGGAGAGAGGTGGTCTCTTAAAAGGGGTGTAATTTGCATTGGTTTTGTGGACGTTTAATTCGGTTCTTTAAAAAATCGGTCTTTAGGAAGAGTGGTTTCTCAATAGGGGTGGTATTTCAGACAGGGTTTACTGTATTAAATATATATTATCTTCGAATTCTGAATTCAATAAAATGCTTTTCTACTGTTTAGTACTTGTGGCTCCGTAAAATATTTGTGAGTGAACAGATATGAATTTTATCAGGAAAATAAGTTACTTGTAAATATTTTGTTTCGGACAAACACGGTTTTTCTACTCGTTCATGAGACATAATATGCAGTAGTGACTTCATCACATTGTTCTATTGTTTTCTGCTTATTTGTATATTTCGTGCTTATGTTGATAATAATATCGCATAGCCAAGGTCCGTCTCGATATTGTTGTAATTATTTATTTCACATTTAATACTTTCTTGGCGATACGCGAACAAAAAGAGTTGAGCACAATTCTGCGATAATTTTACACGAAAGTTAGATAATTAGTAAATATTTCGAATATGGTACACGCAATGTAAAAAACAAAAGAAAAAAGAATTGCTAGCCATTTCCGTGTGTTGTATGCAACTCAATGGCTAATTCTGAGAAAATATTTAGTAAATATAGAATTTTAAAGTTTACCTAGCTTAAGAAGATCGGCAGCGTGAGTTTTTTCAACTTGGCTTCAAATTACTACCAGGAACCCAAATGTATTCAACAGAATTTGATTATTGAAGACGATTGGCTAACCATTTCAGATCGGATAGAACCAGACAAGAAATGGATTTGAAGATTTTTTATTATATTTTATAAAATGTGAATAATTAAATGTTATGGACACGTAAGACGAATGCTAGAGTAGACATTACCCAGGAAATTTTTAAATTAGTTCCACCTGGAAGAAATAAGAGAGGTCGATCTAAGTTCATGTTGTTACGTGCGGTTATAAGATCGATTTGAGAATAAGGATTGGAAGAAATGGACTGATAAGACAAGGTGAATGGGGAAGAAAAATTAAACTGTCATAAACTTTGAACACAGGAAGATGTCTGTGCATCGCATTTGGCCGACAAATAATCCGGATGATATTAACCAGTAGGGATAGTATTACGTAAAAGTTAATTTTTAGTATGATTTCACGTCACATCTTAACATAATAGCTTATCCCTTTGAATTAATTAAGGATTGGTAGTCTTACATTCAGCGGGAGTCTGAAAGTACCTTTTGTTAAAAATAATATTCTACTCTATCTTCTCAAAAAGGATCTCCGATCCCAGTAAGTTAAGCCATGATACAGGGTTAATGACTTCTCAGCGGGGACAGGGGAAGGAAGGTTGTTCAGGTAGTAGCACAGTCTAGTACAGGCATGTCAATTGGTGCCCATAGGAGCAAGCGCGTGCTTTAGAGCTCAGGAGAGCGGAAAGGAAAGAGACAGACGAAAGAGATAGTATATGCCGCTTGGTCGAGCTATATTCAGGGATGGCCAGCACTGATTCAATAGATAAAAGGAAGAGAACTTATTAAAACTATATGCATGTCAATTTTTAGATTTGCTTGAGAAGTATAAGTGCATTATAAGAATGTAAATTTTAATTTTAATGCTCATTTTTCACAAGTTTGATTTATTTTATTGAAAAGAAATATTTTCTCAACTTTTCTTATAGAAAAGTGAAATTTTCAGATATAGGCCTATTTATTTAGTAGCCTTACAGAATGTTTTCGTAAATCAAATATACGGTATATACGTATTACTGAAGATAGTGTATTGAAAATTTTGAAAATATTCGCATGGAAGTTGTTTGTAAGGAAATGATTTAACAAAGCAACTACTGTTACATCATAAGCAGAAGATGCGTACCCATGTGTTGTAAAAATGTCAGCTCTATAGCTTCAGCAGATTTCGAGAAAATAATTTAATATTCTGATGATAGGAAGTTGCTCACAATTAATATCACCTTAAAAGCATAATGCGATAAGAGTTTTGTTATGTAATATTAGTTACACTTAAAACATATACAGTACCTAGGTAACTTTGCTTTGTACTGTAATATTGTTTTGATTAGTTTATTGATTACATTTGTAATGCTAAAGATACCATCAATATCAATTCCAACTTATTATGTCATACTCAATCTGTTTCTTTGGAATATGACTTTCTTTATGAATGATGTGTTTCATTCACTTAGTATAGTATAATTGTACTACTATGGAATTTATGTGAATATTCCTTCTTAACCCTTTATTATGTTATTAACATTTAAAACACAAGTACAATATTAAGAAATTGGTGTTAGTACTTTTGTTTTTCAGATAATAAATAAAATATCAAACAGAAAGAAGCCATATAAAAATAACGACATAAAATTTCACGTTCCGTTTGAAGTTTGTGCACCACTGTTTTCTTAATCCAACAGGCTTATTCATATACATAATTCTTCCTCTTTCCATACCTAGCGCTTGATGCCCGCGCACGACGTCAAGGTCAGAAAAATGCGCTTGCTTTGACATCACTGGTATTTTATATACAGTCACGAAGCTAGAGTTTATGAGGGTACTAGGAACAATAAATTGTGCAAGTACTATTTCGCATTGTCTGTAATGAGGCGATAGTAGCGATCCTAGTGGTTAGCAACTATCTATGGATGCATATTTACTACGTATTGAGCTTCGTGACTGTATATACTGCACTGTGGTATTACCTTGTCTAGTGAGTAATTCCTTCCTTCGCGTTGTATACTTGTCGCCGTTCCTTCCACGGACAAAGTTACCAGGCACTAACCAGTCGGCTGAAGCGCATGCCTGCCGTTACAGTGTTTCGCTCGCGCGAGTTCGATTCTCCCTTGGGCTGATTACCTGATTGGTCTTTTCCGAGACTTTTTCCAATCGTAAGGCAAATGTCAGATAATCTATGGCGAATCCTCGGCCTCATCTCGCAAAATGCTATCTCTGTATCACCAATCCCATCGACGCTAAATAACCGAGTAGTTGGTACAGCGTCGTTAAAGAACCAATTAAAATGATTTCTTAATTAGATAATAATGCAGCTTTTCTTTCTTTACCTTAGTTTACCTTTTAAGTTCATTTTTATACGACCCACGCCACACGGGTCTAATAATGCATCTGCTTAAAGTAATTAAAAAGCTTTATCAAAATAAGAAACGTAACTGTGTTAGGAGGAATGGGTGAAGAAAGAATAATGCTGAAACTGATCAGGAAGAGAAAAAGAAATTGTCTGGGTCACTTGCTAAGAAAAAAACTGTCTAGATAGGATCTACTGAAGGATGAATTGCACGGAATTGTGAACGAAAAAAAAGTTCGGTTTAGAAGAATATATCGGATGATAGTCAATATTAAGATAAATGGATCGTGTGTGGAGAAGAAGGTAAGCGAAAGAGAGGGAAGATTGGAGAGTGCTGGGTTTGCTGTCCTTTGGCAGAAATTTTGAACGAACGAATGAATGATCATATGAACATTGCTTTTTAGGCCTACAGTTTGAGTTTAAATTTATTAAGCTTACAATGGAATGTATGTTATTATTTGCTCTTTTTTGTATTTAACTGCAATTTTTTACTGTGTTTGCATTTGTTTACGTATCATAGGTATTTCACATTATGCAGTATCCTTATTTGCTTCGCTGTTACCAATATCTATTTGTTCATTTATGCAATAGTTACAAAATTATTACAAGTTGAAAATAATAAAATAGAATATAAAATATGTATTAAAGTGTCGAATAAACTGTAGGTATTTTTCAAGCAAACACATGTTATTAGTTAGACAATAATTGTTACTTCGTATGCATAGTGAGAAAATGTCACTGTCCGTGTATGGTGAAGTGCTCCTGATATTCTGTCCAGCCTGCAAAACGTTAGGGATGGCCTCTTGAGGTTAGAAAATTCGGTCGAATGTTGATCTTGACGGATGTTCTCTGACCGGTCTAATCTAAACCAGTTTCAGTTCCTATTCTTGTTTAAATGTTACGAAGAAGAAAATGCCACTCTGTTGTGTCTGAATCATTATCCTATTCAAAATTACTCTGGAATGTTTCCGTTTTGTTGTATACTTGGTATAACTCTATATTAAGCATAATGATTCAGTGTCCCTCCAAAGTACTTTTGAATGGAGAGAACTTATGGAATTTTCCTAGGAAAAGAAGATTAAATATTCTGTTTAGAACGACGGATTTTTTACTCGTCATGCGACACAATTCGCAGTAGTGACGTAATAACATTTTTCTATTGTTTTCTGTTCATGTTCCTATTTCGTGCTTATCATGGAGGTGGAATCGTAAAGTTAAAGTTAGCTTTGGTGTTGTAATTATTTGGTAATTTCCTTCAAAACAATAATTTGTTGATGACTGTCAAAAACTAAAAAGAAAACTCGTAACTGACAAGAAACGCTTTATGACAATGCTACAAGAATTTCAGCAAGTTAGTTGATATTTCGAAAATGAAATAGGCCTAAGAAAGTCGAAAAATTAAGTAGACAGTTGAAATGGGCTTTTCACCATTATGGTGAAAATCTGCAATTTTATGGGATTAAAAATCGTATAAACATGATAAAGTAAAAAATTCTCTTTATATATGGAATGATCTTAAAACCATTATTGAATTATTATGGAAGTATTCTACATCTGAAGTGAGTGTTCACTGCTCCCCCCCCCCCCGGGTTATCTTTTTTTTTCATATGACCCTTTTTTTTTTCTTTTCTGTTTATCTTGTTTCTGTTTTTCTGATTTTCCTTAAACTAGTACGTACACAACACCCATGCCCGAAGCGAGACTCGAACCCACAACCCTTCAGGCCAAGCGATAAAGCCGTGCCTCTACCCCTTGCGCCATCCAGATTGGCAATCTCAGACCGTAGCGGGTTAGCCTACTGGTTCAGAGCTGCGCTTCTGCTTGGGCTCGCTTTTTGCTTATGCCGATTACTTGATTGTATATTCCCCCCCCCCCGAGCTCTTTTCCCTAACTGTAACGCTAATGTCGGGCAAACCCATGGATAACTGTCGGTTCCACCAAATAGTAGGCCTAACTCGTTGAATAAGACAATACAAAATACCATGGATATTTATAATATATTGACCATTCTCAATGTTTTGTATTTTTTGCACAGTGAAGAATTATTGTATGTCACTAGGAGAAAATCTGATATAAAAGTACATGATTTATTCATAGATATAACTTAGATAAACATTACTATAATATTCATACTACATATGAAATTAAACGCTATTAAAGTTTATATGCTGAAGTACGAATGTTATAAGTGAGCCATTACCAACTGGTCGAGTTGTGACATCGGAGCACGCTTTTCCTCTCGGAGAAGAGGCCAGGAGCAATAGCCAGCCAGAGCCGAGCTCGTAGCTGTGGCGGATCGTGGATTGTCAGAGCTACTAGCTCTGGTTGAATGTATAAGTCTAATAGTGTAATGTAGAGAATAAGTAATATACAGAAAGGAAAGTAGATATCGGTTCCTTTGATTATTATGAAGCCGTGCTGGCAGCCGTGTTGAAATCAGGCCTGCTATACATACTAGTAATACGAAGAAAGACAAAAATGAAAAAAGTATTAGGTACAGAATTAGACTTAGCCTATTATACATAATAGAAAAATACATTAGTAGTGGTAGTAGTAGTAATAATAATAGCGTAATAATGATACTAATTATATACGCCATGCTACGAATACCATACTTAAACGGGCAGTGACTTTTGTCTTATTTTTTAAAATTCCCATTCATTTATAAAGCGAATATAAATATGTAAAATCTACAGACCAACCAATTCATGCCAAACACAGATTACACGTTTCATTGTACAATACCTGTATTACCTAGTCCTACTATTTCATCATTCGATGTGAAATTCATCTGAAATTAAGGCAATATTTCTATCTCATCTAAATTATTCACTTTCAACTTTAGACCAGAAAATATAAATTCATTTGGGGTAGGAGAGTACTGCCATTTTTCTGTCATTTGTTGTCTTAAGCACGTTGTAGACAATTGTAGTACTGCATAAACTTATAAACATTAGGACTTAAAAACATCGTTAGAGCCACAGTTTTCAGTTCCTTTGGGTATCACATGCCTTTCTTGCTACGAGTACAATGCCATAAATCCACTTGAATTTTCACAATGTGTGCTAAATCTTTACGTTAATTAAAAACATATCATATACATTTTTAATTGGTCGCTATTTCCGCTCGCAAGCTGAGAATCACGACTATTTTTTCCTACAGATGACAATGAATATACTTTGTACATGCCATTTTTTAAGTCATTTTAATTTCCTCAATCTTCCTTGCCTAGGATTTTGAGCTGATAAATCAACTTCACTTCCAACAGAAATAGTTATTTTGGAGCACTTTGCAGAAATTTCAGGATTGGTGCAATTACTTGCATTTTCATTTATATCTTCAAACTAAAAGATAAGATATAAAATTATTTAAAAACATGTAGTTCTGATATCTAGGTTATATCAGGTGACTTTCTACATAAGTAAAATATGTCTACCTACTAAATAATTGAATTTAGCTTGGGTTGACACGAAGGGTTTTTAATAAATGGCCAAAGCGCCCAGGACTTTAGTTTAGCCTAAAACTAAGTCCACATGAACTTAGAGTATAGACTATTAAATGTATCAGAAAGATACCGAAATTATTTAAGTATAGTAGCGTGTACCTATCTCGTTCCTAAGACATTAATATATTATTATTAGGTACTGTGAACGCTAAGTTAAACTGGTTTGTCATACATCACTGCTTCGATAGGGTCTGGCGTTGCGGTCTGCTCCGAGAGTCTACCTAGATTGCTACGGAGAACGAGAGAAGCTCGCTATGACTTCACAGATCATTGAATTGGAAGTGACTGTCATAAGTAATTATTGAAATGCGTTTATTTCAATCCCATATATCAGTTAAAAAATTACGTTGAGAGATTGACGAACGGGGATCATGTACGGAGATCATTAGCGGGAGGAAATGTGAGTCCATTTGAGCTGATTAAAATGATGGGAATTTTTTGTTATAGAATTATTTCGGTTATAAGGAAAATTGCAGAGAGTCCAATTGTGATTTCTTCGACTTACCTCGCTATAACCAATTTTTTATTCTACCCGCGCTAAGTACCCTTACAGTTGACACAGAGATATCATCGATTACGACAACCAACTATGAAGGATGTACAGCTGTCAAAAGAAAAAGTGGCCGCTCTACTGAAACAAAGTTCCCTTCGGGTATCTTCGCTACAATTCGGAGACAGGCGATGTTACATGTTGTTGGACCACGTTGCCTGATATCTACAGTTATAATTGAAGTATTCTGTGTGTTATCGATAGCATGATGGTGGCGTTCAGGCCTCTTATTCATGAGGTCCTGCGTTCGACTACAACCACGTGCTTTTTATGTTCTTTTTTGTTCTGTTTTTGAGAGAGACAAAGTAGACATAATGGCTCCTTTCTCTTTTATAATTATTTTAGTAATTAACATCAGGTTCATTAATATATTATGCCATGCCTTTACCGTTAAGATATTGTGGCTGCAAATGGAAAGAAAATAGATTTTATTCTCAATAAAAATATCTTTCGTGGCATAAACAAAACAAATTTACTGGCGTCGGCCTTAAAACATTCAAACAATTAAGCGTTCAAAAAACAAAACAAAAAGCCACAATTCAATATTTAGTCTATCTTCCTCTTATCTCGATCATCTTGCAGTCGAGTGGGCATGGAATTGACTAGTCTGCAAATAGCGACTGTTTTTAGACACGATATTCCAGACATCCTGAACATACATAAGTGTTCTGTCCATGGGCAGGTCTTTCATTGCAAACCCAGCAATCTCCAATCTTTCCTATTTTCTGCCTTCCTCTTAGTCTCCGCATATGATCCACATATCCTAATGTCGTCTATTATTCTTTTCAACCAGAGACCCAACCAATTACTTTTTATCTTTGTAATCAGTTTCAGCATCATTCTTTATTCACTCATTTTTTCAAACACAATTTTATTTCTTATTCTATCTGTCCACTTCACACGCACCGTTCTTCTCCACATACACATTTCAAATGCTTCAATTCGTTTCTCTTCATTTCGTCGTAATGTCCATGTTCCTTCCCCATACAATGCCACACTCCACACAAAGCACTTCACTAGTCTCTTCCTTAGTTCTTTTTCCAGAGATCCGCAGAAGATCCTTCTTCTTCTATTAAAAGCTTCCTTTGTTCATGTTTGCAGTTTTTCTTGGGAAGGATAGGCCTAAATGCGGTAACATCCCGTTGCTTTCCGCACACCACTATCTCTTTCGCATCTTATTAAATTCCAGGGGGCCCAAGCGTGGAGATGAGGAGAGTGGATTTTACTAATTGGGCCCTCCGGACTTCACCGAAAGTCACGGCAAGGGTTAAATATTAATTCTATCAGGATGTTTGACCCTATCAGAGATCGGGAAATCTCAATTAGCCTTTGCCCCCCGCATCCTGGACTAGCTTCTACGAATCATCAGAAAATCTTAGAGTGTGATTGGGCCAATTTTTCCGAAAATGTTTCCACACTTTTGCCCTCGTAGCTCAGCGGACGAACGTCGTAATTTAGATGTCAACGTCTCAGGTTCAATTCCTCGTTACTCCTTTTCATTTTATTGTGGTTCAAGATAGTATAATGTAATAATACAAAAAGAAAAACTAATACCAGTATTATGCAACTGGATTTTTCCAAACCTAATATTAAATTTATGTTATTTATATCGCTAAAGAACGATTACAATATAAATAACTTGAATATTATTTATACAGTATCACTAAAGAACGATAACACAATATAAATTATAATTATCGGTTTGTTTAATTAATATAAGACATTATATAATACGTATTTAATTATCTAAATAAAATAACCTATTTTACAAAGAAAGATGTTTATTTGTGTTATAATAATTACTTACATAAAATACAGATTATTTATATTGCGAAAGAACAATAACAATATAAATAACTTGAATATTATTTTATATTGCTAATGAAGGAAAACAATATAAATGATAACTTGAATATTATTTATATAGCTAAAGAACGATAACAATATAAAAAACCGTGAATATTATTCATATCGGAATTTCACAGATTTATTACAGATGTATTTAAGAAATTGTAGAAGAATAGTAATTAGTAACAGTGTCCTATTTATTCTTCTTGGAGCCAAATTTGTAACTTTTAAAAGTGTGGTTACTATGTTGAAGTGTATGTGTTGCAACGGCTGCTCGATTTGTTATGTATGTGAGTCAGTTATGGGATGCTTGATGTCGTAGCAATGTTTGATTATAGTTTGATTGTGTCTGTGTGACTATTGTGTATTCATTTATGATGTATGGTACGGAAAGCTGCATATTTGTGTTATAGAAGTGTTACGTATGTGTGTTGTTAATGTTTTTGTATGTTTCAAATTGATAACTGATATTTGTTTTGCAATCGCAATGCCTAATTTACGGATTGTTTATGTTTTGTTTACATCGCGTAAGCTAATTTAATTTTCTTTTCTATTTCTCTTTATGCTTATCTTTTTTGTGTATAAAACTATAGCCCTAACATACATATGTAAAATAGGACTAACCCTCATTGGAGATACTGTAGCTACAATAGTAATAATTATTATTCATATCGTTATAAAACGATAACAGAATACAAATAATGACTTGAATTTTATTCATATCTCTAAAGAACGATAACAAAATATAAATAACGTGATATCCATAAAGAACGATAACTGGATATAAATGATAATTTGAATATCATTTACATCGCTAAAGAACGATTAAAAAATAAAATGAAAACTTGAAGAAGGCCCGAACCCAGAACCTTTGAATCATTAAACAAGCACTCTACCGCTGGTCTGCGAGGAGCAGATATGGAACACTTTCATAGTTCGGGAACTGCTTGTACAAGCACATGCATCGTGTAACATCGCCGCGACCCGAAGTGGGTTTTGAAAATATTCGCTGTTCACGAGTGCGGCCACTTTTTTTTTGACAGCTGTACGTTATGTCCGTCATGTAGAACCGACTACAAGCAATGCACTCAACAAAAGACGTCCATAGTAAGGTGACTAATGTTTTAATATCGTGTGATATTCACAGTTAAATCATTCTCAAAAAGCAATTATATATTTTAGCATAACTTGCATTTCGTCATATATATAATTAGTTAGAATGTAATATTTTATCAGAAAACAACCCAGGTTTCAAATATCATATTTCAAAATGTTATGTTTTATTTAACGACGCTCGCAACTGCAGAGGTTATATCAGCGTCGCCCGATGTGCCGGAATTTTGTCCCGCAGGAGTTCTTTTACATGCCAGTAAATCTACTGACATGAGCCTGTCGCATTTAAGCACACTTAAATGCCATCGACCTGGCCTGGGATCGAACCCGCAACCTTGGGAATAGAAGGCCAGCGCTATACCAACTCGCCAACCAGGTCGACTATCATATTTCAGAACTGTACGGAATGAAGGAGAAAATAAACTGGCCACTTTACCCTATTATCACCTGGCTTAGTTGCCTTATAATTGGTGCCTTGTTATCACTTATGAGGTTTAGACTAGTGTCGTGCATTGCAGGCGCAATGTTCGGTTCAATTTTGTCGAGTATGTCGAAATTCGATATTCACCGATGATCGCTCTGCAGAAGGAGGTCTTTTGTGTGTGTTTCATCTTGTTAGAAAAGTATTCGCTGTCCTCCACTCCCACCCTTAGTGTCTTAACCGCTTAAGGATTTTAACACAGATCTTGCGATTAATGTTTCATATGAATTAAGACGAAGTTTTTTAATGTCTTGGTTGTCTGTCTCATATTGAGACATTGCAGGACACTAGTTCAGACCTTTCTTTGGACAGTTGACTAAACAAGAAGTAGAAACTAGGATCTTCAAGGAAGAATGCGAGTTGATTCCCACACCTTCTTCTCTACAGTTACATCAGGAAATTGACAAAATAGACACTGATAATATTTATAAAATGTGGCGTAAGGGACACTACAGATAATTGTGGGATATTGATATTTTTAAGGAATAATAAATGATAAGATGTGGTTTTATTTCAATGTATTTATTCACTGTTCTTATTTCAACTGGCATTGTTGTGGCAACACTTAGGTACCTGCAACAAAATAGAAATAGTATCCAATTGGTGCAAGAAACATTCAAGCTGATACAGTAAAGGTTTGCAATCTTGAACGGGAAATAGGAGATGCTCTACAGAAAATTTTAGATAGCGAAGTCAGAGTAAAGAAATGTCAGCATAATCATGACTAACACTATCATTTGCTGTTTTCCATATTTTATAAATGTATTTACACTTATTATTAACATTTATGTACAATTATTTATGTTTATTATTTACATTTTAAAATTATTTTCATATAATTTACAAATTTGAGTTAACAACGTACTGTATGTACCGTGGTAACTTTTCGAATATTGGTACGAAATGATCTGTCGTTGACTCATATAATGTTTTGTAATCTGACAATGTAAATACGATAGACAGAACAACCTTGTGGACAATAGGCCAATAAAGAAAACATGACGGATTGCTTAATGCAAATAGTTATTACTTGCTTATTTACAAATGGCTTTTAAGAAACCCGAAAGGTTCATTATCGCCCTCACATAAGTCCGCCATTGGTCCCTATCCTGTGCAAGATTAATCCAGTCTCTATCATCAATTCATCATAATCCATCTCCCTCAATTCCATTTTAATATTATCCTCCCTTCTACGTCTCGGCCTCCCCAAAAGTCTTTCCCCTCCGGCCTCCCAACTAACACTCTCTAAGCATTTCTGGATTCGCCCATACGTGTCACATGCTCTGCCCATCTCAAACGTCTGAATCTAATGTTCCTTGGAAATAGTTATTATAAATATTAAACTCAAATAGTAAATTTAAGTAATTAATATTAGTACTAGACGCTAGTGGATGTAATCTCTTGCAACTGTTGAGAGGAATAAAATGATACATTGTTAACTTGATTTATAAATTATATCAAATTAATTTCAAATACTTAAGTGAAAGCAAATAATAAGTGTAAATAAATATAAATAATTATTGCAAGTAAGAGCAAATTTAAATAATAAATGTAGATAATATGCAAGACAGTAAGTGATAGTGATGGACATATTTAAGCACAAAACTCTTTAATCTGACTTGTAAGACCCAAATTCCTTATCTCAAAATGTTCTGTAGAGCATTCCCTATTTGTTGTTTAAATTTTGCACACTTTTACTGACTAACCCTGTATACCGGAGTTCAGCAAATAATATTAAAATGCAGGGAATATGAAGTAGTCAGTTACGCATTATGGTATGAAATGCAAATAGGCTAGATTAAAAGTAAATACTGATTAAACAGTTAAAAATTTATGTTTTGAGAGGACGCCAGACAGCAAAAAGTCGACGAGATGCGTGTTGCCGATCGGAATGACCACATCTAATTTGCATCCACGTGAAATTAGAGGAAATGAACGTATATCGTTTTGGTAATATTGAACGCAGGGGAAAATTAAGAGATAAGAATAGAAAGCATCAAAACATGTTGCAAAGGAAGCGGAAAATGATGTCGAAGTGGCTTTTCGTGGAAAATGTTCATTGTTACAGTTTAAATCGATTTTAATATATGAGATATGATATGATATAGTCTATGTCAGGCCTGCAGAAGGTTTGCGCTCTCCGAGCCGGCTCACAGCTCATGAGCGGAAAGCAGATATTAGCTGCGCTCTGTATAAGAGTGGACTGGAAGAAGGGGTGGATCTCGTACAAAATGTACAAAAAAAGAAGTACTATTACGAGTGCTTATGAAATGAATTCCCGTTCAGTGTTTGCAAAACTATCTTGGACTATTATTAATTAATAAAGAAATATTTATTTTACAGAAATAATAGAAATTCTATAGCTATTTAAATGTACAATATCATTTTGTTATATTTTTTATTTATCAGTACATCAAAACCGGGTTTTATGCTGTTGGCAGCTGAAAGGAACAGTAGCCTACTGATCGCAATGAAACATCAGTTACAGATGTTCGATGTTTGCCATTATTAAAGTTGAATATAGAAAACAGTTGCTCACAAATATAAATGTTGAGCCAAACGTAACAATCTTTTTCACAGCCAGCCTGTGTAGTCGTGGATATTATTGCTAATGTTTAGTCTTGTAAAACTCAACCAGGCTAGTAGTATTATTCAAACGATCTTTAGCCTTTAGGTCACATTGAAGATCAATAAGTTCGAACTATAAATCGGTAAATGTTAAATGTTATGTTCCGTCTTTTAGATTCCTCCATACTGTACTGTAGCAGTAGGTAAGCAATGTAAAACAGTTACTGAGAATAGGCCTACACAATGCACTCAACTAGATAACTGAGTGGTCGTTTCCCTCTCCTCTACCCCTAGGCAAGTCTATGACATTCTGACGTATCTTCCTCTCCGTTTCGGCGAGCGGTAAATACAGCTCTCCCGCTCCGAAGGACGCGCGCGCTCGTTGAGCTCTGTTTGTGCAGGCCTGGTCTGTGATATATATGATATATGATATGATATGATATGATATATGATATGATATGATATGATATATGATATGATATGATATTATATGATATATGATATTATATGATATATGATATGTGATATATGATATGATAGGATATGATATACGATATGATATGATATGAGACAAAGAGAAAGGCAGAAAATAGGAAAGATTGGATAAAGCTGGGTTTGCAGTGAAAGACCTGCCCTTGGGTAGAACGAAGAATGAATGAATTAATTAATGAATGAGAGAAATGAATATATGATATGATATGATATGATATATGATATGATATGATATGATATGATATGATATGATATGATATGATATGATATGATATGATATGATATGATATGATATATTCCGTGGCAACAATTACATCCATGTAATGTGGAACTCACAATTTTGTAACCGGTGTCACAAATATACCTTTTTTTGTAGACTCTCTTGTAATTTAGATTTATATATCATACTTACATTCTCTCATTATTATATCTTTTTCTTTCCCTAACACCCATTTACTATTTATTATAGTCTCTCGCTTCTGTTTCTAACTAAATTTTTCCATACTCCCACCTATAAGCCTAATTCAGTTCATTCAAAATTGATACATTTACAATTCCTTTCTTGATTTCCAGTTTACTTATATCGAACACTCACTGATTCTAATACTACTTGTTACTAATCCTCACTACACTATTATCCAATAGGGTCGTTATGTCTGTTTCTTGTGTACATTCCATTTTCTGAATTCACTTAGGCCTCTTTTCTCCATCATAAGCTTCGGTATCCTAGCTAGCCTCCCCCACTATAGGCCTACTCCTCGCCTATTTTCATTATCTCTATCGTTTCACTTAACATTCTACTACACTCCCCTAATTTATTATTTATTATACTTACAAAATCATCTATATCCTTAACCGTCGTTGGACTAGAATCGTCCACTTCACCCATTCCTGTTATAAACTAGTCTTCTTCTTTCTTTCCATCACTTCTCCTCCTTTCTGCCCTTGCACTCACAGAAACACTTTCATCTCCTCTCTCGGCACTGACCTTCCTTCCCCCTAAACTATTTAATTCACTTTCCGAATCACTTTAATATATATGATAAATTTCGTGTGAATAATTACATTTTCGAAACTTGAAATGGAACAAAAAACAGGGAATAAACATCAATGGCAGAAGGCTAACAAATCTACGCTTCGCAGATGACATCATTCTATTCGCCAGATCAGCGCAAGCACTTCAAGAGATAGTAAACAAGCTAAACACCCAGAAAGGCCATAGGTCTGATTATGAACAGCGACAAAACGAAAATAATGACCAGTGGACAACAAACTTCAGTACAACTGGACGACACAGAACTACAATACGTCTCTGAATACAAGTACTTACGTCAACATGTAGCCTTCAAGCAGAACACCGACATAGAGATAAAAAGAAGAACATCGACTTGGAAGGTGTTCTGGTGTTCAAAATTCATAATGTTGGAAACAGTTACCGGTTGTTCTGTATGATTGTGAAACTTGGACTCTCACTTTGAGCGAGGAACAGAGATTGTTTGAGAATAGAGTTCTCAGGAAAATATTTGGGGCTTAAAGGGATGAAGTTACAGGAGACTGGAGAAAGTTACACAACACGTAACTGCACGTATTGTATTTTTCACCTGACATAATTAGGAACATTAAATCCAGACGTTTGAGATAGACAGGGCATGTAGCATGTATGGGCGAATTCAGAAATGCGTATATAGAGTGTTAGTTGGGAGGCCGGAGGGAAAAAGACCTTTGGGTAGGCCGAGACGTAGATGGAAGGATAATAATAAAATGTATTTGAGGGAGATGGGATATGATGATAGAGACTGGATTATTCTTGCACAGGAGAGGGACCGATGGGCTAATGTGAGGGCGGCAATGAACCTGCGGATTCCTTAAAAGCCATTTGTAAGTAAGTATTGTTGGACAAAGCAATCAACCACAAACTAAGGTTTGAGACTCTAGAGACCTGCATCCTATTAGTAATCCTAGATCAGTGTCAGACAAAGGCCCTGTCTACGAAGCAATATGCAGCGATCCAAACTTGCCAGAGAAAGATGCAGAGAAAAATATTAGGAGTCACGCGAAAAGACAAGCACCCTAACGACAGTCTACAAAAACTGCCCAACACATCCGATGCAGCAGAACGTGCCATGATGTCGAAGTGGACGTGGGGGTTGGGCACGTGACGAGAATGAAGCACTCAAGATGGATGCACGCGATCACCATGTGGGACCCATACATCGGAAGAAGGAACCAGGGAAGACCACGATCCAGATGGGCGGATATGTTTGTGAAGACGACGGGCAAACAGTGGTCAAGAAAAGCAAGGGACAGATCTGAGTGGAAAGAACTAGGACTAATACGAACTAGAAATAGTTAAGTGTGTTAGTGTATAGTGTTAATAGGTTACAATGACGACTCGTGCTAGATATTAGGTATACATTAGTTTTAAAGGTATACAGATCGACAAAGTAAAATATCGCCTGGAATGGCTCACTAAGCGAGTAAAAACGAGCCACCCCTTTTATAGAAGGCCTTTGCCCTTCACGGGACATAATGGCTAAATTCATTCATTCATTCAATTACATTCGTGTAATGTGGACCTGATAATTTTGTATAAGGTGCCGCAATTACATTCATTACAGACACATTTTCATTTATTGCTATTTTTATTTAAGTTCTCTCTTTTTAAAAATCTATCCTTTCCCTCCTTGACTTCTCATAGAATTTTTATGCATAAGCACTGCTTTAGATCAATCATGTGCAGTGCAGATTGTGCACTCGCTATTACTTTCTGTCTTGCTGCGATGCTGACACTCTACATCTATCCTCTTCTTTTCTATTCTTTTTTTATAACCTCATAGCTATAACACGATCTAGTATGTACAGTCACGAAGCTTGAGTTGTGAGGGTGCTAGGAACAATAGACTGTGCCGATACTATTTTGCATTGTCTGTAATGAGACGATATTAGCGATGCTAGTGGTTAGCAACTATCTATGGATGCATATTTACTACGTATTGAGCTTCGTGACTGTATGTACTAGACTGTGGCTATAGCCTAGCTTATTTATTTTACGATTCTTCGTACTCATTACTCTATTTTCTTCCAGTTAATTTTAACATATAATTGAAATCTAGGTATCCACTGAGCTATTCAGTTTTACTCCCAGTAGAATGTAATACTAAAGTTATTATTAAGGAATTTCCAAATATTTGTTATATTCACAATCACAGTTCGTACGAAAGTGCTTATTTCTAATCACAAATAAATAATGAGGCATGGATTATAGGCCTACCTATTGGCCACGAAACGCTCCTAATAACACTAACGAGGACTTGGTTCAGGTTCAGGGTCATCATCACCATCCGGTCTTGCTGCCACCATGACACTCTGCAACAAATAGCAGCGGAACATGAATGATAAATGTTTCTTAATTATAAGGATAGAGAGTGACACATAATGTAAACAAAGTCTCATGAATATGAATTATCTCTCTCGTTATGCGGTCCACGAATTTAATAAAGGACTAGCCTAGTTCTTAGTTGTGATTAATTGTAGGCCTATTCTTATCTATATTTTGTTTTATTTAGCTGTCACTCAAAGAGTAAAAAAATGAAGTCACTCAATATTCATCCAAATAATGAGAGGAAAATTTTGTTTTTTCACAAATGAAAGCATTAGCGAAATGTAAGTTGATTAACTAAGTATAAATATGCAATTAATTAAAAAGTACATAATAAGATAAATATTAAAATATTTCAATTAATCAGTTAAATTGTAATTATATGAAGAGAATTACGGGAAATAGTACATTTAGAGAACATCTTGGGTTGAGCTTTGAAGTATGCTTTGTCGTTATGCTTTCCACGAATTTAACAAAAGTGTAGCCTAGCTCTTAGTTAATTGTAGCCCTATTCTTGTGTACATTTTATTTCATTTAGCTGTCACTCAGAGAGTAAAAAATGAAGTCACTTAATATGCACCCAAAGAATGAGAGAAAATTTTGTTTTTCACATTACAAATGGAGACATTATCAAAATTATAACATTATTGACTATACAGTTAATAAAAAAACGTACTAAGATATTATAATCAATGCAAATATAATTTTAATTACTTATTAGAATTGTAATTAGACGAAGACAATTATGGGAAGTAATGTATCTAGGGAGCCTCTTAGTTAGGGCTACAATGCTTATTTGTTATACTTATAACCAAGAATACAACGATGTAAGATCAACCAAGTTGTGTTTGTGAGAAAATAATAATAATAATAATAATAATAATAATAATAATAATAATAATAATAATAATAATAATAATAATAATGATAATGATTATAATAGGCTTACTACTACTACTACTACTCCTAATTAATTATAATGGTAATAATAGGTATAATAGGCTTACTACTACGACTACTACTACTACTATAATATAATAATAATTCGTGGCGCTACAGCCCGTGAAGGAACTAGACCGACCAGCCGGCTACTGGCCTCACGCTCACATGCCGAAGCAGAGGTGGACGATCATCCAACCAGAATGGAGGTATCGTGTGGTTAGCATGATGATCCCCCCAGCCGTTATAGCTGGCCTTCACAACCGGATTTCGCTGCCTATCGTACCTCCAAAAGTGCATCACGATGCTGGGTGGGCAACGGTTCCGTACAATGGCCGAAATTTCATGAGAAAATATCTTCCCCCATGAGGACTCGAACCAGCGGGCATTCCGTAACGCGGGTCCTAGACAGGATGCCTTAGACCACGACGCCACGGCACTGGACACTACTACTACTACTACTACTACTACTACTACTACTACTACTACTACTACTACTACTACTACTACTACTACTACTACTACTACTACTACTACTACTACTACTACTACTACTACCACTGATAATATAATAATAATAATAATAATAATAGGCCTAATAATAAATAGTACTAGCAGGCATAATAGGCTTACTACTGATGATGATGATGATGATGATAATAATAATAATAATAATAATAATAATAATAATAATAATAATAATAATAATAATAATAAAGGTAATGGTATTGGTGATAGTGGGCTAATAGTAATAATAATAATAATGATATGGAAATTGGCTCGCGTATACAAAGTGTTCTCCAAATATAATTTATTTACAATTGATTTTGAATATTTGAAGAACAGATAATCTTAATAAATACCAAGAAGGGATTGTCTTTTCTGGCTTTTATAATAGCACTAGTTTAACTGCTTTCCAATGCAAATTCCTAAATTTCACTGATACTGAAACCCGGAACGCCTGCGTGATAGCCGGTACGTCTAAATCAGTCTGTCACAAAGAGTCAGAATTTATAGTTACATGGGAACTGGAACTGGAATATTTGTACAGTAATGCCAGAATTAGCATTAAGGTTTGATATGCTATATCACAACATAAGGCGCCTCTCAGATATTTCAGTTTTATAACTTTCAGAAAGCTTTAGGTGCAGAAAATAAACTATTTCCAAAGTGGCGGAGACTTTGATCTTACCTGCATGGCGAGGATAGTTGCAGCAAGGGCAAACACCAAGAGTGTACGAATCATTTTGTAGGAGAGCCTAGAATTGAAAGTGATTGTTTAGGGTCACATATTTCTCATATTTTTTCAACCAGGAAAGTAATGAAGGTAAATGGATAGTGTTTTACAGAACGGAAACTGTGGTAATATGCTACAAATGCAAGCAAAGATAGTTACAATTAAAATTCTACAAAATATAACTTTTAACGGTCAATTTTGACTGCCGAGTATTTTAAGTTGGTGGACCAGCTGATCTCGGACTGGAAGTTTCCGAGCTCAGTTCCATGTGGTGGCGGGAATTTTCTAGTTGACATTCCTTCAGAACAGAACCGAAATCTAAGAAACGTCGTGTCGAATTAAGTACCTTGTGTTTCTTGGGGGTTGAAATGCGGTTGGAGCGCGGTACCTAACACGCTATGTCATTTAATGCTGACGTCATGAAAGCATGGGATTTACCTTCATGTGCTCTACATTTTCACGACCTCTGAAAGAGATACCTTCAACTTGTTACCTTTATATTATCGTATAATGAAATGACCTTACAAACGAAACAACTCCTGCAAAGGAAAGTATTTTTAAATAACATATGGAATTTAGGGTAATGAGTTCACAGTATAGGCCTATTGTGACCTTTGCGTCACATAATTTGTTTAGAGTGTTACAGAGTTGATTTATAGATTTTTAACACTTTTTAACATTATGCCTAACTTTGCCTTTCAAACTAATCTGTGGTTAATTTAAGAATGAAATTGTGTATGCTAAACTGACGCACATGGCGTAGGATTTAATTTTCACCATTCTGCCTCTACAGTGACGTAATAGTCTGTTATGAATAAATTTCAGGCTGGAATTACATGCGATTTAAGAATTGTTATTTATTAAAGAAAATATTGGTCACTGTGACAAGAATAGTTACGTTATAGAAATGGGTACTAACGCTTCTTTCCTTGATTTTCTTATACAGAGTGAACCGTAAGTAATGTCATTAATTTCAGGGAGTTATTCTTTGAGATATTTGAAACAAAGCAGTTTAATGCAATTTTGCTGGCTTTTGCGTCCTTTGGCTATAAAAATTGTTTTATATTAAATATTTAATAACTTGTTTTGGAAAGGTCATCGCTTTATTTCTCAATATTCTCAGTCAATTTAAGAGAGCAGTATATTATGAGAATAAACGATTCAAAGAATTTTAGTTTTGTCCTTCAAATGTGCGGAAATTTGATCCGAACAAATGTAACTTTTCGTTTTCCAAAGGAGTTTTAACATTTGTTTGAGTCAAATTTCTGTATATTTAAAGGACAAAACAAAAATGATTTTTCCGTATGATTTTAGCACAGCTGCGAGAGAGGATCACGCATGCAGTCTCTGGTATCGACCGTGAGATGTTGGGACGTGTATGGCAGGAACTGGAGTATAGGATTGATGTTTGCCGCGTCACCGACGGTGGGCATACGGAACTCCTGCAAGGTATGTGCGAAACTTTGGTAGGCTAGATACTCTATCCTCTGATACAAATGTTTCCGTTATATCTGTCATAGTAACTGTTCTATAGGCCCCCGAAACCCCGGAAAGACTTTAGAATCGCCCTGTACTTGTGCGGAAGTAGGATGTTTATGAAACAAATATATTTTAATTTTAATTTTTTGTTTATTAATATATACGTAGCTACTAATGGCATATAGTCTACATGTTAAATGGCGAAACCTGCAATTACATACTAAAATTAGTCAGTATTTTTCATAGGGAAATTGCAGGAGTACAACAGTATGTTTTCTGATAGCAATTTATAAGCGCATTATATTTGTTAAATCGGTTTCGGATATTGAGCGGGGTTGTCATAATTCTGTTGTATGTTTTAGCCCAGATCACATATAGATTGCTCATTTCTATCTTAAAATCGGTTCACTTTGAAGAGAACAACCGCCAGGATCGTCATCCGTCCGCCCTAAACGAACACGAGATGTCAGTATAGTCGCTAATGCAATTCAAATGGGAGTTATGACGTGACTCTTTATGTAACAACTAGATGGCAGCATAGTAAACCTAACAAAAGTTGTTACCGTCAAAGCCTATAACGCCGAGCAATCTGGGTATATATGATGTAGGTTTTTAGTGATGTTATTTTGCGCGGAATTTACATGACTATATTCAGCAACAATGACTTGCACGAAGCACAGAGTTAAATGGCTAATGGAATGATAACTAAGAATTATACATTTCATATTACCTCATAAGACATTCTTGTCAGTTAAACTTTATAAAATAACATTAATCATGTTGAAATTTATTATGAAAATGGAATAGAATCTCTATGCGAGAGGTGATATTGCTTAATCCATTAAGTTAAAAAACTATTATATATATTTATAATTGAGGACATGAAATTTTGCTGAGAAAATTAAGTGTTTAAATTTGATGATGGAAAAGTTCAACAGCTTAGGAATCGCAAAGCAAGTAAAGAATATTCTCTCGAAGACAAAAATAAGTAATATATTTGAAACAAGGAAGAAATTATTGCAAAGGTAGGCTTTTAAGAATAATGGAGTAGAGGAGAATATTCTGAAACTTATTTTAACATACAAAATAAAGCTAGAAGTTAATGGAGTAGGATAGAACACAATGAAATCGAATAGAAGGGCTCTCACCTGAAGTTGCTTTGCTTCTGGTATTGATATGGTTACACAATGTGACGACGACTTATATACTTGCATGGGCCAAAAAGTCCTGTGAACAAGAACGACATATGTTAAACTGAAAGTAGAACGAATGAGTTGCTTTGCTTTTCAGAGTCCATATAAATGACATAATGTACATAGTTTCATTATTTCTCTTTGTTACATCGATGGAATGTTCGTTACTCGTATTTCCAATCTCGGCATGGAAGAGTTAGGAGACGCTTTGTCAACTAACACTTTGTCATGAAATGGTTCAGAAATAAAGTTAGGCTCTAAGTGCGATTTATGTACTAATTTAATTTAAGATTTTGATGTCCTCTTCAGTATTGGAACACCATAACTGTGTTGGGGCTTTATTTTTCAATAGTTTTTTAGTAGACTTTGCAGTTTTAAATGAAATACTGTGTATATCTTGATGAGACCAAGAAGTTTTGTCATCTGTTAGAAAACTATATTTAGACATACCGTGTTAAGGAACCCACAGACTTTGATGTTTCGTTTCTACAGTACAGAGGTGATGTGTGACAGCTACTCGCCGTCACAGCTTCAAACTGTGACAGCTCTGGAGAAATCGCTGTGATAGATAAAAGCGATTTTGTTAGAGTATGATTTTTGTGTTCGGATGATTTTTGGCGATTGTGGGGCTCTGTTTGCTGTCTTTCCAAGTCGTCTACAACCCAGTATCAATGCCATTTACTTATCTCGGAACAAACTACGAGGAATACTTCTGTTTCTCATCACGAGCTGACATGTTTATGTTTATTGCCATTTTCCAGTAAAGGAAATCATAAACGGAGTGGAAGAAGCCATCTACAAACTCCCTACCGACGCTGCAGAAGAGATTCGCAGGTACATCTGTGTGGTCCTCAAAAGGGCCGATAGAGCCAAACCTATATCGCAAGGGCAGAACATCAAGCACGATGAAAGTATTGTGGTACTGTCCTTAGCGGGAAGGCCACCTGATAGCTTATCTACTGGCCTAGACATGGTCCCACGGCACTTATTTATGTGGTAGCTATTATATTGCTCCATTTTTTTGGCATTTATTCTTCAAAACTTTCTACACCCTTAAATGGAGCAGTGAAACTCGGAGTGAGAAGATAAGTGACCAACGGGCTTAGAGCTCACATATCCAGCTTTTCTAAGTCCCTGAACTATCTTGCAAGGACGTGTTTTCGTGTATCTTTTACGCCTCACTCACTCACTCACTCACTCACTCACTCACTCACTCACTCACTCACTCACTCACTCACTCACTCACTCACTCACTCACTCACTCACTCACTCTCCCGCGGCACTTCAGCCCCTGAAGAAAATGGCGGAGCTAGCCGTCGAAAGTTTGGAATTAACAATCCAACTCATCCGGCTGTGGCGCGAAAATAATTATTTCATATTGCGCAATCTTTTGGAGAAAGAAGTATTTTCTGTTACTGAATAAACTATTTGTAAATTTCCTTAAAATCGATCTGAATATATTGGCGTTGCGGTTAGTTGGTGCTTTTGATAATTGGAGTAGGCCTACTACTGTAAATTAAAAGTGTGAAACAATAAGCAAGCAAAGAAAAGGCGAAGGGCGGGAAAAGTAAGAAATACGAAAAGAGGGAAAAATAAATAATGAAGAATTGAAGAAGATAGAAGAGGAGAGGAAGGTAAACTTCTTTCTTTCTTTCTTTCCTCTTTCTTTCGTTCTTTCTTTGTTTCTTTCTTTCTTTCTTTCTTTCTTTCTTTCTTTCTTTCTTTCTTTCTTTCTTTCTTTCTTTCTTTCTTTCTTTCTTTCTTTCTTTCTTTCTCTCTTTCTCATACGGCTGGACTCTTGCTTGTACTATACATACAATACATGTACTGAAGTTTAACGCACAAAGTCAGAAATTTCAACGTATTTTTTGTCAGTGAACTCTAATAGAACTTAGAAAATGTACGTTACGTATAATGTATGGTAAGATAAGAATTACCGCCGTCTAGTTCGTGGAAATTGGGCAATGGGTAGATCGCAGAGAAATTGACTTGAATGTCAACTGAGTATAGACGTAGCCAAACAGGAGGACGTCTGGCCGCGCGTATTTTCATCGAGCCCCCCACTCTTGTCCCAACCCCCCATAAGTATAGTTCGTTCCGTATCGTAAGCGACATCGCTCCTTGACCAGACTCTAGAAGCAGTACTTGCATTCAATCGAAACAAACCCCCCGACCTCCACTCCTATCACAGCTAGTGCATAACTTACGTACAGTGAAAGGGTTTCCAAACCTTTAAACTTGTAGTTAATCATTTGTTTTATCATCGAAGGTTAAACTTAATAGGCCTAAATACTGTAACTTTCATTTTTATCATTTGATATCCCACATAAATGAAGTGCATTTATACATTAGGTCCAATGCTGGACGTTAAATACAAATGGGTTTGTTTGCTCGATTAACTAAATAACAATAATGACAAACATTTCATTAATAGGCCTATGTATTAGATATTAATGTAAACATAATTATTACTCTGTAACAACATTAAAGATAGTATTAATGAAACACATAGGTAGACTATAATGTGTCTTTCCTTGTCACTTGTAAGGCTTGTTATGCATAACATTCAAAGAGCTGTATCTGCACACCCATTGAAAATTGGATATATGTTTGTATGAACATTTTTACTCAGAATATTCCATATTACTACTCCCTAAAACCTCTATAGCAACAAATGGCTTTTAAGGAAACCGGAGGTTCATTGCCGCCCTCACATAAGCTCGCCATCGGTCCCTATCCTGTGCAAGATCAATCCAGTCTCCATCATCACATCCCACCTCCCTCAAATCCATTTTAATATTATCCTCCCATCTACATATCGGCCTCCCCAAAGATCTTTTTTCCTCCGGCCTTCCAACTAACACTCTATATGTATTTCTGGATTCGCCCATACGTGCTATATGCCCTGATCATCTCAAACGTCTGGATTTAATGTTCCTAGTGATGTCAGATGAAGAATACAATGCGTGCTGTTCTGCGTTTCGTAGAGCTCGATTGCAAACTCGTGACACCTGCGCGAAAGACGAATTGGCATCCACTTACATGGACTCGCCCAAGAGTCTTGCTAGGGGAAGGGGGGTGTTTGAACAGTATGCTCTACGAGTAAGCAGTCGACCGAACACACAGAACTCCCCACTCCTAAGCTTCACAAAGAAGCTCGCGCATGTTGGTGCCACGAGTTTGCGATCGGGCTCTACTTTTCTCCATTCTCCTGTAACTTCATCCTTCTTAGCTACAAATATTTTCCTAAGAACCTTATTCTCAAACATCCTTAATCTCTGTTCCTCTCTCAAAGTGAGAGTCCAAGTTACACAACCATACAGAATAACCGGTAATATAACTTTTTTATAAATATTTTATAACTGTAATATTACCGTAAAACCTTTACAGGAAGGAAATCCTAGAGACCCTGTGAGGAGCTGATAAAACATAATTCTTCCATAAGGAAATGTAGGATCCCCTTCACTAAATGCGTAATATAAATTTTAATCATCCACTGCAGAACAGATACCGAGATGGAATTGCTTGTACACGACACGTGTGACGATGTATTTCGAAAATTCACCAAATTTGATAAATAGCCCTACTTTTTTATTCGGTTTACGTGAATCAGAGCCCATGTCCGCTATTCGAACAACAATGATTTTCAGTATACAGTAAAACCTGTATTAAACGACCACTGCTGGTTCCATGAAAAATTGGCCTTTCAGAGGCGTGGTTTCTCAATAGGGGGAGTTTTTTTACACAAATGGTTGGTTAAAATGTTTCTATGTTAATCAAATAAAACATGAGGAATATTACTACAATAAAAGCTTGAGATAAGAACTTCATTTATTATTTTACGTTATTGTTACAATTTTCCTTTGATTCATACATACTTCGCTTCACAAAATCATAAATTGAACTATGCTTAATTTTTTTTTTTTTTTAGTTTTCATTTCTACAACCTAATTTTCAAAACTAGGCTATCCTTTAACATGTTAAAACAGTTCATTTATATGTTCTCCATTCATACAGTCTTTCAATGGTGCCGATTGTTGAAATAGCTGAATAATACATATGGCTTCTTCTAGTGATATTCTTTCAGTTTGAAATTCTCTCTTGACTTAACCTCGTTATCGGTGGGTTGATCACCGGATTTTTCTAATAGGTAGGAGGAAGAAAAAATAAATTATTGTACTGTAATTAACAAGTAACGATTTGATTTTTTCTGTACAAAATGATAAGTAAAACTGTCATACGGAATGAGAAATCTTACCTTTCAAGAAACTATTAAACATCAGTGCAAATAACCTTTTTTGTCATACCTCTGAAGCCGTTTGCAAACGGTCATTGTAACTTTTTCCTTGGGATTAAGGAGAGAAATGGGCATTCAACGTGAATACGGTACCACTTAACAACTTTGTCAAACATTATTTTAACTTCTAGTACTGTAACGAATTTCTTGGAATTTATTTAAGCTACAGTAATTTAATAAAATACTGAATTGTAAATTTTTAAAATACAGTATGGTTTTTTGAAAGGGGTAAAAATAAGAAAATGGCTATTTAATCACTGGTTGGTGGTTGGGGAGAGAGGTGGTCTCTTAAAAGGAGTGTGATTTGCATTGGTTTTGTGGATGTTTAATTCGGTTCTTTAAAAAATCGGTCTTTAGGAAGAGTGGTTTCTCAATAGGGGTGGTATTTCAGACAGGGTTTACTGTATTAAATATATATTATCTTCGAATTCTGAATTCAATAAAATGCTTTTCTACTGTTTAGTACTTGTGGCTCCGTAAAATATTTGTGAGTGAACAGATATGAATTTTATCAGGAAAATTAGTTACTTATAAATATTTTGTTTCGGACATACACGGTTTTTCTACTCGTTCATGAGACATAATACGCAGTAGTGACGTCATCACATTGTTCTATTGTTTTCTGCTTATTTGTATATTTCGTGCTTATGTTGATAGTAATATCGCATAGCCAAGGTCCGTCTCGATATTGTTGTAATTGTTTAATTATTTATTTCACATTTAATACTTTCTTGGCGATACGCGAACAAACAAGTAGAGCACAATTCTGCGATAATTTTACACGAAAGTTAGGTAATTAGTAAATATTTCGAATATGGTACACGCAATGTAAAAAAACAAAAGAAAAAATAATTGCTAGCCATTTCCGTGTGTTGTACGCAACTCAATGGCGAATTCTGAGAAAATATTTAGTAAATATAGAATTTTAAAGTTTACCTAGCTTAAGAAGATCGGCAGCGTGAGTTTTTTCAACTTGGCTTCAAATTACTACCAGGAACCCAAATGTATTCAACAGAATTTGATTATTGAAGACGATTGGCTAACCATTTCAGATCGGATAGAACCAGACAAGAAATGGATTTGAAGATTTTTTATTATATTTTATAAAATGTGAATAATTAAATGTTATGGACACGTAAGACGAATGCTAGAGTAGACATTACCCAGGAAATTTTTAAATGAGTTCCACCTGGAAGAAATAAGAGAGGTCGATCTAAGTTCATGTTGTTACGTGCGGTTATAAGATCGATTTGAGAATAAGGATTGGAAGAAATGGACTGATAAGACAAGGTGAATGGGGAAGAAAAATTAAACTGTCATAAACTTTGAACACAGGAAGATGTCTGTGCATCGCATTTGGCCGACAAATAATCCGGATGATATTAACCAGTAGGGATAGTATTACGTAAAAGTTAATTTTTAGTATGATTTCACGTCACATCTTAACATAATAGCTTATCCCTTTGAATTAATTAAGGATTAGTAGTCTTACATTCAGCGGGAGTCTGAAAGTACCTTTTGTTAAAAATAATATTCTACTCTATCTTCTCAAAAAGGATCTCCGATCCCAGTAAGTTAAGCCATGATACAGGGTTAATGACTTCTCAGCGGGGACAGGGGAAGGAAGGTTGTTCAGGTAGTAGCACAGTCTAGTACAGGCATGTCAATTGGTGCCCATAGGAGCAAGCGCGTGCTTTAGAGCGCAGGAGAGCCTGAGCGCTTTACAGCGGAAAGGAAAGAGACAGACGAAAGAGATAGTATATGCCGCTTGGTCGAGCTATATTCAGGGATGGCCAGCACTGATTCAATAGATAAAAGGAAGAGAACTTATTAAAACTATATGCATGTCAATTTTTAAATTTGCTTGAGAAGTATAAGTGCATTATAAGAATGTAAATTTTAATTTTAATGCTCATTTTTCACAAGTTTGATTTATTTTATTGAAAAGAAATATTTTCTCAACTTTTCTTATAGAAAAGTGAAATTTTCTAATATAGGCCTATTTATTTAGTAGCCTTACAGAATGTTTTCGTAAATCAAATATACGGTATATACGTATTACTGAAGATAGTGTATTGAAAATTTTGAAAATATTCGCATGGAAGTTGTTTGTAAGGAAATGATTTAACAAAGCAACTACTGTTACATCATAAGCAGAAGATGCGTACCCATGTGTTGTAAAAATGTCAGCTCTATAGCTTCAGCAGATTTCGAGAAAATAATTTAATATTCTGATGATAGGAAGTTGCTCACAATTAATATCACCTTAAAAGCATAATGCGATAAGAGTTTTGTTATGTAATATTAGTTACACTTAAAACATATACAGTACCTAGGTAACTTTGCTTTGTACTGTAATATTGTTTTGATTAGTTTATTGATTACATTTGTAATGCTAAAGATACCATCAATATCAATTCCAACTTATTATGTCATACTCAATCTGTTTCTTTGGAATATGACTTTCTTTATGAATGATGTGTTTCATTCACTTAGTATAGTATAATTGTACTACTATGGAATTTATGTGAATATTTCTTCTTAACCCTTTATTATGTTATTAACATTTAAAACACAAGTACAATATTAAGAAATTGGTGTTAGTACTTTTGTTTTTCAGATAATAAATAAAATATCAAACAGAAAGAAGCCATATAAAAATAACGACATAAAATTTCACGTTCCGTTTGAAGTTTGTGCACCACTGTTTTCTTAATCCAACAGGCTTATTCATATACATAATTCTTCCTCTTTCCATACCTAGCGCTTGATGCCCGCGCACGACGTCAAGGTCAGAAAAATTCGCTTGCTTTGACATCACTGGTATTTTATATACAGTCACGAAGCTTGAGTTTATGAGGGTACTAGGAACAATAAATTGTGCAAGTACTATTTCGCATTGTCTGTAATGAGGCGATAGTAGCGATCCTAGTGGTTAGCAACTATCTATGGATGCATATTTACTACGTATTGAGCTTCGTGACTGTATATACTGCACTGTGGTATTACCTTGTCTAGTGAGTAATTCCTTCCTTCGCGTTGTATACTTGTCGCCGTTCCTTCCACGGACAAAGTTACCAGGCACTAACCAGTCGGCTGAAGCGCATGCCTGCCGTTACAGTGTTTCGCTCGCGCGAGTTCGATTCTCCCTTGGGCTGATTACCTGATTGGTCTTTTCCGAGACTTTTTCCAATCGTAAGGCAAATGTCAGATAATCTATGGCGAATCCTCGGCCTCATCTCGCAAAATGCTATCTCTGTATCACCAATCCCATCGACGCTAAATAACCGAGTAGTTGGTACAGCGTCGTTAAAGAACCAATTAAAATGATTTCTTAATTAGATAATAATGCAGCTTTTCTTTCTTTACCTTAGTTTACCTTTTAAGTTCATTTTTATACGACCCACGCCACACGGGTCTAATAATGCATCTGCTTAAAGTAATTAAAAAGCTTTATCAAAATAAGAAACGTAACTGTGTTAGGAAGAATGGGTGAAGAAAGAATAATGCTGAAACTGATCAGGAAGAGAAAAAGAAATTGTCTGGGTCACTTGCTAAGAAAAAAACTGTCTAGATAGGATCTACTGAAGGATGAATTGCACGGAATTGTGAACGAAAAAAAAGTTCGGTTTAGAAGAATATATCGGATGATAGTCAATATTAAGATAAATGGATCGTGTGTGGAGAAGAAGGTAAGCGAAAGAGAGGGAAGATTGGAGAGTGCTGGGTTTGCTGTCCTTTGGCAGAAATTTTGAACGAACGAACGAATGAATGATCATATGAACATTGCTTTTTAGGCCTACAGTTTGAGTTTAAATTTATTAAGCTTACAATGGAATGTATGTTATTATTTGCTCTTTTTTGTATTTAACTGCAATTTTTTACTGTGTTTGCATTTGTTTACGTATCATAGGTATTTCACATTATGCAGTATCCTTATTTGCTTCGCTGTTACCAATATCTATTTGTTCATTTATGCAATAGTTACAAAATTATTACAAGTTGAAAATAATAAAATAGAATATAAAATATGTATTAAAGTGTCGAATAAACTGTAGGTATTTTTCAAGCAAACACATGTTATTAGTTAGACAATAATTGTTACTTCGTATGCATAGTGAGAAAATGTCACTGTCCGTGTATGGTGAAGTGCTCCTGATATTCTGTCCAGCCTGCAAAACGTTAGGGATGGCCTCTTGAGGTTAGAAAATTCGGTCGAATGTTGATCTTGACGGATGTTCTCTGACCGGTCTAATCTAAACCAGTTTCAGTTCCTATTCTTGTTTAAATGTTACGAAGAAGAAAATGCCACTCTGTTGTGTCTGAATCATTATCCTATTCAAAATTACTCTGGAATGTTTCCGTTTTGTTGTATACTTGGTATAACTCTATATTAAGCATAATGATTCAGTGTCCCTCCAAAGTACTTTTGAATGGAGAGAACTTATGGAATTTTCCTAGGAAAAGAAGATTAAATATTCTGTTTAGAACGACGGATTTTTTACTCGTCATGCGACACAATTCGCAGTAGTGACGTAATAACATTTTTCTATTGTTTTCTGTTCATGTTCCTATTTCGTGCTTATCATGGAGGTGGAATCGTAAAGTTAAAGTTAGCTTTGGTGTTGTAATTATTTGGTAATTTCCTTCAAAACAATAATTTGTTGATGACTGTCAAAAACTAAAAAGAAAACTCGTAACTGACAAGAAACGCTTTATGACAATGCTACAAGAATTTCAGCAAGTTAGTTGATATTTCGAAAATGAAATAGGCCTAAGAAAGTCGAAAAATTAAGTAGACAGTTGAAATGGGCTTTTCACCATTATGGTGAAAATCTGCAATTTTATGGGATTAAAAATCGTATAAACATGATAAAGTAAAAAATTCTCTTTATATATGGAATGATCTTAAAACCATTATTGAATTATTATGGAAGTATTCTACATCTGAAGTGAGTGTTCACTGCTCCCCCCCCCCCCCCGGGTTATCTTTTTTTTTCATATGACCCTTTTTTTTTTCTTTTCTGTTTATCTTGTTTCTGTTTTTCTGATTTTCCTTAAACTAGTACGTACACAACACCCATGCCCGAAGCGAGACTCGAACCCACAACCCTTCAGGCCAAGCGATAAAGACCTGCCGTGCCTCTACCCCTTGCGCCATCCAGATTGGCAATCTCAGACCGTAGCGGGTTAGCCTACTGGTTCAGAGCTGCGCTTCTGCTTGGGCTCGCTTTTTGCTTATGCCGATTACTTGATTGTATATTCCCCCCCCCCCGAGCTCTTTTCCCTAACTGTAACGCTAATGTCGGGCAAACCCATGGATAACTGTCGGTTCCACCAAATAGTAGGCCTAACTCGTTGAATAAGACAATACAAAATACCATGGATATTTATAATATATTGACCATTCTCAATGTTTTGTATTTTTTGCACAGTGAAGAATTATTGTATGTCACTAGGAGAAAATCTGATATAAAAGTACATGATTTATTCATAGATATAACTTAGATAAACATTACTATAATATTCATACTACATATGAAATTAAACGCTATTAAAGTTTATATGCTGAAGTACGAATGTTATAAGTGAGCCATTACCAACTGGTCGAGTTGTGACATCGGAGCACGCTTTTCCTCTCGGAGAAGAGGCCAGGAGCAATAGCCAGCCAGAGCCGAGCTCGTAGCTGTGGCGGATCGTGGATTGTCAGAGCTACTAGCTCTGGTTGAATGTATAAGTCTAATAGTGTAATGTAGAGAATAAGTAATATACAGAAAGGAAAGTAGATATCGGTTCCTTTGATTATTATGAAGCCGTGCTGGCAGCCGTGTTGAAATCAGGCCTGCTATACATACTAGTAATACGAAGAAAGACAAAAATGAAAAAAGTATTAGGTACAGAATTAGACTTAGCCTATTATACATAATAGAAAAATACATTAGTAGTGGTAGTAGTAGTAATAATAATAGCGTAATAATGATACTAATTATATACGCCATGCTACGAATACCATACTTAAACGGGCAGTGACTTTTGTCTTATTTTTTAAAATTCCCATTCATTTATAAAGCGAATATAAATATGTAAAATCTACAGACCAACCAATTCATGCCAAACACAGATTACACGTTTCATTGCACAATACCTGTATTACCTAGTCCTACTATTTCATCATTCGATGTGAAATTCATCTGAAATTAAGGCAATATTTCTATCTCATCTAAATTATTCACTTTCAACTTTAGACCAGAAAATATAAATTCATTTGGGGTAGGAGAGTACTGCCATTTTTCTGTCATTTGTTGTCTTAAGCACGTTGTAGACAATTGTAGTACTGCATAAACTTATAAACATTAGGACTTAAAAACATCGTTAGAGCCACAGTTTTCAGTTCCTTTGGGTATCACATGCCTTTCTTGCTACGAGTACAATGCCATAAATCCACTTGAATTTTCACAATGTGTGCTAAATCTTTACGTTAATTAAAAACATATCATATACATTTTTAATTGGTCGCTATTTCCGCTCGCAAGCTGAGAATCACGACTATTTTTTCCTACAGATGACAATGAATATACTTTGTACATGCCATTTTTTAAGTCATTTTAATTTCCTCAATCTTCCTTGCCTAGGATTTTGAGCTGATAAATCAACTTCACTTCCAACAGAAATAGTTATTTTGGAGCACTTTGCAGAAATTTCAGGATTGGTGCAATTACTTGCATTTTCATTTATATCTTCAAACTAAAAGATAAGATATAAAATTATTTAAAAACATGTAGTTCTGATATCTAGGTTATATCAGGTGACTTTCTACATAAGTAAAATATGTCTACCTACTAAATAATTGAATTTAGCTTGGGTTGACACGAAGGGTTTTTAATAAATGGCCAAAGCGCCCAGGACTTTAGTTTAGCCTAAAACTAAGTCCACATGAACTTAGAGTATAGACTATTAAATGTATCAGAAAGATACCGAAATTATTTAAGTATAGTAGCGTGTACCTATCTCGTTCCTAAGACATTAATATATTATTATTAGGTACTGTGAACGCTAAGTTAAACTGGTTTGTCATACATCACTGCTTCGATAGGGTCTGGCGTTGCGGTCTGCTCCGAGAGTCTACCTAGATTGCTACGGAGAACGAGAGAAGCTCGCTATGACTTCACAGATCATTGAATTGGAAGTGACTGTCATAAGTAATTATTGAAATGCGTTTATTTCAATCCCATATATCAGTTAAAAAATTACGTTGAGAGATTGACGAACGGGGATCATGTACGGAGATCATTAGCGGGAGGAAATGTGAGTCCATTTGAGCTGATTAAAATGATGGGAATTTTTTGTTATAGAATTATTTCGGTTATAAGGAAAATTGCAGAGAGTCCAATTGTGATTTCTTCGACTTACCTCGCTATAACCAATTTTTTATTCTACCCGCGCTAAGTACCCTTACAGTTGACACAGAGATATCATCGATTACGACAACCAACTATGAAGGATGTACAGCTGTCAAAAGAAAAAGTGGCCGCTCTACTGAAACAAAGTTCCCTTCGGGTATCTTCGCTACAATTCGGAGACAGGCGATGTTACATGTTGTTGGACCACGTTGCCTGATATCTACAGTTATAATTGAAGTATTCTGTGTGTTATCGATAGCATGATGGTGGCGTTCAGGCCTCTTATTCATGAGGTCCTGCGTTCGACTACAACCACGTGCTTTTTATGTTCTTTTTTGTTCTGTTTTTGAGAGAGACAAAGTAGACATAATGGCTCCTTTCTCTTTTATAATTATTTTAGTAATTAACATCAGGTTCATTAATATATTATGCCATGCCTTTACCGTTAAGATATTGTGGCTGCAAATGGAAAGAAAATAGATTTTATTCTCAATAAAAATATCTTTCGTGGCATAAACAAAACAAATTTACTGGCGTCGGCCTTAAAACATTCAAACAATTAAGCGTTCAAAAAACAAAACAAAAAGCCACAATTCAATATTTAGTCTATCTTCCTCTTATCTCGATCATCTTGCAGTCGAGTGGGCATGGAATTGACTAGTCTTTGCAAATAGCGACTGTTTTTAGACACGATATTCCAGACATCCTGAACATACATAAGTGTTCTGTCCATGGGCAGGTCTTTCATTGCAAACCCAGCAATCTCCAATCTTTCCTATTTTCTGCCTTCCTCTTAGTCTCCGCATATGATCCACATATCCTAATGTCGTCTATTATTCTTTTCAACCAGAGACCCAACCAATTACTTTTTATCTTTGTAATCAGTTTCAGCATCATTCTTTATTCACTCATTTTTTCAAACACAATTTTATTTCTTATTCTATCTGTCCACTTCACACGCACCGTTCTTCTCCACATACACATTTCAAATGCTTCAATTCGTTTCTCTTCATTTCGTCGTAATGTCCATGTTCCTTCCCCATACAATGCCACACTCCACACAAAGCACTTCACTAGTCTCTTCCTTAGTTCTTTTTCCAGAGATCCGCAGAAGATCCTTCTTCTTCTATTAAAAGCTTCCTTTGTTCATGTTTGCAGTTTTTCTTGGGAAGGATAGGCCTAAATGCGGTAACATCCCGTTGCTTTCCGCACACCACTATCTCTTTCGCATCTTATTAAATTCCAGGGGGCCCAAGCGTGGAGATGAGGAGAGTGGATTTTACTAATTGGGCCCTCCGGACTTCACCGAAAGTCACGGCAAGGGTTAAATATTAATTCTATCAGGATGTTTGACCCTATCAGAGATCGGGAAATCTCAATTAGCCTTTGCCCCCCGCATCCTGGACTAGCTTCTACGAATCATCAGAAAATCTTAGAGTGTGATTGGGCCAATTTTTCCGAAAATGTTTCCACACTTTTGCCCTCGTAGCTCAGCGGACGAACGTCGGAATTTAGATGTCAACGTCTCAGGTTCAATTCCTCGTTACTCCTTTTCATTTTATTGTGGTTCAAGATAGTATAATGTAATAATACAAAAAGAAAAACTAATACCAGTATTATGCAACTGGATTTTTCCAAACCTAATATTAAATTTATGTTATTTATATCGCTAAAGAACGATTACAATATAAATAACTTGAATATTATTTATACAGTATCACTAAAGAACGATAACACAATATAAATTATAATTATCGGTTTGTTTAATTAATATAAGATATTATATAATACGTATTTAATTATCTAAATAAAATAACCTATTTTACAAAGAAAGATGTTTATTTGTGTTATAATAATTACTTACATAAAATACAGATTATTTATATTGCGAAAGAACAATAACAATATAAATAACTTGAATATTATTTTATATTGCTAATGAAGGAAAACAATATAAATGATAACTTGAATATTATTTATATAGCTAAAGAACGATAACAATATAAAAAACCGTGAATATTATTCATATCGGAATTTCACAGATTTATTACAGATGTATTTAAGAAATTGTAGAAGAATAGTAATTAGTAACAGTGTCCTATTTATTCTTCTTGGAGCCAAATTTGTAACTTTTAAAAGTGTGGTTACTATGTTGAAGTGTATGTGTTGCAACGGCTGCTCGATTTGTTATGTATGTGAGTCAGTTATGGGATGCTTGATGTCGTAGCAATGTTTGATTATAGTTTGATTGTGTCTGTGTGACTATTGTGTATTCATTTATGATGTATGGTACGGAAAGCTGCATATTTGTGTTATAGAAGTGTTACGTATGTGTGTTGTTAATGTTTTTGTATGTTTCAAATTGATAACTGATATTTGTTTTGCAATCGCAATGCCTAATTTACGGATTGTTTATGTTTTGTTTACATCGCGTAAGCTAATTTAATTTTCTTTTCTATTTCTCTTTATGCTTATCTTTTTTGTGTATAAAACTATAGCCCTAACATACATATGTAAAATAGGACTAACCCTCATTGGAGATACTGTAGCTACAATAGTAATAATTATTATTCATATCGTTATAAAACGATAACAGAATACAAATAATGACTTGAATTTTATTCATATCTCTAAAGAATGATAACAAAATATAAATAACGTGATATCCATAAAGAACGATAACTGGATATAAATGATAATTTGAATATCATTTACATCGCTAAAGAACGATTAAAAAATAAAATGAAAACTTGAAGAAGGCCCGAACCCAGAACCTTTGAATCATTAAACAAGCACTCTACCGCTGGTCTGCGAGGAGCAGATATGGAACACTTTCATAGTTCGGGAACTGCTTGTACAAGCACATGCATCGTGTAACATCGCCGCGACCCGAAGTGGGTTTTGAAAATATTCGCTGTTCACGAGTGCGGCCACTTTTTTTTTGACAGCTGTACGTTATGTCCGTCATGTAGAACCGACTACAAGCAATGCACTTAACAAAAGACGTCCATAGTAAGGTGACTAATGTTTTAATATCGTGTGATATTCACAGTTAAATCATTCTCAAAAAGCAATTATATATTTTAGCATAACTTGCATTTCGTCATATATATAATTAGTTAGAATGTAATATTTTATCAGAAAACAACCCAGGTTTCAAATATCATATTTCAAAATGTTATGTTTTATTTAACGACGCTCGCAACTGCAGAGGTTATATCAGCGTCGCCCGATGTGCCGGAATTTTGTCCCGCAGGAGTTCTTTTACATGCCAGTAAATCTACTGACATGAGCCTGTCGCATTTAAGCACACTTAAATGCCATCGACCTGGCCTGGGATCGAACCCGCAACCTTGGGAATAGAAGGCCAGCGCTATACCAACTCGCCAACCAGGTCGACTATCATATTTCAGAACTGTACGGAATGAAGGAGAAAATAAACTGGCCACTTTACCCTATTATCACCTGGCTTAGTTGCCTTATAATTGGTGCCTTGTTATCACTTATGAGGTTTAGACTAGTGTCGTGCATTGCAGGCGCAATGTTCGGTTCAATTTTGTCGAGTATGTCGAAATTCGATATTCACCGATGATCGCTCTGCAGAAGGAGGTCTTTTGTGTGTGTTTCATCTTGTTAGAAAAGTATTCGCTGTCCTCCACTCCCACCCTTAGTGTCTTAACCGCTTAAGGATTTTAACACAGATCTTGCGATTAATGTTTCATATGAATTAAGACGAAGTTTTTTAATGTCTTGGTTGTCTGTCTCATATTGAGACATTGCAGGACACTAGTTCAGACCTTTCTTTGGACAGTTGACTAAACAAGAAGTAGAAACTAGGATCTTCAAGGAAGAATGCGAGTTGATTCCCACACCTTCTTCTCTACAGTTACATCAGGAAATTGACAAAATAGACACTGATAATATTTATAAAATCTGGCGTAAGGGACACTACAGATAATTGTGGGATATTGATATTTTTAAGGAATAATAAATGATAAGATGTGGTTTTATTTCAATGTATTTATTCACTGTTCTTATTTCAACTGGCATTGTTGTGGCAACACTTAGGTACCTGCAACAAAATAGAAATAGTATCCAATTGGTGCAAGAAACATTCAAGCTGATACAGTAAAGGTTTGCAATCTTGAACGGGAAATAGGAGATGCTCTACAGAAAATTTTAGATAGCGAAGTCAGAGTAAAGAAATGTCAGCATAATCATGACTAACACTATCATTTGCTGTTTTCCATATTTTATAAATGTATTTACACTTATTATTAACATTTATGTACAATTATTTATGTTTATTATTTACATTTTAAAATTATTTTCATATAATTTACAAATTTGAGTTAACAACGTACTGTATGTACCGTGGTAACTTTTCGAATATTGGTACGAAATGATCTGTCGTTGACTCATATAATGTTTTGTAATCTGACAATGTAAATACGATAGACAGAACAACCTTGTGGACAATAGGCCAATAAAGAAAACATGACGGATTGCTTAATGCAAATAGTTATTACTTGCTTATTTACAAATGGCTTTTAAGAAACCCGAAAGGTTCATTATCGCCCTCACATAAGTCCGCCATTGGTCCCTATCCTGTGCAAGATTAATCCAGTCTCTATCATCAATTCATCATAATCCATCTCCCTCAATTCCATTTTAATATTATCCTCCCATCTACGTCTCGGCCTCCCCAAAAGTCTTTCCCCTCCGGCCTCCCAACTAACACTCTCTAAGCATTTCTGGATTCGCCCATACGTGTCACATGCTCTGCCCATCTCAAACGTCTGAATCTAATGTTCCTTGGAAATAGTTATTATAAATATTAAACTCAAATAGTAAATTTAAGTAATTAATATTAGTACTAGACGCTAGTGGATGTAATCTCTTGCAACTGTTGAGAGGAATAAAATGATACATTGTTAACTTGATTTATAAATTATATCAAATTAATTTCAAATACTTAAGTGAAAGCAAATAATAAGTGTAAAGAAATATAAATAATTATTGCAAGTAAGAGCAAATTTAAATAATAAATGTAGATAATATGCAAGACAGTAAGTGATAGTGATGGACATATTTAAGCACAAAACTCTTTAATCTGACTTGTAAGACCCAAATTCCTTATCTCAAAATGTTCTGTAGAGCATTCCCTATTTGTTGTTTAAATTTTGCACACTTTTACTGACTAACCTTGTATACCGGAGTTCAGCAAATAATATTAAAATGCAGGGAATATGAAGTAGTCAGTTACGCATTATGGTATGAAATGCAAATAGGCTAGATTAAAAGTAAATACTGATTAAACAGTTAAAAATTTATGTTTTGAGAGGACGCCAGACAGCAAAAAGTCGACGAGATGCGTGTTGCCGATCGGAATGACCACATCTAATTTGCATCCACGTGAAATTAGAGGAAATGAACGTATATCGTTTTGGTAATATTGAACGCAGGGGAAAATTAAGAGATAAGAATAGAAAGCATCAAAACATGTTGCAAAGGAAGCGGAAAATGATGTCGAAGTGGCTTTTCGTGGAAAATGTTCATTGTTACAGTTTAAATCGATTTTAATATATGAGATATGATATGATATAGTCTATGTCAGGCCTGCAGAAGGTTTGCGCTCTCCGAGCCGGCTCACAGCTCATGAGCGGAAAGCAGATATTAGCTGCGCTCTGTATAAGAGTGGACTGGAAGAAGGGGTGGATCTCGTACAAAATGTACAAAAAAAGAAGTACTATTACGAGTGCTTATGAAATGAATTCCCGTTCAGTGTTTGCAAAACTATCTTGGACTATTATTAATTAATAAAGAAATATTTATTTTACAGAAATAATAGAAATTCTATAGCTATTTAAATGTACAATATCATTTTGTTATATTTTTTATTTATCAGTACATCAAAACCGGGTTTTATGCTGTTGGCAGCTGAAAGGAACAGTAGCCTACTGATCGCAATGAAACATCAGTTACAGATGTTCGATGTTTGCCATTATTAAAGTTGAATATAGAAAACAGTTGCTCACAAATATAAATGTTGAGCCAAACGTAACAATCTTTTTCACAGCCAGCCTGTGTAGTCGTGGATATTATTGCTAATGTTTAGTCTTGTAAAACTCAACCAGGCTAGTAGTATTATTCAAACGATCTTTAGCCTTTAGGTCACATTGAAGATCAATAAGTTCGAACTATAAATCGGTAAATGTTAAATGTTATGTTCCGTCTTTTAGATTCCTCCATACTGTACTGTAGCAGTAGGTAAGCAATGTAAAACAGTTACTGAGAATAGGCCTACACAATGCACTCAACTAGATAACTGAGTGGTCGTTTCCCTCTCCTCTACCCCTAGGCAAGTCTATGACATTCTGACGTATCTTCCTCTCCGTTTCGGCGAGCGGTAAATACAGCTCTCCCGCTCCGAAGGACGCGCGCGCTCGTTGAGCTCTGTTTGTGCAGGCCTGGTCTGTGATATATATGATATATGATATGATATGATATGATATATGATATGATATGATATGATATATGATATGATATGATATTATATGATATATGATATTATATGATATATGATATGTGATATATGATATGATAGGATATGATATACGATATGATATGATATGAGACAAAGAGAAAGGCAGAAAATAGGAAAGATTGGATAAAGCTGGGTTTGCAGTGAAAGACCTGCCCTTGGGTAGAACGAAGAATGAATGAATTAATTAATGAATGAGAGAAATGAATATATGATATGATATGATATGATATGATATATGATATGATATGATATGATATGATATGATATGATATGATATGATATGATATGATATGATATGATATATTCCGTGGCAACAATTACATCCATGTAATGTGGAACTCACAATTTTGTAACCGGTGTCACAAATATACCTTTTTTTGTAGACTCTCTTGTAATTTAGATTTATATATCATACTTACATTCTCTCATTATTATATCTTTTTCTTTCCCTAACACCCATTTACTATTTATTATAGTCTCTCGCTTCTGTTTCTAACTAAATTTTTCCATACTCCCACCTATAAGCCTAATTCAGTTCATTCAAAATTGATACATTTACAATTCCTTTCTTGATTTCCAGTTTACTTATATCGAACACTCACTGATTCTAATACTACTTGTTACTAATCCTCACTACACTATTATCCAATAGGGTCGTTATGTCTGTTTCTTGTGTACATTCCATTTTCTGAATTCACTTAGGCCTCTTTTCTCCATCATAAGCTTCGGTATCCTAGCTAGCCTCCCCCACTATAGGCCTACTCCTCGCCTATTTTCATTATCTCTATCGTTTCACTTAACATTCTACTACACTCCCCTAATTTATTATTTATTATACTTACAAAATCATCTATATCCTTAACCGTCGTTGGACCAGAATCGTCCACTTCACCCATTCCTGTTATAAACTAGTCTTCTTCTTTCTTTCCATCACTTCTCCTCCTTTCTGCCCTTGCACTCACAGAAACACTTTCATCTCCTCTCTCGGCACTGACCTTCCTTCCCCCTAAACTATTTAATTCACTTTCCGAATCACTTTAATATATATGATAAATTTCGTGTGAATAATTACATTTTCGAAACTTGAAATGGAACAAAAAACAGGGAATAAACATCAATGGCAGAAGGCTAACAAATCTACGCTTCGCAGATGACATCATTCTATTCGCCAGATCAGCGCAAGCACTTCAAGAGATAGTAAACAAGCTAAACACCCAGAAAGGCCATAGGTCTGATTATGAACAGCGACAAAACGAAAATAATGACCAGTGGACAACAAACTTCAGTACAACTGGACGACACAGAACTACAATACGTCTCTGAATACAAGTACTTACGTCAACATGTAGCCTTCAAGCAGAACACCGACATAGAGATAAAAAGAAGAACATCGACTTGGAAGGTGTTCTGGTGTTCAAAATTCATAATGTTGGAAACAGTTACCGGTTGTTCTGTATGATTGTGAAACTTGGACTCTCACTTTGAGCGAGGAACAGAGATTGTTTGAGAATAGAGTTCTCAGGAAAATATTTGGGGCTTAAAGGGATGAAGTTACAGGAGACTGGAGAAAGTTACACAACACGTAACTGCACGTATTGTATTTTTCACCTGACATAATTAGGAACATTAAATCCAGACGTTTGAGATAGACAGGGCATGTAGCATGTATGGGCGAATTCAGAAATGCGTATATAGAGTGTTAGTTGGGAGGCCGGAGGGAAAAAGACCTTTGGGTAGGCCGAGACGTAGATGGAAGGATAATAATAAAATGTATTTGAGGGAGATGGGATATGATGATAGAGACTGGATTATTCTTGCACAGGAGAGGGACCGATGGGCTAATGTGAGGGCGGCAATGAACCTGCGGATTCCTTAAAAGCCATTTGTAAGTAAGTATTGTTGGACAAAGCAATCAACCACAAACTAAGGTTTGAGACTCTAGAGACCTGCATCCTATTAGTAATCCTAGATCAGTGTCAGACAAAGGCCCTGTCTACGAAGCAATATGCAGCGATCCAAACTTGCCAGAGAAAGATGCAGAGAAAAATATTAGGAGTCACGCGAAAAGACAAGCACCCTAACGACAGTCTACAAAAACTGCCCAACACATCCGATGCAGCAGAACGTGCCATGATGTCGAAGTGGACGTGGGGGTTGGGCACGTGACGAGAATGAAGCACTCAAGATGGATGCACGCGATCACCATGTGGGACCCATACATCGGAAGAAGGAACCAGGGAAGACCACGATCCAGATGGGCGGATATGTTTGTGAAGACGACGGGCAAACAGTGGTCAAGAAAAGCAAGGGACAGATCTGAGTGGAAAGAACTAGGACTAATACGAACTAGAAATAGTTAAGTGTGTTAGTGTATAGTGTTAATAGGTTACAATGACGACTCGTGCTAGATATTAGGTATACATTAGTTTTAAAGGTATACAGATCGACAAAGTAAAATATCGCCTGGAATGGCTCACTAAGCGAGTAAAAACGAGCCACCCCTTTTATAGAAGGCCTTTGCCCTTCACGGGACATAATGGCTAAATTCATTCATTCATTCAATTACATTCGTGTAATGTGGACCTGATAATTTTGTATAAGGTGCCGCAATTACATTCATTACAGACACATTTTCATTTATTGCTATTTTTATTTAAGTTCTCTCTTTTTAAAAATCTATCCTTTCCCTCCTTGACTTCTCATAGAATTTTTATGCATAAGCACTGCTTTAGATCAATCATGTGCAGTGCAGATTGTGCACTCGCTATTACTTTCTGTCTTGCTGCGATGCTGACACTCTACATCTATCCTCTTCTTTTCTATTCTTTTTTTATAACCTCATAGCTATAACACGATCTAGTATGTACAGTCACGAAGCTTGAGTTGTGAGGGTGCTAGGAACAATAGACTGTGCCGATACTATTTTGCATTGTCTGTAATGAGACGATATTAGCGATGCTAGTGGTTAGCAACTATCTATGGATGCATATTTACTACGTATTGAGCTTCGTGACTGTATGTACTAGACTGTGGCTATAGCCTAGCTTATTTATTTTACGATTCTTCGTACTCATTACTCTATTTTCTTCCAGTTAATTTTAACATATAATTGAAATCTAGGTATCCACTGAGCTATTCAGTTTTACTCCCAGTAGAATGTAATACTAAAGTTATTATTAAGGAATTTCCAAATATTTGTTATATTCACAATCACAGTTCGTACGAAAGTGCTTATTTCTAATCACAAATAAATAATGAGGCATGGATTATAGGCCTACCTATTGGCCACGAAACGCTCCTAATAACACTAACGAGGACTTGGTTCAGGTTCAGGGTCATCATCACCATCCGGTCTTGCTGCCACCATGACACTCTGCAACAAATAGCAGCGGAACATGAATGATAAATGTTTCTTAATTATAAGGATAGAGAGTGACACATAATGTAAACAAAGTCTCATGAATATGAATTATCTCTCTCGTTATGCGGTCCACGAATTTAATAAAGGACTAGCCTAGTTCTTAGTTGTGATTAATTGTAGGCCTATTCTTATCTATATTTTGTTTTATTTAGCTGTCACTCAAAGAGTAAAAAAATGAAGTCACTCAATATTCATCCAAATAATGAGAGGAAAATTTTGTTTTTTCACAAATGAAAGCATTAGCGAAATGTAAGTTGATTAACTAAGTATAAATATGCAATTAATTAAAAAGTACATAATAAGATAAATATTAAAATATTTCAATTAATCAGTTAAATTGTAATTATATGAAGAGAATTACGGGAAATAGTACATTTAGAGAACATCTTGGGTTGAGCTTTGAAGTATGCTTTGTCGTTATGCTTTCCACGAATTTAACAAAAGTGTAGCCTAGCTCTTAGTTAATTGTAGCCCTATTCTTGTGTACATTTTATTTCATTTAGCTGTCACTCAGAGAGTAAAAAATGAAGTCACTTAATATGCACCCAAAGAATGAGAGAAAATTTTGTTTTTCACATTACAAATGGAGACATTATCAAAATTATAACATTATTGACTATACAGTTAATAAAAAAACGTACTAAGATATTATAATCAATGCAAATATAATTTTAATTACTTATTAGAATTGTAATTAGACGAAGACAATTATGGGAAGTAATGTATCTAGGGAGCCTCTTAGTTAGGGCTACAATGCTTATTTGTTATACTTATAACCAAGAATACAACGATGTAAGATCAACCAAGTTGTGTTTGTGAGAAAATAATAATAATAATAATAATAATAATAATGATAATGATTATAATAGGCTTACTACTACTACTACTACTACTCCTAATTAATTATAATGGTAATAATAGGTATAATAGGCTTACTACTACGACTACTACTACTATAATATAATAATAATTCGTGGCGCTACAGCCCGTGAAGGAACTAGACCGACCAGCCGGCTACTGGCCTCACGCTCACATGCCGAAGCAGAGGTGGACGATCATCCAACCAGAATGGAGGTATCGTGTGGTTAGCATGATGATCCCCCCAGCCGTTATAGCTGGCCTTCACAACCGGATTTCGCTGCCTATCGTACCTCCAAAAGTGCATCACGATGCTGGGTGGGCAACGGTTCCGTACAATGGCCGAAATTTCATGAGAAAATATCTTCCCCCATGAGGACTCGAACCAGCGCGCATTCCGTAACGCGGGTCCTAGACAGGATGCCTTAGACCACGACGCCACGGCACTGGACACTACTACTACTACTACTACTACTACTACTACTACTACTACTACTACTACTACTACTACTACTACTACTACTACTACCACCACTGATAATATAATAATAATAATAATAATAATAATAATAATAGGCCTAATAATAAATAGTACTAGCAGGCATAATAGGCTTACTACTGATGATGATGATGATGATAATAATAATAATAATAATAATAGTAATAATAATAATAATAATAATAATAATAATAATAATAAAGGTAATGGTATTGGTGATAGTGGGCTAATAGTAATAATAATAATAATGATATGGAAATTGGCTCGCGTATACAAAGTGTTCTCCAAATATAATTTATTTACAATTGATTTTGAATATTTGAAGAACAGATAATCTTAATAAATACCAAGAAGGGATTGTCTTTTCTGGCTTTTATAATAGCACTAGTTTAACTGCTTTCCAATGCAAATTCCTAAATTTCACTGATACTGAAACCCGGAACGCCTGCGTGATAGCCGGTACGTCTAAATCAGTCTGTCACAAAGAGTCAGAATTTATAGTTACATGGGAACTGGAACTGGAATATTTGTACAGTAATGCCAGAATTAGCATTAAGGTTTGATATGCTATATCACAACATAAGGCGCCTCTCAGATATTTCAGTTTTATAACTTTCAGAAAGCTTTAGGTGCAGAAAATAAACTATTTCCAAAGTGGCGGAGACTTTGATCTTACCTGCATGGCGAGGATAGTTGCAGCAAGGGCAAACACCAAGAGTGTACGAATCATTTTGTAGGAGAGCCTAGAATTGAAAGTGATTGTTTAGGGTCACATATTTCTCATATTTTTTCAACCAGGAAAGTAATGAAGGTAAATGGATAGTGTTTTACAGAACGGAAACTGTGGTAATATGCTACAAATGCAAGCAAAGATAGTTACAATTAAAATTCTACAAAATATAACTTTTAACGGTCAATTTTGACTGCCGAGTATTTTAAGTTGGTGGACCAGCTGATCTCGGACTGGAAGTTTCCGAGCTCAGTTCCATGTGGTGGCGGGAATTTTCTAGTTGACATTCCTTCAGAACAGAACCGAAATCTAAGAAACGTCGTGTCGAATTAAGTACCTTGTGTTTCTTGGGGGTTGAAATGCGGTTGGAGCGCGGTACCTAACACGCTATGTCATTTAATGCTGACGTCATGAAAGCATGGGATTTACCTTCATGTGCTCTACATTTTCACGACCTCTGAAAGAGATACCTTCAACTTGTTACCTTTATATTATCGTATAATGAAATGACCTTACAAACGAAACAACTCCTGCAAAGGAAAGTATTTTTAAATAACATATGGAATTTAGGGTAATGAGTTCACAGTATAGGCCTATTGTGACCTTTGCGTCACATAATTTGTTTAGAGTGTTACAGAGTTGATTTATAGATTTTTAACACTTTTTAACATTATGCCTAACTTTGCCTTTCAAACTAATCTGTGGTTAATTTAAGAATGAAATTGTGTATGCTAAACTGACGCACATGGCGTAGGATTTAATTTTCACCATTCTGCCTCTACAGTGACGTAATAGTCTGTTATGAATAAATTTCAGGCTGGAATTACATGCGATTTAAGAATTGTTATTTATTAAAGAAAATATTGGTCACTGTGACAAGAATAGTTACGTTATAGAAATGGGTACTAACGCTTCTTTCATTGATTTTCTTATACAGAGTGAACCGTAAGTAATGTCATTAATTTCAGGAAGTTATTCTTTGAGGTATTTGAAACAAAGGAGTTTAATGCAATTTTGCTGGCTTTTGCGTCCTTTGGCTATAAAAATTGTTTTATATTAAATATTTAATAACTTGTTTTGGAAAGGTCATCGCTTTATTTCTCAATATTCTCAGTCAATTTAAGAGAGCAGTATATTATGAGAATAAACGATTCAAAGAATTTTAGTTTTGTCCTTCAAATGTGCGGAAATTTGATCCGAACAAATGTAACTTTTCGTTTTCCAAAGGAGTTTTAACATTTGTTTGAGTCAAATTTCTGTATATTTAAAGGACAAAACAAAAATGATTTTTCCGTATGATTTTAGCACAGCTGCGAGAGAGGATCACGCATGCAGTCTCTGGTATCGACCGTGAGATGTTGGGACGTGTATGGCAGGAACTGGAGTATAGGATTGATGTTTGCCGCGTCACCGACGGTGGGCATACGGAACTCCTGCAAGGTATGTGCGAAACTTTGGTAGGCTAGATACTCTATCCTCTGATACAAATGTTTCCGTTATATCTGTCATAGTAACTGTTCTATAGGCCCCCGAAACCCCGGAAAGACTTTAGAATCGCCCTGTACTTGTGCGGAAGTAGGATGTTTATGAAACAAATATATTTTAATTTTAATTTTTTGTTTATTAATATATACGTAGCTACTAATGGCATATAGTCTACATGTTAAATGGCGAAACCTGCAATTACATACTAAAATTAGTCAGTATTTTTCATAGGGAAATTGCAGGAGTACAACAGTATGTTTTCTGATAGCAATTTATAAGCGCATTATATTTGTTAAATCGGTTTCGGATATTGAGCGGGGTTGTCATAATTCTGTTGTATGTTTTAGCCCAGATCACATATAGATTGCTCATTTCTATCTTAAAATCGGTTCACTTTGAAGAGAACAACCGCCAGGATCGTCATCCGTCCGCCCTAAACGAACACGAGATGTCAGTATAGTCGCTAATGCAATTCAAATGGGAGTTATGACGTGACTCTTTATGTAACAACTAGATGGCAGCATAGTAAACCTAACAAAAGTTGTTACCGTCAAAGCCTATAACGCCGAGCAATCTGGGTATATATGATGTAGGTTTTTAGTGATGTTATTTTGCGCGGAATTTACATGACTATATTCAGCAACAATGACTTGCACGAAGCACAGAGTTAAATGGCTAATGGAATGATAACTAAGAATTATACATTTCATATTACCTCATAAGACATTCTTGTCAGTTAAACTTTATAAAATAACATTAATCATGTTGAAATTTATTATGAAAATGGAATAGAATCTCTATGCGAGAGGTGATATTGCTTAATCCATTAAGTTAAAAAACTATTATATATATTTATAATTGAGGACATGAAATTTTGCTGAGAAAATTAAGTGTTTAAATTTGATGATGGAAAAGTTCAACAGCTTAGGAATCGCAAAGCAAGTAAAGAATATTCTCTCGAAGACAAAAATAAGTAATATATTTGAAACAAGGAAGAAATTATTGCAAAGGTAGGCTTTTAAGAATAATGGAGTAGAGGAGAATATTCTGAAACTTATTTTAACATACAAAATAAAGCTAGAAGTTAATGGAGTAGGATAGAACACAATGAAATCGAATAGAAGGGCTCTCACCTGAAGTTGCTTTGCTTCTGGTATTGATATGGTTACACAATGTGACGACGACTTATATACTTGCATGGGCCAAAAAGTCCTGTGAACAAGAACGACATATGTTAAACTGAAAGTAGAACGAATGAGTTGCTTTGCTTTTCAGAGTCCATATAAATGACATAATGTACATAGTTTCATTATTTCTCTTTGTTACATCGATGGAATGTTCGTTACTCGTATTTCCAATCTCGGCATGGAAGAGTTAGGAGACGCTTTGTCAACTAACACTTTGTCATGAAATGGTTCAGAAATAAAGTTAGGCTCTAAGTGCGATTTATGTACTAATTTAATTTAAGATTTTGATGTCCTCTTCAGTATTGGAACACCATAACTGTGTTGGGGCTTTATTTTTCAATAGTTTTTTAGTAGACTTTGCAGTTTTAAATGAAATACTGTGTATATCTTGATGAGACCAAGAAGTTTTGTCATCTGTTAGAAAACTATATTTAGACATACCGTGTTAAGGAACCCACAGACTTTGATGTTTCGTTTCTACAGTACAGAGGTGATGTGTGACAGCTACTCGCCGTCACAGCTTCAAACTGTGACAGCTCTGGAGAAATCGCTGTGATAGATAAAAGCGATTTTGTTAGAGTATGATTTTTGTGTTCGGATGATTTTTGGCGATTGTGGGGCTCTGTTTGCTGTCTTTCCAAGTCGTCTACAACCCAGTATCAATGCCATTTACTTATCTCGGAACAAACTACGAGGAATACTTCTGTTTCTCATCACGAGCTGACATGTTTATGTTTATTGCCATTTTCCAGTAAAGGAAATCATAAACAGAGTGGAAGAAGCCATCTACAAACTCCCTACCGACGCTGCAGAAGAGATTCGCAGGTACATCTGTGTGGTCCTCAAAAGGGCCGATAGAGCCAAACCTATATCGCAAGGGCAGAACATCAAGCACGATGAAAGTATTGTGGTACTGTCCTTAGCGGGAAGGCCACCTGATAGCTTATGTACTGGCCTAGACATGGTCCCACGGCACTTATTTATGTGGTAGCTATTATATTGCTCCATTTTTTTGGCATTTATTCTTCAAAACTTTCTACACCCTTAAATGGAGCAGTGAAACTCGGAGTGAGAAGATAAGTGACCAACGGGCTTAGAGCTCACATATCCAGCTTTTCTAAGTCCCTGAACTATCTTGCAAGGACGTGTTTTCGTGTATCTTTTACGCCTCACTCACTCACTCACTCACTCACTCACTCACTCACTCACTCACTCACTCACTCACTCACTCACTCACTCACTCACTCACTCACTCACTCACTCACTCACTCACTCACTCACCCGCGGCACTTCAGCCCCTGAAGAAAATGGCGGAGCTAGCCGTCGAAAGTTTGGAATTAACAATCCAACTCATCCGGCTGTGACGCGAAAATAATTATTTCATATTGCGCAATCTTTTGGAGAAAGAAGTATTTTCTGTTACTGAATAAACTATTTGTAAATTTCCTTAAAATCGATCTGAATATATTGGCGTTGCGGTTAGTTGGTGCTTTTGATAATTGGAGTAGGCCTACTACTGTAAATTAAAAGTGTGAAACAATAAGCAAGCAAAGAAAAGGCGAAGGGCGGGAAAAGTAAGAAATACGAAAAGAGGGAAAAATAAATAATGAAGAATTGAAGAAGATAGAAGAGGAGAGGAAGGTAAACTTCTTTCTTTCTTTCTTTCCTCTTTCTTTCGTTCTTTCTTTCTTTGTTTCTTTGTTTCTTTCTTTCTTTCTTTCTTTCTTTCTTTCTTTCTTTCTTTCTCTCTCTCTTTCTCATACGGCTGGACTCTTGCTTGTACTATACATACAATACATGTACTGAAGTTTAACGCACAAAGTCAGAAATTTCAACGTATTTTTTGTCAGTGAACTCTAATAGAACTTAGAAAATGTACGTTACGTATAATGTATGGTAAGATAAGAATTACCGCCGTCTAGTTCGTGGAAATTGGGCAATGGGTAGATCGCAGAGAAATTGACTTGAATGTCAACTGAGTATAGACGTAGCCAAACAGGAGGACGTCTGGCCGCGCGTATTTTCATCGAGCCCCCCACTCTTGTCCCAACCCCCCATAAGTATAGTTCGTTCCGTATCGTAAGCGACATCGCTCCTTGACCAGACTCTAGAAGCAGTACTTGCATTCAATCGAAACAAACCCCCCGACCTCCACTCCTATCACAGCTAGTGCATAACTTACGTACAGTGAAAGGGTTTCCAAACCTTTAAACTTGTAGTTAATCATTTGTTTTATCATCGAAGGTTAAACTTAATAGGCCTAAATACTGTAACTTTCATTTTTATCATTTGATATCCCACATAAATGAAGTGCATTTATACATTAGGTCCAATGCTGGACGTTAAATACAAATGGGTTTGTTTGCTCGATTAACTAAATAACAATAATGACAAACATTTCATTAATAGGCCTATGTATTAGATATTAATGTAAACATAATTATTACTCTGTAACAACATTAAAGATAGTATTAATGAAACACATAGGTAGACTATAATGTGTCTTTCCTTGTCACTTGTAAGGCTTGTTATGCATAACATTCAAAGAGCTGTATCTGCACACCCATTGAAAATTGGATATATGTTTGTATGAACATTTTTACTCAGAATATTCCATATTACTACTCCCTAAAACCTCTATAGCAACAAATGGCTTTTAAGGAAACCGGAGGTTCATTGCCGCCCTCACATAAGCTCGCCATCGGTCCCTATCCTGTGCAAGATCAATCCAGTCTCCATCATCACATCCCACCTCCCTCAAATCCATTTTAATATTATCCTCCCATCTACATATCGGCCTCCCCAAAGATCTTTTTTCCTCCGGCCTTCCAACTAACACTCTATATGTATTTCTGGATTCGCCCATACGTGCTATATGCCCTGATCATCTCAAACGTCTGGATTTAATGTTCCTAGTGATGTCAGATGAAGAATACAATGCGTGCTGTTCTGCGTTTCGTAGAGCTCGATTGCAAACTCGTGACACCTGCGCGAAAGACGAATTGGCATCCACTTACATGGACTCGCCCAAGAGTCTTGCTAGGGGAAGGGGGGTGTTTGAACAGTATGCTCTACGAGTAAGCAGTCGACCGAACACACAGAACTCCCCACTCCTAAGCTTCACAAAGAAGCTCGCGCATGTTGGTGCCACGAGTTTGCGATCGGGCTCTACTTTTCTCCATTCTCCTGTAACTTCATCCTTCTTAGCTACAAATATTTTCCTAAGAACCTTATTCTCAAACATCCTTAATCTCTGTTCCTCTCTCAAAGTGAGAGTCCAAGTTACACAACCATACAGAATAACCGGTAATATAACTTTTTTATAAATATTTTATAACTGTAATATTACCGTAAAACCTTTACAGGAAGGAAATCCTAGAGACCCTGTGAGGAGCTGATAAAACATAATTCTTCCATAAGGAAATGTAGGATCCCCTTCACTAAATGCGTAATATAAATTTTAATCATCCACTGCAGAACAGATACCGAGATGGAATTGCTTGTACACGACACGTGTGACGATGTATTTCGAAAATTCACCAAATTTGATAAATAGCCCTACTTTTTTATTCGGTTTACGTGAATCAGAGCCCATGTCCGCTATTCGAACAACAATGATTTTCAGTATACAGTAAAACCTGTATTAAACGACCACTGCTGGTTCCATGAAAAATTGGCCTTTCAGAGGCGTGGTTTCTCAATAGGGGGAGTTTTTTTACACAAATGGTTGGTTAAAATGTTTCTATGTTAATCAAATAAAACATGAGGAATATTACTACAATAAAAGCTTGAGATAAGAACTTCATTTATTATTTTACGTTATTGTTACAATTTTCCTTTGATTCATACATACTTCGCTTCACAAAATCATAAATTGAACTATGCTTAATTTTTTTTTTTTTTTTTAGTTTTCATTTCTACAACCTAATTTTCAAAACTAGGCTATCCTTTAACATGTTAAAACAGTTCATTTATATGTTCTCCATTCATACAGTCTTTCAATGGTGCCGATTGTTGAAATAGCTGAATAATACATATGGCTTCTTCTAGTGATATTCTTTCAGTTTGAAATTCTCTCTTGACTTAACCTCGTTATCTGTGGGTTGATCACCGGATTTTTCTAATAGGTAGGAGGAAGAAAAAATAAATTATTGTACTGTAATTAACAAGTAACGATTTGATTTTTTCTGTACAAAATGATAAGTAAAACTGTCATACGGAATGAGAAATCTTACCTTTCAAGAAACTATTAAACATCAGTGCAAATAACCTTTTTTGTCATACCTCTGAAGCCGTTTGCAAACGGTCATTGTAACTTTTCCCTTGGGATTAAGGAGAGAAATGGGCATTCAACGTGAATACGGTACCACTTAACAACTTTGTCAAACATTATTTTAACTTCTAGTACTGTAACGAATTTCTTGGAATTTATTTAAGCTACAGTAATTTAATAAAATACTGAATTGTAAATTTTTAAAATACAGTATGGTTTTTTGAAAGGGGTAAAAATAAGAAAATGGCTATTTAATCACTGGTTGGTGGTTGGGGAGAGAGGTGGTCTCTTAAAAGGAGTGTGATTTGCATTTTTTTTGTGGATGTTTAATTCGGTTCTTTAAAAAATCGGTCTTTAGGAAGAGTGGTTTCTCAATAGGGGTGGTATTTCAGACAGGTTTTACTGTATTAAGTATATATTATCTTCGAATTCTGAATTCAATAAAATGCTTTTCTACTGTTTAGTACTTGTAGCTCCGTAAAATATTTGTGAGTGAACAGATATGAATTTTATCAGGAAAATAAGTTACTTGTAAATATTTTGTTTCGGACATACACGGTTTTTCTACTCGTTCATGAGACATAATACGCAGTAGTGACGTCATCACATTGTTCTATTGTTTTCTGCTTATTTGTATATTTCGTGCTTATGTTGATAGTAATATCGCATAGCCAAGGTCCGTCTCGATATTGTTGTAATTGTTTAATTATTTATTTCACATTTAATACTTTCTTGGCGATACGCGAACAAACAAGTAGAGCACAATTCTGCGATAATTTTACACGAAAGTTAGGTAATTAGTAAATATTTCGAATATGGTACACGCAATGTAAAAAAACAAAAGAAAAAAAATTGCTAGCCATTTCCGTGTGTTGTACGCAACTCAATGGCGAATTCTGAGAAAATATTTAGTAAATATAGAATTTTAAAGTTTACCTAGCCTGAGAAGATCGGCAGCGTGAGTTTTTTCAACTTGGCTTCAAATTACTACCAGGAACCCAAATGTATTCAACAGAATTTGATTATTTAAGACGATTGGCTAACCATTTCAGATCGGATAGAACCAGACAAGAAATGGATTTGAAGATTTTTTATTATATTTTATAAAATGTGAATAATTAAATGTTATGGACACGTAAGACCAGGAAATTTTAAAATTAGTTCCACCTGGAAGAAATAAGAGAGGTCGATCTTAAGTTCATATTGTTACGTGCGGTTATAAGATCGATTTGAGAAAAAGGATTGGAAGAAATGGACTGATAAGACAAGGTGAATGGGGAAGAAAAATTAAACTGTCATAAACTTTGAACACAGGAAGATGTCTGTGCATCGCATTTGACCGACAAATAATCCGGATGATCTTAACCAGTAAGGATAGTTTACGTAAAAGTTAATTTTTAGTATGGTTTCACATCACATCTTATCATAATAGCTTATCCCTTTGAACTAATTAAGGATTGGTACTGTTACATTCAGCGGGAGTCTGAAAGTACCTTTTGTTAAAAATAATATTCTACTCTATCTTCTCAAAAAGGATCTCCGATCCCAGTAAGTTAAGCCATGATAGAGGGGGAATGACTTCTCAGCGGGGACAGGGGAAGGAAGGTTGTTCAGGTAGTAGCACAGTCTAGTACAGGCATGTCAATTGGTGCCCATAGGAGCAAGCGCGTGCTTTAGAGCTCAGGAGAGCCTGAGCGCTTTACAGCGGAAAGGAAAGAGACAGACGAAAGAGATAGTATATGCCGCTTGGTCGAGCTATATTCAGGGATGGCCAGCACTGATTCAATAGATAAAAGGAAGAGAACTTATTAAAACTATATCCATGTCAATTTTTAGATTTGCTTGAGAAGTATAAGTGCATTATAAGAATGTAAGTTTTAATTTTAATGCTCATTTTTCACAAGTTTGATTTATTTTATTGAAAAGAAATATTTTCTCAACTTTTCTTATAGAAAAGTGAAATTTTCAGATATAGGCCTATTTATTTAGTAGCCTTACAGAATGTTTTCGTAAATCTAATATACCGTATATACGTATTACTGAAGATAGTGTATTGAAAATTTTGGAAATATTCGCATGGAAGTTGTTTGTAAGGAAATGATTTAACAAAGCAACTACTGTTACACCATAAGCAGAAGATGCGTACCCATGTGTTGTAAAAATGTCAGCTCAATAGCTTCAGCAGATTTCGAGAAAATAATTTAATATTCTGATGATAGGAAGTTGCTCACAATTAATATCACCTTAAAAGCATAATGCGATAAGAGTTTTGTTATGTAATATTAGTTACACTTAAAACATATACAGTACCTAGGTAATTTTGCTTTGTACTGTAATATTGTTTTGATTAGTTTATTGATTACATTTGTAAGGCTAAAGATACCATCAATATCAATTCCAACTTATTATGTCATACTCAATCTGTTTCTTTGGAATATGACTTTCTTTATGAATGATGTGTTTCATTCACTTAGTATAGTATAATTGTACTACTATGGAATTTATATGAATATTCCTTCTTAACTCTTTATTATGTTATTAACATTTAAAACACAAGTACAATATTAAGAAATTGGTGTTAGTACTTTTGTTTTTCAGACAATAAATAAAATATCAAACAGAAAGAAGCCATATAAAAATAACGACATAAAAGTTCACGTTCCGTTTGAAGTTTGCGCACCACTGTTTTCTTAATCCAACAGGCTGCTTATTCATATACATAATTCTCCCTCTTTTCATACCTAGCGCTTGATGCCCGCGCACGACGTCAAGGTCAGAAAAATGCGCTTGCTTTGACATCACTGGTATTTTATATACAGTCACGAAGCTTGAGTTTATGAGGGTACTAGGAACAATAAATTGTGCGAGTACTATTTCGCATTGTCTGTAATGAGGCGATAGTAGCGATCCTAGTGGTTAGCTACTATCTATGAATGCATATTTACTACGTATTGAGCTTCGTGACTGTATATACTGGACTGTGGTAGTAGCTTGTCTAGTGAGTAATCCCTTCCTTCGCGTTGTATACTTGTCGCCGTTCCTTCCACGGACAAAGTTACCAGGCACTAACCAGTCGGCTGAAGCGCTTGCCTGCCGATACAGAGTTTCGCTCGCGCGAGTTCGATTCCCCCTTGGGCTGATTACCTGATTGGTCTTTTCCGAGGCTTTTTCCAATCGTAAGGCAAATGTCAGAAAAATCTATGGCGAATCCTCGGCCGCATCTCGCAAAATGCCATCTCTTTATCACCAATCCCATCGACGCTAAATAACCGAGTAGTTGGTACAGCGTCGTTAAAGAACCAATTAAAATGGTTTCTTAATTTAGATAATAATGCATCTTTTCTTTCTTTACCTTAGTTTACCTTTTAAGTTCATTTTTATACGACCCACGCCACACGGGTCTAATAATGCATCTGCTTAAAGTAATTAAAAAGCTTTATCAAAATAAGAAACGTAACTGTGTTAGGAAGAATGGGTGAAGAAAGAATAATGCTGAAACTGATCAGGAAGAGAAAAAGAAATTGCCTGGGTCAATTGCTAAGAAAAAAACTGTGTAGATAGGATCTACTGAAGGATGAATTGCAAGGAATTGTGAACGAAAAAAAAGTTCGGTTTAGAAGAATATATCGGATGATAGTCAATATTAAGATAAATGGATCGTGTGTGGAGAAGAAGGTAAGCGAAAGAGAGGGAAGATTGGAGAGTGCTAGGTTTGCTGTCCTTTGGCAGAAATTTTGAACGAACGAATGAATGATCATATGAACATTGCTTTTTAGGTGTACAGTTTGAGTTTAAATTTATTAAGCTACAATGGAATGTATGTTGTTATTTGCTCTTTTTTGTATTTAACTGCAATTTTTTACTGTGTTTGCATTTGTTTACGTATCATAGGTATTTCACATTATGCAGTATCCTTATTTTCTTCACTGTTACCAATATCTATTTGTTCATTTATGCAATAGTTACAAAATTATTACAAGTTGAAAGTAATAAAATAGAATATAAAATATGTATTAAAGTGTGGAATAAACTGTAGGTATTTTTCAAGCAAACACATATTTTTAGTTAGACAATAATTGTTACTTCGTATGCATAGTGAGAAAAATATCACTGTTCGTGTATGGTGAAGTGCTTCTGATATTCTGTCCAGCCTGCAAAATGTTAGGGATGGCCTCTTGAGGTTAGAAAATTCGGTCGAATGTTGATCTTGACGGATGTTCTCTGACCGGTCTAATCTAAACTAGTTTCAGTTCCTATTCTTGTTTAAATGTTACGAAGAAGAAAATGCCACTCTGGTGTGTCTGAATCATTATCCTATTCAAAATTACTCTGGAATGTTTCCGTTTTGTTGTATACTTGGTATAACTCTATATTAAGCATAATGATTCAGTGTCCTTGCAAAGTACTTTTGATTGGAGAGAACTTATGGAATTTTCCTAGGAAAAGAAGATTAAATATTCTGTTTAGAACGACGGATTTTTTACTCGTCATGCGACACAATTCGCAGTACTGACGTAATCACATTTTTCTATTGTTTTCTGTTCATGTTCCTATTTTGTGCTTATCATGGAGGTGGAATCGTAAAGATAAAGTTAGCTTTGGTGTTGTAATTATTTGGTAATTTCCTTCAAAACAATAATTTGTTGATGACTGTCAAAAACTAAAAAGAAAACTCGTAACAGTCAAGAAACGTTTTATGATAATGCTACAAAATTTCAGCAAGTTAGTTGATATTTCGAAAATGAAATAGGCCTAAGTAAGTCGAAAAATTAAGTAGACAGTTGAAATGAGCTTTTCACCATTATGGTGAAAATCTGCAATTTTATGGGATTAAAAATCGTATAAACACGATAAAGTAAAAAATTCTCTTTATATATGGAATGATCTTAAAAACCATTATTGAATTATTATGGAAGTATTCTACATCTGAAGTGAGTATTTACTGCCCCCCCCCTACCGGATTATCTTTTTTTTTCATATGACTCTTTTTTTTTTTCTTTTCTGTTTATCTTGTTTCTGTTTATCTTATTTTCCTTAAACTAGAACGTACACAAAACCCATGCCCCAAGCGGGACTCGAGCCCACAACCCTTCAGCCCAAGCGATAAAGACATGCCGTGCCTCTACCGCTTGAGCCATCCAGACTGGCAATCTCAGACCGTAGCGGGTTTGCCTGCTGGTTCAGAGCTGCGCTTCTGCGTGGGCTCGATTTTTGCTTATGCCGATTACTTGACTGTATATTCCCCCCCCCCCCCTCGAGTTTTTTCCCTAACTGTAATGCTAATCCGTGGTAAGAATAAACATGAGTATATAGTATATACTGGACTTTTTTTTAGTATATACTCTTGTTAGTAAGAATAAAAACATTTGAGTACCTACTCATTTTTGATTACATACTCGTAACATGGAAGCATAGTAGAATATACTCAAGTGTCCATCTTGTACAGAATATATACTTAAGCTTGATAAGAATGAAAGCTAGTATATTCTCATATTTATAAGTTCGTTCTCATGTTATTCTGAGTATGGTTTGTAGCAGGCTCAATTCTGAATATTTGTTGATTTGTGTTCAGTTTAAAGTTAAATAAAAAAATTGGCAGAATTTATGAACGATGTAGTACCTCATGTAGAAAAAAGACGTGAACTCCAGAAGCCTTTAACGCTTCACAAAAGTGAATGTGAAATTGGTTAAACATGTATTTGTTCTTCATAAAAAACATAACCTATAAAAATATGAATGGCTATCAAATTATAAGGTTATATTGTATTGTTAAATATAATTAACAATTACAGTTTATTTTGTAAAATTTGAATTGCAAAATGCAATTACTTGCAACTTTAAATTATATATATATAACTCACTATAATAAAAATAGAATTAGCATAACTGGAATTCTAGAAATAGATTGCAATCGCTATCCAACATCCCGTAATGACGATTTCCCAGTGCTATTTTCTTTTTTCCTCTTTATTAACGTCACTTATCTGATTCACTCTTTCTTCATGTTTATTTATTTATTCATTTATTTATTTAGGACCTACTTATTTATTAAATTAAATTAAATTAATTAATTAATTAGTTTATTTATTTGTTTATTTATTTATTTACTTACTTATTAATTTACTTATTTATTTATAAAAAAGCAAAACACAACCCACTACAGGATGCGGATAACATGTGAAAGTCTATAAAAACACTGAGCATCACGGTGCAATGTGGTCAAAGAGGATAGGTAACACGAGTACATACTAACTTTTAAACGATCAATAAGGCTGTAGAGATGAGTATATATTCACGTTGGGTGGAATGTCTTTATTCTTACGAATATGAGTATGTTCTAGTGGTTATGAGTATATAATCACAAGTAGTGCTCATACTCAAAAGTATAAACCTTGAGAAAGTGTTTAAGCTTTATTATTACTACCCAATGTCGGGCAATCCCATGGATAATTGTCGATTCCACCTCACCAAATAGTATCTCGTTGAATAAGATAATACAAAATACCATGGATATTTATAATATATTGACCATTCTCAGTGGTTTGTATTTTTTGCACAGTGAAGAATTATTGTATGTCACTAGGAGAAAGTCTGATATAAAAATACATGATTTATTCATACATATAACTTAGATAAACATTACTATAATATTCATACTACATATGAAATTAAACGCTATTAAAGTTTATATGCTGAAGTACGAATGTTATAAGTGAGCCATTACCAACTGGTCGAGTTGTGACATCGGAGCGCGCTTTCCTCTCGGAGAAGAGGCCCGGAGCAATAGCCAGCCAGAGCCGAGCTCGGAGCTGTGGCGGATCGTAGATTGTCAGAGCTACTAGCTCTGGTTGAATGTATAAGTCTGATAGTGTAATGTAGAGAATAAGTAATATACAGAAAGGAAATTAGATATCGGTTCCTTTAATTATTATGAAGCCGTGCTGGTGGCCGTGTTGAAATCAGGCTTGCTATACATACTAGTAATACGAAGAAAGACAAAAATGAAAAAAAAGTATTAGGTACAGAATTAGACTTATTATACATAATAGAAAAATACATTAGTAGTGGTAGAAGTAGTAATAATAATAGCGTAATAATGATACTAATTATATACGGCATGCTACGAATACCATACTTGAACGGGCAGTGCCTTTTGTCTTATTTTTTAAAATTCCCATTATTTATAAAGCGACTACAAATATGTAAAATCTACAGACCTACCAGTTCATGACAAACACAGATTACACGTTTCATTGTACAATACCTGTATTACCTAGTCCTACTATTTCATCATTCGATGTGAAATTCATCTGAAATTAAGGCAATATTTCTATCTCACCTAAATTATTCACTTTCAACTTTACACCAGAAAATATAAATTCATTTGGGGCAGGAGAGTACTGCCATTTTTCTGTCATTTGTTGTCTTAAGCACGTTGTAGACAATTGTAGTACTGCATAAACTTACAAACATTAGGACTTAAAAACATCGTTAGAGCCACAGTTTTCAGTTCCTTTTGGTATCACATTCCTTTCTTGCTACAATGCCATAAATCCACTTGAATTTTCACAATGTGTGCTAAATCTTTGCGGTAATTAAAAACATATCACATAAATTTGTAATTGTTCGCTATTTCCACCCGCAAGCTGAGAATCACGACTATTTTCTCCTACAGATGACAATGAGGATACTTTACTTTGTACGTGCCGTTTTTTAAGTCATTTTAATTTCCTCAATCTTTCTTGCCTAGGATTTTGAGCTGATAAATCAACTTCACTTCCAACAGAAATAGTTATTTTGGAGCACTTTGCAGAAATTTCAGGGTTGGTGCAATTACTTGCATTTTCATTTATATCTTCAAACTAAAAGATAAGATATAAAATTATTTAAAAACATGTAGTTCTGATATCTAGGTTATATCAGGTGACTTTCTAGATAAGTAAAATATGTCTACCTACTAAATAATTGAATTTAGCTTGGGTTGACACGAAGGGTTTTTAATAAAAGGCCAAAGCGCCCAGGACTTTAGTTTAGCCTAAAACTAAGTCCACATGAACTTAGAGTATAGACTATTAAATGTATCAGAAAGATACCGAAATTATTTAAGTATAGTAGCGTGTACCTATCTCGTTCCTAAGACATTAATATATTATTATTAGGTAGGCCTACTGTAAACGCTAAGTTAAACTGGTTTGTCATACATCACTGCTTCGATAGGGTCTGGCGTTGCGGTCTGCTCCGAGAGTCTACCTAGATTGCTACGGAGAACGAGAGAAGCTCGCTATGACTTCACAGATCATTGAATTGGAAGTGACTGTCATAAGTAATTATTTGAAATGCGTTTATTTCAATCCCATATATCAGTTAAAAAATTACGTTGAGAGATTGACGAACGGGGATCATGTACGGAGATCATTAGCGGGAGGAAATGTGAGTCCATTTGAGCTGATTAAAATGATGGGAATTTTTTGTTATAGAATTATTTCGGTTACAAGGGAAATTGCAGAGAGTCCAATTGTGATTTCTTCGACTTACCTCGCTATAACCAATTTTTTATTCTACCCGCGCTAAGTACCCTTACAGTTGACACAGAGATATCATCGATTACGACAACCAACTATGAAGGATGTACGTTATGTCCGTCATGTAGAACCAACTACAAGCAATGCACTCAACAAAAGACTCCCATAGTAAGGTGACTAATTTTTAATATCGTGTGATATTCACCAGTTAAATCATTCTCAAAAAACAATTATATATTTTAGCATAACTTGCATTTCGTCATATGTAATTAGTTAGAATATAATATTTTATCAGAAAACAAACCAGGTTTCAAATATCATATTTCAAAATGTTATGTTTTATATAACGACGCTCGCAACTGCAGAGGTTATATCAGCGTCGCCGGATGTGCCGGAATTTTGTCCCGCAGGAGTTCTTTTACATGCCAGTAAATCTACTGACATGAGCCTGTCGCATTTAAGCACACTTAAATGCCTTCGACCTGGCCCGGGATCGAACCCGCAACCTTGGGCATAGAAGGCCAGCGCTATACCAACTCGCCAACCAGGTCGACTATCATATTTCAGAACTGTATGCAATGAAGGAGAAAATAAACTGGCCACCTTACCCTATTATCACCTGGCTTAGTTGCCTTATAATTGGTGCCTTGTTATCACTTATGAGGTTTAGACTAGTGTCGTGCATTGCAGGCGCAATGTTGGGTTCAAGTTTGTCGAGTATGTCGAAGTTCGATATTCACCGATGATCGTTCTGCAGAAGGAGGTCTTTTGTGTGTGTTCCATCTTGTTAGAAAAGTATTCGCTGTCCTCCACTCCCACCCTTAGTGTCTTAACTGCTTAAGGATTTTAACACAGATCTTGCGATTAATGTTTCATATGAATTAAGACGAAGTTTTTAATGTCTTGTTTGTCTCTCTCATATTGAGACATTGCAGGACACTAGTTCAGACCTTTCTTTGGACAGTTGACTAAACAAGGAGTATTTAAATAAGAAATTGAAAATATGATTATAAATAATTAAAAGAAAATTGATTTTGTATTTAACGTATTTTGTTTTCTCATTTTTTGTTTTTATTTCCGTGCATTAACGTTGCATTTTTTATATGTAAATGGAACTCCACCCAAACAAAAAAAAATGTTTTCTATGTTTGATGTATTTTGTGTTTCACTTTTTTTTTTATTCCTGTGCATTAACCTTGCATTTCTTATATATAGATGTAACTGCACACAAACAAACAAAAAAATTGATTCTATTTTGATGTATTTTGTGTTCCACTTTTATTTACTCCTGTGCATTAACTTTGCATTTCATGTAGATGGAACTGCACCCAAACAAAAAAAAAATGATTCTGTATTTAATGTATTTTGTGTTCCATTTTTTTATTTCTGTGCATCAACTTTGCACTTCTTGTATGTAGATGGAACTGAACCCAAACAAAAAAAAAAAGATTCTATTTTCAATGTATTTTGTGTTCTCATTTTTTTTTATTCCTGTGCATCAACTTTGCATTTTTTATATGTAGATGGAACTCCACCCAAGCAAAAAAAAATATGTTTCTATATTTGATGTATTTTGTGTTCCACTTTTTTTTATTCCTGTGCATTAACTTTTCATTTCTTAT